>NW_028227259.1:110887716-111505216 GCF_978045245.1 Mus caroli
ATACCTTAGTTTATATGTGAGGGAGGGCATTTTCAGTGAGACAGACATGGACTCATTGCCTGAGGTTCCAGGCAATGAGACTGAGGTGTGATATTCACCCTGAACATGACCTGCATGGCTTTAAATTTTTCAACACTTGTCCTACAGTTTCCAAGACTTGCATCTCTGCATGTGGACCAGGTCTGTAGTGACCCAGCAAAAGAAATTATTGCAAATGGCTTTAGTCTAGGTGTTGGAAGTGGGGATAGCCTGGGTCCTTTCTTCAATGGCTACAGTTCAAGGCTTCTTGGTCCCAGCTAAAGGGAGCCCCAAAGATAAGCTCTGCAGGCGACTTTTACTCTGGTGCAGGCATCCATGTTCCAGCCAAGGCTTCTGGGTTAGAGATTCTGCACAAGAATGGTATGAAATGGTCCCAACTGAGAATGGCACCCTCATCTTCCTGGGCAAGGAAAGGGACAGACAGCAAAAGTCACCTTTCACAAAAATCTGTGATATTTTTATTGCCTTTTGCTTTTTGCAAATAAGTACCAGGAATTCAATTTTTAAAACTGGGATGTCAAACAACTACAAAGAGATTGGGAAATTCCGTTTCTTCCAGTAATGCATGTCATATTTCACATATAGTGCATGGTATAATTTTCTGTTATAAGAAAATTTATGGAAATCTGGCACTGTATGGGGTCTGTAATTTGCCCAGTCAGGCAAATTACAAATTATTTGTTAATTTGAACTTCTAAATCTATGTCTGTTTATATATAATCCAGCCTAAAATCAGGAGAAATTCTAAGGGGGCCTTGGCACTGAGTGTACTTCACCTCCTGGCAATAGCCTAGGATATGCCGCTCTTCCACCTCTTTTGGCTTCTCCTATGCTTTACTGGGGTCTGATGGGAGGACATTAGGTCTAAGATTCTAGTGGGGACTTTCTACCTGGGCCCTGCCTGCAGACTATACTCATAGTCCTGTTCCCTCTCCCACTGCAGCAGAAGCACCCTCTGAGGAAAGTAAAGAATTCTGTGCAATGGAGGGCACAGAGAGAAAGAGAAGCTAGCTCCCTGCTCCTCCATCCCCATCCTAAAAAATAGCCTGGAAGAGTCCATACCAGGAAAAAGACACATAGCCATAGCCACTGGCTGGGTCTGTGCTCCAGGAAAGGACACACAAGCACAAGCCACTGGCTGGGTCTATGCTCGCAGAGAATGGTACCCTTGGTTCTCAACTCTTATTTGTTGGAAAACAGCTTGTGTCTGTTTTCTGAAGAGCACGAGGCTGAGGGTATTGTTGAAATCCTACTGCCCAATAACTTAAACATTCTCTTCTGGCTCTTGAGACAAATGGAACTGGAGATTTCTGGCAGGTTATCACCAGGGAAAAGACCCCAAATTTGGCCAAAGTGGCTCCCCAAAGCTGAAAGGGGTCACATCGGGAAGGGACCCCTGGCCCTGAGCTGCAACGTCAGTGCTCAGGAGCGAGGACGGAAGGAAACGTGGTCAGCTCTGACTGGCATATGTAGACTGTAGCCTACACAGGCGAGATGGATTTCTAAGAGCTTTGCATTCCTGGGAGAGAGATTTCCTCAGGGTGCCCAAGCCTTACGGTCTCCTCTTCTGTGGGAGAAGAGAAATCTCCTTTGTAGGAATGGGGGTTATTTTAAAGTACTCTGATAACCTCCATTTCTCTCTAAGGAATGCATCCTCTGGCTTCAACACCTCCCACTAACTTACCCAGGATGCTGGACATGGGCAGGGGTGGGGGTGTTCCAAGGAGTGGGGGAGAAATGGGAGGGGGAAAAATAGGCCCTTGCAAGAGAGAGAGAGAGAGCAAGCAGCTATTATTGCAACTCACCTACCTCCTCTCTCACTGCTTCTCTCCCTCCCCTGACTCCACAACAAACCACCAGAGCCCCCTAGAAGCGTCTGCATTTCTGCCCTTAAACGGCTCCTTTCCAAGAAGGACCAGGGTCTGTTTCCCCAATGTGGGGCTCAGATGCTGTTATTGCAACTTAATTTTGTCGTTGCTTCTTTTCAAAGATTACTTGGAATGAATTGTTTCTTTTGTTTACTATCCAACAAACGACTTCTGCTAATCTTATATTTTATCTCCCTAACATATGGAAAAGCTGTTTATTCTAGCCAATCACAATAAAATGAAGAAAACCCCATTTTATGGAAAGGTATATATCACTAGTCTGTTGATCATTAAAGATATGATTACCAGTGAAAACCCTCTGAAGGTGGCACATTTATGCTTCCAGGAACAGATGGGGACACGCATTTTCCTTGCAAATACTTTTGAAATTGCTCTACTGGTAGTAGTATAAAAATGATATACAGATGCCGGGGCCTGCATGGCCAGGACGAGTGCAGCAGATTTACACAGTAAAGCCTTCACACGAAGCCTGTCAGTTTTGATTGATCTCTACTATACCTTAGGAACTTGTTGACTAGGTAGGGAAACAGTGCAAATAATTCACTGCGGCAAGTCAGATAATTCACACAGCCAATCGGTCTGCTTCACTTTCTGGCTGTGACATATGAGCCTTCCCTACAAAGATGTATCATTTTCTAGCCTGAGCAATATTCAATGTCAGGAAAGAAAAGGCATTAAAGCCACACAAAAGGAGTCAGCCTACTGCAGGACCACAGGTTGTTTTGGTAATGGGGGCCAGATCCTGCTGTATGGTAAGAGCTACCAGAGGGTTCAGGCCCAATTGTCATTATCATATTGATTAAAAAAAAAAAGTTCATCATAGTGCAATTTTGGGTTTAACGCCAACAGATCTGGAAAGAGCAAAGAATTATCCCACAAAAGCACAACATTCTTACCACAGGGACGTTTCCCTGTTCCAGTTCATTGATGGAGTTGATTAAGTTTAAATGAAGCAGACACTGGATAAAAGTAAGGGTATTGACCACTGGGCACCGTGATCTGTGCTTGAAAGACCCTGATACATGCAGAAAAGCAAGATTTGCTAAATGCTCTAATCTTCAATCAAATCTTACATCAATACAGACAAAGTTTGGTAATGAGAGATTCAATGAAGCATGCGGGAGAAAGAATTAATCCTCTTGGTCTAAACTGGCTTCAACTTTGAAGCTTGCTCCGAAGGAAAGACAGTTATCTAAATGCTAAATAAGAAACTTATTGTACTTCTCATGGCATGCTAATCTTTTGTCTATTTCATCTCTATTATGTGTATGCTCATAGACTGCAGTTGTCATGGTGATTATATCTAGCCATACTCGGGGGATGTGGTGAGAAGCCAGGCACTGAGGTGGAAAGGACCCCCACGCAATCCACAGTACAAAGAGAGAGACAGGGACAGAGACAGAGACAGAGACAGAGGAGAGGTAGACGGACACCAGACCCTTCCCAGGCTTTTCTTCCAGAACTAAGACACTGGGTCCAGAAGAACAAGCAGGTGCCACTAGTGTGGCTAAAAGCATGTGGTAAGGAATGGATAGGGCATCTCCCTCCTACCTCAGACCTGGTCCCCATCCACGTTCCTGAGTTGTAGTTTAGAGCTGGCTTTCCTCTTCACAGATCCCCTCCCTACAGCACACCCACTGCTGGGAGGAAGTGATGGCTGGAAACCATCAAGAGTGCTGCCAGTAGGGTATCGGTCACTTGTGGCCATAGGAGAGGGTGGCAGGTGGTAGTGAAGGGATTAAGTCATCTGAGCCTCACTGTCAGGGGCAATTGGAATACTTGAGGAGTGGCCCACGCAACCCACAGTCCTGGTAGGAGGTAAAAGCTACAGGATCCCAGGGCCTTGGTGACCAAAGGTGACCCTGAGCCCTTTATGTGTTTTACAAAAGTTGCCAAATTAAGACAGGATTATAACTGCTCGAGTCATTGTCGGGGCTGAAAGGTTGGGAGCCTCAAATATGCCCCAGCAGTATTGATGAAAAGCTTAAAAAGTAATAAAGGGAGAAAGAGCTAGAAAGTAACATGTACAACTCTTATTAAAGAGACGAGCCACAGAGAGGTTGTGAACTTGAGTCACTGTTTGAACTTTAATTTGTTCATTAACAGGATTTGCCCCTCACTGAGAATGTTATTACTTCCCTCTGCCGCTCGCAACAACTCCGGGGGTAATCAAAGAGTCTGGCAAAAGTTAAACGCCTGGTAATTAATTCACTTAATTGAAAGGGGGACCGGAAGAGAGAAAGGTTCCCCTCAGAAGCAGAAGGCAAAGGCTGTAAGGGGCACAAGGCTGCAGTCTGCATGGAGGCCTCCTCCAAAAGGCTGGCTTCTGACGAGGCCCTTCACAGTCCCCGGAAGACCCTCTTCCCAGTGCTGTCTCTGCTCCAAACCCTCTGCCCAGGTGTTATCCAGGGACTCTTCTGGATGATCTGTTATGGTGGCATAGATGTCAACATATCCTCATAAAACAGTCTTTGGCTTTCTCCCACGTCCCTTGGGTCAGGCTGCTGATAGCTTTATGTTTCTGGACGAGTGAAAGGGGCTGGTACAAGGTATCTTGTGTGCACCTCTGCCCAGCACCATCACCATCCTGCCTTCTTTCTTCCTCTCCCCATCCCAGCAGGTGACTTCACTAAACTCAGAAGATGGCGTCTGAAGTCCACCTCCTCGCCCTTGCTTGGCAACAACAGGACTAAGCCAATTTGGTTTGTTTCTGACGTCACAGCCTACTTTTTCCCCTTTGTCATGTATCTCCTTCCTGTAATTGCCAGCTGCTGCATATAACCCCTTTCACACACATCTTCCACAGCACAACACAGGTACTCAGGAAGCTCAGGCCACGCTATGAGCACGATGTTGCCCTTGCAGCTAATTAGAGGACATCAACAGGCAGGTGGTCAGCAATAGGTCAGGCGACTCTTTCCTGTTAACCGCACTTAGGATTTCCTAATATTTTAAATATTGAAGTCCATGTAATCAGTGCGATTTTCTTTAGAAATATAATTATCTACCTTGTATTCTCTCACTACAAAACTACTATAAACATAAAACAAAAGTGGACAATATTAAACAATAAAAACTTACATTAGAATCCCTATTTCTTTAATTTGTATTTTTAATTACATAGCTTCTTAACCCCAGAGAGAAAATGAAATTTTATCATCCAAATTAAATTAACACCAAATAAATTCACCAAAGTTGCCTGGTTGGGTTCTCCCCGCCCCCCATTTATGCCAATGTATCTTTTATAAAAATGCTAACCTCAAATTCAGACTACTATAACTGGTCTGGTCTCCTGTCTTCCTTGACTCTAAGGTATACCCACTCTGAACTCCAGACACAGGAAGCAGTGGCTGTTTTATAAGCTGAAGCAAGTTACAGGGTTTATTTAGAATCTATAACTTCATGCCTATCAGTGTCTATATATTGAGTGAACTAAATTTTCCACGGTCACAGAGCCATCCTAGTTTTATTCTGAACAACTAACACTAAATATTACAAGTCTACAAGCAAAGCAGAACAAATGGACTCTGCCGACCCTCACGACCCACTGCTGACCTCTAAACAGCGTGGCAGCTTAAGGTGCCATAGCCTGACACCATCCTGTCAGGATCCTGACCACACTCATTCAGGGATAGTCTTCTGAATGCCAACATTAACTATTCTAAACTTCCACTGTACTTAGAAAGCCTTGGCAGTTCTAATTGGCTATTAACAGCTCTGGATCTTTAAGTTCGCTTCAAGCCTTCTCCGCCCTTAGGCAGCAAGTGGCCTCTCTGCTTCATCTTCCACTACTTTCCTACAGGAGGCAATGCAGCTTTTTAAGAGAACAGCTCTCCTTGCCCCTGGAAGCATCACATAAATTATTTACTGAAGGGACCAGGCACCATGTTCTTCTATTTAATCCTTTCAATATGATGGGATGGGCACCACGGCATCCACTTTTAGGCTAGGAGCTAAAGTAAGTCAGTCAGAGCACCGTTTCAATCAGGCTCTCAGCAGAGCAAGGGTACTGAGGCAGATGAGGCTGTTTTAGAAGCGGGTACTTTCCACTCTGACATCCTCACACCCGCACTGTGCTACCTTCCAGACACTATCTACAGTGCCTTCTACTCCACCTGTCCCACAAACTAGACACAGTCCCAGATCTGTCTTGATGCCTTGGGCTATCACTGTACTGCTTGGTTGACTACTGAGCCCTTCAAAATACACGAGAAATCCCCTGGCACTACAGTTTTACCTTTACTGTCAGTCATCCTTTAAATAAATCCCTCTAACCATGGCATGTGCCTCCTGTAGAGACTTTGCTATTTGTGAGACATTTCCCTCTCTCTAAACATTACCACAGTTCTCTTTTGGCAACCCTTCATTTTGCATCCAACAGTCCTTAGAAGTACTGTTTTATTCATTCATTCATTCATTATTCATTCATTCATTTATTCATTCATTTATTCATTATTACCATTTTGTAGACAAAGTGAGGTTAAAGGAGATTATGAAGCTCACCAAAGGGCTGAAGAGATGTTTGAGTGGTTAAGAGCATCAGCTGCTCTTCCAAGGGACCCAGGTCCTAGCACCCACACAGCAGCTCATCAGCATCTACCATTCCAGTTCCAGGGCATCCAACACCCTCTTCTGGCCTTCATGGGCAGCAGGCATGCATGCTGGATACAAACATACATACAAGCAAAACATCAACACATAAAATGAAAGACAGAGAGACAGACACAGAGAGAGACAGAGATAGACACAGAGACACAGAGAGAAAAGAAATCTGCTGCCACTGAAGCCATTCAGCTCCTGAGTAGAAAACCTAACATTCAAATACAAACTGTCTGACCTCTTCCTCTTGAAAGCTACTACATTGTGCTGGCTCAAATATATCATTTTTCATAGAGTGTGAACTAATGAAATATCACTGTGTACAGGACACTCAGCAGACTTTTAGGAAATACTGCTCTAATCATGACGTCTGAGATTGGGTGCTGCCTTTATTCCTCAGTAGATGAGATCTGACACTCAAGAGAAGGGGGGATAGAGACACACTGTAGCACAACACACAGAGACACACTGTAGCACAACACACAGAGGCACACTGTAGCACCACACACAGAGACACACTGTAGCACCACACACAGAGACACTCTGTAGCACAACACACAGAGACACACAGTAGCACAACACACAGAGACACTCTGTAGCACAACACACAGAGACACTCTGTAGCACAACACACAGAGACACACTGTAGCACCACACACAGAGACACTCTGTAGCACAACACACAGAGACACACTGTAGCACAACACACAGAGACACACTGTAGCACAACACACAGAGGCACACTGTAGCACCACACACAGAGACACTCTGTAGCACAACACACAGAGACACACTGTAGCACCACACACAGAGACACACTGTAGCACAACACACAGAGACACACTGTAGCACAACACACAGAGACACACTGTAGCACAACACACAGAGACACACTGTAGCACAACACACAGAGACACACTGTAGCACAACACACAGAGACACACTGTAGCACAACACACAGAGACACACTGTAGCACAACACACAGAGACACACTGTAGCACATCACATGCTCCCTGTATTTCTAAGAGCCAAGATCTATGGAAGGAAGCCATGACCCTCCTCAAATCTGCAGTTTTCTGAAGGAGAAAGGGAAATGACTCTTCCCATTGTATCTTTGGGATCTTCTTGGTACACAGAGGAGAGTAAGACAATTAAAACAAAAGACACAAATTGTGGGAGTGTTGCTGGTTTTGTTTCATTCTGTTTTTGTTTGTTTGTGTTTGTTTTTGTTTTTGTTTTTGTTTTGTTTTGTTTTGTTTTGAGATGAGGTCTCATGTTGTCTAGGCTTGCCTTTAACTTGCTTATGTAATCAAGGCAGGCTGACCCTCCTACCTATACTTTCCAAATGCTGGGGTTACAAATATATGCTAACTGCAGCAGAAATAGGCTGTTGTGGCAAAGACAGCAATACATGTTCATAGGTCAAGAGAGGCAACGTGTGGAACTCAAGCCAGCTTCTTGCTCTCCACATCATGGATGTGGCCATGAGCTTCAAAGAGTTGTTGAGGGAAGGTAACTCTGACAATACAAGGACAAGATCTAGAGGCCTGCACAGCTTTCTCCAGGACTGTCTCTTCAGCACTACTGCTGCAGGTCTGGACCTGAGGTCTTAAGGAAGCTACTCGGTGTCCTTATATATGCAGGCCTTTATGAAATGTACAAAAACAAACAAACAAAAACCTGACAGCCCCTCAATATGATGAGGCAGTTATGAATCTGATGAAGGAAGGGCAGTGACTGTTCTGTGTTAGTCACCTATCTCTCAACTCTTTGAGGTCCCTGTTCTCCCACGGTCTGAGACCACTCTGTCACCATCATATATAGTTTGTTTCAACTACATGGATGGTTGAAGTCACCAAGCCTTACCTCAACTTACAAAGCCTGTGTTTCAGCACACCAAATTCTGCACACCCACAGGAGAAATAGAAGTAAGGATTATTGCTATTATATACATTTTGTCTTTCAGAAAAATCAAAATATGCCTCAACTATTAGAAGTGGGCCATGATAAACCTGGTCTCCATTGCTGAACCAGGACTTTCTTCCGCCTGGTATCCTGCAATTTTTAGGGCTCACCTATTCTATATTTATGACCTACTTGTGAATCTTGTAAACTTAAAGTCACTAACTTCTCTATCTTCTGACCACTTACCTTACCTGTGAAGCTATAGAAACTTTGACCTATAATATTTAAAAGCATCCGGTTGACTCAAATCTGGAAAGAGGCATGACTCAAATAATGGCCAGGGTTCCTGAAAAGAAAGGCCAAAATCACTTCAAGTGTTTTCTCACCACTCCCATACCTGGAGATGGGCAGTGCTAACACTTCCCTGTGCTGCTAGTACAGGCTGCCTTGTTTTCCTAATGGACAAGCAGCACATGGTCTTCCCACAGAAAGAAAATCTGGAACTGCATCAGTTTACCTCGTTCACTGGCCTATTAGGTACACAACCCGCTAAGTGGGTTGGAGTGGTACATTTCCAAAACTAAGTGGCAGACACAGAGAAAAGTTTAAAATTTCATATGGAACTGCAATAAGGACCTTACTTTTGTCTAATTCAAATTGGTCAATCTTCACATCTAATCTGATTTTGGGGAAGAGAGAGGAACTTACTTGTTCTTTTGAAACTGTTTCTCTTTTGGTTGGTCTTCCTAGGTGCTCAAGCATCTGCATTTGCAATTCATTATTTAAACAGGAAAAAAAAAAACAAACCCTTTATCTTTGTCTGGTTCCCTAGACCTTTACTGATCACTGGGTATGGTGGTCTGAATACTTGGTCCACAGTTGATGGAACTCTTTGGGAAGGATTAGAAGGTGTGGCCTTGTTGAAGGAGGTGTGTCACTGGGGGTAGGCTTTCAGGTTTCAAAGTTCACCCAGGCCCAGGTTCTCTCCTCCTCCCTGTGTGTGTGTGTGTGTGTGTGTGTGTGTGTGCACCTGCAACTTTCTGACCAGATGTAAGCTATCAGCTACTTCTCCAGTGCCATGCCTGCTGGCCCACCACCATACTTCCCACCAAGAGGATCATGGACTAACCTGTAACTGCAAGGGAGCACCCCAGTTTAATGCCTCCCTTTCTAAGTTACCTTGGTCATGGTGTTTCACCACAGCAATAGAACAGAAACTATGTACTAATCTCTTAGCCCTCTATATAATACCAAAAGTATTAGACCTGAACTCTGGTTAAAATTCTTACTCACTAGTTACATTCTTTTTCTTCTCATATTTTTATGCGTTTCTTGAGTCTCTAGTCTCAGTTGGAGTTGACTATGAACTATATATACAACTTCTAAATGTTTTTTTCTGGGGGTTAGGAAAGTCCTTCCTTCAAGAGAATTAAGCAACTTCAAATTCCATCACCTGTGTCTTTTCCTCCCCAAGGACTCTCCTTTCCTCTGCTGTCTTCTATCCCTTCTACCACATTCTAGTCTTGAATATCCCAAGGGTTTAAATTCAGTAGGTTAGGAGTTCTAGACTTCTGTGGATTTTGTAATAGGTAGGATGATATTATTTACAAAACATAATGGTTGCTACATATGTACTTTATGATTCATGTTCAACAAAATTAAAAATTATGAATAGTTTAGCTCACAGCTTAGACCCATTTGTAGTCTAAGGATAGCTGAGAATACTTTAACTCTTGTTCTTTTATAGTTCAAGGAATATAGAATACCAACTTAGTATATATAGTGTAATATATTATATATATTATAGTGCAATCCTATTTTAACTATGAGATTGTAACCTTTAAAAAATCCTACCACATATTATAAGGCTTTAAAAATCATGCCAGAATTACAAACTCTCATAAAAATCCAACAAAAAAATCTTATTTATTTATTTATTTTATTATTATTTTAGACAGGTTCTCACTACCTATTCAGGGACTCACTATGTAAACCAGGCTAGCCGCAAACTCACACAGATCCACTGCCTCTGCCTCCAGTTAAAGGTGTACGCAATACATCTGGCCCAGGCAAATTCTTCATAAAATAGCTTTCTGAAGCAATCTGTCTCCACAGCATATACCAATGTAACGCTATACATGTACATGGCTCCTAAATGAATAATTCATTGACATTAAAGACAACTTATAATTCCAAATGAGTACTTCTCTTCAAACTGTCCCTTGGTAACTACTCTTATTCCAATGATGATGCCATTCTTCAAACTATATTGGTAAACTAACTGTAGAACTAATTTAAAAGCTGCCCAAGAAAGCAATCCAATTGTCTTTCAGTTTGTTTTGAACTCAAATGGTACTACTCTGGTTTGGTCATATACTTCTCCTTCAGGAACTAAAGGAAGATACAACTTTTCAAAGTTTTTAAAAACAAGATGTGCTATGGGCACGAAAAACAGTACTCAATAAAGAGCTGCAAAAGATATTTGAGTGACAAGCTTCTAAGGTATCTGGTTGAATAAGAACACACCAAACTATGTGTATAGGTTCTGGTATAGTCATTAAAATACAGACAATAGTTTACAGTAATATCTTGGTTACAGAATTTCATCAATATAGCACAGTTTTAGGGTTAGGAATAAAATTATTACTAACTTCTTTCACTGTTGAATTTAACACAATTTTACATTAAGTTCACCTTTCAGATTTAATACAAGGATGTTTTAATATTCAAGGATGAAGTTACTGTTTAGAATGACTTCAAGCATTATCCAAGAGAAATTATAACTACAAATCACTGGAGTGAATATGCTGGGTGTGGTCCTCATTTCTGTTAAACCAATTAACCTTAAACTGATACGTGCAGGAATACTTGGAATGTGTTTTGTTTGCTTGATTTAATTGTGTGTGTTACAAAATTTTAAGTGGTATGTGGCTTCAATTTAACTCAAAGTTAGCGCTTTCAGTTATGTGTAACTGAGCAGTCCAGCATACCACATGAGAAACAAGAGCCACTTAGCAAAACTACATTCTAAAATAAAATAGTTAAAAGAGTATCAGAAGCTCTTAAGTCATGTAAGCCTTTTAAACTTTGTTTACAAAGTCTGAGGAAGCAACAGTCACAGTGCTGTGAAGAGAACACAGGCGACAGAAAGTTTTCTGATTCCTAACATAGTTTACTCCCTTGGTCAGCATAGATTTGCTATTGGTATACATTTATAAATCACAGTTTTTAGCTCTTTGATAGTAAGATTCCTTGGGTCTTTTTTTATAACCAGGAAATAATGTTACATTTTAACAATTATTAAGTGTTTGTAGAGATCCTGCTCATTGGCAAAGTTGACGTCTGTACCTGTGATGATCAATAATCAATAACAAAGAACAGCATACATGGAGGAAAAGAAAACTCTGTCCGTGGTCAATACTCATGTGGTTCACTGTAAAAGTAACCCCACAATTGACATTTCCCAGGACTTGGTCCATGCAAATACAACCCTGACAACCACATGTCAAACCCAACACATTCAAATCTGAGTTTGACTCTTCCAATTACTCTGGTTTTAGGGAACACTTGGTCTCCTAGAACTCTCATTAACATTCTGTGGGCTACTTAGAGGTCACATAACACCTACCTGCTCTCTACTTTATAAGAACTAAGACCGAAAAAACAAGAGGACACCCTCCTCCTTCTTATGGGGGCTGTTGTGAGTACATTGATAAATATGTACAAAATGGTAAATGTTCCTATTTCGTTCAACATTTTGAAAGATGTCAGCCAAGCACAAAATATTTTTTTTTAGTGTGTGAATTAAAATGCCTTTTACCGATAGCCTCAAGATGTTTCCTTATGAGATACTGTGTCAAGAACTGGTTTATGTATTATCGGTCTTTCCGGAACGCACAGATATCACATTTCATAATAGCTTGGTATGATGATTGCTGTCAAAGTCGCCATAGAAACATCCCTTTCCTAGAGTGACATACAGTATTAGCGTGACAGAAGACTAAAAATAAATAAATAAAACAACTCAACAAAATCGGGCACCTGGGGAGAGGACCGGTTTGGGGCACACTGGCCAACTGAGGGACACACCAAACGAACTGAAGAGACTCTTCCTTCTTGCGGAGTGTCCCCTGGGCGGGTCTGGGGACAGCAACTTTACGCAATCCCAGCCCCACCCGCCAGTCGGCCTTGGGTCCGTCTGCTCTACTGTCCACACACGTGAGCTGGGGTGGCCCGGTGGCGACCCCGCGGTGGGCCCGGACAAGGGCCGCATACCCCGGGGTGACTCGGGCCAAGCACACGAGACTCGGGGGCCGTGGCTCCGGCCAGGCCGAGCCGGGTGAGTCACGAGGCGGCTGAGGGACCGGCGTCCCCCGAAGCTGCGCTCGCTCCGCACCGCTTTCCCGCTCGCGACGCCCTGCTCCCCCGACCGCACACGGGGCTGAGGAACGCAAGCCCCGCGCGCGAGCACCCGCCCCAAGCAGGGCCCCGGGGGCCACGCTCACCTCCGAGGCCCGGCGCCGCCGCCTGCAGCGGGAGACAGCGGCCGGGGAACCGAGCGCCGGGTTGGCTGCGCGTGGACCTCGCTGGGTAGCCGAGCAGCCTGCACCACCTCCGCGGAAGGGAGGCCTCTACTGTCCGGCTGCGGAGCTGCAGCGCGTGCGCCGTCAGGCCCCGCCCTCATGGTGGCCCCGCCCTCGGGACGACCACGCCCCCCACGATGGTCACGCCCCAGGACCGGCCCCTGGCTGCTCAAGCTCCACCCACCGGCCGCTTCTACACGGGTCCCTCTCCCTCCCCACCTCCCAGCCCGCCGGGTGTAATCGTCCCTCTTCCGGAGATGAACGTGAAGCGACGTGGAAACCCTTCCACCAAAATGAGCTGTGATATCCTTTTGATGGCTATAATTTATTCCAAATCGTCCCTGGACTGAAACGATCAATTAGCAGCCCGAAACGCACTGTGAAGTAAATTGTCACACTCTCTATTACAGGATGGTTATCATATATTTATAAGGTGTGTTTTCTGCAATCAGAACCAACAAGGTGTTGAGCGATCAGTCATAAACGCACTTCTTCAAAAAAAGAGAGGGAGAAAAGCTTCAGTATTGTATGGCAGCGGAGAAAAATCCTTATGACAGTTATCCCTCCCTCCCTAGTGATGCTTCCTCTGGAAACTGGAAAGAGCAGTGAGGGCTCTGCACCGACTTCTCTCAGACACTCACAGCCCCGGAGCAGTGGGGGCTGTGAACTAGCAGGAGAATGGTAGTCCTCAGAGGAGAGGTTTCCGTACTGTGTAAGCACAGACTGGGCATAAGGATCACTCTTCACATTCCCTCCCATGCCCTAGAATCTTTCCAAGCAACAGAACGGCTGCATTGCACCCACAGTGTCCCTTCTTCCTCACGCCCCAAGGTCTTGTCCCCTTGTCCTGCAGGGGTGCTGTCTGGGCCATGTCCAGTACCCACTATGGGGAGCGCTGTTTTCTGAATTGGAACCTACCAGAACTTCATCATCACTCGTAAACAGCCATGGCAAACAGAAAACCATAAGCTACTGGTCCAGCCTGGACCAAACTATGGAGACATTGTTGTTTCATCTTCGTTCTGAATTGTCAGAACTATATGGATCCACAAATTCAGAATTTCCCTTAACAAACTTTCCAGCAGTCCTCCAGGAACCAGCTATAATCATTTTGCAAGGGTCCTGCTTTGCATCCAACTAATGTTCTTTTTGCTTGAAAGGCAACCCTAGAGACACTTAGATTTCTTACAAATCCTGGGTTTCTTTTCTCAATGCACCGATTTAAAATGTTGAGAAGACTTAGGTACCCAGAAGTCTACCTCTGTGGTAATAATGTGATAGTGTGCAGATTAAGTCAGGGACTGTAAGGGGGAGAGGCAGAATGCCTGCCTGCCACCTTCACTGCAGCACAGGAAGGCTTCCTAGGAAGGAAAGCCAACTGGGTATTTGGATTGCAAGGTACCTGGAGCTGTTAGACTACTCTCAGCATAAAAGTCCTCGCTCAGAAAACACTGTGACTAGGGGCTCTGTTTCATTTGAAGGTTGGCACAGGGAGAAGCCAGCCTTTCCCCGGTGCCATTCACTGTTACTAACTTCATACGTATTGACTCCTCAACTTAGTCCCTGCCAGGCACAGTGCTATAAATTATTTTATTTAATCCCATAAACAGTCTTTTAACAGAAGAGATTCTTTGTCTTGCCAGTGACAAATCTGAGGCAGACACTAAGTAATTTATCTAGGGTCATGAAACTCTTAAGTGATACCCAACAAACTAAGACAGATACCTAGAGAAACTAGGGAGAAAAATGTTTCTTATCCTTCACAGCCTCAGAGGGTTAGAAAATGCTGGGTTCCGTGGGCTTCACTGCTGTTGGCCGGAAGCCAGGCTGGAACATCACTGCACAGGAGAGCAGCTTAGCTCATGTTGGTCAGGAAGAGATGGTGGGGTGCTTTTCAAAGGCATGCCTGATGACATACTTCCTCCAGCTCTGTCCCACATCCTAATACTCCATTCAGTTATGAGTGATACAGTCCCCACCACCTCAGAAGGCAGTCACCTGTTACCATGACTGCAGGAGCAAGCCTTTGAAACAATCCAAACCCTGGCAGTCTTGAATGTTCATACTCCTTACCCCAATAATATAATATCCTAGAAATGTAAAATGGTAATGGTGAGTGATTGGTCTTTTTTTTTTTTTTTCTTTTTCTTGAGTTAAGGACCTCCAATGTATGTGATCCTCCTGCCTCTTCTTTTTCAGTGCTGAGATTATAGGCAAAATTTTTAAATTTAGATTTATTATTATTATTTTTTTGCCAAACTATTTTAGTGGGATAATGATAAAAGGAGGAAAGTGAATTCTGCATGAAGTGTAAATAAAGAAAGCAAGCCGGGCACCAGAGCTCACTCGGTCCCGATCCCGGCAAGCTGGGAGGTTGAGGCAGGAGAAACCAGTTAGTAGCCAGTCTGGACAACAAAGTGAATTCCAGGCCAGCCTGGGATGACTTATTTTCTGTGTTGGGGTGGGGGCCAAGAATGAATAAAGAACTAAACAGCTACTTGCAAGAGAAAGCTTCAGTGGAAAAGTCTGGGATATTTCCTGGGAATGTCTTCTCTCCTTTCTTTCCAAGTTCTAGGATTTCTTCTTCAGAGTTATCACCTGCTATACCCCCACAGCACCTTAGCCAAGGTCAGCAACAGCTACTATGCTGGGGAGAGGGAAGAGCCTATAGGACGCAAAGCAGAGCATTCTGGGCAACAGCCGCAGTGGAAGGCAGCATGGGCCAGAGGCCCTTGTCCCAGACACCGAGCTCTGAGAATGAGACTCGGCTTCCTGATGAACACTAAATTACCACCATTGCTAAACTCTCCCTTAATAGACTTGTAAAGATCTGCTCACTACCTTCCCCCTTCATGTAGAATTTGTAATCAAGAGCCCAATTTTGTCATTTGGAAATACTAATTATCTAATCACGGCATGCCGCATAACGTACTTGTCTGCCCAATTAGCTAGGACAATTATTAAAATTCAGAGGCCTAATTATGTCTCAATTTAATGCTGGCAAACTTGCATACAGAGCAGTAATTAAAATCCTCTCCTTCCCCCTGCCTTTAGGGCACAGGATGATTAGGCCCTGTCAGGGGGTGTACTGAACCAAACCAGCGAAGCGTACTGTGCAGCATGACCCTGCATTGTTAAGTGTGTCAACATATTAACCTGAATTCCCTTCAGCCCCCACATAATCACATTTGGTGCAGGAATAAAGGAGCTAAAACATGAAGCATTTTATTAAAAAAACATAAATTCTTTTTAATTAATGCTATGAGGGTTCTGGTGAATTCCAAGCTTCGAAAGCGCTGGAAGACATGACTGGCTCAACTAATTACTAGCAAATTTGCTCTCGTTATAACTCCTTTAAAAAAAAAGAGAGAGAGAGAGAAAAAAAACTCGTAATATGATTTTGGGGTGTTAGAATATATTGGGGGGACTGAACTCTTCGGCTTCCAGTAATATCGTTAGTTGAACACTAGCTTTGCTGAGAGAACACAAGTGAGTGTCAGCTCCCAAAAGGTTTAACCCAAGACTGCATCGAGGGGCTCTATACTTTAATGCTTGAAAGACGTTAATAAGAGTGGAAAATTAAAAAATCATAATATTGAAACAAATTCAAAATGTTTATCTTTGGAACTCCTAAAGTTTGATGTATGAAAGCCAGCCAGTGTGAGGAGACCTTCACACTGGAAAAGCCCACAATGCTTTAGAAGCACCTCAGACTGTTGAATCCTGGGCAGCCTGTCCCCTCTGTTGCCTTTTAAATCCTCTCCTCTGTGAATTAAGGAGAGGTACAAACTCCACGGAGACTTCTGAGCTGTATTGTGAATTCTGGGTTTCATTCACTGTGATTTTTTTGAGCTCATTTATATATTAAATCAGTGGTCTGTGGGTCTCAACCCTTTTGAGGTCACATAAATACAGCACATTTATCAGATATTTATACTATGATTCATAACTGTAGAAAAATTACAGTTATGAAGTAGCAATAAGATGGTTTTATGGTTGGGGGTCACCACAACCTGAGGAACTCTATTAAAGGGTCGCTGCTAGGAAAGTTGAGAACCACTGTATTACATGCACAAAGGACAATGTGCAATCTAGCCTCTAAATAGCTTATAACAATGTTTGTTACACTTGCTTTCAAACTTTTCATTACAAGATAGAGAGCAACACACACAGACACATGCATTTATACATACATACAAACACAGGCACATACAAACACATACATATAGACACACATACTGTGGTGGTTTGAATGTGCCTGGTCCAAGGAGTGGCACTATTAGGAGGTATGCCCTTGTTAAAGTAGGTGTGTCACTGGGCCTGGCCTTTAAGATCCAAGTCCTAGCTGATTGGAAAAAGCCAGTATTCTGTTAGCAGCCTTCAAATGAAGGTGTAGAACTCTCAGCTCCTCCTGCACCATGCCTGCCTGGATGATGCCATGTTCCCACCTTGATGATAATGGACTGAACCTCTGAACCTGTAAGGCAGGCCCAGTTAAATGTTGTCTAAGAGTTGCCTTGGTCATGGTGTCTGTTTACAGCAGTAAAACCCTAACTAAGACACACACACACACACACACACGAACACAGACACACACATACACAGATATAGATTCAGATACACACATGCACAAGCATACACAGACACACAGACACAAGCACACACACAGATACACACAAGAACACACACACACAAACACATGCCCGCACACACTGTGGTGAATTGAATGAGAAACACCCTACTGTCTCAGGCATTTGAACACTTGATCCCCAGTTGGTGGCACCATTTTGGTGAAATGTGGTCTTGAGGGAGGCAGCAAGCCATTGTGAGCGGCTCTGAGATAAAAGCTGTTCCACTTCCGGTTCATTCTGTCTGCGTCGCACTGGTTGACGTGAGTTCTCAGTCACCACACCTTCTCCTTGCTACCATCCTCCTTTGACTGGATGGACTTACCCTCTGCGACTGTCAGCCCAAATAGCTGCTTTATTTGTGGTGTCTTCCCACAGCAACAGAATTGTAACAAACACACACCCTTACCTTCCCAGAGTTTTCTCACTTGATCTTTGCAGAGATGACAACCTTGTGACATGGTAGGCCTCCGTTTGATTATATAAGGCTATTGAGATAGCTGTCCCAGGCTCACCACTCAATGTCCCAGTTCCCAATAATAGGCAAGGCAAGAGTGACCTAGCCACAGACAAGCACCTCTTCAGACCCAGGGCTGTAGACTAGAAGTTAGGCAGAGCTACTTAGTTTGTTTACTCTCACATTAAGACCAAAGTATGGATGATGTTATATTATCTAATGAGATAGAGCCTATGCAGCACGCTCTATTCTCAGTCAGTACTCCTTGGCAACATGCTTAGTCAGATTGGCCAGATTTGCCCATTTTCTCCCCCTTTTACCTTTTAAAAACATTGTGCCTGTGTGTGTGGTCTGTGCATGTGTATTCTCATGCTCACACGTGTGCATATGCACGTGGGTGCCAGGCTTCAGGTGTCTTCCTCTGTCAGTCTCTACCCTATTTGTTGAGACAAAGGTCTCCTATTAGACCTGTCGTTTATGGCTCCATCAAGCATAGCTTGGGGCTGGGAAAGCACTGGCAGCTCTTGCAGAGGACCCACGTTCAGTTTCCAGCATCCACATGGCACCTCAAGACCATCTGAAACTCCAGGTCCAAGGGATTTGCCACCATTTTCTGGACTCCTTGGGTGTTTCACACATGTACATGCAGGCAAAACACTCAGACATGTGCAATACAATTAAATCAATATTTAATCAAGAAAGACGGAAAGTAAAACTGGGCAGTAAGTTCCCAGGATCCTCTTGTCTTTGCTTTTCCTACACTAGAACTGCAGGTGTGCCTAGCATGCCTGGCTTTTCTCGAAGGTGCTGGGGATCACTGTCCTCGTGATGGCATAGTCAGCAGTTCCTTCACCCACTGGGCCATCTCTCTAGCCTCCTTTCAATGTTTATATTCTGAAAATATGTCTAGCTTCATCTGTGTCGGCAGCAGAAGGTTCCTTCCCCCCTGGCCTTGCTCTGGACACCATGAGGTCTGTTTAAGGACAGCTCTGGCTGGTCCCCTCACCTTCAAACACAGGTGTAGACTACAGATAAGCCTCTACAGAGGCTTGTCTAGAGCCAGGGCAGGCCCTTAGGTGCCTGTGCTATGAAACCAGAGGGTTCAGGCTGCCCCGGCCTCCCGAGGAGTGTGCCCTATGCCCTGTGTCTTGAAAATGGCTTTGCTCTGAATCTCCTCGGATGGCAGACTAAAGTGCAAATCTGTGTTCTGACTTGTCCCTGTTCCTGTCAGCATGTTTTCCTCTTGTCAGCAGCAATTGACTGGTCAGGCTCACCCCTGTACAGCAATTGTAACAGCTCATTGACAGACCAGTGACCCAGCTGGACCTGATAATGGAAAACTATTGATTTTTGTGGGTTCCACGAATCTCAAATGAACGACCAATGTAATGTCATCAATTGTCTCAGACTCTTGATAACCCAGGGGGGAAAGTTTCAGGGTTGCCTGGATTTTCTGACAATAGTGTTTCAAAATCTCACAGGGCATCAGGAAGCAGCGGCCCATTTCCTGGGTGGCTTCCTTAGATGGTTCCTGTTAGTCCTTCAGGCTTATGAATGTATTGCCAAACTGGGGGTTAGCAGTTAAGTAGTTGAGCCGAAACATTATACATCACTAAGTAAAGAAACTTGTGGGTAGAACTAGGGAGGGTAGTGTTTAAAACATTTGTTTGTTTTTGCAATGTTAAGGGTAAAACCCAGGAGCTTCCACTAGGTAGGCATCTTACCAACGAGCTACACTGCGTGCCCCTCCCATTTGTTATGGATATGACACAGGAAAAAGGAAGAGGTGAGGGAAACCCAGAATATACTGCCTCCCGATGTGTGAGACTGTCACAGAACCATTGCTTCTGCTCACCTTTGTTAATTTGCTTAGGGTAGAAGGACGCCTTGAAAAGTGTGCAGCTGTGCATTTAGATGTCTTGTATGGGGGCTGGAAAACCGTCATTTATTTAGTTTTTATTCTCGAAACTTCCTTTCATCTTTTAAAAGCCATCAAACAGGGGCTGGAGCGAAGTTGTTCTTGCAGAGGAGAATTGAACCCTTGTTCAATTCCCAGCGTGGTGGTTCTCGTCCATCCATAACTCCAGTTCCAGGGGATCCCACACCCTCCTCTGACCCCCTCAGGCAGCAGGCACACACATAATGCACAGACATACATGCGAGCAAAATACTCATGCCCATAAAATAAAAATAAATAAATCTTTAAGATTAAAAAAATAAAGCAAAAATAAAAACCATCAAGCATTGCTATGTGCATTTGAAAAAGTTAGTTCTTTTTAAACCAAATTAGCAATTTTTCCCCAGTAGAAAAATGGAGAGAACTCCATGCTGAGTTCTCACAGTTGGAATGTCCAATCATGGCCTTTGTCAAAAGGAGCCCCCCCAAAAAAAGAAAGGAGGGGAAGCTATTGATCCCTAGTATGGACCCAGTGCATTTGTTTCTCAATCACTTGTCGTGAGAATATAATCACCTCATGTCCCGATCTCATCCCGACGCTGTAAGGAGATGGTTCTCAGGGAGCTAGCAGAGTAGATCCCAGACTGCAGAGATAACAGACTCACCTCTGAGGCTGTGGTTCAGGGGGCATTGGAGAGAGAAATCTCGGTGGGGAGCCAGAAGACACAGACCTCAGGGTGATAAGCAGAGTGTGGCAAGACCTTATTCACAGGACTCTGCTGTCTTCACACCATCTCCTAATGGTCTCTTTATGGCCTGTGATTACCTCACCCCTAAAACACTATACCTGGTCTTCCAAAGCCACCAAAGCCAGCAATGCTCACTGACAGCCACTGTGTAAGGAAGTACAAGGTGGGGGACAGTATTCGCACTGTTATAGACCATACAGCAGTTGGTAAAAGAGAGCTCACAACTCTCTGATAAAGCCGTGTAGCTTACAACAGTAGGTCAGAGGTCGGCTCTAGGTAATCCAGGCTCTGGAGCTCCTTTGGGCAGTCCGAAGTGTAGACATTAGGATCCAACATCAGGAAAGACCTTTTTAAATCCTTTATTTCTGTTTAATTTGTTCTTTGGAAATTTCACACACGTACAATGCATTCAGGGGAGACCTTTTGATGGGATCCCCTACCCCTTTTTTATTAAGTCTTAGGAAACATTTTTCAAGAAGCTGTCCTGACTTTACTCCCAGCTTTATCTGGAGTTGTGTCTCAAATCTATTCCTGAAGGTAGCTGCTGTCAGGTGAAAAATAAGTCTGACTTGGTTATTGAGTAAATCTCTACTCATCCTCTGGCAATAGACACATCCTCCCCAGAGTACACCATGCCTAAAGATCAACTACCTGGCGGGTCTCTGTGAACAAGGAAGAAGATGAGACACAGGAACTCAGAATAACTATGAGTTACAACAGCTCTTAGAAGATACTCCTCATCTAAGAAATTCAGGACACCATATGATAAGCAAGCCTGGGCCACATGAAGGACCAAGGTACCTGTTAACTGCCTTGAGACCTGACCTTCTCTCTCTGTTACAGATGGAAAGCCACACCAGTGGCCCACAAGAACGGACCAGAACTGCTCACTCCATCACTGCCAACACTTTAAACCAGAGAGTATTAAGAGAGAAGGCTGGGCACGGTGGTGCACACCTCTAATTCCAGGCAAGTGGTTAGTACACTAACGTCAGAGAAAAACAAACTCTCAATGAGCACCATGGTAAAAGAACAATGTCTCCACAACATTAAATGGGTTAGTTCATCAGAAAAACCTTACAACTGTGTATCAAAGTTAGAGTTTCAAATTACCTTATGGGATAGCTGTGAAAACTAAAGAGAAATAGAATATTTGGAATTTTAATTAGAGATTTAATGTCCTCTTACAAGTAGGCCTTGCCCAAGTCACTTAGAATACCGAAGACATGAATGGCACAATTGAGCCATGGCGGCGCTCAGGTAACAACAGTACCCGCTGAGGCAGAGTCAGCACTGCCTTCAAGGGCACTCACCATGGAAGACCAAATGCTAGAACATAAAAGATGTCTCAGTAAATCTGAATAGACTGAAATCATACAAAGTGAGTTTCCTGAGTAAAATAAGATATGTTGTAAAGGTGCCAAGATTTAGAAATCAACAGCCCGTCCTTTGTATTAGGGCTTGGAGTCAATCCACTGAGGTTAAAAAACATTTGAAAGAACACTGTATCTGTGCTGGACGTACACAGGGTGGAGCTAGGATGTAGCTCAGTCACTAAAGTCCTTGCTAAGCATCTGCGAAGTCACAGGTTCTGTCCTTAGCTTCCATGTACTGGGTGTGCTGGCACAGTGCACATCTACAGTACCAGCACCTGAAGAATGATCCGAAGTTCTGAGTAATCTTTACCTACAAGCGACCCAGTCTCAAAAAAAGCATATGGGATATGCAAAGACTGTATCAGCCTATATTTTGAGCAAATAACTGATGTGATATGACTTCTGCCTTTATAGGTTGATTTTGGTTTTATTTGTGTGTGTGCTTGTATTATACCACATGAGTACAGTTCCTTTAGAGCTGCAGAGGCATTGGCTCCCCTGGAGACATAGGTAGTGTGTGAGCGGCCTGAGGTGCTGGTGACTGAGCAGTGGGTGGGACTCTTAACCGCTGAGTCACCTTTCCAGCCCCTGTAACTTGTGTTTCAACAGTAGGCTGACTGAACTGTTGGGAATACGATGAAAGAAACAAGAAGACAGAGCAGGGCGCGCGGGACCTGAGACTGCATTAGTTAGGGAAGCAGAAACCGGCCTGAGTAGGGCCACAGGCCTCATCCGGCCGGATCAGCGCCAGGGTAGCTAGAGTGCAGGGTTGCCTGACACCCGCCAGCTACCCACGACCCCCGCCACAGGATTTTGGGACTGCTGGTGAGTGGAACACAGCTTCTGCTCCAGTCCAATCACGCGGGACCTGAGACTGCTCTGGTTGGGGAGAGAGAAATCCGGCCTACATAGGGCCACAAGCCTCTTCCGGTGAGAAAAGCACCAGGGCAGCTAGGGCGCAGGGTCAGCTGACACTCGCCAGCTACCCACAACACCCGCCACAGGATCTTAAGACTTCTGGTGAGTGGAACACAGCTTCTGCCCAAATCCAATTGCGCGCAGGACCTGAGACTGCATTAGTTAGGGAAGCAGAAACCGGCCTGAGTAGGGCCACAGGCCTCATCCGGCCGGACCAGCACAGGGGTAACTTGAGCGCAGGGTCGCCTGACACCCGCCAGCTACCCACGACCCCCGCCACAGGATTTTGAGACTGCTGGTGAGTGGAACACAGCTTCTGCTCCAGTCCAATCACGCGGGACCTGAGACTGCTTTGGTTGGGGAGGCAGAAATCCGGCCTACGTAGGGCCACAAGCCTCTTCCGGTCAGAAAAGCACCAGGGTAGCTAGGGCGCAGGGTCGGCTGACACTCGCCAACTACCCACAACACCCGCCACAGGATCTTAAGACTTCAGGTGAGTGGAACACAGCTTCTGCTCCAATCCAATTGCGCACGGGACCAGAGACTGCATTAGTTAGGGAAGCAGAAAACCGGCCTGAGTAGGACCACAGGCCTCTTCCGGCTGGACCAGCACCGGGATACCGCCAGCTACCCACGACCCCCGCCACAGGATATTGACACTGCTGGTGAGTGGAACACAGCTTCTGCTCCAATCTTTAAACAGTGACAACGATAACAACTAACCCCAGAGATTACCAGATGGCGAAAGGTAAACGTAATAATCTTACTAACAGAAACCAAGACCACTCACCATCATCAGAACCCAGCACCCCCACTTCGCCCAGTCCAGGGCACCCCAACACACCGGAAAAGCTAGACATGGATCTAAAAGCATATCTCATGATGATGGTAGAGGACATCAAGAAGGACTTTAATAACTCACTTAAAGAATTACAGGAGAACATGGCTAAAGAGTTACAAGTCCTTAAAGAAAAACAGGATAACACAATCAAACAGGTAGAAGTCCTTAAAGAAAAACAGGAAAACACAATCAAACAGGTAGAAGTCCTTAAAGAAAAACAGGAAAACACATCCAAACAGATGATGGAAATGAACAAAACCATACTAGACCTAAAAAGGGAAGTAGACACAATAAAGAAAACCCAAAATGAGGCAACACTGGAGATAGAAACCCTAGGAAAGAAATCTGGAACCATAGATACGATTATCAGCAACAGAATACAAGAGATGGAAGAGAGAATCTCAGGTGCAGAAGATTCCATAGAGAACATCGGCACAACAATCAAGGAAAATGTAAAATGCAAAAAGATCCTAACTCAAAACATCCAAGAAATACAGGACACAATGAGAAGACCAAACCTACGGATAATAGGAGTGGATGAGAATGAAGATTTTCAACTCAAAGGACCAGCAAACATCTTCAACAAAATTATAGAAGAAAACTTCCCAAATCTAAAGAAAGAGATGCCCATGAACATACAAGAAGCCTACAGAACTCCAAATAGACTGGACCAGAAAAGAAATACCTCCCGACACATAATAATCAGAACAACAAATGCTCTAAATAAAGACAGAATACTAAAAGCAGTAAGAGAAAAAGGCCAAGTAACATATAAAGGCAAGCCAATCAGAATTACACCAGATTTTTCACCAGAGACTATGAAAGCCAGAAGATCCTGGACGGATATTATACAGACACTAAAAGAACACAAATTCCAGCACAGGCTACTATACCCAGCCAAACTCTCAATTAACATAGATGGAGAAACCAAAGCATTCCACGACAAAACCAAATTCACACATTATCTCTCCACGAATCCAGCCCTTCAAAGGATAATAACAGAAAAAAACCAATACAAGGACAGGAACCACGCCCGAGAAACAACAAGAAGGTAATCCCTCAACAAACCTAAAAGAAGACAGCCACAAGAACAGAATGCCAACTTTAACAACAAAAATAACAGGAAACAACAATTACTTTTCCTTAATATCTCTTAATATCAATGGACTCAACTCCCCGATAAAAAGACATAGACTAACAAACTGGCTACACAAACAAGACCCAACATTTTGCTGCTTACAGGAAACTCATCTCAGAGAAAAAGATAGACACTACCTCAGAATGAAAGGCTGGAAAACAATTTTCCAAGCAAATGGTATGAAGAAACAAGCTGGAGTAGCCATTCTAATATCTGATAAGATTGACTTCCAACCCAAAGTCATTAAAAAAGACAGGGAGGGACACTTCATACTCATCAAAGGTAAAATCCTCCAAGAGGAACTATCAATCCTGAATATCTATGCTCCAAATACAAAGGCAGCCACATTCATTAAAGAAACTTTAGTAAATCTCAAAGCACACATTGCACCTCATACAATAATAGTGGGAGACTTCAACACACCACGTTCACCAATGGACAGATCATGGAAACAGAAACTAAACAGGGACACAGAGAAACTAAGAGAAATTATGAATCAAATGGATCTGGCAGATATCTACAGAACATTCTATCCTAAAACAAAAGGATATACCTTCTTCTCAGCACCTCATGGCACCTTCTCCAAAATTGACCACATAATTGGTCACAAAACAGGCCTCAACAGATACAAAAATATTGAAATTGTCCCATGCATCCTATCAGATCACCATGGACTAAAGCTGATCTTCAATAACAAAATAAATAATAGAAAGCCAACCTTCACATGGAAACTGAACAACACTCTTCTCAATGATACTTTGGTCAAGGAAGGAATAAAGAAAGAAATTAAGGACTTTTTAGAGTTCAATGAAAATGAAGCCACAACATACCCAAACTTATGGGACACAATGAAAGCATTTCTAAGAGGAAAACTCATAGCTCTGAGTGCCTCCAAAAGGAAACTAGAGAGAGCACACATTAGCAGCTTGACAACACACCTAAAAGCACTAGAACAAAAGGAAGCAAATTCACCCAAGAGGAGTAGACGGCAGGAAATAATCAAACTCAGGGGTGAAATCAACCAAGTGGAAACAAGAAAAACTATTCAAAGAATCAACCAATCAAGGAGCTGGTTCTTTGAGAAAATCAACAAGATAGATAAACCCTTAGCCAGACTCACTAGAGGGCACAGGGACAGCATCCTAATTAACAAAATCAGAAATGAAAAAGGAGACATAACAACAGATCCTGAAGACATCCAAAACACCATCAGATCCTTCTACCAAAGGCTATACTCAACAAAACTGGAGAACCTGGATGAAATGGAGAAGTTCCTAGACAGATACCAGGTACCAAAGTTGAATCAAGATCAGGTTAATGATCTAAACAGCCCTATATCCCCCAAAGAAATAGAAGCAGTCATTAATAGTCTCCCAACTAAAAAAAGCCCAGGACCAGATGGGTTTAGTGCAGAGTTCTATCAGACCTTCAAAAAAGATCTAATCCCAGTTCTTCACAAACTATTCCACAAAATAGAAACAGAAGGTACTCTACCCAGCTCATTCTATGAAGCCACAATTACTCTGATACCTAAACCACAAAAAGACCCAACAAAGATAGAAAACTTCAGACCAATATCCCTTATGAATATTGATGCAAAAATCCTCAATAAAGTTCTTGCTAACCGAATCCAAGAACACATCAAAACAATCATCCATCCTGACCAAGTAGGTTTCATCCCAGGGATGCAGGGATGGTTCAATATACTGAAATCCATCAACGTAATACAGTATATAAACAAACTCAAAGACAAAAACCACATGGTCATCTCGTTAGATGCGGAAAAAGCATTTGACAAGATCCAACACCCATTCATGATAAAAGTCTTGGAAAGATCAGGAATTCAAGGCCCATACCTAAACATGATAAAAGCAATCTACAGCAAACCAGTAGCCAACATCAAAGTAAATGGTGAGAAGCTTGAAGCAATCCCTCTAAAATCAGGGACTAGACAAGGCTGTCCACTTTCTCCATACCTATTCAACATTGTACTTGAAGTCCTAGCCAGAGCAATTCGACAACAAAAGGAGATCAAAGGGATACAAATTGGAAAAGATGAAGTCAAAATATCACTTTTTGCAGATGATATGATAGTATATATAAGTGACCCTAAAAATTCCACCAGAGAACTCCTAAGCCTGATAAACAGCTTTGGTGAAGTAGCTGGATATAAAATTAACTCAAACAAATCAATGGCCTTTCTCTACCCAAAGAATAAACAGGCTAAGAAAGAAATTAGGGAAACAACACCCTTCTCAATAGTCACAAATAATATAAAATATCTTGGCGTGACTCTAACTAAGGAAGTGAAAGATCTGTATGATAAAAACTTCAAGTCTCTGAAGAAAGAAATTATAGAAGATCTCAGAAGATGGAAAGATCTCCCATGCTCATGGATTGGCAGGATCAACATTGTAAAAATGGCTATCTTGCCAAAAGCAATCTACAGATTCAATGCAATCCCCATCAAAATTCCAAATCAATTCTTCAACGAATTAGAAAGTGCAATCTGCAAATTCATCTGGAATAACAAAAAACCTAGGATAGCAAAAACTCTTCTCAAGGATAAAAGAACCTCTGGTGGAATCACCATGCCGGACCTAAAGCTCTACTACAGAGCAATTGTGATAAAAACTGCATGGTACTGGTATAGTGACAGACAAATAGACCAATGGAATAGAATTGAAGACCCAGAAATGAACCCACACACCTATGGTCACTTGATCTTCGACAAGGGAGCTAAAAACATCCAGTGGAAGAAAGACAGCATTTTCAACAAATGGTGCTGGCACAACTGGTTGTTAACATGTAGAAGAATGCGAATCGATCCATTCCTATCTCCTTGTACTAAGGTCAAGTCTAAGTGGATCAAGGAACTTCACATAAAACCAGAGACACTGAAACTTATAGAGGAGAAAGTGGGGAAAAGCCTTGAAGATATGGGCACAGGGGAAAAATTCCTGAATAGAACAGTAATGGCTTGTGCTGTAAGATCGAGAATTGACAAGTGGGACCTCATGAAACTACAAAGCTTCTGCAAGGCTAAAGACACCATCAATAAGACAAAAAAACCACCAACAGATTGGGAAAGGATCTTCACCTATCCTAAATCAGATAAGGGACTAATATCCAATATATATAAAGAACTCAAGAAGGTGGACTCCAGAAAGTCAAATAACCCCATTAAAAAATGGGGCTCAGAACTGAACAAAGAATTCTCACCTGAGGAATACCGAATGGCAGAGAAACACCTGAAAAAATGTTCAACATCCTTAATCATCAGGGAAATGCAACTCAAAACAACCCTGAGATTCCACCTCACACCAGTCAGAATGGCTAAGATCAAAAATTCAGGTGACAGCAGATGCTGGCGAGGATGTGGAGAAAGAGGAACACTCCTCCATTGTTGGTGGGATTGCAAGCTTGTACAACCACTCTGGAAATCAGTCTGGCGGTTCCTCAGAAAATTGGACATAGTACTACCGGAGGATCCAGCAATACCTCTCCTGGGCATATATCCAGAAGATGTCCCAACCGGTAAAAAGGACACATGCTCCACTATGTTCATAGCAGCCCTATTTATAATAGCCAGAAGCTGGAAAGAACCCAGATGTCCCTCAACAGAGGAATGGATACAGAAATTATGGTACATTTACACAATGGAGTACTACTCAGCTATTAAAAAGAATGAATTTATGAAATTCCTAGCCAAATGGATGGACCTGGAGGGCATCATCTTGAGTGAAGTAACACAATCACAAAAGAACTCACACAATATGTATTCACTGATAAGTGGATATTAGCCCAAAACTTAGGATACCCAAGATATAAGATACAATTTGCTAAATGCATGAAACTCAAGAAGAATGAAGACCGAAGTGTGGACACGGTGCACCTTCTTAGAATTGGGAACAAAACACCCAGGGAAGGAGTTACAAAGTTCGTAGCTGTGATGAAAGGATGGACCATTTAGAGACTGCCGTATCCAGGGATCCGTCCCATAATCAGCTTCTAAACGCTGACACCATTGCATACACTAGCAAGATTTTGCTGAAAGGACCCAAATATAGCTGTCTCTTGTGAGACGATGCCGGGGCCTAGCAAACACAGGAGTGGATGTTCACAGTCAGCTATTGGATGTATCCCAGGGCTCCCTATGGAGAAGCTAGAGAAAGTACCCAAGGAGCTAAAGGGATCTGCAACCCTATTGTTGGAACAACATGATGTACTAACCAGAACCCCGGAGCTCTTGTCTCTAGCTGCATATGTATCGAAAGATGGCCTAGTCAGCCATCAATGGAAAGAGAGGCCCATTGGACTTGCAAACTTTATATGCCCCAATATAGGAGAATGCCAGGGCCAAAAGAATGGGAATGGGTGGGTAGGGAAGTGGGGGGCCCTATGGGGGACTTTTGGGATAGCATTGGAAATGTAATTGAGGAAAATATGTAATAAAAATATTAAAAATCAAAAAAAAAAAAAAAAAAAAAAGAAGAAGAAGACAGAGCAGCAGCTTGTAAGGAGCCCTGTCATTCAGGGCAGTGATGTTTAGCAAGAGGTTAAAGGTGAAGACAGCAGGGAAGAACTGGGGTCTGAAAGCCCCCTTCACTTCACTGAGGTGTAATTGATGCACGAAGCAATCCAGTCACCCGCATACAGGAGTTTCCGGATAAATCTGTGTCCCACTTTCATACTCAAGGTATGGAATGCTTGCCCCCCAAAACTTCCCTTTATCTCTCTGCAGTTGATGTGCTCATGCCGCCCTGGACATTCACATGCTTTATGCCATTAGGTTTCTCTATTCGGTACTGTTGAATAAACTGGAACTATAGCTTAGTGTGTGTGTGTGTGTGTGTGTGTGTGTAAGAATGTAAGTGTGCATGTATATGTAAGTATGTGTGTGTGAATCCGCATGTTTGTGACTGTGTATTGTATGAGTGTGTGTATGTGTGTAAGTGCAAATATGCTTTGTCTCTTTTTATATCTATGAACATGACTGTCAAGGAATGTCATGAATCATGGTCAGTTGTTTAAAATAAGCTGACAAAATGTTTTAGCAAGTGGCTGTGTTGTTTCACATTCTTGTCATCAGTGTGTGTGTGTGGGGGGGTGTTCATCTGGTCTGTACCTTGTTTATTTTAGTCATCCTGGCGAATGTGGTTTGGAAATACCTGCCCAGAACATTCTCTAACAGATCCATCTGCCCAGTTTCCTGCCTTTCAATGCCAGCTGCCTAAACGGACTTACTTTAAGTTTCATCTCCGCCATCTTTTACACACCCAGGATACTTGTGGATAGTATTTTGCTGTACAGACGCTGTTTATTAGGTGGTTCCTAGCTTGGGGCTATTATAAGAAATACTAATTGTAAAATTCATCTACAAAACTAATGGGGATTTGTGTTTTCAGTTCTTTCTTTTCTAGGAATTAACAGAGTTTCTCCTGCAGAGGAAGCTTTTTGTTTCACAGCAATATATGACATTTCCAGTTTTTCCACAACCTTGCCAACACTCTTTGCTGCCTTTTTTAATTTTTTGATTTTAAAAATTAAACCTGAGCTTGTGTGTGTGTGTGTGCACGCGTGCGCTGCCTCACTGCACAAATAGGACTTGCTTGCTGGGGAATTTGGGGAGTTGGTTCTCTCCTTCTACCATTTGGTCCTGGGGATTAAACTCAGGTGGCCAGGCTTGGCAGCCAGGGCCTTTCATCACTGAACCACTGCACATTGATTTTTAATATTTTTTAATCCACTTTCTGTCGAATTGTTTACTCTTCCTTATATATTGTTCAGTTTTGCAATATTTGGCTAAGATTTTCATGTATACAAAAGGTATTCGAGAGTAATTTTTATATTGTTTTTTGAATGAGTTATTAAGTCCTCCTCTTCCTCCTCCTCCTCTTCCAAGTCTCCTTACTAAGATTGAGGATCACCATCATTATTCTTCACATGTTTGGAAGAATTTACCAGTGAAGCCATCTGGCCCAGGACTTCTCTTGTTGCAACCTGTTTTGCTTACTAATTGTTAACATAAACAAATATACTTAATTTATTCAGAAGTGCAACTAGAAACGGGATTGTGACTGTCCTGGTAAATTGTGTTTTCAGGTATGCAACAGGAGGGGAGAGTTTTTAAGGTAAAATGAAGGAGGTGGCAGAAGCCATTGGGAGCAGTGACCCATCCAGCAAGGATGGGTATCTTGGATGACATCACTGAAGGACTGACAGGCAATCTCCAGGCAGACATTCTCACAGAAGCAACGATTGTGCAAGACCATGGTCTGTCAGTCTCCTGACAGTCACTGCCAGGCCCGTTCCCTAAGCCTTTGTGCAGGATCAGTACCAAGGATCTCTCTCTCGTCTCTGATGGCAGTAACTGAGCCTTCTTTACTCTCTTTTGACCAGATGTTGATTTAATTGTTAGGCATGTTGACTGAGTTTCTGTGAGTTACTAGAGCTATATTGATTTTCACATATTTGTGAATCTCTCCAATTTTGTATTGTTACTGACTTCTAATTTTATTGTAGGAGAATGTGCTTTGTATGATTTTAATGCACATATTTGTTGAGGCCTGTTTTCTGACCTAACATATGGTCTGACTATGCTGGAGCATGCTCTATGTGCACTTAAAAAGTGTACTCTATTGTTGAGCAAAGTAGCTTTTTTATTTTTGAGAGCAGTTCTCACTGTGTATCTATGGCTAGTCTAGAACTCTCTATGTAGACCAGGCTGGCTTCTAACTCACAGAGATCCACTTGTTTTTGCCTCCTGAGTCCTGGGATGAAAGGTGTGTGCCACCATGTTTGTCTTTTATGGAGCATTCTATAGACCTGTCAGATCTGATCAGCATTGCTCAGATCGCCTCTCCTCTCTGATGTTCTGTTTTGCTGTTTTGTTTATATTGGAATGTGATGTATTAAAAGTTTACAGACACTACTTTGAATTGTTTATCTCTCCCTTCAATTCTATTCAGTTTCTTCTTGAAATCTGAGATCCTGTTACATATACCATATGTTGTTTATATTCATAACTGTTGTTCTTGATAGCTTGATCTTTTTTCCTGCTTTGCCTCTAATAACAAGTTCCTGTCTTCAAATTTAACATGTCTGACTTTGGTGTATGCTCCCCGGTAGCTGCTGGGTTTTGCTACTTGGCTGGTTTCTTTTTTCTTCTACCCTCTTCACCACTTTCCTTCCACTGTTTCAAGCCCCTAACACAAGATAGGAAAGAAAAAAAAAATAGAGGGATAAGAAAGGAGATCCCTGACTAAAGTCAGGGATCAGAAAGGGGGCAACGTTATCGTTAGACTACTTCCTGCTCAGTTCTTTGAGGCAAGTTTGATCTTTGCCATCAAGATATGTAACAACAACATCATTTTCTCCTTCTCTTCCTCCTCCTCCTCCTTTGTGCTTGACTACTTAACAAACCACAACCACCAACAACCAACCAACTCCCACCTCTCAGGGGCCCTATCTTTATATACCTTCTGAAAAGTCCCAAGAATTCCAAACATCACACAAATTCGGAAACTATCTTCAGCTGGCAAAATCATGCTCCCACTAGAGCATAAGACAAATCATACTCAGCTGCACTCCCCAGATATATTTTAGTTATTGTTTATATAGTCTTTACTGTCCAACTATTTGTGAGTGTGTTGTGCACAGTACTGTAGTTGGAGTCTGTCTTCTCATCCATTTTGTTAAAATTTCCCCTTTAGAACTTCCTCTAGGGTCAGAAAGCAATAAAATCTGTTTTGCTTGTCCAACATTGTCTTGATTTCTCCTTTTATTACTTATTTGTATGTGTGTAGGCCTGTGTTAGTATGTGTGTATCACATGTGTGCAGGAGCCAAGAGAAGCCAAGAAAGGGTGACATCTTTTGGAAGTGGAGTTTCAGGTGGTTGGGAGCTGCCATGTGGGTGCCGAGAACTGAACCTGGTCCTCTGCAAGAGCAGAGAGTGCTCTTAACCACTGAGCCACCTTTCCAGCTCCTATTTACTTATTTATTGTATGTGTGTAAAGGCCTGTATGAATGTATGTGCACCCCATCCCAAGGAGACCGGAAGAGGAAGTTGGATCCCCTGGAACTGTCATTAGAGGCAGTTGTGAGCCATCTGATGGATTAGCCGGGAACCTAACCCATTTGCCAGTTACAGAATTCTTGGGTTTGGAACTTAGGCAGTATCTCCCACTGCCTCTGACTTCCACCGTTTCTAGGTAAAAATTCAATGTTAGTGTTTTGGGATCCCTGTGTGTAACACATCATACTAGATCCCAAACACTGATGTGTGTACCTGCTAATTTAAGACTGTTTGGCTTTTGCCTTGTGCACCCTGGTGAGAGTGTTCCAATGTTTCTGGCTGTATACGACTTGGAATTTATTTGAATTTTTAGATGCAGAGGTTAGACTTTTGGTATTAAATTTTCTTATATTATTTCTATCCTTTCTCTCTTTTCACAGATCTTTGGAATACCCATGACACTTTTAGTGGCATGCTCAATGCACCCCTCAGAGCAGTGGCATGCTCAACGGTGCCCCTCAGATCCATGGCACGTTCAGTTGTGCCCCTCAGATCAGTGGCACATTCAATGGCGCCCCTCAGATCAGTGGCCCGGTAAACGGCGACCCTCAGATTCGTGGCATGCTCAATGGCGTCCTTCAGATCTCCGAGGCTCCTTTCATTTTCTTCATTTTTTGATACAATTTTCTTCCTCAGGTTCCTCAACTGATCTTTTCACTGATTCTTTTCCTGCGACCTTAATTCAATGAAGTTTTTGTTTTGGCTACTGTACCTTTCAAGTATAGTATCTCTGTGTTTACTTTTAATTTATTCCCTTCATCCATGCACCATCTCTAAGACATTCTCACACCTTTAAAACGTCCTTTAGAAACGGTTGCCTGTGAACAAATTTAAAGTAGCTAATATGAAGTTTCTGTCCAGAGAGTCCATTGTCTGGGCTTCTTAGGACATTTTCCGTTGTTAGTTTTTTCCTAAGCATGAGTCATCTCTTGTTTCTTTGCCTGCTTTGAAATTTTGTTGCTGGGAAACGTAAGTTAGACAATCTAGGTCTCCCTTTTTTTTTTTTTTTGGAGTCTGTTGATTCTCTTTAGCAAAGTTCTGAATGAAGCCATGAAGCTGAGTTTCTGAGGTTGGAAAGAACTGTAGTATTTTCTTAGTGTGGTGCTCAGTGCTGAGACTCTGGAGCAAAAGCTCACCCGTCTTTGCTGAAGGAGTGTGATTGTGTTTGTGTCTATGTATACTTTATGTTTAGGCACAACTTCCAAGCTGTCAGGCAGTCACAAATTCTCCCTTAGTGGGCTGGAGCAGTTAAGAGCACTGGCTGCTTTCCCAGAGAACCAGGGTTCAGTTACCAACATGACATCAGGCAGCTCATAGTTTCTGTAACTCCAGTTCCATTTAATGAAATAAAACTTTTAGATTCCTCTTAGGCCAGGAGGTTGACGCAGAAACACGCAGCAGTTACTCTTCCTGTTGCCGTAATAAAGCATCTTGGCAAGGGAGAAGGGATATGTTTTGGCTTACAGTTCCAGGGTTACGTCCTTCGTGGCGCAGAAGACATGGTGAGGAACGTGAACAGCAGGTCACAAGACTCCACAGTCAGAAGTCAGAAGTAGGAAGTAGCAGGTCACATGACTCCACAGTCAGGAGTGTGATGCAGTGGGTCACATGGCACTATAGTCGGGTACAATCAGGAAACAGAGTGGATGTCAGTTCAGCTCAAGTTCTTGTTTTCATTCCTCTGGCAGGTAGGGTGGGTCTTCCCACCTTAATTAGTGTAATCTAGATAATCCCTCACTGGTGTCCATAGACACCTGCCTCATAGGTGATCCCAGAGCCTGTCGGGTTGACAATACTAACCATCACACTCACCTTCTCTTATGTGCAAGGAAAAATTAATCCTGAATTCAAGAAAAGATGACAAAGAGCCCAGGAGAAGCCAGGAACTTTAATAATTCTCACATAAAAACATTAAACTCTAATTTAGGGTATGGTAACAGGTTTGTGCTGGATTTCAGAGTGGATGGGACAATGGCTTTTGTGGTCTCCTGTTTTCTCTTTCTCAACAACGTATTCCAGGAGTGTCATCCAGACCCACAGCTGTATTGAGGTGAGGAGAGAGAATCAGTTTAGTTCATAGGTCTTCAGTTGACTTGTTTCTGTTTGGAGGGCACCCTCTGCGCCTGACTCAGACGATACATTCTTTGAGCCTGATCCTGATGTTGATATCTGTAGCGTCTTAGGGGAGGTGTAGGGGGCAATGCGTGTATTTGGGATGTAGTTGCTTTCAAGGCTTTGATATGAGCCCCTCCCTTCATATACGGACCAACCTCAATGACTGACTTCTAAAGCAGAATAAGACAGAACACCAGTGTTCTATAGGACAGGAGTGGAGCAGCTTCTAACTGGTCCTGACCCTTGGGATGCTGGAAGGGTGATGTGGAAGTGTTCAGTTTTAGCTATCATCCCAGCTAACATGTACCACCAACTGCCAAACAGAGCGAATGGGTCTGCAGACAGTCCCAGCCCTGAATCCAAGAGGGCTGAGCCAGTGCCAACCGAAGCAGAGGTGAGTTGTCCCTTAGGCCGTCCCAGTTGGCAGAGATACGTGTAGAAAACATATTGTCATTTTAAGCTACCACTTTTGAGGCTGGCTTGTCACATAACACTAGATAATTGGAACAAGATGGTAGTTTTAATTTGCATTTCCCTGGTGACTGATACTGTTACTTTTTCACATGCCAATTGGCCCTTTAAATCTTCTCTGGTAAAGTAGCTAGTCACGTTTTTGCACATTTTAATTAAACACTTTATTTTTCAGTAGTTGTAAGAATTCTTTATTATTCTGGATTCAAGTCATTTAAAATTGTCCAATTTTCTTCCTCCCTACCTGCCCTTTTTCTTTTTTCTTTCCTCCTCCTCCTTCTCCTCCTTCATGACAAGGTATCACTGTGTCACCTATGCTGGCTTCAAATTCCCAGTCCTCCTTCATTGTGCTGGGATTACAAAGCATTTTTCTAACTTGGCTTAGAAGATCTATTTATCATTTATCTGTCTGTCTACTGTCTATTTTTAACATTATCTTGCAAAATAACAGATTTTAATACAGGGTTGTACACATATTTCATTTTGTCTGATTCTCCCTGCCCCTGCTCTAGTCTTTCATCCACAAGCCCCTCTTCTACTTTGCCCTATTGTCCTCTAACCCAATGGTCTCCTTTCTCCAATCTCCTGGCCTCTTATGTGCTTTCTACCACCTGGCTATTTACAAGTTAGAGGCTGGGATCCACATGTAAGTGAGATCATTCATATAGTACTTGTGTTTCTAAGCACGTTACCTTGCTTAAAATAGTTTTCCAGTTCCATGTATTAGCCTCAAATCTTGATAATTTCATTTTTTATAGCTGAATAAAATTCCACTAAATATATTATCACCACATTTTCATTATCCACTCATCTCTTGATGGGCATCGGCTGATTTCACTTCCTTTCGTGAAAAGAATCATGTGATGTTTAGTTTTCAGACTGTTGGCACAAATGTAAAATCACTCAGAATCTCAATGTGGAACAGTCTAGATCAAGTCTGCCTTTGGGCATACCTGTGGAGGATTGTATGGATTATGTTAATCAGAGTAGGGAGACCTGCCCACTGTGGGTAGCTTCATTTCCTAGGCAGGGGATTCTGAATTGTATAGGAGCCAGTAAAGCATGCTGATGGTGAGCCCACATGCACTGCCATGTTCCTCTGTTTGTAGCTGTGATGTTCTCTTACATTTCCATTTCTTCAAGTTCTCTGCTATGACAGAATGTAACTTGGAACTGTGAACCAAAATAAAGACCTTCTCCCTTTTTGTCATGATACTAGATCATAGCAAGAGGAAATAAAATTAAGCATAGATAAACGTGGACATGGAACTGTCTTTATAGCGGAATGCAGAATCCTTCAGCTGTGTCCAAGAGAGTCATACAGCTGAGTTACATGGTAATTTGCTCTGTTTCTCTGTCTCTCTCTGTCTGTCTCTCTCTATCTCTCTGTCTCTTTCTCTGTCTCTCTCTCACACACACACACACACAACCAGTGACTTATTTCCGGCATATCCTTACCAGCATTGTTCCTTTAGTGGCCATCCTTACTGAGGGAAGATAGAATCTGAAAGCCATTATTTGCATTTCTCTGATGAGCAAAACTGTTGAAGACTTTTTAAAGCACATGTGGCCATTTGTATTCCTTCTTCTGAAAACTGTTCAGATCTTTGGCCCATTTGTCGACAGGAAACTTTGTTGCCTTGATGTTTATTGTCTGCAGTTCTTTATATATGGTAGATACTGGCCCATCTGAGGTATGTCTGGTGAAGATTCTCTCCCACTCTGCAGGCTGCCTGTTTATTCTGTTGATAGCTTCTGTTTCTGGGCAGGGACCTTTACATTTCACATAGTCTACTTGGGGCTGTTTCCTGCACTGGGTTTTGAGTCAGAAATCTGCCTATTCTTATGCCCTGTGTGTGGGGTTCATCGTGAATTGATGTTTGTGTTGGTGACAGCATGGGTGGAAGCCCCACTCTTCCGCAGGAGGGCCAGCTTGCCAGCAGCACTCATTTAAAAGGCCGTTTCCCCCGTGTTGTTTCTTGGTGCACAATCTTAATGTTGAGTCTACAAAGGCAGACATCTTAATGTTTTTATAAAGCACAATTTACCAACTTTTGAGCACTTAACGATGCCCCATGCATTTTTATTATGCATTCACAGAAGTGTTCCAAATGAAGGATTTTCGAGTGTAATGCAACTGAAGGTCAGCGGGATTGAACTGGTTCAGTGTTAAGAACTGAAGTAAGATTATAACAAGCAGCACTAGGCATCATCCAGGCATGCTTGACACCGGGGCACAGATTTCTTTTCCCATGGAATAAATTTCAACAAAACCCACATTTGAACCTTGACTCTTTAACTAGGACTCTGGAGATGGGACCGAACCTCTAGGTCTCTAGATCTCTTCCCTAAACACGGAACTGGGCCAGCAGCCTGAGCACAAACATGCAGGTTCTTTCTTGTGTTCTCTACACTTTAATTCAGATCCTCCCATTTGCAAGCACTTCTGCCCACTGACCGCTCTCCCCTGCCCATAAATGCTGTGATTTTATTTGGTATTCTTTTCAAACACTAAGCCTACTTTTTCGGTGTTTATAACCAAAAGTACTCTATTATTTTCTATGGCCTTTTAATATGTCAGTAAACATAGAAAACTGTTCACATGACCTTGCTGACATGAGAGAACAAGGGAAGGACAGACACAGGAAAGGGCAGACACATACTGAGAAGCTGTGAGCTCTGACGTGGACACACCAACACCAGCCAGAGTCCAGAAACTCAGCACACCCCCACCCCAGCCTCCCTGGAGTCCCGAGTCACACCGCCTCCACCATGAATTGCATCCTTAAACCATGAGACAGAATAAACCCTTCATCTATTAGAAGTTGCTTTTTAGTCAGTGATTTCATCAAAACAAGGAAATGAACGAATGAGTACTGGATTTACCAGCTTAATGTTTCCCATCCCAGTTTTCCCTGGACTCATTTCCCCACGGCAACTTAATGATTACTTCAGTTTCTCTTGGAAATCACTTAGACTATCACAGTTTCTAGAAGATCCAGCCATGTTCTGGGCCACCCTTGCCAACCCTACAGTGACTTTATCCACCATTCACCCTCAGGCTATTTAAAACAGCATCCTCTGTGGGCTTGGGAGATAGCTGTAGTGCATGCTTGCAAATGGGAAAGATATGGACCCCCCAAGATCTCACAGAAAAAGAGGGGTGGTATCTACCTGTAATCCAGCACTGAGGCACAGACAGCACCCCGGGGGAAAGCTTCAGGTTCAATGGGAGACACTGCCTCAATAAGGTGGAAAGAGATTGAAGAAGACCTCTGACAACCTGTGGGCTTCTACACACACACACACACACACACACAGAGAGAGAGAGAGAGAGAGAGAGAGAGAGAGAGAGAGAGAGAGAGAGGCGCCAAAAAGAAAGAAAAGAAAAGTAAAAGGAAAGGAAAACATCTTATGTGAACTAAGAAAAGGAACACCCACCATGCAGAGGGTATATGCTCTAATCTTCCACACATACTGCCATCTGGTGGTTCCACACCCAACCATGGCCTCCATTTGTAAAACTTAGATATTAGAAACAGAATTACAGCTCCAGATTTGGCTGCATCATGTTTGGAAACTATATACCTCTATACAACTACTTAACCCTGGCAGTGGCCCACCTGACCACACATTCTAAAATGGAGGGAAATTGCTTGTTCCAGAACACCTTCAGGGAAGCAATACCTTTGTGTGGCTTTTAAAATGCATATATTTATATGTGTTTGCCCACATGACTTTATGTGCACCGCATGCAAGAAAGAACCCTTAGAGACCAGGAAAGGGGCATCAGGCCCACTAGATATGGAGCAATAAGTATATGAGAATCTCTCTCTCTCTCTCTCTCTCTCTCTCTCTCTCTCTCTCTCTCTCTCTCTGTGTGTGTGTGTGTGTGTGTGTGTGTGTGTGTGTGTGTGTGCGTGCGCACAGATGCTAAGAACTGGTCTCGCGTACTCCACAAAGGCAGTAAGCCCTCTTAACTGCTTAGCCTTCTCTCTAGCCCATAGCTTGACGTGATAGAGCTCTTCATAAACAATATCCGCTAAGGATCAAGAGAGGACAAGCCCTCAGAACCGCCAAGATCGTCAATACAACCCTCAACACCAAGGAGGGCCAAAGAATGAATAAAATCACCCAACCCGAACATCAAAATTGCATGTGGATCACAGTGGTAATTTTATTTGCACATAAATTCTGTCCCAAGAAAAGACAGAATTTCATGTAGTCTAATGTGTGTTTCTAACTCCTGCCCTGCCCAAGTCAAATACACCTCTCCAACTGGACGCACTGGTCATTTACATATCACATAAAGACTTCTGAACATTGGCAGAGTCTGAGTCTGGGCGAGGCTGTGGTTACTCAGCCCTGTGCAGCAGTGGGTAGACCTATCTTTAGGAGTCAAAGAGTAAAATCCAGGATGAGTGGACACTGGGCTGGGTGGGACCTTTGCTCTCTTAGCCTCCCAAGCCTCTTTTCTTATCTGAAAATGTCACCTGAGGACTGTTCTCAAAATCAGTGCACAAAAGTGGAATGCAATACTATCAACGTTATCAGTAACTGAATGTACCAGTGTAGATATGCTGGTGACTGTGTTCTCAAAAATCCAATGCTGTCTCCTCTAAAGTTGGAGGTTTTCGCAGACACTGAATCATTTCGTCATTTAACTACAGAAAGCAGGATTTCAAATGTAAATGTGGCTAGTTTTGTCAACTTGAACACAGGATAGAATCATTTCAGAAGAGAGAATCTCAATCGAGACAACTCTCCTACCAGTTTAGCCTGAGGGGGAGCCTGGGATGCACTTTCTTAACTGATGATGTGGGTGGGTCCATCCCACAGTGGGTGCTTGGTTCTACGCCAGGCCCCAGGTCCTGGATGGCTTAAGAAAGATGACTGACTGAGCGAGCCATCAGCACAGTTGCATCAGTCGTTGCCTTGAGTTTCTGAGACTTCCCTGTGGACCACAAGCTGTGAGATGAAACAAACCCTCTCCTTTTGGGGACAACGGAAAAGCAACTGGAAATTCTACCATGCTAAACACAGACAAGCATTCCAGACCTGCCGCAGCTATTGTGTTTTCAGGCTGGCTTTTACTGGGGACATTGCTAATCAGTGTGTTATGGCTCTTTTAAACACCAGCATTTTAAAATCCGAATAAAGCATGCTTCTAAGCTTTTTGGTTTTGAAATGGGGTTTCCCTATGTTGTCTACATTGGCCTCATACTGGGGATCCAAGCAATTCCCCTGCCTCAGCATCTCATGCTTACTGCTCCTTACTGATCTTTTGATGTATAAGTCCATGGTTTCACTGGAAGGGCTTGGGTGACTTTACCACAAACAGCAATATGAAAGCAGATCTCTCAGAGGAGCCATGCTTTTGGCTTGTGTCTGCAGTTTTGTCATGAGGCACGAAGGAGAAGTTCCACTCGGTAAGGACAACAGCAGCTGCTGCCATTGATGCTGCCCAGATTGATGCTTCTGTGACAAAGGACGCCAGTGAGCTGTAGCAACAAGGTGACCTACACAACTTCCCAAGTCCCTGGTTTCATTTTCCTATCTTGTAATCTGACACAGTTTTGGGGGGGGGGTAGATTTTGGCAAATGCTACAGACAGGGTACCTGTAGCCACATCAGAGCACCAGATAGGAAACCACACATTAAATATTTATTGGCACACTGTGGCATGGGGCTGGTTTCCTGATATTGCTAGTCTCTAATTAATGATTCTTAAGGTAGAAGAGGGTAATCTATATTGCTTGCTTGACACCCAAAAGTTCTAACCTAACACACAGATCCCCTTGCATCCACAGCAGCAGAAACATTTAGCACATCAACCCAATGTCCTGAGGCCCCAAGGCCTCAAAGCCACATCCCTGGCACTGGCTCTAAGGCTCACAGTTCTTGGTCCTGAAGCCTGATTCAGTGGGCATGCTGGGAAAAGTATACAGTTTAGGGCAGGGTAGGGGTGGGACAGGGGAGGAATCTATTTTTTTAAAAAAAGAAGAAAGAAAGGAGAGAAAGAAACTTGTAGACAGGTAAGCACAGCTCTCATTCCTCATCAAAACAGCTTTATCCAGTGGGTGGAGACCATGACAGAAAGCCAGGACTGGTCAGAATGCAGAACTAGTCATGAGGTGCCCATTCCGCCAGCGGGTGCATCTATAACTCAGTCTGTGTACCCAAGCTCAGGGAACCTCGTGGAAATGGAGGATGAGGGTATCTTCCACAAGACGGTGTCTTCTAAGACTGGCAAGCCACACCCATGAAATCTAATGACCCGGCTGTCCTAAACAAGCCACTACCAGTTGACACAATGTGGATGGAGGAAATCTCACAGGGCCTGGTCTCTAAGGGAAGTGCCGTAGGCAGCCAATGACAGCTGAGGGAGAATCAGTTTTCCTCAGGGATGAGCCTCCTCCTTAGCTACCCAACACCACATGGTCATCCCTAAACATATATTCAAATGAGCAACACTAAGTGGGCCCAGCAGGTTGTATTTACATATTTATATGTGTGGGTCTAAGAAACAATTATCAAAATTTAGAGGTCATCAGTTTGAGAGGGAGTGGGGCACAGGAGAAGGAATTGGAAAAGGACGGGAAATGGTAATAATTCTCAAAACTGGATTCCACTGATGTCAAATGTTTGTTTAGAAATACCAGGCAGGAGGCAGCTGTTCAAAGCTGCACACATAGGAGATGCCAAAGAGAACTAGATTTAATTCAAAATTGTGTCAACCAAGAAAGCCAAAACAGAAGACTCTTGCGCGCTCCAAAAGCAGTTTCCTGGGAGGCTAATTAGCTAAATGCAAGTGGTGAGGCTAACCCTTGTTCCTGCTCCCTTCGCTCTTCCCTGGGTGTCTGTACAGCCGGCTGGTGCTACAGATTCCCCAGCATCCCTTCCATAGGGCTCCCCATGTCAACGTGAGGGAGAGAGTCCTTTTTAAAGACTTCCACAGAAATTTCAGTCACTAATACTCTCATTCTTGGACCAAATCCCTGATACTAAGCACACAAGCAGTCCTTATTGTTTGGAACTCAGGGGACATAGAGAACAGCTGGTCACCCTTCTCTGCCTAATGTCCTTCACATTTGTGGGGGTTACACTCAAGACAGAGGCCTAGGGGCTAAGATTTGTCTGGCCAAGGCTTTATTCAGAACTGCTATTACCCAGTCTCCTGCTCTTGAATTTCAAGTGTGTTATGAATTTTGCCCTACCCCCACCAAAGTCAATGGTTTTTCCATGGACAGGAAGTGACATTGCAGGAAGGACCCTCCTTTGCCATCTCCATCCACCCCATCAGCTTTGTTATCATTTGGCTCCAGGTATTTGGGATAATTCTGTGAATGTAGAAGATGAGGCAAGCTATCCATGCCTGTAGCTCAAAGTGGGCCAGCATAGGAAGGCTTTCTCAAGGATACTGGTCCATTGACTTCATTAGTCACGGGCTCTATTGACACTGTCTCCTAATCAGCGATTCGCATAAAGTAAATGGTAAACTTTGTTGAGTTGTTTTTCTCTTATTGTTTCTGGCCTCTTCTGTCAGTTTTATGTCTGCTGCACGTACAAAGATGTTGCTTCTGTTTTCCTTTGCTTTTATTAATTGCAGCTCAGCTCCCAAATATATTACAATAAAAGGTCACAGTTTCATACAGCAATATACCATAAAATGGTTCCTCTTTCCCCCCATGAGCACATATTACTATTTCTATGGCATCTATCTCATTGGGAAGAGCACGACAGACAGACAGACAGACAGAGCATGACTCAGAAGCGTTTTAAGGACTGACTAGGGATCTTTAGACTTGGGGTGCTTCCTAAATAATATTGATAATATAATTCCACTCCTTCCAGCAGCAAAGTCAGTAAGGTATTTAGCAGCTGAAGGAAGAGCATTTTCCACGCAGCAGATCACACTGTTGCTTCTCAAATGCAGAAGAAAGCCCAGAAGACTCCATCTCAGGGACTGCAGGAGTCTCCCGAGCTCATCTGAAGGTGTTTTGGGACAAGCTTGACGCCGTTCCCTGGAAGGTGTCACAGTGAACCAAAGACTGAGTTCTGGAGTTCTCTGTTTAACCTCTGGTGCTTGGATGGTCAGAACGCCTAGCCTGAAGTGGCTTTATAAACAATGTTCTCTATATTTGACCTCGTGAAGGACACATTTTAAAGCACATGTAAGACAAAGGGGTGCCTACAAGTTGACCAGAAGTCCCCCGTTGTCAGTGTTGTCTTGGTAATCCCCACAACAAAGCTCCCACAAAGCTGGGGTGATGCTCAGCCCCTGTAATGAGGGGAAGACAAGCCTATGTTTAAGCGAATTTGGTGCATCCCACTGGGGTCCAGCCACTCGGTGAGACGTGTTCCTTGAATGGGGGACAGATGGTGGCCGCGGTAGTCTTTTGCTGGAATATATCTCCATAGAGGATGATGTCGCATTCAACCCCATGATTGGGCTGACGCTGACTGCAACTCAGTCACGGTATCTAAATCACATTAAGGCCCTCTTCTGTCCCTGGCTTGCCTCGTGATTTGTCTGGCTTTTTAATATCTAACTGCCGACCTCCATGTGGGGGATTATGCTGTGCTATCAGCTCAGATTTTTATATTTTTGCCAAAATGAGTGTCTGCACATGTTTCAGAAGTGCCATGCCTCCCCCCCCCCATGAGTTACACAAACTAATTATAATTAAACGCAAACAATTACAATTAGGCCTGAGTTGAGTGAAGAGATACTTTGCTTTTCATAAGCCATTTTAAATACTCCTGATGCTGTTGTAATAGCCTAATTTGGAGGAGGAAGGGCAGGAGGACATCTCCAACAGTCCCAGTGTGAGAGAAACTAACAGCACTACAGATCTGGGACTTTGTTTGGCTAACACAGGAACGACACACGCCTATGAGCTAGGTTACGACACTTGGTTTAGTAACCTGCCTCTTTCTGCAGACTTACTCCCAGCAACCGCCATCAGACTTCAGACAGGCCTCCACCATCAGCATCGCAGTCAGCTTTTGTCATCTTCTCACCAGCAGCAGATCACAGCTGTGAGTACTAACAACTCTGCCTTATGCTGCTCATAACCTGCTTCACATAAGAAGGAATAAGATAACCAGAATAACTCTTTCCCTACTGATGAGTGCCCAGGAAGGGATGTGCCTGCTAATCTCCCTTGGTCTCAGAACTTCAACTCATAGCTGATTTTCAGAATTTACTATTTCAAATTTTCTGAATCAGTAATGGGAAGATAAAAAATGAAACAGAAAAGGTAGAAAAGAAGTGACCTGACAGAAGTGCTGGGAACTAAACCGGCGGTGGTTTGCAAGAGCAGCCAGGTAGAGTGGCTCACACCTTCCACCCCAGCACTTGGGAGGCAGAGGCAGGCAATCTCTATGAGTTGAAGGCTGGCCAGGGCTACATATAGGCCCTGTCTTGAAAACCAACCAACCAATCAACCAACCAACCACACAAAGCAGTGAGTGCTCTTGAGCAGTGAGCACCACTCCAGCTTTGGCAGGCAGGTCTCCAGGGAGGACATTTTATAGGGACCTAACTTAGGGCCTGAAGAATAACTTTAATCACATCACTAGTGGGTCTCTTTCTTTCTCCTCCCATATCTTTTGAAAGTACAATGTCTTGGAATTTATTTTTTCAAATTTCCTACTTATCGCTACCACCAAATTACCCAAGAATTGTACCAAGTAATAGATGATATGTAGGTAAACAGGCCCTGTGTACTGCTCATGCAGTGCATGTAATAATAAAAACAAAACAGACAGACACAGCCAAGGGGCAGTGGCCTGGATTATAGATCAAGGAGAAGTGTCTCCTCCGACTTGTCCCTCTATACGGTAAGGGTAGTTTCTGCTTCCACACACAGCCCACAGCCAGAACCTGCAAGTGGCATTCCTTGTGAGTAGTGAAGACTGAGGTCTGATAAAACGTGGAAATGGGAGTGTGCTGCTCAAGTGTGTAGGGCAGACAATCTGAATGCGCTCTGTGGCAGCGGAGTGAAGGGCCCTGGACCCGAATTCCAGCCTTACTGTTCATCAGCCCTTAGGCAGCTGAGCTTCATGTCTTACACTGAAAAGATGATACTTTCTAATTCAGAGGATTGCTATTTCTCATAGCAATAAGGTAGGATCAATACCCATAAGACATTTACAGCACTAACAGGCACAAGCCAGGTGTGCACCAGGCATGCACCACCAGCTAGGCAACAGATTATCCTGTCTGGAAGGAGGTACCCTGCGGTAACATGTTATCCTGTCTGACCACAAGAAGCTTTGCTTTAGAAAGAAGAGCAGAAATGGGTAATGGCAAGAAAAGACACTGAGAGCCCTCAGTGGGGAGAAGGATCCCTGCTCGTTTCAAGATGGGTGCACAGACCCCTGGAAGTGTGGTGGGTCGGTTAACTGGGGTTGGGATTTGGACGAAGCTCACAGGTGAGCAGGTGAGAGGTTTGGAGAGCATTCAGGAAGTATGTTGATACAGGACCCAGGGACAGTTTGGGTAAAGGGGGAAGGCACAGCGTGGAAGACCAGGGCCCAGTAGAAAGCTGGAAACAGCAACGCATTACAGGCCCCCATGAGGTTCAAGTTGTACTGGGTCAGGGCATCCGGGACTATACGTCTGGGAGAGAGCGAGCAGCAATTCAGAGTATGGTCACTGAGCTTAAGCTATAGATAAAAAGATTAGCATGGCCTTGAAAGTCCTGGGCCACTGCAGGGTGCAGAAACCTGTTAGAGCCTGATTGACCATCTCCCCCCTCCCGTGGCCTAAAGGCCTGAGCCTCAGCAGCTAAAATCCCTTTCTGCTCCTGGAGAGCGCCTGGGTTGGACCCCCAGGATCCACATCATTTTGTAACAAAATGAAATCTATTTCAGAAATAGCATTACTAAGGTTCTAGAAGTAGGGTGTGTGTGTGTGTGTGTGTGTGTGTGTGTGTGTGTATGTGTGTGAATTGCATGCATGTAGGTACCCACAGAGGCAGAAGATGACACTGAAACTGGAGTTACAGGCAGCTGTGAACCACCACATGGGTGCTGGGAGTCAAGCCTGGGCCCTCTACAGGAGCAGTGAGTACCCCTAAGTGTTGAGCCCTCTCTCCAGCCCCTGGGGTATAGTCTCAAATGCCAGCCTTAAAAGCAGATGTTCTCATAAGGACAGGAACGTCTCAAGTACAGAGTAGAATCAAGAGGGAAGATCTGAAAATTGATAAACACATAATGGGAGTCTTGGAGGGAGAAAGAGTAAGTGGGGGAAAGTTATTCACTGGGTTAAGGCAGAAAATTTTATCTGAATTAAGGATAAGCCTGGAGTCTGCTCATTCAATTTCAGGCTAGGTTGAATACACACACACACACACACACACACACACACACACACACACACATTGCACACAGATGGGGAGAGAGAATGTTTGGTAAAGTTCCTGAATGCTAGATTTATAGAAACTTGTAAATACCCAGGCAGAAAGACTAAATTACTTAAGGAAAAATGTCTACCTGGCAATGAACAACCACCCATATACCCTGAAGGAGGACTACCCACGGGAGTGCTCACACACCCTGAGGGAGGAGTCCTCTACTCAACTTGTTCTTCACCTTTTGAAGCAAAAGGAAAACAGGAACTAGGAAAGAAACCTTAACTCAGAATGAGACAGAGATACGGGAGAACTGGATAGAATTACATTTAAATGCAGGATTTTGCTGGGGCGTGGTCACACACACCATTAGTGCCAGCGCTCATGGTGGCAGAAGCAGATCCTGGCCTAAATAGCAAGTTCGAAGCCAGCCAGGAATACAGAGTAAGAAACCGACTCAAAGACACACGAATGAAGGAACGAACAGACAGCGATAGGATTTCTCAGGGTTATGAAAACGGGGTCTCAGGACTTTAAAACAGACGGGAGTGAAGTCACTGTCGAGACCGCACCATGAGCAGGTGCTGAAGGTATACTCAACAGAGGGTAGGAAAGTGGTTGAGCACATTTTAAAAAGAACAAAGTCTGTTTTGCAAGTTATGAAACTGTAACAAAATAAGCACTGCTCTGACTTAGAAAAGAGAGGCCAGGGGCACCCATTTCAGACCCGTCCCTAGGTAGCTAGAGTTCATTTACTGCCTGACGGGGTAAATGGGGGCAGCGCTACTGACCGCCCTGGGAAGGGGACAGATGTGGACTGCAGGCCACCAAGGATCCCAGGAACTTTAGAAAGCACGCATCTCAGATGAGACCAGAGGTGTTTCTAACAGTGCGGCAGGAGCAAGTACACCCAGCTAAGTCTCCACATGAACAGGGATGCGCTGTATTCGTCTCAGAGGGAGTGAGGTCGTAAAATCGACCTATGTGTTCACGACATAAGGCAAGCCTAGAAGGCACGCAACAGGAGGGGGGAAAAGACAGCTTTCTCTTTTGGTCTCTGAAATACCAAACAATCTACTAAGTAGATTAAATAGTTATCGACTTCTACACACTTAAAGTCTGGAAATGTAAGAAGCAAAGCTGAGGCTGGGGAGAAATGACCCAAGCTGCCCCAATACCAAGGCCCTAACCAATCTTTCAGGATCTAACAGGTAAAGCAAAAGCCGTAGGAATATAGTATGGACAATTTTAATGGCTCCGCTTAAATCCTGAATATGTATATTTCAGTAATCTAAAATCCAGAGTTTGTTTTCAAATATAATTATTACTAACATATACATTTGTATCTTAAACCCTGAGAAAATTTTTACGAACTCCCCTGTGTTGGTTATTTTTATGTCAACTTGACTCAAGCTATAGTCATTTGAGGAGGGAATGGCCATAAGATCCAACTGTAAGTCATTTTCTTAATTAGTGATTGATGGGGGAGACCTAGCCTATTGTGGGTGATACCATCCCTGGGCTATGGTCCTGGGTTCTACAAAAAAAGCAGGCTGACAGAGCCATGGGGAACAGGCCAGGAAGCCGCACCCTCGGTGGCCTCTGCATCAGCTCCTGCCTCCAGGGTCCTGCTCTGCTTCAGTTCCTGTCCTTGCTTCCTTCAGCGTCATACCGCAATGTGGAAGTGTGAGCCAAATAAACTCTTTCCTCCACAACTCACTTTTGGACATGGCATTTCACCCCAGCATCAGAAACCCTAACTAGGACACCCCAAGTAGAAATCGGTTAAAGATTAAATCAATGCTGAGCTAGTGTGTAATAAGTGAACCACGACATCTCTAATGCATCTAAGTCTGCAATAAGGTCAAATGGATGCCCACAGCAAACAACTCCCCTCGTGTTTACTAGACATACAAAACAAAACAAAACCAGAAATGATAAAAAAAGCTGAGCTAATGAAAGTAGAAAAAAAGTTTAATGAGCCATGATTGTAGAAGGAACAGTTCCTGGGTGAGAACCAAGTCCGTAGAGAGGCAGTAAGCTGCAGGATGTGAAGACTTTCAAAACGTGGATAAGGTCAAACCTCTCAACATCTTTTGAGGCGAGCCCAACTTAGTTTAACACAAAAGCCAGACAAGTAAAACAGAAGTACAGATCAAATTTACCCATAAACATCTATAAAAGTTTTCAATAAAATAGATGTAAATCAAGCTCACAATATTAAGGTAGGGAGAAATTTAGAGATGGGATTACTTGTATTTTATTAACATCAGCAAGTTAAAGAAAACCCACGCAGCAACCTAAAAAATGGTGGAGAAGCCCTTGCTGAAGCTGATATAGCTTTCTTCACCACAATGGGCAAAATCTCACCGAGAGAGAATCACTTGTAAACATCACCAGTCAATAAAAAAGGCCAATGGCCAATGAGCTGAGGCAGGAAGTAGGAGGTGGGACACTGACAGGAAGAGAGGATTCTGGGAAATAGTGAGTGGAGCTAGAGGTCAGACGCTGAGCAGAGGTAACCAGCTGCATGGATGAACTCAGGACAGAATGAAGGCAAGATTTGGCTGGAGGGCTGAAGAGACAGACAGATGCCAGCAGGGACCTGAACTCAGGACAGAGTAAAGAGGATTCGGCACTGATTTGGACACAAGAAGCTGAGAACAGGTAACTATAACCATGTTAAATAACAGAACAGGTAACTATAACCAGGTAAATAAGTTACTAACTTGTACAAGAGAACAAGCTATCTTAGGCTGCTTATGGCCAGGGCATTTATTACTAAATAATTAATCTCAGGGACGTCTTTCCTTGAGCAGGGGCTGGAGAGAAAAAAACAGATTTCTTTTTTAACAATCTTATCCCGTAAGAACCACCGTGAGGCACACGTTTGCCTATTAGAGTCACAAGCAAAAGAGGACGGGGCTGTCTCCTTGTACACACAAGACAACATGAAAACTGTAAACCAACAGGCACTGCTGCAATCTTCCCAATGATACCACTGACAAGTTTCAAGGGAATTAAGTGAAATATACAAGAGTTCAGCAAGATGAAAGCCATGGAAGCAGATACAGACAAATACTGGCACACAAGAGAATCATAGCCACACATCCTAGCAGCAAAACTAGGATAGCATTTAGGGAGGAAATCTTATTTACAATAGTAAGAAATCTAAAACATACACAGATAACTTCAAAGAAAACGTGCCATTTTCTGTAAAGAAAACAAGACTTTCCTGCCACACACAATCATAAAGCAAGATCCTACCAGGCTCTTCTGCAAGACTGTGCCATCACCATCCCTGGAGTACAGCGTCCTTCCCAGTGTTTCCTCTGGGCTCCATAGACATATGTCAAGAGCACAACAAGGAGAAATGAATTTTATTGGTCTTTAAATTTTCCTTTATGTTTCTGACTCACTTTGTCATTGGCTACGTGTTTTACTAGATGTAAACTCTATACCAGAAATCTTCAAAGAGAACAGAGGTGAAAAAAACATACAAAATCCCCACTTGGAAAAAATTATATAAGGATTTCCTAAAATGCTCGATGAATATGGGGCTGGAGAGGCAAGCATGTCCGTTCTTCCTGACCAGTTTCCAGAACCTAAAACTACGTATAACTCCAGCTCTGGGGGATCTGATGCCCTCTTCTGGTCTCTAAAGTTCACATAAACAAAAATAAAGCTTTTTAAAAATGTGAATTAATAAACAAATATTTCACATAAGCATTAAACAAGACAGTGAAGAAATGTTGAGCCAAAATCTAAAGACGAGAAACCTTTTCAGCCACTTGCAGTGAAACCTGTTTTTTTCTCAGGATAAGACCTAGAAAGAAAGCTTGGAAACTAGGTTGGAGCCCATGGTCACAGGGGACCAATCAAGACAAAACCAAAGAGCACACAAACTAGGTTTGCCACAATCGAGATCTTACTGCCTGTGGGCCATTTGATTAGGCCAAATAAACTCAAAAGGTGCCTTACCCTGTTCTAAAGCGTTAACACCCGAACACTTGGCAGAAGTGAGTAAAAATCTTAAAGGTAAAGATGCTCTTGGGGGGTGGGGACAGACGGATGGTTCATCGGTTAATGTTCTTATAGCTCTTGCAGAAGATGCAGGCTTGATACCCAGCGCTGACACGGTGGTTCCCACCCACCCATAACTCCAGTTCCAGGGATCTGCCACTCTCTTTTAACCTCCGCTGGTAGCAGGCACACTTGTGATACACATGCACGTATGCAGGCAAAGCATTCAAACATATAAGTCCTTCTTTAAAAGATAAACCAAAAAAGAAAAAAAAAAGAAAGAAAGAAAAAGAAAAAGAAAAAAAAAGATGCTATCTTAGGCTGCAAGATAGTTAAATGGTTTTCAAATCTAATGTCCAGCATATAGGCAAGCATTTGGGCACAGACAAGGAAGACCACAGCACATCGTGCACAGCTTGGACACAGGGCAGGAAAGGCAACTAGCTATAGAATCTGATCCACAGCTATTTCAGATTCCAGACTTATCTGGCCCAAAGGTGTGTGTGTATGGGGTGGGGGTGGGGGTGGGGGTGGGTACCTAAAACAGTAAAGTATATCTAAAGAGAGAACCAGACAATATTCTAGGCCTCCATTAACTGTACAAAATTAGGGCATCAGTGGGCAGGCTTAACTGGAGCTGTGAAATGAGGAAAGGTCAAGCGGTCAACAGACAAAATGTGGCTGACGTCGGCTGGCAGGCTGTCCTCTACAGTCTGAGTGCACCACACAAGTCACACATGTAAAAAAATTTAAAAGAAAGGCTATAAATATCCCACAGAGTGGAATGAGGACTTAGCATCTATTTAATTGGAATCTCAAAAGAACAAGAGGAAAAAAAAAGTTTAGCGATAAGAAATTTCCAGACTTCAAAAGAAATCCCAAACTTGACAATTAAAAAAAAATCCTCACATACATAGAGTGTATGAATTTAAAACAACTAGCATTAAGTATAAATACCTTAGGGCTGGCCAGGGAATTTAGGCAAGCTTGCAATTCTTCCTTTGTTTTTAGAGACGGGTGGTGGTGGGGAGTTTTCTGAGGGGCCGTGTCTCCGAATGTAGACCAAGAGGACCTCAGAGATCTGCTTGCCTCTGCCTCTTTGCGATGGGATCAAAGGCATGGGCCACCGCACCTAGACCTATATATAGCTTATTTTAAAATGAGCAACAGCTGTCTTAGGAGGGGCAGGTGGATAATGGTAGAGAAACAAGATCACTGCAGTGTGTCTGTTAATTGCCAATCTACAACTCCACACTCCAGGGTTAACTGGGTGATGGTGGTGTACACCCAGTGCTCAGGAGGCAAAGATAGGCAGACCTCTGTGAGTTCAATACCAGCCTGGTCTACACAGAGACCCAGTCTCAAACAAACAAAACCCCACACCAAACCACACCAAAAAAGAATGTGAAGGGGCTGGAGAGACGGCTCAGTGGTTAAGAGTGCATGCGGCTCTTGCAAGGGACCAGAGTTTGGATTCAAGCAGGGTCTTAGGGTTTTACTGCTGTGAGCAGACACCATGACCAAGGCAACTCTTATAAAGACAACATTCAATTCGGGCTGGTTTACAGATTCAGTCCATTATCATCAAGGCAGGAGCATGGCAGCGTTCAGGCAGGCATGGTGCAGGAGGAGCTGACAGCTCTACATTTTCATCTGAAGGCAAACAGGAGAAGACTGGCTTCCAGGCAGCTAGGATAAGGGTCATAAAGCCCATGCCCACAGTGACACACCTACTTCAACAGGGCCACGCCTCCTAATAATGTCACTCCCTGAGCCAGGCATATTCAAACCGCCAGAGTCTACCTGGAAAAGCCATGTGAAGTGTCTTAGAGGCTAACTCTAAAGTGCAGCTGACATTACAGCAAGCACCTTAACATGCAAAGTCATATACTGTTTCATCCATCTCTCAAAACTGAGCAAAACAGCAAGAATTAGAGCTGTTAAATAAGTGAATGTCAAGACCAGAGTCCCTTAACCCATCCTCCATCCGACACTGTAGGATGTGACGAGGTGTGCTTTCTGAACAACTGCCATTCCCGTGTAAAGCCTCCACTGTGTCAGCACACCAGCTCTTTGATGTACCACTTAGAGTACTAGGACTGTTCCCTAAAAAGCAGCCCAGGCTTTTCTAGCCTATTTACCTGTTCATGCTGCCGTGGACAACCCTGCATTTACGCACAGGTGGGCTGCACAGCTAAACTCAATGGGTTAAAAAAATGAAAGAAGAAAAGGAAAAAAAATGAAGACCTGAATTTGGGAGAAACATGTTAGAAGGATCAGGGAAGAGTTGAGGGGAAGGGAGTGGGGTGGATATCAGCTCCAACCTCTGGAGCCACGCATCATCTGTGGAATGCTGCACCCTCAACACTTTCAAGCTCTTCCACCTACCTGACCTCAGAACTGACTCCCTCCAGCAGTGACCAACATTTTGGAGGAACTTGAAAGTACAAAAAAGGCAGCCAGGCGAGGTAGCACACATCTTTAATCCCAGTGCCTAGGAGGCAGGGGCAGGTGAATCTTTGAGTTCAAGGCCAGCCTGGTCTACAGAGTGAGTTCCAGGATTAGACACTGCTACACAGAGAAGCCCTGGGGTGTGTGCGTGTGACTCTCAGTGTGAATAAGCAAGTGCAGAGGCTGCTTCTTACCCTCCCAATCAATTTGGAAGCTTCACTCCAACATCATCAATCAAAGCAGGGGATAAGGACTGGCGTGAGGACCTGCCCAGCTCCTCACAGACTGCCACGCTAAATATCACAAGCAATGTGGAAAACCCCCACAAAACTACTCAGGTGAAGTCAGATCTGGCAGATATCAACTTGTCTACTATGGACTCAAAATCAACGTTTAGGAAAGACAAAAATCTCCGAGATCAATGAAAAGCAGCAGGCTCCAATTTTCTCAGAGCCAGACCAATGGGTTACAGAAAGAGGAAAGGGAAACAATACAATGGACAAGCTGCATTAGGGTTGCCTGTTGAAAACAGGAGGTGGGGAGCCTGGTGGTAATGGTCAAGACACACTGTTGACATATATGGAACTGCCAAAGAATAAGCTATTCTATTAGAAGTCAAGGGACAGAAAAACTTCCAAATATATACAGAGAAATGGCTATCCAGATGCAACAGGAATTCAGATCGCCAGATGTAGCCAGAGCAGTCTGTCCATAGCACACTACATCAGAATGCCAACCTTAGGGCAAACACATCAGGTGACACACATCTCTTACTAGTAATCCTCACAGCCAGCAAACCTTGGAATGACCAGTTCAAGCCAGGAAGGAAGTAACTACCAAAAAAGACTGCAATGTCCAGCAAGTCTATCTTTTAAAGTTGACAGAGAAAAAGTCACTGCTAGACAAGTACAAACTAAGGCAGTTAGAAACCACCAAGTAGGTGACATTTATTGGAGTACCATATACATCGAAGATAGCTGCAGTCACAGTTAAGTTCCATAGGAACAGTGTATGTGTATGGACAGAGGCAGCCAGCCAGAGCAGATCTGAGCCTCCACATCCTTTCACCACATTTCGACTTCTCCCTTGCTGCTCTGCACTTTGCTATGCAGAGGAGCAAGCTCCTGCATCTCTCCCGGACATCTCCATCCCACCCTGGCCCCCCATGCCTCCACTAGGGCTGGGAGCAGGGACACCGAGGGCCACTAATCCTAATCCAGCCCCTACCCCCTCAGAGTAGGCATAGCCTCTTCCTGTCATCCCAACTGCCATGACACTTCAAAAGGAGCCCTTCCTACAGGGCCTCCACCGAGGTCAAGAACAAGATTGAATCCAAGTATTGACAGGCAGAGGAAAAATCTGTGCAACTGGCATAAAACTCTGCAAACTCCTACACAAGCTACAGCCAGGCTCTGTGAAGAAATTCAACAAATCTTCAATAAACTAGCCTCAGTTGGAGACTACTGGCAACCTTATTAAAGCTATTCAGGGTTAGCCCCATTGAGATATTTGAAGCAAATGATCTTTTTTAGAATAGCAACATAACCCAAGCTCAGACTATGTTGGTAGCTCTAGCAGATCTGGTGAAAACAAAGGATTCCATACAACCATTGACACTGGAACTAAGTACACAGAAAAACAAATATGTTTTGATGAAGGCAAATTAAAGGCTAGCCATAGTGTAATTGGTTTACAGATGGGAACCAGCAAATGTGCCAGCCAGGCTGGGATCTTATACCAGGTACCAAGAGAAACATCTACTTCTAGAGGCTAACATTACAGCCACTGGACAAGTCAACTCTTTCCCTACAGATGGGTACCAACAAGATTGTTTCCCAGACAGGAATGATTGTGTATAGCCTTGAGTGGCAAGTATATGTCCCCAAGTACTGTGCTGCCCTCACAGAACCTGTCCTTCAAAATGGAAGCCAGGGCATAGGGACAAATGGTCAGAAGTCAGTGACAGCAATTATCAGGCAGACTACCTGTATGAATATCATGGTGGGAAGTATGGCAGCATTTGGGCAGACAGGGTGCTAGAGGAGGAGCTGAGGGTTCTAGATGTTAACCCAAAGGCAGCCAAGAGGAGATTAGATTCGCAGCAAAGAGGAGACTAGATTCCACACTGGGCAGAGATTGAGCTTAGGAGACCTTCAAAGTCTACCTCTACAGTGACACACTTCCTTCAACAAGGCCCCACCTACCCCAACAAGGCCACACCTCCTAATTGTGCCACTCTCTATGGGTCAAGCATTCAAATACATGAATCTTTGGGGGCCATACCTATTCAAGACCCCACAGGCGTGCAGCCCTGACTTATGTACAATGCATTTAGTCCAACGTCACAAGTCCCCATAGTCCACCACAGTCTCAATGATGTTTAAAAGTCCAAAGTTTAAAGTCTCTTCTGAGATTTATGCAATCTAACTGTAATCACAAAGCAGGTCACATACTTCCAACATACAATGGCATAGGGTATACATTACCATTCCAAAACACAGGAAAGGGAGCATATAATACTGTCTTGCGCGCATCCGACTTGCCAGCAAGAACAACACTGCAACAGGATCCTTCTGCACACGTTTATTGGGAGAGCTTGATTGCAGAGGTGAAGAGACCCCAAGCCCAGAACTGGTGCTGCTTATATAGGCCTAGGAGAGGCGTGTCTCACACCCGGATTGGTTGTGCATTCTACCTCATTTGCATGTTCCTCATCTGATTGGTTATTCTCTCTCAGTACCTCACAAAACCTCATTAACATACCTCATTTGCATGCCTCACATCTGATTGGTTATCCTCTCAGTACCTCATTATCATACCTCATTTGCATGTCTCACATCTGATTAGTTAACTTTCTTAGTACTTTGCAGAGCCTCATTATCATGCCCAGGCCAAGCAGTGTTTTGGCGAAAAAACTTTACTGCATAAGTACGCATTGGTTGTTTGCCCAAACTTATGTGTGGTGGCCAGCAGTAGCCTGCACCACCCTGCAACGGCACATGTGGCTTCCCACAATACTGGGCCAAAGAAAGACTGAAACCCAGCAGAACAAACTCCAAAGTGCATCACCATGTCTGATGTCAATGTACCCTGCAGATCTCCAACTCCTTTCAGTCCTGTTGACTGCAGCACACTTCTTTCTCCCATGGGCTGGTTTCACTCCCAATTAGCAGCTTTCCTTGACAGGTATCCCATGACTCTGGCATCTCCAACATCTTGGAGTCTCTAAGGCAATCCAGGCTTCACCTTCATAGCTTCACACAACAGCCTTGTATAGTTTCACACAATGGTCTCTCTGGGCCTCTATACGGAACAACCCTGCCACATGCCTGGCCTCTGTGGCTTTTCTTAGTTGCAGTGAGAAATTCCATCCTTGATTCTAAAGCCAGAACCACACAGCCAGTTCTGCTGCTTGCTTGGGCTGGAAGATGGCCCTCTCATTCAATTCCATCTTGACCAGCATTGTTTTCCATGGTTTCCTTCACTGCCCAAGCTTTACTGTCATGGAACCTGCTCTGTAGACCAGGCTGGCCTTGAACTCAGAGGTCTGCATGCTTGTCTCCTGCCTGAGTGCTTAAAGCATTCCACTGTCGGGACTATCATAGCAATACCTAAGTTCCTGGTACCAACTTCGGACTCACTGTTGGCTTCTATGTCTGTAAAAAGACACCATGCCACAGCAACTCTTATAAAGGACATTTAATTGGGTCTGGCTTACAGTTTCAGAGGATCAGTCCATTGGGAAGCATGGCAGCATCCAAGTAGACATGGTGCTGGAGAAGTAGCTGATAATTCTACATCTTGTTCCAAAGGCAGCCAGAAGTCTGGATTCCACACTGGCCAGATCTTGAGCACAGGAGACCTCAAAGTCCACCCACACAGTGATATACTCCCTTCAACAAGGTCACACCTACTCCAGCAAGGCCACACCTTCCAATAGTGTCCCTCCCTACGGGGCCAACCATTTAAAACACGTAAATCTCTGGGGGTCACACATATTCAAACCACCACAGAGAGCTGGGAAGAAACCAAACATTCCCAGTATAGCAAACTAGCATACTCCTCAGACTAACAGGTAAGAAGGAAAAACGAGTAATAAAACCATCCAGAAAACAAACAGGAGAATCACAAAAAAATTAACCTCTCTCAGCAATAGTTTAAAATGTAGCAAAACAAAACCAATCCACAGAGAGATGCAGACAAACTGATGATTAAAAAGTGGAAACCAGTGGCCAAGGCAGTGACTCTGTGGGTAAGGCCACTGGCTGCCATACTGGATAAGCAGAGTGAGGCCCCTGGAATCTGCATGGTGGAAGGAGAGACCTGACACATAAGCTCTTCTTTTACCACGTGTGCCATGGCACACAATGCCCCCCCCCCAACAATTAGCAAAATACATCTAAAAAAGTTCAAATCCATCTGTTGTGTACAAGAAAACCCAACTGATAGATAATGAGCCTAGGACTCAAAGGGTAAAAGTCAATGAAGGAAACAGAAGCTAAAAATAAGATGTCGGACCTATTCTTATCTAGTAAAGACCAGTTAAAAAAAAAACTAGAAAAGGTCAGCACATCTGAATAAAGAGGACATACACACAGACAGACAGACAGACAGACAGACTGCTGAGGGTTATGCCTTCATAACACAAATATTAATAGGCTTGAAGGGTCCTGAAACACAATAGTGGGTACAGTGCTCTGAGGGAGAATGGCCCCACAGGCTCATGTTTGAATGCTTAGTCACTGGGGAGTGGAACTGTTTGGGAAGGAATAAGAGGTATGGTGGCCTTATTGGAGGTGTGTTACTGGGAGTGGCCTTTGAGGTTTAAAAAGCTCACACTCACACACACACACACACACACACACACACACACACACACACACCTCCATGCTGCTCGAGTGTCTGATCAACAGACTCTAGCAATCGGTCAACACTCTGATGCCAAAAGCCCTGGGCAATGACCTCAAACTCTGGGACAATGACAGACTCAGGAAATTAATCATCTGTCTCTGTCCCTCTCAATTACTTCTCCTAGCGCCTGCCTCCTGCTTGATCAGCATGTCTGCCTGCTTCCCACTGTGATCGGAGCTAACCCTCTGAAACTAGAAGTAAGCCCTTGGTTAAATGCTTTCTTTAATGCTGGACCACATGTTCTCTTCTCAGAAATACAAATGTAACTAAAATAGTGGGTGAGTTTAATGCCCTATATTTATCCTTAGACAGATCATCTAAACAAACAACAAAGAAACCTGAGGGTTAAGCTACACACTGATCAAATGGTCTAACGGGTCTACAGAATACGTCGCTCAACAGAAGTGGAGTGCATACTTGTCTTAGCAGCCTGAGAGCCGCATTCTGAGTCACAAAACTCTTAACAAATGCCAAAGTCAAATTATTCCTCTTTTCTCAGTAGGTCATAGTGGTATAAAGCAGAAATTAATAGCAAGTAAAACCACATAAATGCCTGGGAAACAATATATTCCTCTTATAAAAAGAGACTGTATGTGTGTGTATGCATGTCTCTGTGTGGGTGTCTGCACACGAAGGCCAGATGCACCTCATCTCTTCTGCAGCTGGAGTTAAGGTGGGTGTGCGTCAGAGAGTGGATCCGGAGAATCACATCCAGGCCTCCTACAGGCTTGCAAGCCATTTCTGCAGCCCTTGAACATACACTCTTGATTCATCAGAGGATCAGTGAAGTAATCAAGGAAGCTGTTTTAAAATTCGTAGAATCAAATGAAAATGAACACAATCTGCTAAAATGTAGGACACAGGTAGCTCAATTCTCAGGAAAAAAAAAAAAAAACCTCAACAAAACAAACAAAAATAGCCTTTGATGAGAATGCATAGTATCAATCAAATAAAAAGTTCATTTATTGAAAAGACAAACCAGACTGACAAGTTCCTAACCTAAACTAAGGAAGAGAGAAAATATTAAATTAAAATATAGAAAACAGGCTGTTACAACAAACGCCAATGAAATCCAGAGAGAAGATTATAAAAGAATTTGAAAACAAACTGGAAAAGCAAAACTAGAGAAATACAGAAAGAAAGAAAAAATGGACCCACTCCTAGACAAATGAAGATGAAAAAGTTAATTTCATCTTCTTACTCTCAGGTCAAACCCTTTTTCACTGAGGGCAGGAATTCAACCAGGGGGCAACTGAAACACAGAGCACAGAGGGACATTGGGCTTCCTGGCTTGCTTCCCCTGGCTTTCTTATACAAGCATAGGTTCGTCTGTTTAGAGATAGTACTACCCAGAGTGGGCTGGGTCCTCTAATATTAATCAATAAGACGCCCCCTGAGACGATGCCGGGGCCTAGCAAACACAGGAGTGGATGTTCACAGTCAGCTATTGGATGTATCACAGGGCTCCCAATGGAGAAGCTAGAGAAAGTACCCAAGGAGCTAAAGGGATCTGCAACCCTATTGTTGGAACAACATGATGTACTAACCAGAACCCTGGAGCTCTTGTCTCTAGCTGCATATGTATCGAAAGATGGCCTAGTCGGCCATCAATGGAAAGAGAGGCCCATTGGACTTGCAAACTTTATATGCCCCAATATAGGGGAATGCCAGGGCCAAAAGAATGGGAATGGGTGGGTAGGGAAGTGGGGGGCGCTATGGGGGACTTTTGGGATAGTATTGGAAATGTAATTGAGGAAAATATGTAATAAAAATATAAAAAAAAAAAAAAAAAAAAAGACGCCCCCAGACCAATCTGATGGAAGCAATCCAAGTTCCCTTTTTACAATGTGTCAAGCTGGCAATCAAGAGAGGCAACACAGCACAAAAATTCAATAAAATCCACACAAACCATTTGGTATTCAAGAACATAGCAGTAAGAACAAACACATGCCCTGACGATTTGATTCCACCACAGGTTTACACTGAAATGTTAAATACAATGTACAGACTTAAAGGCAGACAGCATACAACTGGAGAAATGGCCTTTCTCCACTTCAGAACTCCTGAAAAATAAGCCAGGCAGAGAGGAATGTAACAATGGATGTGAACACAAACCTATACCCAACATTATAAATACTGAGAACTGAGAGTGTTTCCTTTTGAAGCAGGAGTGAGGCAAATGTACCCACCCTAATCACTCTCACCCGATACAAGGTTCAAAACTCGGCTAGAGCAATAAACCGAGATCAAGAAACGGAGGAGTGTGGGCTGGCTCAGCAGAGAGTGCTTGTACAAGGCACACAAGCCACATCTGACCACTGAACCTGGGTGGTGCAAGGAGTAACTACAGCAAGCGTCTTCTGACTGCACTCATGTGTTGTGCCCTCCTGACAAAAATAAGTGAAGAGATGGTTCCTAAAAAGTAAATAATGGAAGGAAAGGAGATACGGAGGAAAAGAGAGAGGAGGGGGGCGGGGGGGACACGAAGTCCAAGCATCCTGATTTGCAAAGGACACGACTCTACACTATGTGGGAAGATCTTGGGTTTAATTCTGAACTATGTGGCTATACTAATTCTTCCTGCATTCCTATACATTGATAGCTGTCATGATTAGGAAAAAAAAATCATAATTAAATCTAAGAGGCTCTAAAAATTCCAAGTCTTCCAACTAGGAATCCTGTCAACTTTTTTTCTAAGCTTCTGAATTCTACTTGCTTTGTTTCCATATGGTTCAGTTTCAAAAATTATATTGAGCCAGGGATAGTGCACACTGGTGTAGTCAGACTCAGAAGGGCCAGGGGTTGAAATGGAGGATTTTGAGTTCAAAGCCAACCCAGGGAAATCGGTGAGACCCTCCCCAAACAAACAAACGGAGCGCACACACATATGGAAATACACATATGGAAATCCAGTGGGACATCCTCAGTAAGAGGTGATCAATATCAACAAGGACTTGGCATATCCTCAGTTAAGAGTAACAAAAGGTGATGTTTTAGTTACACCTCATAGTTTCAGACAAAAGCAAAGTTTCCCTCTGGCCTTTTCAAGAGTTCAAAAGTCCTTCCATTATCTCATTCCTTAGGGTTCGCAGGACCCTTGGCTCAGATAAAATAAAATACAACCTCCTGATTTTACACACTAATTAGCACCTAATTAAGATGTTCAATAACCATAACGGGAAAATATTTATTCACATGAAATATATTGACCAATGTAGTGTTTTTAGAGAACAAAAGTAACTTGGTAAATATAAACAATCTAACTAAATAAAACAACCTTATGGACTATTTCCCATGAAATAAAAAAATAACAAATGTTTCACATTAGAGGCACTGTAATTCTTGAAGTCTTTTTATTTAGTGATTTCTGGCAAGGAGATATACCATAGGAAAGTAATTTCACTGGCAGTGAGGTATATATACATATACCTCTACCAAACACTCCTTTAACTGTTTTAAACTTTATTTACAAATGATGAAAAGTATCAATGCATATCCTTGGTTCAACTATATTAGCAACACCATGAAATGAAGCGGAATGGTGCTTGCATACAAACTGCTGTTTGTAAACAACGCTCATTCAGGATGAAAGGAACTAAGTTGTTTTTGGAAAGTGTTTAAAAGAATCATCACAGTTTATCATGACCAAGACACCTGCACCGTACTGTCCATTCCTCACAGCACATTTATTTCGGTAATTCTGTTATGTCGGTTCTTAGCATGAGCATAGTGTTACACAATTTTCATACATAGAATCACATCCAAAAACAAGTTCTAAAATTGAAATTGTAAACATTCTCATATGTAGAAATATTTTGTGTATCAATAGTTTTCCTAAATGATCAAATTTGGAATATAAATGAGAAAGCCTATTCTAAATTGTGTAGTGAGCCTTGTTTATTAATTACATTTCTACAATGTTAAATAAAGAGACAACCCTGTCCTGTAAGCATGTCAAACGTATGGAAAACGTTACAAAGAAACAAATCTGTTAACAAAAGTATGTCTTGCAATAAAGAACATTAGATTTTTAAAATCTATTATGATACAAATGGAAAGGGTAAATAGCATCTTTGTTGACAAAGCAGGAGGTAGCATGGACGCACCACTTCATTGTCTGAGAAATGCAACTGGATTAAAGAATATTTCCTTACCACAAATAATTTCCAGGACTATGTACAATATTTCTTTTAGAAATACTTGTTTAAACAAATCTCGCTTCAACTTTTTAGTATATATATATGTATATATATATATAAAAAAAAACGTTCCATTATGATTTTAAAAAAACACTTAACACATCTAGATAGAATAATACTCTGCCCTATTTGGGGGAACAGTCTCAAACTATGAAGTACATGATATTTAATGCCCTAAGTTGAGTAAATTTAGTTAGCAGTTCCTGGTATTATACAAAACACTAAATACATACCAACAAAATATAATTTCTTATTTTTCTATGTAAGTGTGGGGAAAAACCAGAGCCTTGATTCTGGTAACACTGTAGAGAACATAATCTTTCAGTAAGTCTGTCTGTAAGGATTCATGTGCAACACTTTACAAATGGCTCTCAGATGTAGGACCTTCAGCTGAGTAAACTCAGCCAACAAAACTTAGTAAACCTTAAGAACACATCTCCACCCCATATAAAATATATCACTACTTACTGTCTTGTCTGAAGTATTGTTTGCTCCGATGCCACTCTAATTTACGGTCCCTCATTCTTCCTACTTTAGTATTTATAATGGATACTTTCATGTGGCTTACAAAAAAAGACACAAATTTTAAATTTACATCCAATTAAATTTGCTACTGAAAAGGATTCCTGGTTCTATGATGCTGCTTCTGCCATTAGTAAAGAAAACGACGTTTCTGTGATAGAGGCAGGCTTTTTAAGTAGTGATGTGACTTCCACCATGCCAGCTCCAGTCCGTGGAAGATTAGCGTTAACAATGTGACGCTGTAAGTGCTTAATCCAGTCTTCCTGAACAGACAATGGTCCCCGAAAGACTAGGCCACAAAACCTATAAGGGAAGTAGATAATAATAGTTTTCTTAACTAAACGAACTCTATTTAAAACTAACGTATATATAAAGCCCACAATGTAAGAAATACATCTCACCATATACCACATGGAACACACCTAAGTTTAAATCAATGGTTCTCAGCCTGTGGGTCGAAACCCCCTTGTAGTTCAAATGACCCTTTCACATGAGTCACCAAAGACCACCCTCCATATCAGATATTTACATTACAATTCATAACAGTGGCAAAATTACAGTTATGAAGTAGCAACAATAGTTTATAGCTAGGTCACTACAACAAAGGGGACTCTATTAAAGGGTCTCAACATAAGGAAGGGTGAGAACTACTGGTTTAAATTAACTTAAACCAATCAATTTACACCCTTGTTAATAGACTTAGGAAATGTCAATATTTTTAATAGACTGGAAATTATTTAAGATTAATAAGCTTCTAAAAATGTATGTGTATAATGGGTATTTTGCCTGCCTGTATTGTCTGTGCACCAAATGTGCATGCCTGTGTCCTTATAGGCCAGAAAAGGATGTAGGATCCTAAGACTGGAGAAGTTACAGATAGTGCAAGGCATCATGTGGGTGATGGAAGTCAAGCATGGGTTCTCTGAAAGAGCAGCCAGGGCTCTCAGCTACTGAGCCATCTCTCCTGCCCCAGTAATCTAAATTCATTCACAGGAATGATTCCTAAGTGCATCTCTTCAAAGACCCTTTTCTAGTTCAGAAGTACATGATGTCTGTGCTTATATCTGTAAGGTGCATGAAGGGGGGTATGTTAATGAAGGAAAAGAAAATGTGTAAATATGTTCTCAGTAAGCAGGAACAGTAGAAATAAACCAAACCAAATTCATCAAGTATATAAAGCACAACAATCAATACACCACTTCTACCAACTGCAGTATAACACAGCATTTGGCTAATGTACAGATGTAATTTTATTAGTTGTTGAAGCAAACATATGAATATAAGTTATGATTCTAAGCTGAAAAATCATTTATCACTTTATTGTTGAGCAAGCCACAAAATAAAAATGCCAATTACTGTGTCTCAAAGGACCCCGGGAAAAGGGACCGTAGCACACATAGCAACCGAGGCGTATACCTGCATCGGAGAATGTAAACCTCGTCAGCACCATGAGGCAACGTTAGCATTTTCTTCTTGCTTCCAGATCTTGACCTTGATTTCTTCTGCTTACAATCTATGGCTAAAAAGGGAAGAGAAAAACTTAATTCCTCATATATTTAAAACACACCTACGTAACAGAGAGGTCACAACAGCTCAACTACACCAGGAAAGTCTCTGTTCAGCTCCGTTTTCAGGGTATGCACTAAATTAGTGGCTTCCAGAGCAGCTTCTCCTGGAGTCGCTTTCTCCAAATACGACACTCAGGTACAACTGAGAAAATATGACTAAAGAACTGGGAGCTCAGTTAGTCAATAATTACAATACAGAGAATCTTTAACTTCTGAGCATACATAATTCTAGACATCTTATTTCTAGGAAAATCACAACTTTTTAATGTTACTTAATTAAATATGCACTTGATTATTATTCTATTAAGTAACCCTAGCAAACTGGGCAATGGAATATCAACAATGTAATACAAAGCTCAATGAAAAAACAATTTCCACTGAAATTCAAGACCAACATAGCTCAGTTTTCCTTTGTAAACAACCTGTTACATGTACAATCATGCAAACGTGTAAGCTTTATAAGTAACTATAAATTTGCATTATCTGAGTTCACAGCTGGATCCAGTGTTTGATGCCAACTATTCTTTCCATTTTTTCACACTATATTTTCTCCAGTGGTTTGTTTTTAAAATGTGATTTAAACAAAAAGCTTTTTTTAAGGGTAGACCAAATATTTTAGTGTTGGTTTTGACATTTTTCCCATTACTTTTCCCTTAATTATTTATTCCAATCTGTGAGTCACTGAAAGAAAACACTTTATCGTTGAACTAGTGGGTAGGACAGTGCTCTACAGTCCTTGGATCCTCTGGACATAGGGGTGGCAGTGACTGCAGATGCTGCTTGTCAGGGAGCAGGGAGAGAAGTAAGAGCGCATCCCTAGGGCTGCAAGTGAAGGATCCAAATACAACACCAGAATCCTTCAAATGGCTTCTCTCATCCATGAAATCCCCGGAAACAATTCCAAGGAAGAGAAGAGGGATGGGCCGCTCCTCATTGGACCTGTCATGTGGGCTGTTCCAAGTCCAGATTCCAAAAGAACAGGTGCTGCTGTTACAGAACCAGAGAGCACAGTTCCTCACAGCAGACAAGTGGGAAGGTAACAAATGCACGCAGCAAACTACAAACTGCGGTAAATGGAAGAGCTCAGTCCTGATGGCCAGCTTCTTGTCACCTGTTTATTTAAAAGTAAAAACTAAGACTCACCGGGTTTTGCTTTTTTGTTTTTTTCCTATTAATCATTAAAACAAGAGACTAACAGTAAGGTATTGAAGAATAACTAATTCAAAGATAAATAACCCAGCTCTGGAAAATTCTAATGTTGTCATTAGTTATGTCAGTCAAGAGCCTGGTACATAGAAGAGACTCAACAAATGCTTCTGGAGCAAAAATAAATAAATAAATAAAGTAAAACCTAATAATTTATCTATTAGCATTGTGATGGAGTGCGACCAGAAATCTCTGCTACCAAAATGCAATATGGGCAACACCCCTTCCTACCACGGCCAACATGTGCTTAAATGCACTGTTGAAACCACAAGTTCTGCATTATCTTGGCTATGTATCACAGAGCAGTCTAACTTACAGCAAGTAGGTTCTTCATCACACCTAATATGAACGACCAGACACCATACACTTCTTTTCCATAGTGGCTGCAGTGGGCAATTTAGAATGTGAATGACTTTTAAATGATTCGTACTCTGGAAAGAGTTCAGAGAAATGCTAGAGATCAGTTACTCCCTCCACCTCTGAGGTAAATCCACAGAATGTCTGCCTCTATGATGTAGGACACAGCAAGGGTTAGTGTTAGATCACAGATACAATCTTTCTTTGGAGAGCTAGAGAGCTTACGGGTTGTTAAACTTGCCACATTACAAAAAAAAAAAAAAAAAAAAAAAATCGTTGTAGAATGAAAGTAAATTCCTGTGAATACAAACAGAATGCACTGGCAGTCCTTATAAACGGTCTTCACATAATGCCACTGTCAGCAAATGGGGAGAGGAATAGTAAGAAGAGGTCAGTGATGTGTCTTATGCTACCAAACTCAGTTGAGGAGACATGCTGTGATGTCTGAAGTATGCACCTGGACAGCCTGCACTTATAAAGAGTATTTACATGAATGAGCAAGAACAGTATTTTCTGAATTCTGATGCTGTACGACTCTAAAAGCTGTTTATGAATGATCACATCAGAAACTGTAAATAAAGCCATCAAAATTCCAGTGTTATTATTTGAAGGTGTCATGACACCAGAAAATAGGGCAACTGTTATAATGTAGCTGATAAACTCTGTTAACTAGGTTTCCAAGTCATGTTACACAAGTTCTTAGAAATTCACCCCTTTACTAAGATTAAAATATTTCAAATCTCAGACTCCTGGGAATAAAACTTGAATGTCTAAGTGTCCACGTCTTCATTATTTTAAAATCCCTTGGTTCCCAAAACATTGTTTTGTAGGTGAAATGAGTCCGTTGAACAAGCTTAATTACCAGCATCCAGCCCATCTCTGTAATGCTGTCCATACATTTAGAAGAGACAGGTAAAAAACCTGAGTAACATACACATGCATGCAAGGAAGACATTCCTATGGCACCTGCTGCATCAGAGACAACTGTCACAAAAACGTTCCCTTGAATGCAAACAATAGTGTACCAACATGTCTGTCACAGCAGCATTCCAGATCAACCAATGTTCAGCATTTTAACTGCATGTTTGTTTTTGATGAGGGTTGGTTTCCTCACTCTTTAACTATGCCACTGCTGTGGGGCACAAGCAGGCCCAGGAGTGAGTCAGGCCCTCACACGCCACTTAGAATGCAGTGAACCAGGGACCCAAAGGACTTGGTTAAAAATTGGAAGACTTCACCCACTACTGCAAAATTACTGGCCGAGAGTGAATTGAGCTGCAGAGCCATATACAGAGGCTTTACAATCTTTTAGTAAAGCAGCTGTGTTTTACTAAATATGGAAGAACCTCAAAAGACCCCACAGTGTTGTGCTAAGCACTAACCAGGTGACAAGCATGCCATGAGATGATACAACACACCCAGAGTCAAGTCTCTTCTGAACAACTACTTCATTTTATATACAAGAAACACAGGTTACTTTCGGCACTGATGTCATCATGAGATATCTTCTGCATTTCCATCGTTCTGCTCGCTGTGTACCAGCAATTGCTTCCGCGAGGAGAGTGTTTCTTTTTGTTCTTCATTGTACAAATGACTTCGGAGGATGAGGACTTATTCAGTGTTACCTAAAACCTCTGTGATCAGGAAGTACACCAGGACTAAATTAAAACTCACCACTAACATTTTTAATTACTCTTGTTCATCCCTACCCAATTACTTAAGGGCTCCACTTCATCTTCTTCAACTGACTACTGGTATATTCTGTGTGCCTTCGTGTGCTGTCTGCTGCTGTAACAGAACACCATAGACTGAGTGAATAGAAATCACCAACGTGTATTTGGTTTACAGTCCGGAGGCTGGAAAGTCTGTGAGTGTGGTGCCATCTTCTCCTGCTCAGCAATAACATGGCATTAAGATGGGTATGCATACAGAAAACCAAAAGGCCACTGAACAAACTCATTCTTCTCATCACTCCTAAAATAACCAGTACATTTACACTGTAACAGCAGTAATCCCTTCATGAGGACAGAGCCCTGTAGCTCCAATGGTCTCTGAAGACTCTTTTTTAAAAAAGACAAAATTTTAATAATAAAAAACACCACTCACTGAAATAAACCAAAGACTGCACATCAGTTAAAACAGAGTTTTAGAGGGAACATTTAAAACCAGACTTAGACTTCTATCCTCCTAAATACTTTTATCTTCCTCAACACACCAGACACCTCCTCTCTCTAGGCTGAGAGCTTCAGAGCCAGCTCCATTCACATGAGTGGGTAAGACTGGAGCCATGACACACCTCCAGGCATCTCTCCAGAAGCAGTTCTGTGACCTTGCACAAGCATTCTACCACCCCCTGGACACACTGAAGAGCCTGGTCCCTCAGGCATCTGGACAGTGCAACACCTACAGCTCTGCTCTACTCTGAGCAAAGTTCCACTCTCGTCAGTGGAAGCCTCACACCTGGAGTTGTTTGTCCCAGGCACGTGTTCCAAAAGACCTAGGGTCTAGAGGATTCTCAGTCCAACAACTCGACGCTCTGTTAGGCTAAGTAGGTTCTTTGCAGCAGTTTGGTCCCTGTGGAAGCTGCTCCTGCAGTTCTCAGGTTCTGAGGGCCACTTGTGAACAGCAGAGCTTCCCACATGTATCCCATGTGGAGCAGTGAGTCTACCAGATCACATAGGACACTTTAGTGTGAGCTGTCACAGGCCCATGGGCTGTTACAGGCTTCACACTGTAAAACAACAGTGTCAGGATTCTTCCCATCTAAAACTCCTTCCAGCAAAGGGTCTCTTGGCACATTGAGTATTTTCTCCCAAACCTATCCGTACTCTGTACCTGCCATTCAGCCTCACTTTAATTACAAGGAGCTCTAGGCAGGATACTCCGCTGCCTAACACTGCTGTCAGGAACTATAAGGCACCAGACAGCCCAGTCCTCCGTTCTGTGTTCTACAGAGTCCAACAGCGCAGACTTCCAGCCAATTCTTCGCAGCAGTGTAACAAAGATGAGTTCTACACTTAGCTTCCAATACCTCCTTTCTCGTTTTTGTTTGAGCCTTCAACACAATGACTTTTTCTGTCCATATTTCTACCAATGTTCCAATCACAACCACTTAAGAACTCCGGCTTTCTTCTCATCCCTCATCAGAATCTCTCAGAGATTCCACACATAGCAACACAAGCTTTTTTGTAAGCAGGATTGCCTAAATCTTCCAGCCTCCTGGGGACATGTAGCTCTAAAGGTGTTTTCACATTTCCAGTTATTTGTAACAACAGCCTTACTTACTTCTTGGCAACAATTTAAATCTCCAAATAAACACACTTCTAGTTCTGGAGGGTAGGAAGTCCTCTGTTAACACCTGGTGAGGGCCTCTGTGTTGAAGTGCATCATGCTACAGGAACAAGTGAGCACATGGGAGGCATAGACAACTGGACAAAGTCATCCTTTCTATGAGACACTCCTTCAATAATAAAGGCCTCCACTAGCAAAAGCCTGCGTGCTCACGGCTTCCACCTCTCAACACCTACAACAGTAACTAAACTTCAACCCAAATTCTACAGGGGAATCTTCAAACCATACAGTGCTGGGTTACTATGAAGCATAATGGCCACATTAGATAGAGCGCCAATAGAATGTTATAGCCCAGCTAGGATTTTTTCCGATGCATTTGCATGTTTAAGTTGGGGAAGCAAAAGCAACTAGGAGTTTATTTGGAAAGAATAGCAGGAATTAAGTTATCAAAAGGAGGTAAACACCATTCTAGCACCATTGAGAAGCTGGTGGTGAAGGCCAATGCAGCAGCTGTGAGGTGGGGAAAGATACATGTCCCAAGATGTCCTCAAGTATGTGCTGGTGAACTCAGTTCTCATTGCTGCCAGTAATCCTCCAAGGTTCAAGACTAAAGCAAATAAAAGACTGTTCAAATAAGCACTTGATTTTTCTCCATTTCAACTTAAAAGCAAACAAAAATACCCTAGGTTTTGGGAGGGTAGTTATTTTTAAAGAAACATGTTAGCTGGCATAAGAATTAAGGGAAGGAGGGTTGTTTTCATTTAAGCTTTCTGTCTGCATAGAGTCCAGAAGACTAGCTCTAGTAGATGTGCAGCTGTAAAGGGCTCCACTTATGTATGTAATGCTCTGTTGCTGAAGCCTTCAAACATTTCATAACTTTCAAAAGCTGCTACATAATCATTTTGCACAGGACCATACAAATGTACCCAGTGCCATCTCTTGAGTACCTAGTCCCATAACAAGGAAATGAGGTGCGTCATGGAGCACCCATGCAAAAGGAGGCTGCTAAGAACAATGGTGCCTGCACCCCCTCCCATCACCAGCACAGATTCTTGGCATATTCCTCCACCACCACATTTCTCTTCTATCCAAGAACTAAACATAAAGACAGTTAGGAGATAGATAGATAGATAGATAGATAGATAGATAGACAGATAGATAGAAAGAATCATCTTTTGTTTGTTTTGTCTTTCCAGACATTGTTTCTCTGAGTAGCCCTGGCTGTGCTAGAGCTTAGAGGTCCCTTGCCTCTGCTCCTGAGTGCTGGCACTGAAGGGAAGGATGTGCCAGCACCACTTCCCCATGATATTTTCACTCTGAGATTGGGGAGATTTCTCCTTAGCATCCTAAATTGCACACAACAATTTTAACACTTTAGTCTCACTGACTTCAGAATAGTAACTGACCCCAAATCAAAAGAAATAATCAGGGACAAGTGTACCTAAAAACATTTTAATATTTCACCTGGAAAGGCTGATATGTAAATGACTTGGAAAGTAGCATTTTATTTACACTTAAAGTCAATGTGGTGGTGGTGGGGGGGAGCACAATTTGTAGATGTACACACACTGTTTCAAAGTACAAACATATCCAGATATATGAAGGATAACTAGACATAGATGACAAAAATAGGACAACAAACGTATTATTTCTTTGTGTTAATAAGAAACAAGTTAAATTTTTCTTTCTAAGATGAGTTGGAGCTACATGCAGTTTTATTCAATAGTATTGGCAAAGCAAGTATTTGCCAAGGAGTCTCACTACTTTTCTTAGACCAAGACACATACAAAATGTAGAACCACAAAACAATAATAATGAATCTGTTTGAGTCACCTTTTAAAAAAGAATTACTTAAAACATTTTAACCAAATCCCTGCCCTCTATAAGCTTCTGTATTTCTAAGACATCATTTTAGGAACAATTAAACAAGTGCTCAGTAAGAAAGTCAAATCTACCTCCTATGCAGTCACATTCAAATTCAATAGGCGGATAAATCTTAATGCAGCACATTTTTGGTTTCAATGAATTTGATTTGGCTTTTAATCATTTTTAAGACTTTACATATTCCAACAAAGTTCAAAAGTAAAGGCAGATATGGTATTTTCTTTATAAAGAATCTTCCAGCTAAGGCCACGTGCATGTTTGTGTGCGTGCGTGGGCATTAAGTATTACACTGAACTGAAAGAGTTAACATTATTCTTCAACCCCTACATAAATCAATCAATCAATAAAGTAAATCCTACTGTTGCACTTCTGAGTGAGTAGTGAAGTCTCCAACGAGCCATTGTGCTGGCCTGACCTCACATGAGGCGGTCCAAGTCCGTGTGTACGATACCTGTCTTAGGGTATCTGTTGCTGTGAGACGACACCGTGACCAAAACAACTTGGGGAGGAAAGGGTTCATTTCATCTTCCAACTCTCAGGTTATCACTGAGGGGATCTGGGGCAGGAACTCAAGGCAGGAATCTGGAACCAGGAACTGAAGCAGAAGCCAGAGAGGAACGCTTCTTCCTGTCTGGCTCCTCACAGTTTGTTTAGATGTCATACCATCAAGGCCCAGACCCTCCTACATCAATCGTTAATCAAAAATCGCCACACAGGCCAATCTAGTGAGGACATTTTCTCAACTGAGGTTCCATCTTCTCACACAGCTGTAGCTTGCCTCAAGCTGACAAAAAGTCCTAACTAGGGTAAGACTCAAAGTCAGCGTCAGCCAAACACCTACATTTAGTTCTCACTAACAATACATTCTATAAGCATACCTTAATCCAGATCACAAAAGCACTCAAGAATTCATGTTAGATGAGAAATCCCAGCACTCTAAAAAAAAAAACCTATAACATATAAGAAGTAAATACTAGAAAATCAACAAGTAATAAAAGACTGGAGTCAGACAGGGGTAGAGAAGAACACAATCACATAGAATTAAACTCTAACCGGAAACAAGCAAAAGCTGGCATCATAAAATTGAATTTCATCTGTGGTGCTCTGGTGGTCACAGAGCCACACTGTTCCTGTCACCGCCACTAGCTGTCTAACCGCTGATCCTACTTCACATTCCTATTGTCATTACTCTTAATGACTTATGTATTAAAATTATTCTTAATTTAAATCTTAAATGAATTTCTCCTTCTCCTAACCAAATCTTTTATTCAAAAAGTAGTTTCCAAAGCATCATGTAAGTCCTTTTAGGAAGGATTTAAAAGGGATTTTGAGCTTGGCATGGTAGCACATGCTTTTAATCCTAGTACTCAGGAGGCAGAGGCACACAGATCTCGAGTTACAGCTGCCTGGTCTACAGAATGGGTTCTAGGAGTAGAACTGCATAGTAGAGACCAAAGACACAAAAGGATTTTGCTTCATTACAAAGTAAGTTCCAGCATTTAATTATCCCTATGTCTTCTACTTGACTTACTTCACCATCTAACTTACTTAATTCCTACTCCTACCTCCCAGTATTCTTAGTAAACATTTCATTTTCCCACGATACTCCCTCCTTTTTCAAGTATGATTCCTTTCCTTTCTAGACCCTAACTTTCTGTTCCAGCCAGCTGACTTTGAGGTTCAAATCAAATGACACATGCTGGGATGGGGTATAGCTCCTTTTTGATTTTTAGCACACACACACACACACACACACACAAAGGATCAACTCAACCAAACACACAAACAACAGCAACAACAACCCAAAACCCCAATAGGTTAAAATTCCAGCATTTAGAGAGTCAATGACAACAAACCCATCCTTCTCTTCCTCTTCCTCCTCCTCCCCCTCTTCCTCCTCCTCCTCGGTGCATGCACTCTACCTGCCTGTCAGAGCCTTGCTAGTCTGGCTCAAGCCCACTGTGCATCCTTCTTCCCTCTCTCTCCCTCACCAGCGGCAGAGGGAGGAGTCCACAGAGCCCATCCATGGCCCTTGCCCAGCTGTCTTAGTACCACAGTCATGTTTACATACATGTGCTCCTACCACATGGAAAAGTCAACCTGCCCCTTAGCACTCAGCACAGTGCTTGGGCCACAGCAAGAGCTGTAGGAATGCCTGCTAACCAGTGAGTAATCTGCCAAACATCTCTGGGTGCCTTTCCTGGCATAATAAAACAATTACTGCATCCCCTTGTAGGTTATACTAAAGGGGATAAGGTTACATTTACCCATACATTTTACAAGGCAAAAATAACATTAAAAAAAAAAAAAAAGAATCAACATTGGCACTAAAGAACTTATCTTAGAAAATGCACTCAACCAGAACAACTCATTATGTTGCCCAAGTCTGAGTAAATGATACATTACTGCCACATAAACACAGACTTACTGAGTGAACTGTACTGAGGCAAGTTACAGCTAAGATACAGACACTACCACAGACAGCTTTTAAAAAAAAGTTGGACTGTACCACATGACCCTTTTTTCTGTGTATGTGAATCCATGTGCATGCTCATTTCCATGCAGGTATTTAACAAACAAGGTAAAAGGGAAGCAGGGCTAAACTCTGCTAGCCAATACTTCTTACTCATTTCAAAGCCAACCCAGTCAAGAATTATCAAGGTATCTGGCATTTTCTGTTTATTTCCAGAGGACACACAGCCTTCAGCACTTAGGAGTAGAAGACTCCGTGAACGCACAAACCAATGATGCATAATGAGGAGCTTCAACAATGTCCTGGCAGAAAGCTTGCCCACAGCATTTCTAGAGCACAAGAGTGACTATCCTAATGGTCTATGAGCCCACTCAGTACCTGGCTGGGGTCATTAGCACTTGTAAGAGTATTATATTATTAAAGCTGAAAACAGAAAACAAACAAGAAAACCCATCAGTAAGATCCAACCTATAATTACATTTTAAAAGTGGATGATTTGAAAAGTAAAGTATTCTTTTTAAAGCAGTCGTAATGTACTAGTGGCACTGACTAAGGACTAATACTCATTTCTAAGCCCTTTTCTTACTTCTCTAATTATGGCAGGCTGATCACTTTGGATAACTAGTATGCACTACTTCTAAAATGTTATGAAAAATGTGTTCTGCAGATGGACAAGAAAGACCCTTCCCCAACATACTTCTAGAATAAAAACAATTTCTTCCAGTAATTTTAAATAAGTAACTAGGAATTTCCACTTTACATTAGTATCTAACTTTAAAAGACAATAGCTGGTAGATTAAAAAAAAAAAAAAAAAGAACAGGTTAAAAGAAATAATGCAGCTGTTGCCACAAGAGTTAGGATTCTAAGATACTACTTCTAACCCATACCAGTCCCTAGACAGAAAGAAACTTAGGGCAGAGGATTCAAATGTAGGTAGCAGCTTTTCAGTGCTGAGTAGAACAACCTACTGGGTCATACTCCGCACTACTACCAGAGTGCATCAGATGAACAGATGAGCAGGGATAGGCTACAGGTATAAATGTGAATTTATACATGCAAGTCGAGATGTTAAAGTAAAGAAATCATTACAAGTATTTGAATCATCACCAAATTGATATTTTAGGAAGCAGACTTTTCAGTCTAAGGCTAACTGGAAAGACCTAAGTTAGAAAGGACTATTTCTATCTCTGGAATACCACTAGATCGAATGGAAGATGCCAGGAGCTGATGGCTTCTACAAAGGCTTAAAAGCTCATTCTACCTCAGGTTACCACAGAACTGTCAGTCTTGAGAATGTCTAAGCTTGAGTTTGTGTTGTGTGCATGTGTGTGCATTCGAGTCCATGCAATGTGGAGCCAGAGGCTGAGGTTAGATGTTTCTCTAAGTTGTATCTTCATCTTATTTACCAGTTTACTCTGAGATGTTCTCTCACTGAGCCTGAAGGCTGCAGCTTCAACTGCACAGAGTGGCCAGTATCTCTCTGCTTCCCACACTGGGGTTGCAAATGAGTGTTACCACACACACTCAGCTTATGTACTTGGATACCAGGATCCAATCTCTGGTCCTTGCATATGTAGAAAGCACCTTAAGCACTGAGCTACTTTCCCAGCCCCTACTGAAGCTTTTTCTTCAAGACTGGACCACACAAGTAAAACTATTCATGAATGAAAGCTGAACTAGGAAGAAGCACACTAGAGTCTTAGAGGCTTCATTCCTACCATTTTTTCGTTTTCATTGTTCCAACTGTGTGATATACTTGTGTGGATGTATGGTTTATAAATGAATGAGATCTCTCTCTCTCTCTCGTCTCTCCTCTCTCTTTTAAAAAGTTAAGCCTGTTACTCATATGAACCAATGAGTCCCTTACAATAATCTAGAACCCTCTAGGGCCCTTGTAATCCAAATACTGGGAAATAAATAGGCATGTGGAGTTTGTAGATACTAATAGGAGTCTCTGTCTGGGAAAGAAAAACATTAATAATGCTGGATAAAAATGTCTTAGGTTGGCAAGAGAAAGCGGGAAGTTAACTTGAAACTGGAACACATTCTTTCAGCGTGTCTAAGGAAGGGACGTGGCTATGAAGAGCACCACCCTAGACTGTCTACACAGTGGTGTTCTCCCTTCTTCATGCCTACAACTAACACACACTTGATTTTCCAGGACTTATGACATGGTAGTTAGGATTTAACTGCAGTGTCTTCTTTTTCTTTAATGGCCTAGACTTTACCCAGTTCATTTTATGCTCTTTTCTTTTTTTTTTTTTTTTTTTGGTTTTTCGAGACAGGGTTTCTCTGTGTAGCCCTGGCTGTCCTGGCACTCACTTTGTAGACCAGGCTGGCCTCGAACTCAGAAATCCGCCTGCCTCTGCCTCCCGAGTGCTGGGATTAAAGGCGTGCGCCACCACGCCCGGCTCTATGCTCTTTTCTTAATGAAGGGTTTTTGATTTGCCTTTGTTGTTTTCATGAAAGGTAGTATCAATTACCAATGCCTTAAACTATTATTGTTTTTTGAAAAGTTTTAAGGTTAGACAAAAATATTTTCTAATGAAGCAACAGTCAAGTGGAGGAACACTTCACCCATTAAATATCAGAGGAGAGTACGTTGTTAAGTACTCTGTGAGACACTCTCAAAAGCCCTCCAAAGTCTAAAGCAGGCCTGGTCAATTTCCTGGGCTCCTGCTGTCTCTAATTAGACTCACCAGAATGTTCCCCACTTTAAACCCACTTTCATTTTAGAATTATCCAACAGAAATTCAAGAATACACAATAGTAACTAGGGGGAGAAGCCAAGGTCAGATAAGTCTTGATTTGAACTCTAGCTTTGCTATGCAGGAACTCTCCAAGTGCAGACAAATGACCAAATTTCGGAGCACAACTTCCTTACGCGATGAGAAGGGAAGCCTAGACCTACAGCTCACAGCGCTGTCCGTAAGCACCATGCTTGTGGAAAGCAGAGCATGGTGCTCTCAGCGCTGATTTGCCAGTTCAGCAGCTTCTTTTGTTGCCTCCTGTCTTCCATGTCTACAACTGCATACCTAATCAAATACAGGTAAAATAAACTTAAAACCTTAGTTGAGCTCTATGCCAGTAAACTAAAACTGTTTTCCTCCTTTGTATATAAACAGTATCTCTGTCTCTGTCTCTGAATCCAAGAGACAAAGCGAAGAAGCAAAAGAAAGAGCCCAGTATGAACACAGTGTTTCTTTACCAGCAAGGACACAGTAGATATAAGTTGTATGCACAAGGAAGAACATAAAGGCCAGGTAAACAACCACTTGAGAAAACATACAGTCATGACTTCAAAAGAGCAAGAGAAATAAAAATACTACAAAGAGGATTTTAATGAAAAAAAAAAAAGATTTGCGCAATTCTATTTAGAAAAAGAAGTTTAAGATTCGCAGGGAATGGGATTCAGTAAAGCAGGCAGCTTGAAAGAGTACAAATCAAAGAGCAAAGCATTTTGCAAGGTGTCAGAAGCATATTACATGGATAAGCTGACAAACGGCCACAAAAGACGTGACCTGCAAAGCTGGACTAGCCAACCAAAGTAACACAGAAATGTGCACTCCGCATGCATGTGGAGGCTTAGGTTTATTAATCCTAAATGTAGGTTGGGGCATTAAAAGAAAACTCTGTACAGTGGTCAAAAGGGGGCATTATTAAGACCTGTCCCCCTCTGAAGATTCAACTTATAGACTAATGAATTATTCTATATATTGGAGGCCTTACTGTGGTTTCCTCTTGTAATAAAGCACCTTTTTCAAAAGCAGCATCACTGTAATCTTTCTCATGTTTGTTAACCAAGTAGGTGATTTTACTAGAATCTACGCATAGAAAAGTAAATTCAAAAATCAAAGATTGTATGCTTTTTAAAAAGTAGAATACAGACTCAAAAGGTCACCTCAAATAGGCTACTTTCCCCCAAATCAAATCAGTATGAACCAGATGGAAATAATCATTTATTGAAATGCTATCTAAAAGTTTACAAGTTGCTGAAATTTAATGTGCATTCAATTGCTGCTTACCAAAAGGAGCTATAGATATCATCTAACATTGCCACCACTGTGGTGAGGAGTTAAAACAGACTTGCTGTGACGTCTGCTCAGACATACCTGCACCAGTCAAAAGTCCAGCACTCTTCCTTCGTGCACAAGCGCGTGAGTGGTTGGACAGGCTAACAGCACTTGTAAACGCCGTATTGCAATGCACACATGTGAGCTTCACAGGCACACCTATCATTCAAAAGAAAACTATAATCCAGTTCTCACTTCAAAAAGGGAAACATTTTCTTAGCTTAGTGTGTGTAGAAAAGTACCTCAATAAAGATGGCTTTTATTTGCTCACTGAGTTAGCTCAGCTTGAATGAAGGAAAGGGAGTTAACTCTTAGTAGCTGGTGGTTAGTACGTAGAGCCAGCAGCTCCTCTAGGTTGAACCTTCTCTCACTTCCTTGCAGAGTTGTACAGATCCTTTCTTAGACATACTAAAATCCAGTTTTGTGATTTGAACAGCACAGTTCTGTTGGGAAGGTTCAAAGCGTTTTACCAATAAAGAGAATTAAAAAGTCTAGTTGAGAAAGTGGTAATTAAAGTGTTTTACCCACAAAACTGTAAAAGGCTGGATTCTAAATGAGGCTCTGCGATGAAGGCTGGAGAGGAGGTGGTGACACCACGGAGCAGCTGCTAGACACGCGTTTCATTCAGGGCGTTTTACCTTCATTACTCTGAATGCACCATCAATAATGAAAGCTAATGATTTCAACGTTTGTTTTTTTTCCCTAAAATCTTTGCACTAAATAAATGATCAACAAGCCAATACCATTACAGGAAAGGAAACACGTAGAAAAATAAACTCTAAACTTTTCCAACAACCCTCACTCTCAAAACATTTCAATCGGTGTCTCAACAGTATTATGATGGCCACTAGAAATACTGCATAGAAATCAACACATGATCACTCAACTTTGCCCTTCTTAAAAAGAAAAAAAGAGACTACTACTGACTTCAAAAGACCCGCTATAGGGAAGAGAGTGCCCTACTACCCAGAATCCTAAATCAGAGAAAGCACTTTCTTCAGACTACTAACATTCCCCGAAATCAAAATGGCAATAAATATAGAGATATTCTGTGCTTGCCAAGAAGCAAACCAGAATTACAGTAACTTCATCTTTTATTAATACACTGATCAATTTCTATTTGGCTAAGAACACAGTCAACATAAATACATAAATCCCCAACATTCTTAACCTCAAAACAAACAAACCAAAAAACAAACCCAACAAACCCTTCTAGTGTTTGAGTATAAACCAGACCTAAGAATACCAAAGTATTTCTCTACCTGCCACATTGTTTCCCAGGACATTCAAAACAGCCCTTCAACAGAAAGCAGCAGCACTAAGCCAAGCACCTGCTCTGTTGCAGTAGAGCACAACTGTGACACTCACAAGGCCAAATGAACATTCGTATTCACTACAGTTCTCTAAAGTCACACAATACAACACAACAAGGCTTCAGGGAGGAGACTCTTGTTTGGGTTAATAGTATCACACAACAGGTACCATCCTTTGGTCTAAAGCTGTTCTGAACTGCCTTGCCTTGCCTTGCCTTAGCAGAGGGACACCAGCAGCTCAGTTCTTGGTAGCACTGGCAGAAACACGTCAGAGGTCTTCCAATAACACTGCTGTGCTGCTAACCCTGAGCCTCCCGTACATACATACCTCAGCAGTGCTGACTTTTACAGGTCAGTTGGCTTAGTGTAGGGGTAGGGGAAGTGTGTGTGTTTGTGTGTTCATGTGCACACGCTTTGCTTTTGTTGTCAACTTACATTCAGACCAAGAATGAGGCAGAGACTCAGTACTGCTGGGCATCCTCTGATGAGCTACAGCAGAGCCAGTGTGCCCCGCCATGCAGCAGTTTGAACAGGAAGATGCTCAGAAGGCACTTCACATGGATGTTCTACCTCACAAAGCACAACTCAACTGTGTTGAAAGACTCACAAGTGTCCTTACCTGAGTGCATAGTCAAGTCCATTTTTTGTGGCTGATAGATCAACGGACTGTCTTCATTTAATGGAAGAACACATTTCTGAACAAATCTCTTTCTTGCTGTCTGGTTATGGGTCTTGTGAGGAGAAACAGCAGAATTCCTTTCTTCGCCTAGCCTTCTACTTTTAAGAAGTTCTATCAGTGTAAGAGACTGGTTCTTTCTCCCACTGGGCAGTTCAGGCTTTCTTTCACCACACTCACTTAAGAAATGCAGCCCTTCTTCCTCTGATGCAGACACTGAGAGAGCCTCTGTCTTTAGGCCATTGTGGTATTCATCAAGAGGTAAGACATTGTGAGATAGGAAGTCATCGCCTGAGGAGAGTTTCTGAGCTACAAACGGTCTGGGGATAATACGGCGACTGTTGAGCGCCTTCAGGATCTTTTCATACTTCTCTTCGTTTTGCATCATCTCATTCAGAACACAGATTGGAGATTTGTGAGCATCCCATTTAGTTTTCCCAAGTCTTTTCAGATGGCCTCTGACATGATTTGATAACCCAATCTTTGTGTCAAACCAACCACCACAGAGCTGACAAGTATGTTCGGAAGTAGTTTCAGACTTCTCTATAGCTAAAAAAAGATTTTCAAGAGTAGTATCAGACTCTTACAAATCACTGTAAATGATTATATTCATAAATGGAAACTGTGTGATTCTAAAAAGGACCAAACTCAAACAGTTTTCACCTCCTCTGAATCTGAACAGATTTATTAGGCCCCAACTATCTCCAACAGTGGACTTACCTTTTCTAACTCGTTTCACAGGCGTCCCGTTGCCAGTTCTTTTGAAGTGCTGCATCTTGTCACTTGTGGCTATTTGTTCTGGTGATACAACATGACGGGCTTCATAGCTCAATCCTGCTCTGTGAAGATGTCCTCGGACGTGATTTGACAACCCAACACCCGTTTCAAATGTTGCTGGGCAATAAGGACATGACTTCTTCTCAAGAGACAAGTCAGTCCAATGAAAAACAGAACTATGCTTTGACAAAGGCGTTTCTGGGCTTTCCAAATGCTGAGGATCCTGTATATCCTGTAAAAAGCTGTTAGTGCCACCGTCTTCATAATATTCAAAGTAGAAGCCATCATTCTGATCGTAACTCAGGGCAGCACTTTCTCCAGGGCCCTGGCCCTCTATCTTGCTTTTAAACAGGGGCAGTAAGTTTACATGTTCTTGACTAAGGTCACTGTAGGCTTCTTCTTCCATGGCCTGTGTAGTGTAGTCACCTAACTCAACGTTATCCCAGGAGCTGTCATCTTCTGTTTCGTAACTATCTTTCTTATCAGAATGAAGCTTTTGCAAAACAACAACAGTCATTTTATGCAGAAAGTCGGGATAGCTATCCAGGTCCTCTCCAGCAGAGCTGTCCTTCTTTGAGGCCTTAACTACTCTTTTCACAGCTACACGCTTGTGGTCTTTCCCGTTTTCTGGCCTTTTGGTGTCTGCATTAAGAGGGTCTGAAATAAAAGTATGAGAGTTACTGGATGAAAATAGATGTAAAGAGTTTAATGAATTAACCTCTTTTTTGAAAGGAAGTGGGTATGAGTCACCTGATTTTCTGATCGTCCGGTAGTTGTTATACTTGTGTCTATATAAATAACTGCTGTCTGCCCTGGCGTTAGGTTTTTCTCTCGGGGCCTGATGGAAATACTTTGGTTGTTGGTCAGTGCTGCTCTTAACCATAACGTTCTTATGAGGAGACTTGTTTTGACTGCACGCATTTACACCAGATTGGGCAATGCTTTTCCGAGCTTTTTGTATTCTATGTGGCCGCTTATGAAATTTTGAAAAATTACTTGACTGTGAGCTTGATCCAAATGTCCGTTTAGCATCCTGTTTTAAAGCAGAGTTCTTTGGAAATGTACTTGCCTGCTGCTTTGCTAATGACTTGGTGCTATCGGCATCTCCGGACTCCTCAAGGCTGTCACTTTTTCTTTTGTCAAGTCCCAGTGGATTACCAAAGGAGTCAGCACACGCCGAGGAATGCAAATAGTCCATGTGCTTCTTCAGAATACTTCTGGCTGACGTAGTGAAGGGGCACATCTTACATAGGTAAGTAGCAGGTTTTTTGGATGATCCTATAACAGAGTCTTTCACTGAAGTCTTCTTTTGTGTTTTTCTCTGAGTTACTTCTGAACTCACAACAGGACACTTCACTGCTGCTCCATGGGCGATGCCCCTATGACATTCCAGCTCATTCTCCGTCACTGCCATGAAGTTACACTCCTCACAGCAGTAGTACCGTTTGTCTTTCTCATGGGTTTTTGCATGTTGCACAAACGTCTTAGGGCAATTGGTACCAAACACACACTGAGGGCACTGGAGTCGAGCACTTCTGCCTTCATCCTGGAGCTCTTTCAACTCACGAATCTCTTCCATCAGCTTCTGCCGTCTTTCTTGGTGAATGATCATATGCTTTAGCAGTGAATTACGATCTCGAAATGTCCGTCCACATTCTCTACAAGCATATGGCCTGGGGACATTAAGGTGGCGAAAGTGACTATTCCCATCTAAATGATACATCATATGTCTGTGGAGATGCTTTTTCTCCCTAAAATTCACATTGCACTTTGTACAGGGGTAGAATGATGGCTCTTCAGTACTGAAAGCAACAGGTGACTCAGGATCACTCTCTTCACATTTCTTTTTTAAGGTATTTGAAATTAAAGTGCGAGTATGAACAGGTGAATTATCTTCTCCACATTTATCTGAGTTATAAACTAGATGCTGAAAAGTGTCCACAGACTCCAAGTGTCCATCAGCTGACTCAGGTTTCACTTTTGATAATGTGTAGTTCTGTGAGTCTATTGCTTGTATCTCCTCATTTTGCCCTAGAAAGTCAACCTGAAGAATTTTTGATTTTCCAGGTGCACGGCCTGAGTCACTGTAGCAGTCCTCTGTGTAGCGAGTGATCTTGCTCACATCCATTTTTCTCTTTCTCTTTTTTTCTAGACCTACTACTTTAGAATGAGCTGGGGATTTATCCACCGTCTCTTCACTAGTCATAAGAAACTGAATGAACTCTTTTTGGGGATCCCAGTTTGTATCATTTTCTGACCTAAATTCGTCTGTACCTGAGGAAATCACTGCTAACGCGCTGACACAGTCGTCTCTGACCACTGCGGAGGCGTCGCCCTGACCCACCTCTGCTTGACTTCGTAAAGTGCTCTCTGACTTCATGCTATTCCCTACTGAATTCTGAACATCACAACCGACTAAAGCAGAGGTAGGTGCTTTTTTAATGGAATGGGTTGGATTCTTAGTATGTGCTACATCTGATAACAAAAACAGAACTTGGTGTTGACTTGCTTTTTGTGGTGTAGACAGCTGATGATCAGCTGCTGCCTTCAAAGTGGAGCAAGACTCTGTTGCTAGTTGACCTGCAGGCTGTCCAGTGGTTAATAAAACACTACCTTCATTCATACTGGAAGTCTTTGTGGAAGAGGAGCATGAGACTGGTCCATTAACAACAGCTCCTGTGGGCAAGGTAAAGTTCTCACTAGGAACAGCAGGAGTGCTGGCAGGGATAAACAAAGCAGACTGGCCTCCACTTAAGGCTTTTTCTGATCGATCCTCTGACGATTCTTCAGATAGAGTCAACGAACTGTTTTTCTGAACTGATGTCTGACAATCTTTTGGTTTATGAACTCCACTGTCTTTCTCAGAGATAAAATTGCTGTCATCTTGGAGTTCTTCTTTAGCACCAGTAATGTCGGTGTTTATCTTCAAATCATCCATATTGTTGGCAAGATCATTTAACACATTTAGTCTAGAAAATGGAAAACAAAAATTTAGATTTGCATCAAAAAAGTACTATTGGAATGTATGGAAAATTGGAAGTATACATTTTCATTGGTTTAATTTTCTACTCTTTATATATTGAGATATTAATAACTTTATAGGAATTAGAAAACACTTCAAACAATGAACCACTTTAAAAATATTTTCAAAGCAAATATTGCTATTTCTGCTTCCTAGAAATTAAGTATTATACATACACAAACGACCAAGGAAAGGCAGCATACGCTTACATACAATACAAATGAATGCATTACACACGGAAAAAAGTTTAAAATATCATGCATAATTTTATAATAAAAACAATTCCCTGGCTTGAACAGATTCCCCAAGGACAGTTACAGTAGAAGAACTGGAATCATCAAATGGAAAGAACTATTTTATCACCTGAAGCTCGTTTCTGGAAGAAGGTAACAAAACACTTCAGGGTAAACAATGTGGGTCAAATATAGTAATTGCAATCAACATCACTGGCTTACTTATATATAAATAGTAATTCTTATTTCTAAAATATTTAAAACTGTTTTGCTCAAGATAGTGTTCTGTCAAAATTCTACAAAACTGTCTTACTCATAAGGTTCTAGTCATTCTTTATCCAAGTTATTCTTAATTATAAGTTACTAATGTTAAAATTAGTGAAGTTTTATGTCAAAATTTCATACTCTGAGATCCCAAATTCTAGGCATTTCCAAAAAGCAATTATATCACTTATAATCTAACAGTAGTGTAGAGGCCTAGAATTTTCTTATGAGATGTTATAAATAGTGTATTTCATACATAATGTAGATTTAACATGGCAAAGTGCTTTTGATCATATATTGAGCTGTTATAAGAAGACAAAAGAAACTTAAAAGAAAGGAGCCGTATGAGGCTGCCCGGAGAGGTGAAGATCACTCCCCTACATCACAGGGCGCTTGCTCTTCCACATGGCTCTTTGGAAAAGTGGACACACTGCACTACAACTGCTTGTCCTTAACTCATTAAGGGCAGGGACACAACCTGGTCACCATCATGTTTCCCTGAACCACCAGGCAAGGGTGCAAGGCAGCGCTTGTTGAATAAAGGAGTTAAGTGTTGAATAAGTAAAAATGCAACTGCAAAATCAAAAGAAAAAAGAAAACAAACAGCTTTATATCTATGAGATGTACACACAGCCGCTCACTCAAGTAACCAGGGCAGACTTGGTTTCTGCTTTGCAGACAAAAATATATCCTTCGCATTATCTTTGCAGTTTTTGTTTTTAATTTGTATAGTGAACAATACTATTTTAAGACAGCAAGAGTCTAAAGTTCAATTCAGAAATTAAGATATTTTAAATAATTTTCACTTGGAGTAGAAATTTCATGTTTTGTAAATCATTAACTCTAGCACAAAAAAGGATTTGAATAACTGTCTCATTTCATAAGTTACAGAAACACATTCTTCTTTCAACAAAATGCTTAATAAACACATCAAAGATTACAAACAAGTTATCATAAAGATCTTTCCTTGGCATTATTTATACCAACAGTCATTATTCCTTCCCTCACACAGTTTAGAATTCTGCTTTGAAGCTGGCAAACTTCCACAGTAATAAAAATAGACTTCCAATAAGATCATATTCAACGGTATCACCCCAAAGTGGTGCTAATGCAGCACCCAGCAGGAGTCGACATCACAAACACAAGTTAAAAATGGGCAGCACATAAACATGTGTGAAGAGAGTGGGGCTGATGCTGTCCTGGTACCAAACCCTGGGATTTCAGGCCAAGTTCAGGAAACAGTCAACTGCCTCAGTACTAACATCCGCACAATGCTGGGATGAATGACAGGTTTTTAACTAGCCTGAAAGACACTTTCTGTTTCTATTTATTATAATCACAGAGGTAGTCAAATATATGCTCAGTCAATTTGAAGCCTGTATTAGCTTTTCTCAACAGGAAGCAACGTTGCTAACGAAGTGGTAAATTCAGTGTTAATGAGTGGCTTCACTGTTACCACCTCAGAGGTAAAGCCTTCCATGTTCTGTGTTCTACCCATCTGTTCTGGTGTTAGAGGTTGAAGGATGAACAGACGCCTTCCATTTAAAGCAACTTCACTGGTGCCCCCTGAACAGCAGGGTGACAAACTAGGGGAATATCATGTTGATTTGAAGGCTGCATCCTTGTTACCAGAATGGCTTAATAAGATCTAACTTCACGTTCTGAAGATATCAAGCCATTTTGCTCAAAAACATATTTAAAATACATGTATAAAAACATATTTGGTCCACAAAACATATCTAGTAAACAAAAGAAACTAAATCACACTGCTGAAACATGAAAGCAGGTCTTTACCAGTCAGTTTTTCTTCATGTCCACATGATGAAATGCGACTTAACTATCTACTAATTCATAATTGTCTCTACTCAGGAGAAATTAGAAGGCTTTCTTAGGCCACTCAAAAGAGCAATTTATTTCATCAACTGGAAAACATGATGTAAGAAATGGAGTCTGAAGTTGGTGTTTACACACAGCTAACATTTTTCTGGGTTTAATTTTCCTAATACATTCTGACTATAAAATGCTTAAAGCATTTTATACAAATTTCAGGGCACAATGAAAAACAATGCATCATTACATTCTGAAGGATCTTTATCATTACATTCTGAAAAATCTGTAATTTTTATCTACTTCCTTGGATTAAAAGAGGACTGTATTCATCCAGATAAAACAACATTTGACTTATACACTAATTTAACACTTCTCCAAACAGTTTTCAACTACTCTATATGGACAAGTACATAGAGCTGAAGAACTGACACCAGTCTGTTGATGTAACAAAAGAAACATACTTGTAGATAAGCATTACTCACTCAATTTAAGGACGCTAACCAGGGCTAGAGGGGTAGTTCAATAAGCTTTATTCCAGAGGACCCAGGTGCAATTCCCAGCACCTATATGGCAGCTTACAACTATCTGTAACTCCAGTTCCAAAGGATCCAATGCCTTCACACAGAGAAACATTCAAGCAAAAACCAAAGTACATAAAATAAAAATAAATCATTAAAAATATATTTAAAAAATAAATATAAAGGAAGCTAACAAATTTAAAACATACTAAAATGGTATGATGTTTAAAAGATTTCAATGTTTAAGAGAACTTGAATTTGATTAATTCAAAGTACCACTTAAGATTCTTTAAAAACTGTTTAGATAGCACTACTAAAATCCTTCTATAATCATAGAATCACAGAATCTTCCTCTTAACTGAATTTAAACATGTTCTTTAAAAAATGCATACTTTTTTTAAAGCTGCAAATGGGGGTTTAAAATCTACATAAAGCGTACTTCAGCTTCTAGAAACATAATGAGTTCTGCAGCTATAGCTGCCTCTAGTCATACACGGTGAGCACTGCACAGCACAGAGGTCAGGCCTGTCTTCAAGATGACAGATCATCACTTACACGCCTCAAGCTAGTCTTATTGTCTCAGAAATCTCAAACATCAGTATTTTTGCAAACTATCAGCACTTGCTATAACACCCTCACTACACTGCATCTTGAGGTTACTACAGAAGAAATGAGGTGATAATTGCATATTAACATAATTATTCTGTAATCCCTCTGAGCAAGCTTCCTAGGTCACTCAGTAATTCAGATTAGATACAACCTTCTTGTCATCAAATCTATGCTGTCCACTTTCTGTTCATGAATAATTCTTTTTTGATAAAAATTATCTTAATTTCATTCTTTTATGTACATTATTAATTGTATTTATTGCAAGTAGGTTAACATTTTATGAGTACTTATTACATAATGCCAACCTTTGTTATATAGTATAATTTCACAAAAAAAAAGTAGTATAATTTTGCCCTCATTTTAAGTTAGTTCATTAGTAACTGTATTACATAGCTATAAATAAATTATAACGTTGCCCACTAGCTGAGTTCTAGTCAGGTTTTCAGAAACCCTATGTTCATTTACATTATCCTTAGAACAGATGACAACTTCAGCTAGTAAGGTATAAGACTGGGTCAAAGAGAGAAAACCATTCACAAACTGTCATCTTAACTGCAAAATAAATCCCAATGAACTACATTTAAATCACTTTAGCATTTAAGCCTATAAGTACTACACACACTGTAATGACATACAAACCTAATTCTCACCCAGATTCTACTACAAGACAAAGTGTATTACATAATCCTATCAACTGGGTAGTATCTTAATGTGGATGGGGTGTCACGCTGACTGGAAATACTATAAAAAATAAACAACTTACAAAAATAGAGGCTAATACTAACCACCATGCCATATAATATAGCAAAGAAGCACGTTAGTCTGCTTAGCGTCACAACCCACAGGGTTAATAATCTATAAACTACTGAAAGCCTGTCACAGAAAGCAGAACATGTAGTCAATATGCTCAAATTATAATGGCAGAATTTCACCTTAAAATTAAGAAAAGCCAGGAAGAGGAACCCTTGACACAAAAGACGGCTGTCTTATCTAACGACCAACTCAAATGGCTCAGCAGGTAGCTATTTGCCAGAAACACTTAAGAACAGAACTAGAGGTTGAAGATCAAATAAGATGATCTGTAACTAAGGTCCTTTCTAATATGTACGATCATGTTAATTTAATTGCATCACTAACCAGCAACACTATTTGAAACTAAGAGGAGAATTTAACTACAGGACCTTAAACACTCTAATTTGAACTACTGGAAACAATCTTTTAATGACAACTGGAATACACTACTGATGACCCTCAGGCAATGAAAACACCGTGCTAAGTGAGGAACACAGGAGAACCATAAAGCTGTCTGCCTCTGACCATGTACACTTTAAGAAGCCTAAGGCCAAATGGCGAACACATGTAGGTAACTACACAACCGTCGAGGTGTGATGGGGCACAGCATGAAACATAAACAAATATTGTACACAGGCAACTTAGACAGAGTCTTGCTTTCATTCAAAATAGCTCAAGGTGAGATTTCAAGGTGTGTCTCCATCTCTTGTGCTGTTCTCAGCACACATGTGCAGGTGACAGAACTCCCAGGAGTCTTATCTGTCTTTCCACCATGCGGGCCTGGGGACAGAAGTCAGGTCTGTTAGCTGGTAGCAAGTGCCTTTACTCACTGAGCCACCTCACCAACTCCTTCCCTATACAGTTATCTTACTACTTCCTGGTCTGAGATTCAGAAATTAGGAATTCAGCAGGACTAAATCTTCTAGAAAATGCTCATCTGGCTTGCAAATCTGACCAAGAACTCATGGTGAGGGGAGATCCTAACTACTGTCATTTTGCCAGGTGGACACTTAACTGTCCTCTTAAGTACCCACAGTAAGAGCAGATCTCAGAGCCACCCAGAGAAGCTCCTGTGTGCAGTGGACGAGGTTAGCATGCACACTCAGCCAGACAGAACACCTGCACCCCCACCAGTCCTTCCGAGAGTCAGGAAGAGAGGAACAGTCCAGGAGCTGGGCATCAGGAAGCACCACCAGAGTCAAGCACTGGATTCTGGTCAGGACGGCTGTGCTCATCAACTCTCAGCAGCTGGCTGTCCGAGCACGGCCAGTACAGAGGAGCCAGGCAGCACTGGAGCTGAGGTGCCCCTGACAGATGATGGCTTCTGTGAGGACAGTCAAGTTTTCTTTAAGCAGGTGGCCTCACACTCTTCAATTTATGGACAGCACAAACCAAACTCACTAAGGGTAGATCTAGGAGTTGGGAGGAGGTCACTATGATCAAAATACATTACATCAATGTATGAAATCAAGTAACTAATAAAAATATTTTGTAAATTTAAAAATCCTAAGGTTTTGTAGAAATGTTCCCCTTTCAACTCATCTTCAATTCATGTAAACTTTCAAAAAGCCCCTAGATAGCAAAACTAGTATTAAAAAAGACAAGGCAAGTCGTGCTAATTTCAAGTTGCTACGAAGCTACAGTAGTTAAGTGGCAGTGGCAGAGGCAGGGATACAGACTGATGGGATCTATTTCAGAGTCCAGAAATCAACCAATCCATCAGTCATCCATGGCAAACTAATTTTCACCAAGGTATTAAAAAAAAAAAACTGAACATGAGAAGAACTGCCTTTTGAGCCAGATCAGATATTAAAACAAAACTGATCAACATTCTGAATACCTGGCACTCAGAGAAGAGGCAGGAGGATCTCTGTGAGTCTAAGGCCAGCCTGGTCTACACAGTGAGTTTCAGGCCACAGGTATTCAATGAGCCCATGTCTCTAAAACTAAAAACCAAAAAATAAGCAAACAAAACAAAACAAAAAAGCAATCTGAATGTAGGAGTCCAATTTGCAAAATTCTTAGAAGATGTCATGGAATATGGATGCTTCAGCATCAAAAGCACAGGTGGGGTAAAAACTAACATGGACTTTATCAAAATAAAGGACCTATGTAGGGCATAGTGGTGCTCACCTTTAATCCCAACACTTAGGAGGCAGAGGCAGATAGATCTGTGTTCAAGTCTAGCCTAGACTATAGAGCGAGTTCCAGGACAGCTACACAGAGAAACCCTGTCTTGAATGAATGAATAAATGAATGAAAGAAAGGCCTGTTTATCAAAGGGCATTATTTAAATGTATTAGATAAATGTTAAATAACCAAGATATATAAAAAGGTCAACGAGGAGGACAACCAGTAGACTTGATCAAATTGTCTGTTTAAAGAAGATCTACAAATAGCCAACAAGCCAATGAATATATGTTTCATTTTATGGTCATTAAAAATCAAAGCCTCAAGAAGATAAATTCTTCATACCCATAAGATCCTTAGCTTTAGCGAACAGTATACTAGAAACAACCAGAATAGAGACAAATGTGAATCAGAGACTCTCACACACAGATGATGAGAAAGTGAAGTGCCCATGTGCAGAAAAAACGTTAGGTGATTCCGAAAGGGCTAAATGGAAGCATGTGACCTAGCTGGTCAACATCTAGATAGTTAATAATATTAGATAATCTCTGCAAAAATGAGAGTTTGTGTTCAGAGAGATTTGTTTTCCAGTGCTTACAGTAAACCTGGAGCCAGTGCTCATCAGTGCCATATCCTCAGTCCTCGTTTTTACTGTGAGGAGTACCCACAAAGTTGCCTGCCAAGTCCAGGCAGGCCTTTAACTTTCAATCCAAACTTCAGTTTCAAAAGTAGCTAAGAGCAGTAAGCCTGACTCACAGGGGAAACTTACATTAAAATATATGTACAGCTTGTATTTACAAAACCCAAAAGATACAACAGAATGCTATTCAACCACAAGTAAGTAGCTAATCCTAAAAGGTCATCAGAGACAGAGGTAACACACCAAGTGAAGATGGAAACAGGGGAAATGGAAATGGTTATATAATAGGCTATGTATTTTATGGAGTGACCAAATGACTCAGCTATGCGAGCTGATGGTTGCCTCCGAATGCAAATACACCATACATCACAGAACCACACTCTAAAAACTGTTAATTGTATGTCGTGTGAATTATTTCAATTTTTAAAGAGAACAATCATACAATGTGGTACATTCTGTCAATATCTAATGATGTAGAAGAAATTTTTGCTTCCTAGATCTGCCCAAAACCACCCAAACTCTAAGTCACATAATGGCTTCTTTGTAATATTAAATTAACAAGGTGTCCCATAGTGCATGGTCTTTCTAGTTGGAACATGGGAAAAACTTTTTCAGTTGTATTTTGCCAGGCCTTTCTGGCTGGGAAGCATGCAACAGCAATAGCAAAAGCCAGGACAAAGGACTAGTAGCATCCTAGTACAAACAATGCCAGCAACAGTAGGCGTGATGGGCAGAGAGCTCAGGGGCAAAGTATGTCCTCAGTTCCTGTGCCAGACCACAGCACTGGGAGGCAGGCATGAACAGACAATGAAGCTGTAAGGAGAGCTGTCTGGGGATGGGTGGGTCAGAGAGGGCAGGGCTCTGCTCTCCCTAGTGCCCTGTGAGGCTTCAGCTGCACTTCAAGGCGGCACTCAAGGGAGCAAGCACCTCAGTTTTGGCCATCCTTGTCTATGGTGTTATAAAGGAACCAATCTGAGTATTCTGTTAAAGCAGCACAAAACTGGATGAAGAAAAATGAGTAAGAGGGGAGAGAATACAAGTGGTATTCAAGTATTCTAGATCTCTGCATTTCTCTAAAAAGATTAAAATGACATAATTAAATTAAAATTTTATAGGCAAGAATGCAATTGTAATCCTCAAGGGTAAGTCTCAAAAGTGTGCTCTAAGAAGCACTGGGGATCCCCAAAGCTCTGCACAGGAGTCCTCAAAATTAAAGCAATTTTCATACTAACACCTTCCCTGCCAGTTTTGCTCTCCTTCTCTCCTAAGTGTATAATGAAATTTTCCAGAGGCTGTATGATTTGGGATAGCCCAACATATTAAAAAAAAAAAAAAAAAAAAAAAGACAGGTAGACGAATACAAGAAAGGTCTTCAATTAAGACATTTAAAAAAGTTTCTTAAATGTAAAGTAATGCTAGACTCACTAAATTTCTACTAGAAATTATATTTTATAAAACTGCATTACTTATGCAAACATGTTTTGAAATATTTATATAGTATCTATGTAGCTTAAGTATTTATATAGCTTCTGCTCACATTCAAATAAAATAGCTATCCTTCTCAAATACCTAGGGACACCCTGGACTGCCTGACACACTGGGTAGGCAAGGTAAGGGCAGCTATGCCACCAAGCATCTGTGAGGCAAATCCCTCGTGATACCTGGCCTGCGCCTAGATAACTGCACTGAGGTGGAGACACTGATAGAACCATTGAGACAAATCAGAGTTTTATAAAGGGTCAACAAATAATTTGAGACTCACTGACTTAAATAGAGGTAACATTCATAAAAATTGAAAAACTTAAGACCATAGCATGAAAATATGATTCTACTTCACAGTAATAAATACATTCAATTTTATAAAACCTAAAATATAACAAACATTGATGGAAGTGTAAACAACAAAGAGAGCTTGTACTTCTTGTATATAAAGACTTACGTGTCACATAAATCAAGGCATGGTGGCACTGAAACCAGAGTAAGCTGACCAAAGATAAAGCACAGAAAGAGAAACAAGTCCATGTGTGTGTGTGTGTGTACAATCACCTTATTTATGACAAAGTAATATATATCAACAGCAAGTCTTTTTAATACATATAAAATGTATAGTCATATGAAATAGTGACAGTTTGTAAAAATCGATTCTAGCCAAATAGTAAAGCTACTAGGATAGTTTCCCAACTGTACTGCCAATACTGTACTCCTGGTAGCACCCCTAACCCAATGTATAGAATGCCACAGTACCCTATCCATTTGCTTGTGAAAGCATTGCCAAAGCAGAGATGTGGGATCAAAGAGAAGAGAACTGCCTGCCGCTGAGAACCACTGTTATACAAGAGACTATAGACAGTCACATCCTTAGAACAGGAAATAAACAGAACACAACAAACACTACCTAGAAAGCAAAATGACGACCTACTAGACTACACTAAAATGAAAGTCTCTGTTTCACAAGGCAACAAGACAGTGAAAGTCTGGCCTAAGTAGGCCTAAGGTATGTTTCTGAGCAGTTTCTATCTAGAAGTAATTAAGCAAGCTCATAAAAGGGGTGGAGGATCCTAATGAGGAGAAGAGAGAAGATTAATTGTAACTAACACAAGCAAAGAGGCCTGGAGAAATGTCTCAGCAGTTAGGAGCATAGAGTGCTCTTGCCGAGTATCCGAACCTAGTTCCCAGCACCTACAACTGCTTACTAACTCCAGATCAATCACTTCTTTTGGCCACCCTGGGTATTTGTACAGTATCCAGAGTACCCAGAGAATATATTTGTGTATACACTAGTGTATATACTAGAACTGAAGAGACAGAGGAACTGGGGAGTCACTATAGACATCTGGTAAGACCATACTGGGAAACAGTTCTTGTGTTATGTCCAATTCCAGCCTATATACACCAACGATCCAACAAACATGTTACACTCTGAAGCATGTTCAACAGTGTAACTCAATCCAAAGGTTCTCTAGTAAAAAATCAAACCATTAAGAAGTAAATGTGGACCATGGCTACACCTGACAAGATTCAGACTTCCCCAACATGCTATTGAGACAAAATACTATATAATTCTACTTGCATGAAAGTTGTACTGCAAGCCTGCAAGGCTACTCTGAAAGAAAGGCCTAGTGACTGGCAAGGTAAACATGGGGTGCCCCAGGCTGGTGGCATCTGTCCCATGACCTGTAGTCATGAGGTGATTACTGTGTGGTATCCAATGAGCTGTGCCTTACACTTTGTGCACTGTATACACTGTGTGTGATACTTTATTAGAGCTGTGCAAGTCTTTTGATGGGAGTAAAAGTGCATCTGGAAACACAATTCACTTCTCACGCTTCAACTACATGACAAATAAAAATGCATGAAATATTTTAGAAATAATTGCTGGAGCCCTCAATATGATGTAGGAAGACTTAATTAAGAATATTTAATTCTGGCGATTGTTCCAGAGTCAGTACCATGAGCCACAATTCTCAAGCCTTCTTGCCTATCAATGCCGGACTTCCTCCAAGCTATGAGACAATCAAAGAGGAGTACGGGCTGACTGAGCTGGGTGAACCCAACAACTCAGCTGTTGTGAGGACCACCGTGATCAACATGCCCAGAGAGTTCTGTGCCTGACCATGTGGTCTGGTCCCTGTTCAATACACTTCAACGCCTGCTGCCTGGGCTTCATTGCCTATGCCTACTCTGTGAAGTCTAGGGACAGGAAGATGGTGGGCGATATGATTGGAGCCCAGGCCTACACCTCCACTGCCAAGTGCCTGAATATCAGCTCCCTGATCTTCAGCATCCTTATGGTCATTATCTGCATCATCATTTTCTCTACCACCTCTATGGTAGACTTTCAGTCGTTTGCACAAAGAACACCCCATTCTGGATTCTAGCTGCTCTGTGCTCCACGGTCCACATCTGCCCCGCCCCCCGCCCCGCCCCCAGGCTCCAGTCTCGACCCTTCACCCTACGCATAAGCAAATGTTACCTTCACCTATCTGTCCACAGTGGATTCAATAAAGTGCACGGGGTGGAAAAAAAAAAAAAAGAATATTTAATTCTCTCTATTTTCCAAATGTGTACCTTGATTACCTAAACATAACTGATCCTTAGCTTCATAAGAAAATATAAAATGTTCACCTTGAAAAATACTGCTAATAAAGAAAACTTGAAAGAGCTTTCTAGTACTAAAGTCATTTTTCACGTTTAGACTAAGAAAGACTTCAGGCCAGATGACAGGCAGTATCTGAACTAATGGAGGTCTCCTGCAGAAGACTGCACACTTCCCTACCCATTAAACTAAGCCTTGGCTTAGACTTTATATAGTTTATGGCATTTTTATAAACCCTACTTTAGGGTATCAGTAATTATTAATAAATCAGAATCAAATACAACATCAAGTTTCTCATCTTAGTTTCTTCCCTGAATGTATCATGTGTAGCAGAGTACAGTTAACATAACAACAATCTAACTCATTTTTAAGCCATGTAGTGCCACCAAGTGGCAACAGTTATTTTTTTTTTCTAAAAATACTTCAAGTAATTGAAAGTTAACTACAATATTTTATCAAAATGGAGGAGGGGATCAATCTTACAATTCTAGTCAAAGTTGAGAAATCAACTGTCTTTTATCTCTAAAGAAGCACATAGCACCATCTAAGAGTTATAAAGTTACAACTCTCCTGGAAGGCAAGTCCTACTTAATGTGTCAGCCCTGATCTCACTTGCTATGCTCTAACCAGCAGTTCCATAACCTGCTTTACAGACTAACAACACACAATAAAACAATGGGAAGCTTCCCTACCACCCTATTACCCTTGTTAAGTCTGGGGAAAGAATCAGGAGAAACAGGGTAAAGTAACTTCTGGCATTAGCAACCTAGGACTGCTTCAACCAAGTCTTATATACTAGGTAGCTTAAAACAAACAATCAACAACAACAACAACCTGTATCACAGATCTCCTTGGCTCATAAACAACCATCCTTCCCCTCTGACTTCACATCCTGTCGCTGAGTCTTCATATCCAAACTTCCTCACTTCAAAACCCACCAGCCACAACTTATCACATCTACTCTAATAATCTACTTTAATTTGATTACAACTGTAAAGGCCTATCTCTCAATAAGGCCATACTCTGGGGTATAGGAGACTTGGAGTTTAATGTGTAGCCTTTAAAGAAAAACCACAATTCAATCCAAAACACTACACCTTCTGTATTTGACTGGGTTGGTTTTTTTTTTTTTTTTTTTTTTTTTTATGTTTTCTTACTTGAAAGAACAAAAACTAATTTAAATCACAGAATCCTATTTTAAATTATTAAATTTTACTAACTTATTAATTGAATTGAAAATCTGTACATAAAAATCATAGGAAATATCACAGCAGTGACTATCACGAAGCTCATGTTCTGTTTACTTCTAGTATCCTTCATCATAAACTCCACACCACTTTACTCATTACTCACTTTACTTGAGCCTTTCTGCTGTTCTTTAGCCATGCGCCAAGTATTCTGCCCTCAAGTTCTGCCTCCAAATACTTGTATGGATCACCCTTGTGCCTAGCTATCTCCAGCTTTTCCTAGAGCATCCTATATAAAGTGCAACAGCACTCTTAGTAACTACTGTCTCTGCTAACACACGGTGCTCTAAGACTGGACATATCATGTCCTTATACCTGATCGCATGTTATTCTCCTGACTACAAAGCAAGTTTCTGGAGAACAGGTTTTTCTTCACAGATGGATAGATGCTCCAACGATTTAGAAATATCAGAGACTATCCAGGCAATCAGCTGACTCTACAAACTAAATAAGATATGGAAGCTATGTCTTTGTATTTCCTACATATTCAGGTAATTCCTTCTCAGATCTCTGATGGGGCTGAAGACTATAGTCTCATAATTGAAATTAGATTTTCTAACATTAAGGAAGATATTTCAGATTTGAAGGGACGGTTTTCAATTGGTAATACAAGCTAAAAATCAAACATGTTAAGTACAGAATTGGAAACTTTTTAGGTTAGATGACAGAATACTTGCCAAATATGATGGACTGGATAAGTGTATATCATACCTTACAATTTACATACTCGTTATAATTATGTTCAATATATATATCTAAGAGATTCTGAGCCCTTTTTAATTGGACAAAAAGGAGGAAATGTAGCTGCTTATATTACAAATGCTAATTATGCTTCCCCAAAAAACTGTACCTCCATGAAACTTCTGGGAAACCTGTCCCATTGGTTCTGATTGGTAGATAAAGATGCTAACAGCCAATAGCTAGGGAGTACAGACAGAAGTGGGATTTCAGGATTCCCAGGCTTGGGACCAGGAGAAGAGAGAGGAGAAGATCAGGAGAAGATCCGCCCACCATGCCAGGAAAGTGTGGTAGAGAGGAAAGATGCCATCCATGCCTGAGAAGAGTGCAGGCCAGAGAGGTACAGCCGCCACGTGAAGGATCTGGAAGAGCCCGGCCGAGAGGGCAGCCAAGGTAGAACACAGAATTAGTAAATAATAACTCGGGATTAACAACATGGAGGTTAGGAAATGGTTCAGCTATTCTGCTGTCTAAGGCATATTAAAATATAAAGGCTGTGTATATGTCTTTCATTTGGGAACTTTTAAAGCATTGAAGCGGTTAGCAAACCTGCCACCAAGATTTATTATTTAATTATTACAACAACAACTACCTTTCATGTGTGTTTAATGGAAAAGAAAGAAATCCAAACAGCATCTCAGACTTTAAATGGAACCCACTAGTAGTCCTCTCTTTGAGAGACTCTCTCCTCAGGTGTCTGTCTGACTCCTCGGTGCGGAGATGGCAGGCAGCCCCACCAAGCTCAGCCCTTCTCCAACCATTTTCTACTTGGTAAGCACAATGGACCTTTGTCCTTCTTCACACTTTCCTCTCAGAGCGTCATTCAAATTCTTAACCCAGCTGAATCAGTTGGACTAGGTCCTCTTCCCGGTGTCCCTTCCGGTCACAGGCCATGGACATGCACTTCACTTGGTCTAGAGTCCTCTTCTTTCCTCAGCTCAGCTCTCACTCACACAAAGCCGGTTACCCTTAACTCACAATGTTCCTCAAATCAGCTCAAGGCTGCTTACCACAGAAGCCTGTGTGCTCCTGAGCTCCTCTGTTATATGTTCACGCACAACAGTTTCTTCCAGCTGTCTTTCAAACATCTGATTGACGGATCCTCAATCCTCTCCTCTAACTTACCTGTAAAATCAAGAAAAAGCTTCTCCATGGCTCACAAGGACAGAGCCAACAGCCTCTGCTATAGTCACTGCATTGTGAGCGGTCAGGTGACGTGGGACACACAGAACACAGTGAAGGTGACTATATAGGCCTGTAACCTGAGAGGGATTCATGTTTTCTTTATTCATGTCAGCTGGTTTAGTCAAGTATGATGAATGTTTCTGTCAAGTGTCTAGCTACCAGTGTGTTCAAAGATCACACTCATCTGACACAGTTATGCAACTCTATGGAAATGTGGTGAACGTGCACATCTCTATCAGGCAAATACTAAGTACATACCCAAAGTCGGGACTTCACTCACAAGCTTCAAAATTCATACGTAGGAAATTAATCCACTTTGAAAGCTATGTATGTAATATAATTTTCAGCAGTATAAAATAAAGACAAAAGACTGTATTGAGGGGAAAAAATTTACTTCAAGCCCCCAAACTAAAATTTCATTAACTGTCTTAATTTCTCTTTTGGTAAAATGTTCTCTAATGTATATCAATTTGAGCAATGAGTCTCTCATTTTAATATAATTTATGAGAAATGAGTAGACTGTAATAGAGGTTCTAATGGTAACCATTCCGATCTCCTGAGAAAGTCAGAACTCTGTAGTACTCATGTTCTATCCACAGCCTGATAAACAATGACTATCTCTGCTTTAAGCTGTCATTTTGATAAATACTGTAAGTCTTTATCTTTTCTTTCCAGTCAGTGTCATTAGAATTAAAAAAGCTCTGAGTGAATGTGTAGGGTTAGGAATGTACCTCAGTGGCAGCCAGAGGACATGCTCCGCACCCTGCATCCAATCCCATAGCAACTCCTCCATTACCATAGATAGTACAAAATAAAGCGGTCCTAGAGCTCTCCTCAGAGGGATGGCTCTTCTCACTCTGTGAGAATGCCTCCCAGATATCGACAAGTAGACACATACTTTATCGAACACAATAAAACACAAGTCACAAATCTAGTCACTGTGTTGCATCTGTCATCTCATTCTAGGGGATTGGTTAAATATATATTCATTACAAAATAAAAGTTACCCTCTTTGGCAGACGTTCCTCAGTAAGCAGTGTCTGATAAACCACCCTGAATAGTCACTTCAGCACATGCAACCATTCGGTTGCGCAAGAGAAAGTTCCTTACAAATCAGTGCCCATCCCAAATCTACACGTTGAAACCCTAACCTCCAATACCTCAAAAAGACAGGATCTAGAAAAGGCTCTGAACGGCTGATGTTGAAGGAAACTGATAGGCAGGCCCTAACCCAGTCTGATGTATCTCTTTAGGGGCAGACTAGTACACATGAGAGGATACCAGAAATCTTCCAAAAAACAAAGACAGACAGCGACTATCTACAAGTGAAGGTGACAGGCCTGGGGAAAAGCTACACCTGCAAATACCACACTCTCAGATTACCTGTTTCTAGAAATGTGGGAAGGCAGCTGAGGGATCCCATGTGGAATGCTCTGTGGCAGCCCAGTTATACAAGCACACTAAAAAATGTTTTCAACCAAACTTTATATGAACATTCAACTGCAACGTAACACATTAGTGATTTATCCCCTTGTTTTTCCTTGTTTCTCTGTGAAGTTCCTGGTTGCCTTAGAACTCCTTCTGTACACCAGGCTGGTCTCAAACTCAGAGATTCCCCTGCCTCTCTGCCTCCTGGGTGCTGGGATTAAAGGCAGGCGACATCATGCTTCACCCAACACATTAGTGATCTCTACTCTCTAAAAATACCAAACTAAAATCACCAACCTCTACCACACTAATGTTGATATCAACAGAGTACCCGCTAAACCATGAAAAGTGATGATCCTTGTTTACACATTATGTCTACAAACCCAAGAGCAATGAAATGGACCCCAGCTTAGACAGGCATCCATGTCAATTTCCTTAATTGCAAGAATAGCTTAACTTCTAAATATCTGATATAGAAATACGTGAATATCCACTTGATCCACGTTATAGAAAACTTAGACCTAGACCCCTACTAAAGGTCCTTTCTTGTGCCTGAAACAATTCTAGGTCAGTATTAAAAATCCTAGATGTGACTGGGCAGTGGTGGCTCACGCCTTTAATCCCAGCACTCGGGAGGCAGAGGCAGGCAGATTTCTGAGTTCGAGGCCAGCCTGGTCTACAAAGTGAGTTCCAGGACAGCCAGCTCTATACAGAGAAACCCTGTCTTCAAAAGACAAAAAAAAAAAAAACAACAACAACAAGATTGTATAATAATCCCCTGCCCTGAAATTATATTCTATGCCATTAAAGCCTTAGGCAGCCCACTCTAGCCTCAAACTCTTGTGCTGACATTACCAGTATAAACCATGGTCTTAGTCAGGGTCTGCATTGCTGTGAAGAGACACCATGACCAAGGCAACTCTTATAAGGATAACATTTAATTGGGGCTGGCTTACAATTTCAGAGGTTCAGTCCATTATCATCATGGTGTGAGCATGGCAGCATCCAGGCAGGCATAGTGCAGGAGGGGCTGAGAGTTCTACATCTTCATCTGGAGGCTGCTAGGAGAAATGTGACTTCCAGGCGCTCAGATGAGAGTCTTAGAGCCCATGTCCACAGTGACACACCTACTCCAAGGCCATACCTTCTAATAGTGCCATTCCCTGGGCTGAGCATATACAAACCATCACAACCACCATTCCCAGCTCCATTTTTATAATTAGATAGCCAGGATCTCTTAGGTCACATTCTCAAGTATGTTTGTACTTAAAACCTTTTAAGTACTGATACTCAGTCCTTCTCTAAATCACTCTTTTGTTTTGTTTACTGAGACAGGATCTCTTTGTAAAGCCTTGGCTGTTCTAGAACTAGTTCATGATCAACAAACTCAGAAATAAACCAATAAAGAGACCACAGCTAATTCCATACTCAATGGTGACAATGATAAGCTTTCTCTCAAAGACTAGGGATAAAGCACACAGCCATTTGTTTGTCTCTTGTACTTTAGCTGGAGAGGGAAGGAGGAGTGGACCAGGACAACAGGAAGGATGGGGAGGGCTGAAAGGAAAGGCAGCCAATGGGCAAAGTCACAAGGAAAATTATGTTTGCACACATGATACTATCGTACATGCAGAAAACTAAAACATATTCAAAACCTGTTAGAATAAAGAGTTTAACAAAGCTACTACACAAAAATCAATATAGGAAGACAAGCTGTTTCTATTAGAAACTAACAATGAGGGGCTGGAGAGATGACTCAGTGGTTAAGAGCACTGACTGCTCTTCTGAAGGTCCTGAGTTCAAATCCCAGCAACCACACGGTGGCTCACAACCATCTGTAATGAGATCTTATTACCTCTTCTGGTGTGTCTGAAGACAGCTACAGTGTACTTATTTATAATAATAAATAAATCTAAAAAAAAAAAAAAAGAAACTAACAATGAACAAACTAAAAAGAAAATTAATTAAACAATTCTGCTTCCTATAAGTATTCCAGAGACAGAAATACTCAGGAATAAACCTAACCAAGACTGGCAGCTTGCAGACTGAAAACTACAGAACAGTCCTAAAAGAAATTAAAGACAAATGAAAACAGAGGTTGTAAGACTTATTGAGAAGCTGTATTACTTAGGGTTCTCTACAGAAACACAATTTATAAAGTGAGTATATACATGAGTATATGTCAGAAGATATATGAATATATATGAATAAAATTTATTACAGTAGCTTACAGGCTGTGATCCAGCCAGTCCAACAATGGCTGTCTATCAGTACAAAGTCCAAGAATCCAGTGGTTGTTCAGTTCACAAAACTGGATGTCTCAGCTGGTCTTCAGTATGTCAAAATCCCAAAGAAGTGGGCTCCAATGCCAGTGAAGGAATGAACTTTGCAGAGAGTGAGGGCAAGCAGGCAGTGAGCAGGAACTTCCTTCTTCTGTGTCCCTTATATAGGCTGTCAGCAGAAGGTGTGGCCCAGGAATGAGGTGGATCTTCCCATATCAAAAATGGGATCTTCCCATTTCAAATAATTTGATCAAGAACAATCCCTCATGGGTTTATCCTGGTTTAGTTAATTCTACATGTAGTTAATTTGACAAAAATTAATCATGACAGAAGTCAACATTGTATAAAGAAACCTACAGATTCAATGCCATTCCCCTCATCAGAATCCCAATGACATTTATGTCAGAATATAAGAACCCATTCTGAAATTCACATAAAAATCTCGATGGGCAGGGTCTGGAGAGAAGGCTCAGTGATTGAGAACACTGGCTGCTCTTCCAGAGGATCTGGGTTCCATTCTCAACATCCACATGGCAGCTCGCAATTGTAACTCCAGTTCCAGGGAATCTGACACCTTCACAAAGACACACATGCACACAAAACACCAATGCACATAAAATAAAACTAAATTATAAATTGTTTGGACAGCAAACAACTGAAACAACATTAAAATGAATAAGATCAAACATACAAAAACTACAAATAGGGCTGAGGACCTGCATCAAGTAGCAGAAGGATCAAAGCCTTGGTTCAATCACAAATGCTGCATAAACCAAGTATGGTGATACCAGGTGAGAAGCAGATGGAGCCATCGCAAGGTCAACATAAACCTCAGCTACATTACAAGTTCAGGACCACCCTAAGGCAAAACTACCAAATTCTTAGAGGAAAATAAAGGGAAAGCATCATGACATGTGTTTCCTGGATCATGGCAATGATTCCCTGGATGTGATCCCAAAAGCAAGACAGATGTGAGTAGAGAGAGTACAGCAACTGTCACCCTTTTCCTCAAAACAGTCCATAGTGAGGTGATCTTTGTGGAGAGAAAACATTTTCAAGTCATATACGTAATAAGAAGTTTACACTCACAACATAATGAGCAAGGAATCTGAATAGACATTTCTCTAATACTGATATACAAGTGCCAGCAAGCACATGAAAAGATGCTCAGCATCAGCATCATCAAAAGACCCAGCTTGGCAGCTCAACACTACAGAGGCTAAAGCAGAAAACTCTCTTGAACCCAGGAGTCTGAGGCCAGCTTGAAATTACAAGACTCCTTCTCAAATAAACAAAAGTACAGTGAGGCACCACCTCACACACACACACACACACACACACACACACGCACACACGCACACGAGAACATAAGGGATGAGCAAAGACACAGGAAAAGAATCATCTGCCCAGTGTTGGAGGCAACATTAAATGGTGCAGCTCTCACAGAAAACTGAAAGCAGATTATACACTCACAGCATGTGTATCATTCACAAGATGAAGACTGAGGGCAACCTACATGCCCACTGGCAAATAAGCTTGATAAAACATAGTTCATACACACAACCGCCTTAAAAAGGAGGTTGGCAAAACATCACAATATGGAAAACCTTAAGCACAAAGTGAAACAGGTCAATTATAAAAAGGAAAATATTTAATGGTTCTATTTAAATGATAATTAAAACCAGTTTAAAAACATAATGCCAGTTTATATTAGTGGGGACCAATACCATGTCTGTGCTTTCCAGAATATCCTGGGGAAGGTGCATAAGCATGCGGATGGAGTTAACAATTTTAATTGTGCATAGTTTTTGTGGGGTTTTGTTTGTTTGTTTGGCTGTTTGTGTTTCTGAGACAGGGTCTTCCTACGCAGTTCTGGCTCTCCTAAAACTCACAATGTAGACCAGACTGTCCTTGAACTCAGAGATCCACCTGCCTGTGTCTCCCAAATGCTGGGATTAAAGGTGAGTACCATCAAGCCCACAGTGATGGCTATTCCTGGTTGTCACCTTGACTACATTTGGAATGAGTTACAGTCCAGAGATGGAAGGCTGTGATCCAGATCTTGAGGCAGAGCGGTCATGGGCTTAGGCCCAGGGCAAGGTAGTTCATGCCTTCAATCCCAGGAGGCAGAGGCAAGCAGATCTCTGAGTTCAAGGCCAGCCTGGGACAGAGCAAGTTCCAAATCCAGGCCTGGAGATACACACCTCTACTCTGGGCCATACCTTCTGCTGGAGACCTACATAAGGACATTGGAAGGAAGGCTCGCTCTTCTTTGCCTGCTTGCACTTTTACTGCCAGCACCTCTGTTGGAACCTACTTCTTCAGGATTCCAGCTTATACAGAAGACCAGCTGAAACAGTTAGGTTCATGGGGCTGAGCAGCTACTAGGTTCTTGGACGTTCCGTTCACAGCTGCCCATTGTTGCATTAGTTAGACTGCAGACTGTAAGTCATTCCAATAAATTCCCTTACTATAGAGACATCCCATAAGTTTTGTGACTCCAGGGAACCCTAATATAACCCCTCCATTTTAAAAACTTTATTTCCTATTTAATTTACTGCCATAAGAGTGGTATAACAATTATAATCTTGTTAATTATAAAACAAAGAATAAATTATTAATCTTTATAAAATATTAGTAACAATGGTACCGATACAATCTGGTACTGAATAAATGTTAAATAAAGTAAGCCTGAATATCATGGTTTTGCTAAACCAGGAAAAAAAGTCTAAAAGCTTCTCAAGTATAAAAAACAAGAAAAAAAAAAAAAAACCACACAATAATTCCTGTTAAACACGTAAAATGTAAATCTGGGGACATGATAACACATTGCTGTTGGGTGGGGAGTGGGAAATAGCAGAGTGTGGGACACTGTCTGTGGTTCCCCATCTCCTGGGCACCCAGGGGCCACTGACACAGCGTTGGGAGTTGGGAATGGGGGTCCCCATCCACAGGCCTGCCGGGAAGGGGGAGGCAGAGCCCCGTTTGACTCCAAGTGAGTGCTCAGAGTAAGGAGCGGCTGGAAAAGAGAAAGCCTCTACAAGAGATTTAGGCACAGCTCTTTAGGATGTAGCAACTTGAGGCTAGCCAGGGTTACAGACTGAGATGCTGTCTCAGAAATATAAAATGAAAATTAAAAAAAATATCTAAAAGCTGAAGACATAGCACAGCAATTAAGAGCCCTGGCTGGCTCTTGCAGGGACAAAGCACCCACAGGGTGGCTCGCAACCATGCATAACTGTAGTGAGAAGTTTTGGTTTCTTTTAAAAACAGGCTATGCTATATGAACGTGTTTTTGTTTTAAACCCAGGTGTGGGATGTGGCTCTGCATCAGACTGTCCACAGCGGCTGACTATGATTTGTCTTGTGCTCTGGCACAGGTGTGGTTATGCCAGCTGAAGATAGTTTACTCTAGAATTCTGGGGACTCTTGAGGGGTATAAAAAGGCCAGGGCCCTGAGAGAGGTGGTGGCGGCTGCTCCTCTGCTCCTGATGGTTCCTACTGCTGCACTCGCAGTTTTGCTGCTTTTGCTAAATTCCTGGTTTGCTGGTTAGATATCCTGACAATGGACAGTGCACTTGCCCTAGGAATAACGGCTCTAATCAGCAGGAAGTAGTCTAAGGAGATGGACACCCCCTTTCCCCTCTAACCTTCTTTCTCAGCCTAATGTTGTGGGCTTGGAAGGGATTGGGGTAGAGAAGGATAGTAGGTAAAAGAATCCAATAAAGTCACCAAAAGGTGACTTACACATAAATCTTGTTCCAGAGGATCCCATGCCCTGTTCTGGCCTCTCTGCCCTACAGAGGCAGGCACTAGGCATACATATGTGGTATACAAACATAAACATGCAAAATCATTATATACATAAAATAAAATCTTTTAAGAAATAGTAATTCTGAGCTTACCACAATCTTACATTTTAATCGGAGAATGCAAACTATAAGCATCTGGGAAGCTACAGAGGGTGCTGCCAGGAGGTATCAATATTTTGTACTTTTTCTTCTTGCCACGTGTCCTCTGGTCACTGCTCTGTTGCTGTGCAGAGACTCACCATGACCACAGCAACCCTATAAAGGAAACTCTTAACTAGGAGGTTTATTGGTCCATTACATTACAGCAGGAAGAGAGACACCAGGCCTCGCTTGGGCTTCTGAAACCTCCAAGTCCACTCTCAGTGGCACACTTCCTCCAACGAGACCACACCTCTCAATGTGTCTCAAGTAGTGCCACTAACTAATGACTACATATTCAAATATATGAGCCTCTGGGGCCCATTCTTATTCAAACCACCATCCCAAGGTTTTAAGTCATTTAGTTCATCAGAGGCTTGGTACATGTACCCAGGATGAGCAATAGGCCCTGATACACGGGAAGGTCATTCTTTGACTTTCTCCTGTCTTCCCGAAAGAACTTTTTATGACAGGTACCTTACTTTATAAAGATATCAAAAGAAACAACATCTAGCCAAAAGGGGACGGGGGGGGGGGGGTGATGTCTGCACAGAGGTTTAACCAAAACAGAAGTAAATCCATTTTCAACAATCTTTAGGTCAAATACTAATGAACAAAAATGAGTGTATGAGAAATAAAGGCACGGATAACTCCTGGGTCTCTCTTAGAGCTCAATGCCACCTTCCACTTAGGCTCACCTGGCTCTCAGGCTGTTTCAAGTTCAATTAACTTAGTTCTTGTCTGTTCCAAACACTCATCACCCCCACGGTTCCATTTATGAATGCAGTCCCACTGCCAAAGCTAGAAGCACAAAGCATCCTAACTGCTACCTTAACCTCCCCAGCCCCGACTCCACTGTAAGGAAATGCCAAAGCTGCGGCCGCATGTTCATAACTGCACTTTACTGCTGTCAAGTCAGTCTAGACATCTATCCTCTTATGACTGTTCCTCCTGAACATCCCTAGCATCCCTGTGATGTGTTCTCTAGTTTTTCACTGAGATGTTTAAGGTAGAATTTAGCATAAGAGCCTGGGATCAAATCCAAAACAGCAGCCCCTCAGATGTATTCCCATCACTTCCACATAAGCGCCTTCAACGGCTTATTATTATTCTGTTAATATAAACTCTTTAAATGGTTACTATGACCCGTAATAAAATGGCCCCAGCCTTCTTCTCTACTCTATTCCCTGGTACCAAGCACTACACCCCCTCCTTCTTACCTCATGATGAGCAAGCGCTACACTGAAAGTAATGTGGGTCTCTGGGTCCCACCAAGTCTCCCTTTTCTTATCTCACTTCTTAGTTGGGCTGTCTCTTCTGCCATAGGTCCTCTAGTGTATCTAGATAAGTCACAAAGCTTTTCTTCTATGGGAGACCCTGAAGTGAGCAGAATTCAGACTAATTCCAGAACTTCCAAAGCTTGCATGTTAGGTCAGCCTGGGATATATAGTGAAGTTCTAGGCCAGCCCGGATTTTGGGGCAAGATCATCTCAAACAAACAAACAAACAAACAAACAAAAAACCCAAACTTCTACTATGAGTAAGGTACTATATATATATATATATATATATATATATATATATTAAATGCTCGAATATAGATTAATGTATGTTATAAAGCCCATTGCCTTTGGCTTTCAGGAATTCAAGACTGTAGTACATATCCAATCATCCTTCTCCCTAAGTCTAAGAACTATTATCAAGGATAGATTAAAAACAACTTAACTACAATAATAAATTCAGATGCCATTAAATGAATTAACCGATATTTAAAAACATGTGGTAGGAAGGCTCCACAATCCTCAGACTAGCTAGAAGCTTTACTGGTTTTCTCAAAAGAATAGTATGGAAGAAGTCAAAAGACCTAGGTTCTTGCTTTGCAATTATCCACCTGGCCTTAAGCTAGTCATTACTACTTCTGAACTTCATGACAGTTAGGATTTCACAGTGGAAGAATACCTTGGTGGATGGGAGCCAAGGAATGCCACAAAGATCACAGCAGACAACAGACCTCACACAAGAGACTTATGGGGGGAGGAGGTAGTAAAAGGTTACATTTGAGTAAGGACAAAAGCGGAGAGGGAGACAGACAGACAGACAGGGAGATAGACATGGTATGTGTGATTATGGGAGATTTATAAAGACCACGTAAATCGTGAGCACAGTGAACATGTGTCACATTTAGCAATAGTAATGATGTGGCTCTGGCTCTCAACTGCGGAAGGCAGGCTCGAGGAGCAATGGCTCCCTAGCAATGACATTAGCTATAAACTGAAGTAATTATGTATCAAGATGAAGACAATCACTACATTATTTTTTGATGAGTTCAAACTCAGACTTGTTTAAACAATCTGAAACAAATTAACAATTCAAATAATTCCTAAGTTTAGTACAATATAACCATAACATCTGAGAATGTGTCAGTGAGCCAGGTCTGCCGACACGCCTGCCATACTAAGCACTTAGGCAGCTGAGGCAGGAAGACTGCACGCAGCAAGTCTGAGACCATCCTAGGCTACACAGTGAGACCTTATCTCAAAACCATGAAAAAATAAAATGCCAATAAACTTGGCAACATGAATATCTAATTAAATGAAATCTTTATAAAGTAACTTTTGACATTAAAATTTTACTGCAAGCTTCCCTCTGCGCATAATTTCCATCCAACCAATGAAACAGTTCTTTTATTCAAGGCCATATTCAAACAGGAAAAATCTGAAACTGAGGTACATCTAAAGACCTCTGAAGAGGAAATCTAGTCTAAACTCTCTAGACATGCAAATCAAGCAGTCTACCACCACCACACACTTTATACCCAGAAGGAAACACAAGTTAAGGTGATATATATTCAACAATAACAACAAAAATCCTTCAAGAAGACAGAACAGTACGAGAGAGGGTCTGTATCGAACTCTGTATTTGGCCTTTATTGCCAAAGCTGCAATGAAGAAAAGACACAAATTGATCCCAGTGGGGAAGATCCTCTTCTTGCTTTGGACTTGCCACAAGGCAGTCTAGTTTCTAGCATAAAAACCCCAGGTGACTGCTGTGATAGCCAACTCAACTAGCCAAGTTTCAAATATTAAGAGAAAAAAACTGTCAAAATACTTTAACTTTTTAAACAAGTCATTCATTAATAAGTTATGTATATGTATGTAATGTGTTTACAATGATAAAACACAAGTGCCCACAGCTCTGGGTCACGGGGCTCTGGTCTTTACTCATCCCCACCTTCAGGGGCACGAGGGAGCTCCCTTCACTCTGACTTTTATGGCCAACCTCCCTCTCTCTTCACTTACATTAGTAACACATTGTTTTAAATTTTCAACTTAAAGATATAACCAGTAAAGCAACCCGGGAATACTCTACTAGAAAATAATACTTCAATTTTTATAAAACAGATTAACACCTCTGCATGGAAACTGTAATCAAAAATCAATGCTATTCATGTTAGCTTAAATCTAAAAGTAAGATTATTTACTTCAACTGAATCAAAAGACTGAAGGCACATCCTCATTCCAAGCGGTCTCCATGCTGTCCTCACTGGCTCTTTCCTACGGCCAAATGACAGCTGAAACGCCGCCCAGCCCGTCATGGACACAATTCTGAAATCCTATTTGAGAAAGAACTGTTACTGACCTAAGCTGAACAAACATTCACTGGGCTATTTAAGATGAATGCAACAGGGTTGGTGTCTACCTTCAACTGGATCTCGGTCAGGTAAGAGGATCACTGTGGTGGTTTAAATAAGAGTGACCTCCACAGGCTCATATTTTTGAATGCTTGGTCCACAGTTGGTGGGACTGTTTAGGAAGGACTGGTTGTGGCCTTGTTGGCGGAGGGTGGGCTTTGAGGTTTAAAAAGCTGTGTCTCAACATGTAAGCTCTCAGACACTGCTCCTACAACATGCCTGCTGCCTCCTGCCATGCTCCCCGCCATGATGGTTACAGACTCTCTCTCTGGAATTGTGTGCCCCAAATTAAATGCTTAATTTCATGTGTTGCCTTGACATGGTGTCATTTCACAGCAACAGAAACAATGACTCAAACAACATACTGCAGAAGGCCAGGCCTGGCTCCAGGTTTAGGAAACAACACAAGAAATAATGAATGACCACTACAGAAGAAAAGCTGTAACTAGAAAGGATCCTGGCAGGGCCTCTAACCCAAGCATGTGGGCACAGATAAGTACTCACATGCCACAGCACTTTACATCTTCTTCTGCTATTAATGGGGCAAAACAGAAAGGAGTCTAGGAGGGGGCGCTAGAAGGGATAAGAACTGGAACTGAGAAAAATGTTTACAGAACACACAAGATAAATAATGGTATTCTAATAACATGAATGAAACAAAAATATCAAAATAAAACTTTAAAAAAAAGCATGAACTATATCATTCTATGTTCATGAAGTTCAAAAACAGCTAAAACTGGGCTGGAGAGATGGTTCAGCGGTTAAGAGCATTGACTGTTCTTCCAAAGGTCCTGAGTCTAATTTCCAGCAACCACATGGTGGCTCACATCTGTAATAGGATCCAAATGCCCTCTTCTGGTGTCTCTGAAGACTACTACAGTGTGCTCACATAAAAACAATAAATCTTAAAAAACAAAACAAAGCAAAAAAACCCAGCTAAACTAAACCAAGCTAAATGAAATTTAATAAGACTATTAGATTCAGATTGAAAAGAGTTAAGGAACTTTGAGATAATGAAATTTTCTATATATACATGAGTGGCTCAATGTAAATTACAATATAGTTATTCATTTCTGTCCTTTAAAGTTCACACATCACTAAAAGTTAATTATAATATGACAAAAAGAACGGCTCGCCGGGCGTGGTGGCGCACGCCTTTAATCCCAGCACTCGGGAGGCAGAGGCAGGCGGATTTCTGAGTTCGAGGCCAGCCTGGTCTACAAAGTGAGTGCCAGGACAGCCAGGGCTACACAGAGAAACCCTGTCTCGAAAAACCAAAAAAAAAAAAAAAAAAAAAAAAAGAACGGCTCACATCCAATGCTGCATAATCCCAAATAAGCCAGATGTATGTCCTTGCAGACGTGTAAGCACAGGGGAAGGTTCTTCTAGGCACTGCATATTTAACAAGCTACTGAGACACCCGCAAGACCTGAAAGTCCAGTGTAAGCCTCTTCTCTACTTCAAGACACTCAGCAGCTTCACTGTATGTTGTCCTGTTACTCTATATTCTAAGGCCATGTTTATTGACTCCTGTATTTTTATCATTTCAAAAGCTTTACATTTCTAAAAAGCATTCTTTCGCATATCAGACACAAAACATCAGCAAAATTAAGTTTTTAAAAGCAACGGTCCTTAGAAGGCCAGTCAGAATGTTCCATGAGAAAAGTCACGACAGAGCTGAGGAGAAGGTTGGTGGACGAAGTGCTTGCTGTGCAAATGTGCAAGTCTGAGGACCCTGGCTCAGATCCCTAGCCTGCGCAACAGCTGCCATGGTGGCCTCCCTGTAATCCCAGTGCTCACAAGGCAGAGACAGCCGTCCCTTTAGTGAGCTGTCCTCCCTAAACAAAATGCAAAGTAACTGAGGAAGACACCTCACATCAAACTCTGGCCTCCACACACATATCCACATATGACTAAACATGCCAGTTCTCAACATTACAGTAACAGAAAGAAGTTATGGCTTAATTTTTTTGTTAAGGAAATAAAGTAAAATCAACAAAAGGATACTATATTCTCTTTACTACAGAAAAACAAAAATCAAAAACAAACAAACAAAAGTCAACACATCCTGTACTACCTAGTGGGAGATCACTAGCAGTGGCTAAGGCAACACCAACTACATTTTCTGACACGCTACAACGCTCGGGCCCTGTAAGCATCAGGAGACCTCAGTACTAAGGAAAGAACCCTAAGACTGCTTCTCCGCTCGCACCTGCTTACTCCTATTAAATCAACTGAACCAAAGCGGTCAAAGAGGTAAGAGCATATTGCAAAAGTTTATTGAAATTCTTTAATCCTAGACTTGTAGACACATTTTTAAGTTATAAAAACTTTTTTATTATTCCTACTTTGATATGTAACATTTAATAAAGTATTCTACTTACCTAAATTTTGGCTTATTAACATCTTGATGCAAGAATAATCTCATCCAAATTTAAATCAAGCCTGAAACAATACATATAAAAAACAATCGCTTAGTTTTCTTTGGTTCATTTCAGGTAGGAAAAAAAAACCACTGTATAATACACTATTTTAAATTTAAAACTATAATTTCTTTTTTCATAAAATATCTAAAGTGTTCAACAATTAACATGACTAATATAATGCTCAATAAATTGTTAAGTACCCTTTCAAGGGGAGCAATAATCTATCCCAGCAAGAAACTTAAAAGTTTAGGGGGCAGAAGTGGCTCAGTAATTCCAGGCAGTTGCTGTTCGTGCAGGGGACCAAGGTTCGGGTCCCAGCACCCATAGGGCAGCAACAACTGTTATCTGTAACTCCAGGACCTCTGATGCCCTCTTCTGACCTTTGTGGGCACTGCACACACGTGGTGCACATACATACTTGCAAAAGGAACACTTGTACATATAAAATGTTTTTAAAAGAAATATAATTTGCAGTTCTTAAAAATATTTATATTAATTATTTTAATTAATTTTAACAACATTATTGATAATATTTATATATTTTTAATAAATGCATGTTTATTAAATATTAAATATACCCATAGATATTTAGATGATATATTATTTATATATTTAGTATATACTATTAATAGTATTATCTTTTTTAGTAATAAAATAGCAATGGTAATACTGGACTTAAGGCTATGAGCCATCAGTTCTGCACCTACATGGGTATTAAGGTCTGCAGATGGTCAGATCCCTTATATATAATGGCATAGTCTTTATGGGCAACCTATGCACACTCTTCCTCTTCCATGTACTTTATACCATTGCTTCAGTACTTCTAAAAATGAGTACCATGTAAATGCTACAGACATGTTGTTGCATTTAGAGACAAACGTTAGGAAAGACAACTCTGTACCTAATAGGTACAAACTCTACGTACTTGGTACAAACACAACCTTCCCCTGCCCCCACAAATATTTTTAATATAGGGTTTGTTAATCCATGGATACAGAGCCCAGGTATGAGGAGAGTTGAGTGTTTATGAATAAAACATACTTCTGAGCCATTTCAGTGTTAATCTAATATTGTGTCCACACCAAAAAAGAATTGTGATAGCAGCTAACAGCAACTAAGCATAAAATGTATGGAATGTACCATTAGAAACTCTGAGACTTCAAGCTAATATTTAACACTTTTACTCTTAATAATCCACTAAAAGTACATTTACCAAAAACTTTTTCTACCAATTTTGAAAACTGAGTTTTGTGTTACCGAAAATCCTATAATCTCCTACTACTACCAAAAGGCAACCTGTTAAGTTTAGTATTCTCAGAGGTTGGAGGACACCACACATATTTCAACTGTCAGCCTAGATTACTCCAACAGTTCCATTCTAAGACTTACTAGCCTCTAATTGTGAACTCAATAGTCACTTTAAGAGGTCATCCTACACAGACATCACGTTCTCAACAGCCCATGCACATACCATTCTAGACATTTCCAGTTTCTAGGACAGACCAAATGCTCAGCTATCAGGCTTTTTCACATATTGATCTAAAATTCTCGGGCATCACCTACCTTCTACTATCTTTAACTTTGCAAATGCCTTTCCTGGCAGTAATCCTGACAGACTAGATTTTAATCCCATCAATTCTATCAAAAAGGGTTAGATCAATTGATTCACTGAATTGTGAAACCTGTGTAAATTCTAAAATAGTGACTACTTTTTTGCTTGTGCATTTCTTGACCTCCAGTGTGAACAGATTAGAGACATAAACTCTCTTATTTCAGTTTAGTACCTCAACTAGCTGGTATACTTATTGGGTTTTTGGTTTGGTTTAGTTTAATACAGTTTATTTATTTATTTATTTATTTATTGACAGGGTCTCTCTAAGTAGCCCTGGCTGTCCTCAAACTCAGAGATCCACCTACCTCTGCCTCCCACAGGCTGAGATTAAAGGTGTGCATGTGCCATCGTGCCCTATTGACACACTTTTAAAACCATAGCAATGTAGACTGATTAAGAGATTCACATTTTCAAATTCTAACATGTATTTGATATAAAATAATTAAGTAAAACTCGGGGTAATAAATTCAGTTCACATTCTCAAGAAATAAAGGAAAGTTTACTTCTATTTCTGGATATATGAGCACTAAGAAATAACCACATTAACTCACAATGAAGCTGATAACAGCCCAGAGGTATCTTCTACTGAATCAGTCTATTCGTTAGGACCAGGAATTAGTTATTAAGGGGTTCTATCTCTATAGAAGTTTGTGAACCAGAAATCCTAAACTCATGTTAGTATCTTGTAGGAAAGCCTGGAGACCAACAAATACAAGATGCCAGTACTTTAGAAAAAAGGTTCTAAATGTGCAGAGAAAGACAACCTGGAGGCTTTCTGTACAGCCTGCTCTGCCACTGTCTTTCTATTTCTGCAGGGTCTACACTAAGACCTGCAGGTTTGCCCTTCTGAGAAGTGGTGTGTGTGTGTCCTGAGGTAATGCTGTTCTGGAGATTACACTGAGGACCCACAGACCTCCATTTCCCTGTGCTGTCTGCATGAGAGCACTCTCTCCTCCCCAGTGCCAGGGCTACTCCACTCGCCTGGAACTGCATACCATGACCTGTCAAAAAACAAACAATGCTCTTCAAGGTCCACTATAAATTTCTGTGTGATAGGCTAAAGCATGTCTCCATAAAAGACACCATCCTCATCTCTTCAACCTGTGCATGCTGTCTCCCATAGGAAAAAAAGTCTTTGCAGAGAAGACTGATAAATGGTTTGGAATATTACACGAAGAAGTTAGTAGACCCTGACAAAGATGGAAGGAGTCCTTGGGCCTGACAACACACACAGTTAAAGTGTTGCCACCTGCCCAGTGCCATCCCATAGTAAGCTTTTACTTACTGTTGTGGCCTGAGAATGTTGATTTGAAGATGGGAAGCAAAGACTGCAACACATCTACAGACCCAGATGCACAAACTCATGGGAATGATTGCTTTTTTTTTTTTTAGAGAATTATTTATTTCATGTCTATGAATACATTGTTGCTGTCTTCAGACACACCAGAAGGGGGCATCAGATCCCATTACAGATGGTTGTGAGCCACCATATGGTTGCTGGGAATTGAACGCAGGTCCTCTGGAAGAGCAGCCAGTGCTCTTAACCACTAAGCCATCTCTCCAGTCCCCATGGGAATGATTTCTATGCAGAAATCATTGGTGTACTGTGTAACCAGTGCATCTGGTTATGGAGAGGGGAGGGGGACAGCTGGATTATCTGTTGCATCCTGAGTGAGAATGCACATAACTGTGTGAGGAGGCTGGAGGAAAACAGAATACACACAGGCAAGGAGAATACATGATGGCCTTGATGACTGGGGAGTACGGCCACACGCAGGAGTACCACCAACAGCCTCATGAAGAAGCAAGAGATGGGTACAACTTCAGCCCTCTTCTCTCTGCTAGGCTATGAACACACAAGCAGACACCACCCCTTCCCCCCACCCACCCCCTGCACAGGACCTACAACCTCACACATACAAATGCTTGTATGAGCATTTTTTGATTCTCCGCACCTCCACCCCAGGCTTTTCATTTTGTAGCTCAGCCGGGCCTTGAACTTGCCATCTTGCCCCAGCCTCCTGAAAAGCTGTAACACCTGACTCCTAGCCTCCACAACTGGCCATCCATTTGTTCCTTCAAATATCCTACATGGAAGCCCCAACCCCTGACTATGTGTGGAAGAAGAGCACTTTAGGAGGCAAATAATGAGCCGGAGCCCAAGAATGAATCCATAATCTAGTACTGGGAGTGACAGCATGAGAACAAACACCAGTTGTGCACACAAGGAAAGGCTCCCTGCAAATGCCTCAGCAGAGAGAGCTTATACTCATCAGCTTCCAGCCTCCATCACCATGAGGCATTGTTATCACAGCAGGCCAAGTAGACTAATACACATAAAAGGACACTTATGGTTAGAAAAGATTGTAAATCTGCCTAACAATAAGTAAAAATTATTAAAACATTAGATTGTGCTAAGTACAGGTACCCCAAGAGGACACAAAACCACAGTACAAATGAAGGAGCTCCTGCTGCCCTCTCACTGCTCTGCTCACAGTCACAGCACGAGTGAAATAACTCCTGCTGCCCTCTCACTCTTCTCCTCACAATCAGGGGAGAAGAACAAACTTTTCCAATGTATGTTCACCCAAAGTCACACACTGCAGAAACATTTATGCTTTAAAACTTATTTTTAGCTAACAAATAATAATTGTTACTATATATGTTATATAAAGGGGTGGTAGTGCACACCTTTGATCCCAGCATATGGGAGACAGAGGCAGGCAGATCTGGAGTGAGGCCAGCCTCGTTTATAGAGCAAATTCAGTGACTGTCAAAGCTACATAGGAAAACTCTGTTTCAAAAAAACCAAAACCAAACAAACAAACAAACAAACAAAATCTGACACATTACTGAAGGGGTAAATGCCATGCTTTGACCTAGGTTTACACTGACAGATAACTTAAGTTTTAGTGGTAAAACATTTTCCTCTACTCTTAGAAACTCTGAAATACACAAGGCGTTATCACTCACCATTCTGTGTAATACATTTTATCTCTTATTCTAACAAAATATTGTGTTCTTTGATCAATATTTAATGCTTTCCCATACATATCTACATCCGGCTTAAAGCAAACCATTATTGTCCTCTGAGTTCAACTTCCTGCAGCTTCCCATAGGAACACATGGGAAGCCATGTGCTGCTGTCTTTTCTTTGGCTCCTTTCTTTCCCTCAGCATAAGGTCCACCGTGTTCATCCACGTAGTCTCAGCTGAAGGCTGAACAGCAAGCAGTCCATTCGGTCTGTACACACTTCCTTCCTCACTCTTGTATGAGACGATGGACAACTGGCCTTCGTCCATGTATCTAACTATCATAATTACTACTACAGCTGCTTGGGAGCACAGACAGCTCTGTGCATGCATACTTCAATTCCTGTGGAAATAAACACAAGCACAAGTGGGGCTGCTGGACTGCACTGACCAATCTGTTCCCACTCCTGCTCTCCATAAAGGCTCTATTAAATTACATTCCACTGCAGTCCACAGGTGTCCTCTTTTCTCTGCACTCTTACCAAAACCAGCACCTTCAACTTCTCCTGTTGTTTTGAAAGGAACACTTTCAAGGTAGTACCTAACTGGAAATAGAAGAGGAATATTTCTACATAAGCAGTAGGGAAGGGACACAGGAAAAGAGAAAGCAACAGCGGGCAGCATGGCTACTGTAGCTCAGCACGGCTACTGTAGCTCAGCACGGCTACTGTACCTCAGCAGGGTTTGGGAGAGGACTGGAAACTGTCAAATACATCTTCCTAACACAACACACTATATTCTAATCAATGGAAAAACAAATTCCAACAGAGATCTTCTAATGTAGCTAACCAATACATCTCAAAGTGTTAAAGCCATTAAAAATGTCATGAGAAATCTACAGAAAAATGAGGGGCACATGTTAGGTGCTACACTGAACAGAAAGGAACTAATAGGGAAGAAAGGTCTTTAGTTAGTAGTATGTGACAAGATCTGCTCAGTAATGATAACAAAACTGCCATAATAACATCTGCTGTGAAAAGGGAAAATATGCTGTACAGACATATATATTTTAGAAATCAACATACTTCAGAAAAGTAATCAGACATTCAGATACACATAAACTACCAAACAAGTGTCAGGAATTTAAGGATATAAAAGCATCTATCTGACTTTAATACAATGAAACTAAAGCCAATAGCAGAAGGGAAGCAGAAAATTTATACATCAGTGGAAAAGTTAGCATCTTGTTCTCTCAGTAAATCTATGAAATGTACCTCTGAGACAAGTCCTGAATAAAAATGTAGCCCAGGCTACCTCAAGTCCTACAATTCATAGGCATTTGCTGTACCACTGACCTAAAACCTCACTCTTAACCAATCACTGTATCTAAATAGACATCACTAGGGAATTTAGAAACTATGCCAAGGAACTAGAAAAAGAACTAAACTAAAACAAATTAGAAAGAAGGACAGGAAAAAAATTAAGACATTGATAAATGAAAAAGGCCTGCAAAACTAAAAACCATGAAGACTCTACTAGAAACAAAAACGAAAGAGGACACTGCAAAAAAGCTGATGTTGGGAGGTCATACTCAAAGGCTGTGAACAACAGTGACCAACAGATCAGAACACCCAGCAATGAATATATAAAGACACAACTACTAGGGATAAGAAATAGCAGTTAACAGAATGTGTTGCCTTTCCAGCAGACCCAAGTTTAGCTCCTGGTACCCAGTTTGTGTGACTCACAACCTGTAACTCCAGCTCCAGGGGATACAATGTCCTCTTCTAGACTCTGTAGGCCCCTATACTCAAATGTTCATATCCACACACAGACACAGTATATATGCATACACACACACACACACACACATATATATACACACACACTAAAACTTAAGTCACAAGAAAAGTAAAACCTCTGAATAATCCATAACTATTGAAAGGATTAGATGCTATTATGGTTTGAATCTGAAACACCTCCCAAACACTTGTGCTTTGAAAACTTGGTCCCTCAGCTAGTGATACAATTTTTAAAGGCTGTGGGACCTTCATGATGTAGGGCCTAACTGTCCGATGTAGGTCAGCTGGGGTGAGCCTCTGAAAGCTTACAGGTTCCTGTCACAAACTGCACTGCCAAGACCTGAGCCGCCAGACTGGCAAGCTCTACAATCACGTGCCATAAGAAACCTGCCTCCCCTAAAGTTGGTCTTGTCAAGCACTTCAGTCCACAGAGACATGAGTAACAAGATGCAGAAATTAAACATTTCCAACCAAGGGGCTAGAGAGAGGGCTCAGTGATTCAAAACACTTGGTACTCTTGCAGAGGACCCAGGCTCAATTCCTAGCACACACACAGTGGCTCACAACTATCTAGCTCCAATTCCAGGGGATCTGACACCCTCATCTAGTCTCTGTGATGCACACATACACATTCAAGCAAAACTCCTTTTTAGAAAATTTCCAACTAAAAAAAGCCTCTAGAGAATTCTACCAAACACTTAAAAAGAATTAACATAAGGTTAACATTATCTTGAAACTAAATGAAGACAAAGGCACAAGAAGAAAACTCATCTAATATCTGTAAAGGAGGATGCAAATAACTTGACCAAAGTATTGTGAAAACAATCCACCAGCACAGTAAACAAGTCTGCACCATCACCAAGTGAGTCATGTTCCTGGGCTGCAAGGGCAGCTCAACATAAGAACAATCAACGTCGGCAACAGTAATGGGGGAGGAGGGGTGTTTAACAGCTTACTCAGTTGTATCCAACCTTCTTACACCATAGCATGATGCTGTGATCTACAAACATGGCAACATTCACAGCTATCCTGGACACCTGATGTGCACAGACCACAAACTGGAAGGATTATATGTGTGAAAAGCCCACAAGTAACACACACAAGAGTCAAAGACTGAACATGTTTCCGTTAAGATCAGGAAGAAAACACAACTTCCTATTCTTCCCATCCCCATCCAGCCCAGCACCAGAAATTCCTATGTAGTCATTAGGAAAGGACTAAAGTGCATCCAATTCAGGAAAGGGAAAATTTTCTCTATCAATGATATGATACTAAATGAAAAACACTCTAAAGAGTGCAAAATAAAATCCTGTTGCTACTAATTAAGAAACTGAGCAACATAGCAAAATACAAAGTCAACACATTAAAAACACCCATTACTTATATATACAACAATGACCAATCAAAAAAACTGAAAAAGCAACTTCATCTATAATAGCACCAAAAATACTTAGGAATTAACCAAGAAAGTATACTATGAAAATTGTAATAATGATATTAGAGACATGAATAAACACATAAAGTTAAACTAGCAAAATCACCTAAAGCAATCTACAGTCAATGCAATCCCTATCAAAACCTCATGACAGTTTTGTAGTAATAGAAAGAGTCCAAAGAGCCAAGACAATCGATCTTGAATAAAAGCAATGCAGTTGGAGACTTGACTCTTCCTGATTTCAAGCCATAGTAAAAAATCAGTATTATCAACAGAGTAGTATAATGGCTTAAAGGAGACTTGACTCTTCCTGATTTCAAACCATAGTAAAAAATCAGTATTATCAACAGAGCAGTATAATGACTTAAAGACAAACCCAAGGAACAAAACAACCCAGAAAGATACCCAGCATAAGGCTAAATGGTTTTTCATAAGAATACCAAGAATAGACAGTGGGGAAAAACATCTCTTCAAAAATGATTTTGGTAAAACCCAATAGCCACATACAAAACAAAGACAATTCACATCATATGCAAAAATTAACTCAAAAATGGATAAAAATCAAGACACACGGTATAAAAAGATGAAATGCCTAAAAGAAAAACTAGGGGGAAAGTTTCAGGTCGTTGTCCTGAAACTGTCCATAGCTGCAGTTCCTTGATTCAACAAGAAAGGCAGACAGGATTCCAAACTCAATTGGAAACAGTAATATTTGTGTGGGGGGGTGAGGGTGGGGATGGGGAAAGATAGGGTGCGAGTAAAGGCTTTGAAAAACATTCTCCAAAGACAAGTAAAAAATAAGCCTACAATAAAATATTCACCATCATTTATTACAGAGCATTACAGATCAAAACCATATTGAGACATTACCCCACAGTCAGTAGGACAGCTACTATAAAACAGAAACAGAAAGCAACATTGGTGAGGATGCAAAAACACTTGAACACATGGTACACTGTCACCCATATAAGAAGATGTGACCATTCTGGACAACGATAGCAATACCTAAAAGAATTTAATAAACTAGCATGTGCTTAGCAAGTGTATAAGAAAAAAAAAAAAAAAAAAAAACTCACAGCAGAACTTCATGTATTTACATAGCCATAGCCACAATGTTCATATCATGAAAACAACTCAACGGTCCATTAAAGGACAAATAAAGATTATATAGTTATATGTAATAAAACACTATATAGTCTTCAAAGAGTTAATTATGTATATGTCATATATAAGAATATGGATGAAACTTGGCATTATTCTTACTCAAATAAGATGATTAGAAGTGTTAATACTATCTGGTTCTATTCCTATGAAATATCTAGTCAAAACTAGTAACAGAATAGTAACAGAAAGATGGTTAACAAAATCCAAATGGAGAATGGACACAAAAAAAGCCAAAACTTACTGGGAACCGAATTTCAGACTTTAGTACTAAAAGCTGAAGAGATCTGCTGCATAGGTGATTAGATTAAGCCTAGCCAACTGCACCCTTGAGAATGGTTAGGGTGGGTGTGCCTTAACTCTATGCTCCTGGAGCTCAGGAGAGTACTGAAGAGTACTGGAGCTCAGTAGTGAAGAGTGTTCTTGCAGAGGACTCAGATTTGATTCCCAGCACCTACCCCCTGTAAATCCAGTCCCAGAGGATTCAATACCCTCCTGTGGTCTCCTTGGGCGCCAAATATGCACATGGCACACAGATATGCATACAAGCAAACATAGAATAAATTTTTTAAAAACTTGTTTAATGTTACATTACTTAACCAAATAAAAACATAAGGGGAAAGAGTACATATAATGCTCTTCTGCTGAAGCAGCCTAACAACCACCCCCAAAAAGTGCAGCACAACGGTCTTCAGGGTGAACCTACAAGGGAAATAAAGGAAGCAGCAACATAATACCTGAAAAAGACACAGCCCCAACTCACAGAACACACAGCCAGAGAATGTGGTAGTCTCTGACAAGAGACTCAGCTGCAACCACACAACCAGCAACTTAAGGGCAAAGTACGGAAGAATCGACTAGAGAAAGAACACCTGTGTCGAGCCGTGAGCTAGTGATGTAACCCACAGAGAAACGAGTCAAACCTGGAAATCATCCCCAAAGAAGACAACAAAGATTGCCCTTGACTCAAACAAGCCAGAAATAATGCCTGTTTCCTTCAGAGAGCGTAGAAAACATCCATAATTTAGTTAACACTCGGTATAAAAGGAGACCTTGACTCAGTAAAAACAGAAGGTAATAGTAAATAAATGACAGGCTGTTTAAAAAAACACAATAAAAGGGGAGGGAAAGAGAAGGAAAGCGGCTCACACAACTTCCCAGCACACACTTTGGAGAGCACTCAGCTGGTGCCAGGGATTAAACAATAGAGGAGGGTATGTTAAAGTTAAATGTCAATGCGAAACCATTTCATAGAACTTTTGAACATCATCTATTCTGGAGACTTTCAGGGTCTTGTAACTAACACTCCATGGACTTAAAACAGGCTACAAATAAGTGCCTGCTTTATTGCCTGTTGGTACACTTTCAATAACAAAACAACTACTGTAAAATAGGCAGAAGATTTTGAGATTTTTTTACTTGATTCATGAGTGACTTATTTGAAAAGATACATGGCATCTTTATCACTAGCCACAGTAAGATATTATACAACTGTTAAGATCAATCATACTAAGTGTCAGTGAAGTGGATGTCTGAATCTCAAAATTATGCTGTGTGAGAAACTCCACACAAAAGAATTCTGATTTCATCTAATAATAACATTTAATAAAACTTTGAATATGCAAACTGTCCCAAAAATGCCAAAATGCAATCAAGTCAATTCCTGGACACAGAGAAGTACAGTAACAAAGGATTACTTTGATGGGACACAAGAATTCTGAAAGTAAAGGACACGTTCATTAGCATGACATAGTGCTAATTACATGGGTGTCTATAGCTACCAAATCTGTTCAAGTTGTAATTTTAAATGTATGATTTGACAGCTACTTCTCAATACTTGAAATATTCACATTATGCCATTTAAGAAAAATCCAATTTCAAATAGAAAACTTGAAAAATGGTAATAAATTAACTCAAAAAGAATAATGCAATTGACAACCAGAAGGGTCAAGTACAAATGAGTTATCGCTCATAATCTGTAATTTGCCAACATTTCAACAATTGGAGAGATTGTAATCCAATATATAAACAAAATCTTCCAAAGTCTCATTACATACTCTATTAAACAAACATAGTGAAATCACCTGTACTATTAAATGGACAACATAAAATTCCTGTTAAATTGCAATAAAAATTAACCTACTTTAATAGGCAGAATCAAAACAGAATTCAGGAGCTGAAGAAATGGCTTATCAATTAAAACTAGACTGGCCACCCTAGGAAACCCTGTAGCTGGAGCTGACCTGAACACCCCCCTTTGAGGACTGGCTCTCGTGGTACTAGAAGGCACCATTCGAGCTTCCAGAGGAGGGAGACAACCAACAAGCATACACAGCTAAGGGGCCTCTGAACCCCATCAACAGCAGCAGGGTACAGTCACACTAGGGAGCAGCAGAGGCCTGCGAACCTTGGCAGTAACCAGCGACTCTCTAATAGAAGTTAAGACCATTCAACAAGAGGGAAACACGTCTGGAAACCTAGCTAACTGTCCAGTGCTAGGGAACTCAATTACTGGAGGAGAACCTCCCATCACTATTAAATCAGTATAATCACTAACTACTTTCTGAACATTTGTCCTTAAATCCACAGATAAGTGTGGTCCTTATCCTTCATCAAGTAAACTTCTGTTTGCATCAGGCAGAGACCACTACAGGAAATCACAACCAATCAAAATGTAGAGCTGTGGAGTCTAGCCCCAGTGGACATATCTACAGAACATTTCAGAGAGGAGGCAGAAAGATGTTAAGGGCCAGAGGATCAGGGAGTTTACTGTGAGACTGTGTCTCCCAGTGATGTCAGAAGCTGCACCCACAAGCCTCACCAACACGACTGCCAGAACATGAGCTGACTCAGGATGATATCGATGGACACACCACAGCAGATGGAGAAAGAAAAGCCCACGGGGCCTCAACTCTACAAAAAGAACTCTAGGCAGCAGAGGAAAGCTGGGAGTGAGAGTCTTCCCTAGAGAAAAGCACACCGACTGGTTGTCCAGTCCCAATGGTCAGCTCTGAAGACACAACATACAATGTATGGACTGTATAGAATATATTTAGGAATATATAACATGTATGCAATAACAATTAGTGGAAAAAGGAAGTCATGAATTAGAAGAGCTGGAGAGGGTATACTGGAAGGTTTGACCAAGGGAGAAATCTAAATATAATCTCAAAAGTAAGATTTTAAAAAACAACAACAACAAAAAGGCTGTCTACTCTTCCAGAGGACTTGGGTTCTGTTCCCATCACCTACAGTCACACCCACCTGTAACTTCAGTCTTGGTGACCCAACCAACAGGCCAGCCAAGCACCCATACACTACACATATAAATAGAATAAAATCACTAATGTATTCTGTTATCACCCATCAAGACTCCGTCAATGAAACCCACCCCAAACCCACCAGGAGGTAGTAGGTGGTCTTTTCTCCAACCTCAACGGTTCTTGAGCTGACCCACCCTGTAAGGAATGGTAGTAGAGTCTGTCACGGGGGTGCAGCATGTCACAGGCATACAGACTTCAGCAGGAGGTCACAGGGCACATAGACCACTTCTCTTTTTCAGAATCCTGCCACCACCATTCAAACACTCTACTCAGCTGGAGTCTGACAAGCTGTCTCGCTGCCTCACCCACTGTAGAGCAGCTCTAGCCAAGGAACGTCCTTAGTCATGGGAAGGAGGCTAGTCAGGATCCACAGAGACAGTCACCTTCCTGACATGCTGCTGAATGAGACTTAAGGCCACAAACACTGCTGGCCAGCTCAGCTCAGCCACTCATTCTAATAGCACATTAATTCAATCTTCTCAGCCACCAAGGTACTTTACAGTAATACCTCACCTAAACTTCTTCATATTAACATGGCCTACATGCAAATCGTAAAATTCCCTATTTAAAACAAGCATATACCGCGCAGTGGTAACATACGCCTTTAATCCCAGCACCAAGAGGCAGAGGCAGGTAGATCTCTTTGAGTTTTGAGGCCAGCATAGTCTACAGAGTGAGTTCCAACATAGCCAAGGCTACACAGAGAAACTGTCTCTCAAAAAACAAAACAAAACAAAACAAAAAAACAAAACATAAAATAAGAACACAGACTGCCAAAATTGACTCAAGATATAAGGACTCTAAATAGACCTACCAGGAAGAGGTTCAGCTGACATCTCTGAGGTTGACATCTATGCCAGAATCTGAAGAATGAGCATCACTCTTCAAAGTTTCAAAAAACTAGAATATTCCCGAACTCTGCTAGGAAGTCACACGCCAAAAGCAACCATTTAAATATATATATATATATATATTTAATACCCCTTACAAATATAACCCATAAAATTTCACTCTATAAACACCCCTAATCCAAAAATCTGAAATCTAAAGCTCCTAAATCCAAAACTTTAGGGGCATCTGATGTCAACTGGTATTTTCCACTTAAATATTCAAAACAAAAAAAGCACCTCTGAAACCTACAACAGTTCTGGTTCCAGGGGTTGGAAAGGGCTCAACCAGGGTTTTGTTTTCCCCAAAACCACGTAGAACTGTTTATCCCCCGCCCCAATCTGAACCGGCTACTTGGCTACACATTCGGTCCTTGGTTCCCCCTCTGCCTCCACTGCAAACATTCTATGCACTCCTGTCTAGAATGGGATCGTTCCTCTCTGCATTTATCCCATCATTTATTTAATGTGTGCATTTCAGTGACCTCCTGAGGCATACTGCATCTGAACTAAAAATTCCAACCAGGTTTTAGCTTTATACCTGCTCCCACACTTGACAAGTTAGTAGAGTACAAAAGGAGGAATGGAGTAACTTTCCTGCAGAGTCCTAAAAGCATTATCCCATCACCAACTACTTCCCAATGCTAATTTGTAATCCTTTCATGACTAAGGAAAAGCACTTCCCTTTATTTCTGTTGTCTACAACTTCAACATGGTCATGTTTTCAAACACTATACTAAACACTCTGTAAGGCATCTGTGTTTTCCTGGGGAATGAATCCAAAGCCTTGCACACACTAGGCAAGTGCTCTATCACTGCGCTACAGCCCAGCTCGACCACACCCTCACTCCTTTTTTTTGGAGACATTGTCTTGCTACACCACCCAAGTTGAACCTCAACTAGTTCCATACCCCACACATTTCTCAAAACTGCAATCCTGCTTCAGGTACAAGTGTACCATCATCCGGCTCCAGTGAACCCCACCGTTATGTAAAACTCAACTCTTGCTCAACCACTTAGTTCTTCCATCCATTTCTCCTAGTCTGTAATTGGTTTTCCCATGTTAAACCTCCAAAGTGTTCTAATTTTACCTTCTCCGCTGTGCACCCCTTTTTACTTTTTGTGAAGACTTGACTTTATCATTCAACCTTCTATTAAGATTTTGAACTCCCAACTCTTTTCTTAGGTGTGTAGTGTTTTCAAATTCCCATCCTGTTACTCCACATTTCTATGACTCTTCCTTAATTTCTAGACATTTTACTGTGTTCTTGCAGCATTTCTATGTCTACTTTCTTCTCTACCATTCTTGGCCTATTCTCAAATATTGGGCGATCCTCAGTTCTGAGAGTAAATACTTCTTTTAAAAGCTGCTCAGAAGCTGTGTGTGCGTAGGTACCACTACAGTGCAGCCAATCTGAACCATTTACCTGGGTCTTCTGTTATCAACTGAGATTTGTTTTTTCTTTATCACATCAGTGTGCTGGAGGAGGAGGAATTTTCCAGTCTTGCATCTGGGATAGGATCCTGACAGCCAAAACTGAAAAGAGAAAATGGGCTGGTATTGATTCCTAGCGCAGCGTGTAGCTATCTGGTCTACCCTCTCTGAGTTCAGGTATGATATCCTTTCCCTGAGCTTTGCCTAGTTATTCTCATCTACACCGATCTTCCAATTCAGAGTAAGAAAAGAAATTTGAAGGGAAAAGATCCGTGAGTGTTGCCTGTTCACAGACTTACTAGTCCCTGCACCCACCAACTCACAACCAACTCCAGGCCCCTTCCACTGAGCATTAGCAGGTCTCTCTACAAGGGTAGTCACCACTTGCTGCCAGGGTGTGCTTTAGCGATCACTCTCTCAATCCCGTATTATAAGTCTGGTGGAATGCTGATGCTAAATGGCTCTTTGACCGACCATGTTCACATAAAGGATGCTATTGTTTTCATGTCCGAGCAAAGCACAGTGGTTACTTTGATTATTATCACTTAACACTGAGTTTTACTACACTACAGTAAAATAACAGTTCATAGAATGTCTCTTCTATAAAATTAAAACCCTCTTTGAGGCCAATATACAACCTTCTTTAAAAGATTTCTATGAAGGAACAACAAGTGCTCAAAGTCCACAAGTCATTTCTCCAACCCCTAGTATAAAACTTTCCAAAACATCTTTTAATAAAACAGAAGGAATCACAGGAATTTGAGAAAATACATTTATATTCAAATTGGCCCAGTCTTTAGTTATGGTTTACTTGACTTATAAAATTCGAAAGGCAAATTAAAATCCAACCTTAGGGTGGTTATCAACTTGAGAAATATTGTTTATGTCTCAAAGCTATTTTTTAATCACAAATTTAAGCCTAGTACTGTGTTTAATGGACTGAATAATTAAACAATTAAATTCTTCTTTCACTCAATCGGTTTAGCACAGAGGTATCATCCATTTGCTTTTGTGTTTTAGTATGGTTTTTCCATTTTTTCTTTTCATCATTAGTTATCACTTGTTAAAAACACAGCAAGGCCAGGCAGAGTGGCACAAGCCTTTAATTCCAGCTCGAGGCAGGTGGATCACTGAGTTTGCAGCCAGGCCAGCTTAGTTTACAGAGTGAGATCCTGCCTTAAACAGAGAGGTGGGGAGGGGAAAGGAAGAGGGGGAGGGGAAGGAAAAGGGAAAGGAAACGAAAGAAAAAAACAAAACAAAATCCAGCAAATTTTTAATGGATAAGGAGTAGAAATCAATTCTGATTGAGTCTCAGGTAATTACATTTGAAAAGAAAATTGGTGAATCAGGCTTAGAAAACAAGATAACCAGGAGGCAGCCAGAAAAGCAATTCCCCTAGCAAATGGTGTCTACCTAGAGTGCCACCTTTATAACAGCAGAGCAAGCCTAAGGTATTCACCAGATCACACATGACTTCTGAGATTGCCTCTAGGTCCTCCACCACTCCTAGGCTAAGTGCTTCCACAGTTTCTGACAGTCACGTCATGTCCTGGTGCCCTTCACAGGGTGCCGACTGCTCCTGTGGGTACCCATTTTTCATTACTACTCCACTGACAAGGACCCAAGGCCACAGCGAGAATGCCAGTGGTCTGCTACTCCCACAGCTCAGGAGCCACAAAGGCAGGAGTGAGACCTGAGGAAAGCTTTGCCTCCTGTGCCCACACACATTCAGAGAGGTTGTCTGCTGCCTCTCCTCACCCATCCAATCTACAGAACTCCCAGGTTGAAAATACAGATGAAACCTCTAGTTTCCACTTGACAGCAAGGGAAATGTCTTTCCTTTAGTTAATTTGGGGGACAACAGGTAATTCAGACAGTCAAATTTAACTATTTTCCCATGTTTCTAAAAGCTTCTGTAAGCTAATACTATTATGGCTAAAATGTAAGTTTATTTCAAAACTACCATGTTACCAACTTAAAGCTGTTAAGACTCCATTTACTCCAATATTTTTGAACTCTTTAAAAAGCAAAATATTTAAATGTTGTTATGGCTGTAACTTTCATGTTTCTCCTAATTCTATTCCAAGAATAATATTCTACACATACACATTCAATTAAGCTTTTAAAAATTCTAGTAAAGATAAATGATCTGAACTATAAAAACACGTACCAGTCATGGAAGTAAATGTGTAAGTATCTCCGCCTAATGCTGAGCACAGGCATAGCTCAGAGGCAGAGCACCTGACCAAGCGTGAGACCTGATTTCTTCCCACCTCTAGTGCAGGGCTAAGTGTCTCCAAGTGCTCTAAGTTTTCAAAATAGGTACCTATTTAATAATGATGGTCCAGATCATTAACTTTAACTATTGCCTGGTTTTCTATCAGCTCTTATATCAACTATCTCTTACACTATGACTAACGTGCTTTTTTAATTAAAATTCAGCATCACATTCCATTGAACTCAAATATTTCATTCAAAATTCAATCATTACAGTACAACTTTCTTGGGTATTAATGTGGGTTTTGTTTTTGGAGCAAGGTCTGTGTAGCCCTGTCTTGGAGCTCACTATGTAGACCAGGCTAGTCTCAAGTGTTCTTACACCAAACTTAACAAAAACTCAAGTCACTGAGTCTTTTATGGAAAAAGACCATGAATTCTAAAATTTATAACTAAGGGCTAGAAAGATGGCTCAGTGCTCTTCCAAAGGTCCCAAGTTCAATTCCCAGCATCTGCATGGCAGCTTACAATGCCTGATGCTATCTTCTGGTGTGCAGATATACATGCAGAAAAGTACCCATATCTATATAAATGTATAAATTTTAAAAATTTATAGCTCAAATGTAAACTCTATCACCAACTAAATAGTTGAATAGCAGAAAATAGTAACATTGTTCCACTTTGTGAATAGTACCCTGGTATGTATATGTTCCTGTGAGTGCATGTGTTCTGTCTGGTCATTTATTCACAGGTGTGCCTGCCTATAGAGGCTGGAGATGTCCTGAATCTTGTCATTTCAGCTAGACTGACACTGGCCTGGAAAGGAGGTCCACAGACCCACCTGTCTCCTCAACCACCACCCCACTCCACCCACACCCACACCTCTCTCCTTCACACACACACCTCTCCTTCACACACACACACCTCTCCTTCACACACACACGCCCCTCCCCCCTCTTTTCTTCTCCTCCCCCACAGGAACTTGAAACTACAAATGCACAAATCTGTACTCAGCATTTATTAAATTCAAGTCCTCACCCTTGTGTTACTCACCAAGCCACTTCTCCAGCACCAAGTGGCTTAGTTTTAATTTAGCTCTGGACTACATGATTAGGAGCCTCACCAGTTCATATTATCAATTGGGCTTTGTTGTTATTGTTTTGTTTTGTGGTGGTGACACACAGCTTTAATCCCAGCACTTGGGAAGTAGAGGCAAGTACATATCTGTGCATGTAAAGTTGACTTCGTCTACACCAGGTGAGATTAAGGCAGCATCTGGAAAACTGGTCTCAGAAGCATGCGTATCACCCATCCTCCCTCTCAGTGTCTCCTCTGCTCTGCCTAGCCCTTCAGCTTCACTCACCTCCCCAAGCATATTCTCCCTACCTTTTTTTTTTTTTCATAGAATTCTGGTCAATCAATGATCAGTGAAACCTTTTACTTCAATTCTCCAAGGAAAATTTCAGATCCCTCCAGTTCAGGCTACAATGTATCAAGTTTATTTGTGTTACCTTTGTTTTAAAATTAATTCTAGTAAAGAAAAATTACTACATCTTATAATTCCTACCTCCGACTTTCTCTGAACTACCATTTCTCCCTGCTAAGTCCTTGTATCTCATAGCACTTCTTCAAAATGTAGGTACTACAACATTATTTTACAAAGCAGCTTTACTAAACAATCCACACACATTTACACAGCTCTGCAGAGCACCCTCAGCAGACACTGAATCAACTACACAACCACCCCCTAGATGAAGACAGTGCAGGGCAGCTGCAGCATAGCTGTGTTTTCTGGGTTTGGTAATTACTTCGGGTCTTTAACAAATAGTTGGTTGAAGAAGCTGTTAGAGTTTGGATTCCCATAGAGAAAATTACTTTTTAGTCCGGATTTCTGCCCTGCCTCTATTTTTTAAAAGTATAAGCACAGATTGCCAATTCCAACTGATGTAAACAAAACTTTTAAAACATAATAAATAACATAAATAACTTATTCTATCACTCCAGGTTCAAATACATGTGGTAGGCAGATTTCCCCTGTAAACCATATCACTTTTACTGATATTGTAATTTTTTAAAGAATTATTATTATTATATCTAAGTACACTGTAGCTGTCTTCAGATGCACCAGAAGATGGCATCATTACAGATGGTTTTGAGCCACCATTTGGTTGCTGGGATTTGAACTCAGGACCTTCGGAAGAGCAGTCGTGCTCTTAACCACTGAGCCATCTCTCCAGCCCCCCTGATATTGTAATTTTTAACTCTGTAATGTTTACAGATTTGTTCTGCATTTAATCTCCCTGGCTCTGACTTTGATTTTTGTTGCATCTCCTGCTTGTTTGTCAAGGTAGGCTGCTCAGGCTCAGGTACAATTTAAAGTGTGACATACTGACCTTCAACTAAAAAATGCAACAAAACACATACTGCAGTAAAAACTATTTTTTGCAATAAAAAGTTTCAAACAGTTAAAAAAAAATAAGGCTATGAAAAGTGGAGCATGCCATAATACAAACAATGTTTCTGAAAACAAAATCAACTTTCTCAAAACCAAACTCACAAATGGTTATCACACAACACAGTGACATAAAACACTTCTCTTCAGGTTTTCTACACAAAAGCTTCAATGGCATCCGAATTATTTTGTGAATTCCTAAATCCAGTACAAAAAGACCCCCACCTTTATAAAAATCTTAACATTTTGAAGTCAAAGCATGTACTTTAATGTCTGGTCTACCCAACTGTACATTAGCCCTAGTTGCCTACCCTAAGAACATACAGCAGATACAGTTAGCCTTCTCTTCAAGACAACTATGCAAATTCTCAAGAGCAGCAACATATTAAATACATTTATTCAAAGCAAAAGACAAAAAAAAACAAAAACAAAAACAAAAATTTTCACATGGAATACAAATTTTTATTCATTAGCTCAAACACATTCATAATCTAAATATTAATAATAAAATATTTTATGGCAATTTCTACAGAATATACAAAACATCCATTCTTCAAAACTAAGTATAATAAAATATAAAGATGCATATTTTCTTTATCATATACCTTTACAATTCTAAGTCTTCTAGATTTCAGGGAAAAAGAAATTTTCTCCAAAGCACCAGCTTAATATTATACCATTATAAGACTTCTACTGCTTAGCATTAATGAGTAACAGTCATGTAATTACTGCTTCCAACTGAAGAGAAAATTCAAACAGTGTATGCAAAAATCATGATAAACAATTACATTTCTCCATTTCTTCCTTCTTTCTGTGGAGATGAGGGGTGGGGAGGAGGGTTGAGACAGGCTAGCGTGGCTCAAGATGGCCTCATTAACCTTGCAGCCAGAAGTTGACCTTCAATTCCCAATCCCAAGTGCTAGGGTAACAGGCCAACATCATCCTGGCCAGCGGTCCCATCACAATGTCTAGTTGGTAAAGCCTCCTTTATAGGTTTTAACTATTTATACTCATATGCAACAGCCTATAAAGTTAGGCTCCAGTTATTCATAGGATAACAAATGCCATAATCCTTTTATTTAAGAGGTAGATATTTAAATTGTAAAACAAGTACAATTTGTTACTACCTCCACAATTACAGTAAGAAATCGTCAAATACCTTATTAAGCTCCCTCAAAAACCTCACAGTTCATCTAGAAGTGACTATTAAAAAGGGTCCAAGAGGCATCAATTAAAGGGACAATCCACATACTTCTTGTCTACATGCATAAATAATACTATAATGAAAAGACAGCTGTTATCTGTAGGGGAAATTCGAATCTCTAAATTCTAAATAAACTTCCAGCTCATAACACTAACCACTAAAGGATTACTGCCAGTAAAAAAGCTGAGACGCTCCTCTCCAACATAAACCACAATGGGGGTAAAAAGCCATCTTACCAAGTGTCATCTGACGTCCATCTAAAGTCATACAATGGCAAGCAAGGACATAAGACTCATTCATTAACTCTTCCCACCCTTCGTAAGAAAGCTAGGTATGCCATCAATAAGTTCAGAAACAAAGCCAACCTAGGTGATAAAAGGTCAGAACACTGGCTCTGTCTGACAGGGAATTACGACAAGGCAATACACAACACCTTTTTTAGTGCAGAAATGTTATTAAGTTTTGAAATACAGAGTATAGGCTAGCCTTGAACCCACAGAGATCTGCCTGCCTCTATAAAAGTGCTAGAATTAGAAAAAAAAATTTTTAAAGATTGTGTGTGTATGTGTATGTGTGTATACACACATGTACCCAGAGAGTACTCTGGAGCCTCAGGTTAGGTAGTTGTGAATCTCCTGATATGGGTACTGGGAACTGAACCCAGATTTTCTGGAAGAATGGCAAGTGCTCTTAGCCATTAAATCACCGCCCCAGCCCCTGCAAAAAATGTCCCATTCTCATGATCTAGATTTTAGGGAAAAAGCTACCTGTGTATATTCTTTGGTATTTAATAGACTTGGATTAAGCTTTGCCTAAATAAAGCATTTAAAAACAAATCACTGTAAATCACTAAAATCTATTCCTTATTTTTCAATCTTCTTGATCAGTTGCCATCACACAACATTATCCCCACAAGCCTTTGGTATTTTTTCAGCATTTTACTTATTCTGCTCTGGTATTAATTCTCCTAAATACCAGCCTAATATTCATAAAGTAACTAATAGATTATGCACATGCCACTATATAATTATTAGCCTGTGTCTCTATACCTTACATATCCTAACCCAGAATTCCAATCTATCAGTTGGGTACAACACTTTAAATTTCATCCATATTTTTAAGTGACATTCTTCTCAGGCATTCCTTTTTCTCAACCGCCATTTAATTAAATTTCAACTTGACACTTTCTCCAGACCCTAGAAACGACTTTCTATACCCACACAGTCCAATTCAGTAACAGTATGTGTCTAAATAGAAATATGTGCTTTATGTCTGTAGTAACATGTGATTTTAAAGATTTGATATGGATAGCGAATGTAAATATTTCAGTTATATATTGGAACAGCATTTTGGATATACTGGACTGAAATATATTTACATTTTGGCCAATTTCTTATTTCAGTGTGACTACAATTTAAACTCTTATAACCTCTATTGTGCAGTACTGACCTGTACTGAGAGTCGCGTGGAGACCAGAAGCTGGAGTGTCCCCTCAACTGCTCTACCCTTTACTCTTTGAAAACAAGGTCTCTCACTAACCAGGAGCTTACAGACTTGACTAGACTGGCTGCTCGCAAGCCCCGAGAATTAACCTGTCTACACCACCCCAGCCCTAGAATTATGGGTGCACATTGTCATGCCTTTTCTTTTTCAAATTGACAGAAATTGCCTCTGTGTGTGGGGGGGAAGGGGGGTTTATACACACATACATATATATATGAAATATATATATATATTGTAGAATAGCTAAACTAAACTTAAAGTATATAATAGCTCACACATTTATAACAGTAAGAGCATCTAAAATGTACAACATCCAGGAATAAAATACTAACCCACATTTGTGATACCCCACAGATTATCTTTGAATATGTAAAATTTTTCCTCCAAAAGAGAGGGTAAAAGTAGATATAGCTATTGTTTGTAAAACAATTCCTTAAAAATAAAATAATCTAATGTACCTCTGATTTTTAAAATTACAGCTATTTGCTACTTTGTTGTTTTTGAGATAAAGGTTCATTCACTGTGTAACCCAGGATAGCCTAGAGCTTACTACATAACCAAACACTTAGCCTTGACTTACTAAGCTCTGGAATTAGAGGCACAGGCCTATACTTGCCTATTTTTAATATTATCTTAATGATTTTTAACAAAGATTATGGCATTTTAGAGTATAAAGATACAAGAGGGCTGGAGAGATGGCTCAGTGGTTAAGAGCACTGACTGCTCTTCTGAAGATCCTGAGTTCAAATCCCAGCAACCACATGGTGGCTCACAACCATCCCTAACAAGATCTGACTCCCTCTTCTGGTGTGTCTGAAGACAGCTACAGTGTACTTACATATAATAAATAAATAAATATTAAAAAAAAAAAAAGATACAAGAGAGCCAGGCATGGTGGTGCACGCCTTTAATCCCAGCACTCGGGAGGCAGAGGCAGGCGCATTTCTGAGTTCGAGGCCAGCCTGGTCTACAAAGTGAGTTCCAGGACAGCCAGGGCTACACAGAGAAACCCTGTCTCGAAAAACCAAAAAAAAACAAACAAAAAAAGAAGATACAAGAGGAACTAATTTCAGATGGCTACATTCAGTTTGCCATGCACACTTTACCTGTATCTAATGTTGAATTAAATGTCCTCCACAGAGCATGAAAGCATGATTAAACTTGTAGCAATCCTAGTCCACTGAGATTCTGTTATAATGAATTTTGTACATCTTAAGTCACTCAGCAAAGAAAAAGTAGCTTCAATTTTGGCCAATATCATCACACCAATATCCAGCTATTGAGACAATGGTCATAATTAACCACAATGGTCATAATTAACCATAATGGGCATCACGATACTACTTAAAATAAGAATAGGCAGAAAATGCTTCTTATACTGCAGTTTTAGAACCAGGAGATAAGCACTATACAAGAGGGTAAAGGGATGGACAGACACACACAAGCTGAGAAGATAAAAGCGTCCCATCTCTGGGATCAAATTCAAACCTGGTGATCTGTTAACTAGAATGCTTTAACTCTGAGTTATTTCCTTATATGTAAAGTGGAGATATATACCTCATTAGCATCATAGAAACACATAATAGATGAATGTCATTACTAGATGATGGTGCTAGGATCAAAGGCAACATTTCAGGCCAGGAGTGATGGAAGACTTGTTCCCAGCACATGGGAGGCAGCAGGAAGGTCAAGGTCGCCCTCAGCTATATGATGAAGTGGGCTCCAGCATGGACGACATGAGACCCTGTCTGGAAAAAAGATTATTCGAGACTTTCCCTTATTCTTTAAATTGCCAAAAACAACTTATAAATAAAACATATTTCATCTTCACATACCTCCTTGTATAAAATAAAAAATTTACTAGCTTGTACAAGATTGTTTAGCTTAAGAATTTGTGTCTGTGATGGGGAAAAAGAATATTAAAAGGGGGAAAAGATAGCATCATATTAAATAGGGGTGGGGGGGACAGAAAAAAAAAAAAAGAGGAAAATGGGCAAAGAAATGCTCTATTCAGAGAAATTAAAAATCCCACTCTGGAAAGATCTCATTTCTTGCCTCACCTGTTTTTGTGTGTGTGTTTCTAGGTGGTGAGTGTATACATGTTTATGGAGGCGAGAGGTTAGCATCTGGTCTTCAATAGCTCTCCATCTTTACTTTTTTGAGACAGGGTCTCTCCTGACCCTGAAACTCAAGATCCAGTTTCTGGGAATATGTCTTCAATGGCCTATTACTGGGGTGACTCACAGGCACATACCTTAGCTGGCTTTTACATGGGTACTGAGAATGTCATTCAGGGTCCCCACGCTTGCACAGCAGGGACCAAATGAGCCACCTCCCTAGGGTGTTTGTGTGTGCTCGTGCACGTGTTTGTGTGTTACACTGAAACACACATAACCAACTTACCCTCTTTCCTCTAATGGTCACAGCCACATGATCAAAATGTTAAAGGGGAGTAATGAAGTTCAGAATGGTGTAAACAGAGGCATTGACTCTAAAAAGTAGTCACTCCCGAGTCTCTGCTCATCCACTTTCAGTAAGTGGAGTATCATGAATTTTAACCTGGTTACAGGTTTTACTCTATCATCAGAGGAGGTACACTTTTATGCCTGCTCTAAGATGCTTTTAACATTCTCATTTTTGTAAATATAGCCTAAAAACAGGACATTTACAAAAGCCAGCAATTCTAACACTACCACAGTAAGAACTGAGTTCCTCTGGGAATGAACAATGACAGTTAACTACTGTTGATTAGGAAAGCTAACTTTACTTGACTTCTACAATTGATGGTGATGTTAGATCTACTCAGTGCTTGCAGTGTGAGTGTGAACATTGCCAGTTTCACCTGAAGGTTCACATTGCTAAACTTTTCTCTCTCCCTGCCTCAGCTGATTCTGTACGCGCATGCTTACACACTTTAAATCTATCAATATTAGCAAATGCAATCAGTTCCAACTCCAGCAAGATTTTCCTCTAAACCTTCATAAACCATGTGCAAATAAATTGGGAACCATCTCCCTCTCCAGTAATGGTGGTCTGATACTAAAAAACAGAAAGCATGTGTATGTGTGTCCGCAAGTAAACACCATGGAGGAAGAGAGTCAAAGACTGAAATAACTGAGCAAGGAGTGGTACAGTATTGGGTCCCAGCACCCGTGTTACACACCTTTAACCCCACGCAGAGGCAAGAGGATCTCTGAGTTCTAGGCAAGCCTGGTACATACAGAGGTACAGGACAGCCAGAGCTACGTGGAGAGACAAAACAAAACAAAAACTTTTAAGTTCAATACCTGATAGAATACAGGTAAGCACGTCTGGTAAAAGGTGCTTTAGTCCCAAGACTCGCCCACCCTGGGTTTCTCTAACGCTGCACAGGAAGAGAGTGGTGTGCATGCTAAGAAAGGCACACTCCATAAAGTCTGTCGGACCTCAACTCTACACACTCTATGTTAATAGAACCAAGTGCCATAGAATGAATCACTTATCTACACTTTTACTTATGAAACTACAGACCCAAGAATCCTCAACAATTCCCTACAGATAGAAAAGTCTGTCAAAGATTAGCAGAGGCAATTTCTCAAGACAATCTAGCCTAATCTAGCCTCCTTCCCCAACCTCAAGAAAGTCACTCTTTTTCCTCTTGAAATCTCATCGTTTCTTCTAAGAGAGCAACCGTTATATCACAGGACTTCTTGTTAATATTGACCAACTGGGGGTGGGGGGGGGAGACCAAGAAGATGGGACTGTAGGGGCCATGGAACTTTATAACCCAGGTAGGCCTCAAATTCACAATCCTGCCTTAGCTACACCAGTGAGAGAACTACTAGTGTGGGCTTCCAAGCCTGGCAAGTCTCAAATCTCAAGAGATCTACAATTTAAAAACACAGATGCATACAAACCCCATCATCACCTAAGAGTTCCAAGTTAAGTTCAAACACGAAACCCCACAGGTCAACTACGGAGGGCTGAGAAAAACCAAGGAGCAGAGAAACTGAGACCTTCAAACACCAGAAAAGATCCTTTCACACAGACTCCATGCCCTGATGAAACACTCAACTAAATGTGGTATTCCACCCTCCATATCTAATGAGGTACTTGTTTGTGTAAGAGAAGAGAGATACTCCAGCCAACCAGCAGGGTGAGCTATCGCTAGAATCAGTCATTTTCAAATTCTCCAAAATTCAATGACATAAATGGCAGTACTAAAAGCAGCTATCTCCCTCTAGTCACAAACAGCACCGTTAGGACTACAACTCATACATAAACTGTCCGATGTTTACACATACAAAATACATCTATACCAGATAAATGCAGAAAAACAATGACCTCATAAATATCCAAATTACAAAATCCACCATTAACCCCATTGTTAATTTTAAATCTTTTTTTTTTTATATTTCTAACAGGGCTGTAAAACACTCAGAATGCTCTATAAACTCAGACTGGACAACTCGACAAGCCAACTTCTACACACCAAGTCTCTACTGTGTGGCTGGTACACTTAGCAAGTAACCCTTTTCCTCCCAGTCACACTGTGAGAAGAGTCCAGACTCTTAATCCTACACAATAACAGTGCCTTTGGTATAACAGACCTTCCACCATTTGTGTCTCTCAAGCTTTTCTTCTGCTACCCAAGCTCTCCTAGAACCTGAACAAACTCAAAACCCTGGAAGGCAATTAAGGCATGCAGGTGACACTCACTCTATAATTACAAAATAACTCAAAGTAACCCTAATACGTGAAAGACTAAGTGTAATCAAATACACACAGGGTTGAAAATTGTGAACTAGCCTTTCAGCCCTCTTAGAGTAAATTAAAAAGCACTGTAAATGACCCACACGAGCCTCACACCAAGCAGCACTGTGAACTCCACCATGCGTGATCTCACCACTTGTTGCATTTCCTAAGACTTACACTAGCAGTAGCTGGTCTTAAAAAGTCACTTAACGCCGGGCGTGGTGGCGCACGCCTTTAATCCCAGCACTCGGGAGGCAGAGGCAGGCGGATTTCTGAGTTCGAGGCCAGCCTGGTCTACAAAGTGAGTTCCAGGACAGCCAGGGCTATACAGAGAAACCCTGTCTCGAAAAACCAAAAAAAAAAAAAAAAAAAAAAAAGTCACTTAAGGGCTGGAGAGATGGCTCAGAGGTTAAGAGCACTGACTGCTCTTCTGAAGGTCCTGAGTTCAAATCCCAGCAACCACATGGTGGCTCACAACCATCCTTAATGAGATCTGATGCCCTCTTCTGGTGTGTCTGAAGACAGCTACAGTGTACTTACACATAATAAATAAATAAATCTAAAAAAAAAAAAAAAAAAAAAAAAGTCACTTAAATAGTAGTGTGAGAGGCCTGTGTGTTTATCCAACAAAATGACATTACCAAGTGAGAGATACTAGCATGGCCTTCAACATTCCTTGGCCTTTCGTAGCAGTAACAGCAATTATCTCCAACTTTCCAAGATTAGTTATCAAGCATGTTCTTTGTTTTTAACTTTTACATTTCTGGGTCATGTCAGTGTTGGAAAGTCCTCAAAATCTACATAAGCAGCACTGCTAAAAATTACATGACACTTTAATTAACCGGTATGCTCACTAATGCCCCTTGTTTTTAAAACCACTACCAGGTGCTAACAAAACTAGAACTAGGGTAGGAGTTAGAGACCATCTTCCACCCCAGCATTAACTCACTCACTACAGGGCTAAGGCAATGAGTAAGAACAGTAGCTCTTGGCCATCTTCCTTTCTAATACTGTATGATCCAGGGGACACATCTGATTGTTAGCATATCTCCTGCCTCCTAATACAAAACTTCGCTGTATTTGAAAGAAAGCTAAAAAACGAGGAAAACTAAAATTTTAAGTAATGTTAAAAAGTTTAAAGATCTAGCCGGGCCGTGGTGGCACACGCCTTTGATCCCAGCACTTAGGAGGCAGAGACAGGCGGAACTCTTGAGTTCCTGGGCCTGATCTACAAAGTGAGTTCCAGGTCAGCCAGGGCTATACAGAGAAACCCTGTCTCAGGGAAAAAAAAAAAGTTCAAAGATCTAAAGGTGTTTTAATATTCCTTCATGTGATTAATGGCACATACAAGGCACCAGCTCTTTTGGAATTCACACTTCAGTATTACTTGAAATACAATGCATGATGCAAACACAGTATAAAGTACTTAAAACTTTTTACAGCCATATTTTCAACAGCAACATACAAACTGCATTAGTACCAATCAAGCACTCAGATTTCACCAATTTAAAGGTCTACACTGAGTTATAACGTCAGTATAGAATCTCCATTTCTTTCTTACCAAACCTACTGGAAATAAGGTACAGCTGTAGAGCTGACACCTAGTTCCCTAGATACTTACACATGGCCCTGAAGCAGGTTTTCTTGATCTGGGGAACTTTAGTTGTTTAGGTTCTGAAACACTTTCCTTCGTGGGGCCAAAATTAACTAAACTACAACACGATTAAGGCAAATCCAACACATCTCCCAGATGCAGTAAACTTGGCATCAGTCAGGACTGGCCACGACACGTGATGGTGTTTGGGTACTTCTGTGGAAATTAACTTGTGCACACAACAGGACCATCATCATTTCAGGGCCACAAGCCGTGGGCATCCCCTCGTTGAGTTTTATCACATAAAATTTGAAAACTAATACGAAAGTTTTATAACAACTACATTTAAGTCAGTATTATTTAAACAGTTGAAGAGAACTTTTCCACTAATGTCGCTAAACCATGGATGGATCCCAACACGAGAGTCGTCTGTGGAAGTCTCGCAACAAGAAACCACCTAAGTTTCCAATCACGGGGAAGGGTCTGGGACAACTCATCTTCATGTTCTCGGGAAGAGTGGATGGAGCACACACCTGCTTTCCTCTGGCAGAGATTAAGCTCCCAGGGACACAAAGGCCAGGGAATCAGACCTGGAGAGGCAAAAAGCTTTAGCTAGATACCCACCAAGCCCCTTGGCCACCCAAACACTTCGAGTGATTTTTTTTTTCTTTTTCTTTTTTTTTTTTTTTTTTTACCTCTTGGAGTTACTTCTCAGGCACTTAGCGGCACAAGATGTTGCAGACCAGTGGGAAGAAGGGGAAGGCTATGCGCTCTGGTCCCAAAGTCAGGGGAGGGGTGTGGACAGTTACCGCCAGGGCCGGGGCTCCAGGCCGGGACGGAGTAGTCTAGCCGCGCACGGGGCGCCGCCTGACTGTTCTCGGACCGCCCCCGTTACTCGGGGCGTTACAATGGCGACCGCAGGGCTCCCCGGACCTCCGGGTCTCGGCCCCCTTCCCCCTACCGCTCACTGGCTGCTCCGCTACATGTGACTAAACAAAACCCCCCGAGTCCGGAGCCCGGCTCGGCCCCTTTGTGTCCGCCACCGGATCCGCCGCCGCCGCCGCGGCGGAAAGGCACCCCCCGCCCCGCGCGCCCGCCTCTGAGTCCCGCCCCGCGGCGGCCGCCGCCGCTCACCTAAGGTTCCGCGGCCCCCCGCGGCCGCCGCCTCCCGGACCCCGCGGCCCGGGCTTCTTGTGCAGCAGCAACTCCGCCTCCTCGGCAGCAGCCGCCATCTTAGCCTGTGCGGCAAAACGCGTCCTTTCCGAGGGTTGGGAGCCAGCCTAGGGCGTAGCTCCCCGGGCCCGAGCGCCGCGGGCCGGGTCCCCCCACAACTTCTTCCGCCACCCTCAGTCCCGCCACCGCTTCAGCCCGGACGTCCGAAACGCGGCCGGGGCCGGGGCTAATCCGACCGAATAAGACCCCCGAAACTCACAGTTTGGTGCCGTGTGCGTCAAACCGGGGCGACGTTGGGAGCGCGCGGCGTCCCCGCGTCACACGCCGCTCTGTACGCTACTCGGCTCCAACGGCCCCCTCCGCTCCCCGCTTCTCGCCTCCGGCCTCGGTTCCCACGGCGCAGGCGCGCGGCTTTCCCGCCTCTGCCTGGCCGCCGGCCGCCGGGAGAAGCCAGCGAGGCGCGCCCGTGCGCTCGGGCCGCCGGAGCTCCCGTGCCAATCAGACCCACGGGGGGCGGCAGCAACGCTGCACCGCTGCTCTCCCGTGCCAAAACCAAACAAGGTCACCTCCCCCAGCGGTGACCTAACCACTCCGGAGGAGGTTCCCGCCCCAAAGTAGGCACGCTCCAAATATGGTGGCGACCAAACTCTGCAAGACCCAAGTACCAGGAATGCCTAGGCCCTTTAAGGTGGAATAGGCCCATCTCTAAACCCGTTCCCTTTTCCTAGTGTTGAAAGAACCAGCAACATATATCAGGCCTACCTTGGAGAACTGGCACAGACAGGTTTTATGATGTTAAACAGGCCAGGTGGCAAAAGCATCAGGTATAGAAATTCAGTTACCCAGACAAGACACCCAAAAAGAAGGCCCGGATTCGGGTTCCTTGGACTCTGCGAGCGCAGATTCTACACTAAAGAACATGCCTTGATTGTCCAAATTGGAGTCATGAAAAGAGACGTCAGAAATGCTGGTTAACTCTTGAGGTAATCAATAGATTTCCCAGAGGGTCTTCTAAATCTCCCTTTTAACAAGCGTTCAGCCATGGGCTTCTGAGGGAAGCGGCACACTAATTAGAGGTATTCACTTTGCTTTTGAAGCGAGTCAACAAGTTCCTAACCTGTTGAAGGTGAGCTAAACGTTCTAGAATACTCTGATGGGCCTGCCTTACTAAATTCTTTGGTTTCGCTGAACTTTTTCTCATGAAAAACTTTAAAAAGTTTTTTAGTAGTTAAGCAGTAATCATGAACTGTGCACCTCCAAACCTTCGAGATATTATTAACATTTACAGGAATACACCATAATTGCATTTATTTGTCAAGAATGGGAGTATCTTTCCTGAAAAACGGTGCCTTCAGAAGCAGCAAATGTATCCCAAAGAATGAACATTTTACTATCCACTCTAACTATTTCGCTTGCTAGTAACTCCTGACAACTAGAGTTCATGCTGTGTGTGTGTCAGGCATTCTTGTCACCTGTTCAAGTTCATTACAACCTAAAGTGGCAAAGAGAGATTAGACTGTTGAGCTGTTTCAAAATGAAAGCTTGCCTTCATATACACGAATAGATAGATACACAACAAATAAATGTGTGTCCATTTTTAGCCAATTGCTTGGGGAAGATGCACTTTAGAGACTTATTCTCATCTCATGAGTTTGGGTTTTGCTTGAATGTGTGGCTGTGCACCACATGCTTCATGCCTGGTACCACAGAGTCCAAATGAACCTCAGGAAGAACCTGAAACTGGAGCTGCAAATGACAGGCCATCATGTGGAAGGTGGGACCTGATCCTGAGTCCCCAGCAAGCACACAAGGTACTCAGCCAGTGAGCCATGTCTCCTGACCCACCAGATCTGTTAACCTGCAGAACTCAAAGGCCTATTACCTGGAACCAAGCCTTGTATACTTCAGGGCACATTTCTGATATATAAAATATATCGATGTATAGGATCTCCAGATATTGTGTGTGTGTGTATTCAGATTATATAAAGTGTTGAATAAATGAGTTTCCATAGTTCTAAGAAAAGAATCTACTTTCAACTTAGTAGGGAGTGGGGAGGTTAAAAACATAAAGCTTTTAAAATTATAAACAGAGCCGGGCGTGGTGGCGCACGCCTTTAATCCCAGCACTCGGGAGGCAGAGGCAGGCGGATTTCTGAGTTCGAGGCCAGCCTGGTCTACAAAGTGAGTTCCAGGACAGCCAGGGCTATACAGAGAAACCCTGTCTCGAAAAACCAAAAAAAAAAAAAAATAAAAAAAAATAAAATTATAAACAAAATCTCTCATGAGAGTCAGGCATGGCGGTGAGTACCTTTATTCCCAGCACTATGGAGGCAGGGGTGGGGTGGAATCTCTAATTTGAGGCTAGCCTAGTCTATAAAGAGACTTCCAGAATCGCTAGGGCTACACAAAGAAATCCTGTTGAGAAAAATAAATAAATAACCCCATAAAACAGAAAATAGACTCAGTATACAAATACTTTCCTATAAAATATATCTAAAGTTTAATTGAACTGGGGAGATGGCCCAGGGGGCAAAGCGCACTGTTCAGTGTGAAGACTAGATGGAGTTCAGATTCCAGAACTCTTGTAAGAGCTCGATGGCCATGACATCAGGTCTGTAACTGTAGCCTGTGAGGCTCAGAGACAGGGATCCTTACAGCAAGCTGGCTAGCCAGACTCACTAAATCTTCATGCTCTTGGTTCAGCAAGAGACACTGCTGAATACATGAGATAGAAAGCAATCAAGGGGGCTGGAGAGATGGCTCAGCGGTTAAGAGCACTGACTACTCTTCCAGAGGTCCTGAGTTCAAATCCTAGCAAACACATGATGACTCACAACCGTCTGTAATGGGATCTGATACCCTCTTCTGGTGTGTCTGAAGACAGCTCCAGTGTAGTTATACATAATAAATAAATCTTTAAAAAAAGAAAAAGAAAAAAGAAAGCAATCAAGATGTCATATCAACCTCAGGACTCCACAAGCATGATCAATCCAGCACATAGACATCGTACCACCCTCGAGACTCTAGACATGCATGTATGCAGGTGCACCCCTCCACATATGTGTAATTACTCACTCAAAAAAAAAGGGGGGAGCATGTTTACTGTCGTTCTCTTTAGCATCTCAAACTCGGATGCTGAGAGAAAGGAATACTGAGCCAGGGAACCTTACACGTGGAACGTTGAAGCAGTGCACACAGAAGGACCTGTTAGTTTTGTTAATTTCAAAATACCATAAGGAAACGATTTAAGAGAGAAGAGAACTGTTCTTAGCTCACAGTGTTAGTCCATGGTTAACTGGCTCCACTGCCAGATCAGAGAATGGCAGAAACACGGTGCAAAGTCACCAGTCACTGTCAGAAAAACTAGCCATCGTGTCAGAGCCAGAAGGCAGAAAGAATGGAAAGATGGGGTCAGAGTCAAGATCCACTCTTCCAAGGAACACCTCAGTGACCTAATTCACCCAAATAGACCCCATCACTATCAATAATGTCTTCAAATTGTGAATTCATCAATGGGTTGATCTACTACCGATGTTAATCCTCATGATCAAATCACGTCCCAAAGGCCTATCGGCTGGGGACCAAGCCTCTCCTGCATGAGCCATCAGGGAGAATTCAGATTTAAACCATAACAAAGCACAAGAAAACAAATGAAAGGACTGAAGAGAAAAAAAGAGATGAAGCAAGAGAGTAATACCGCAGTAGCAAAGGAAGTACTGGTAACAGCTTCGTGTTATGACAACTGGCCCCAAATTTCAGTGGTATAACAACAGTAAGCATGTTTGTACAATACTCCTCTGCAGTAGGTTGGAGAGGAGGCCACGGAGCATAATCAGGGCATAATAATCAACATTATTATGCCCTGTTATTCAGGGCATAATGTATACATCAGACACGGACAGAAAACACTTCTCAGTTTCAGTAGTTAGCCATCCAGGCACGTGACCCTCTCACTGAAAGACAGACTCCAGAATGTAGTTTATTCTATTCCACTGAGGTAAGTGAGAAAAGTAGAGTTCCTAAGTAAATGTATCGAAAGGCTCCTGAGAGATAGGGATGTCCAAAGCTGGGCGGGGGCGGCGGCGCATGCCTTATATCCCAGCCAGCACTTGGGAGGCAGAGGCAGGTGGATTTCTGAGTTCGAGCCCAATCTGGTCTGCAGAGTGAGTTCCAGGACAGCCAGGGCTACACAGAGAAACCCTGTCTCGGAAAAACAAAACAAAAGATAGGGGAGTCAACAGTATGTACAAGGTCAAGGAGGTAAGTTCCAAAACATGAACGATTCCAATGGTTCTTGGTAATAAATAAAAGGCAAAGAGACAGACAGACAGACACACACACACACACACACACACACACACAGAGAGAGAGAGAGAGAGAGAGAGAGAGAGAGAGAGAGAGACTACTAGTTATAGAAAGCTGATGTGGTGGTTTGAATAAGAGTGAGCCCCAAAGCTCATATATTTGAATGCTTGGTCATCAAGAAGTGTCACTGCCTGAGAGGGATTGAGAGGTATGGCCTTGTTGAAGTAGGCATGGCCTTGTTAGAGGGAGTATGTCACTGGGTGTGGGCTTTGGATTTACAAAAACCTAAGCCAGTCACAGTATCGCTCTCTTCCTGCTGCCTATGGACAGATCTAGAAGTAGATCTCTCAGCTACTTCTCTAGCACGGTGTCTACCAGCACACGGCCGTGCTTCTCGCCATGACTGTAATGAACTAAAACTTGGAAACTGTAAGCAAGACCCAGTTAAGTGTGTTGCTTTATAAGAGCTGCCGTGGTCATGGTGTCCCTTCACAGCCATAGAACATTGGCTAAGACAGCTGATAAGATCAAGCCATTGGCTTACACAACTGAGAGAAATAGAAAGTTAAAGGTAAATACCCAGAGGTTCTCTACATCAAAGCAGCCAGGCTTCTCCTGGATAAGAGCACCTCCAGAACACTTTCACCAAATTTCCACACACAGAGAACTTGACACATGACTTTGTTTCCTTTTTGTTTCTTCTTATTATTATTTTATTTATTTTTATTAGATATTTTCTTTATATACATTTCAAATGCTATCCTGAAAGTTATCTATACACTCCCTCTGCCCTCCTCCCCTACCCACCCACTCCCGCTTCTTGGCCCTGGTGTTCCCCTGTACTGGGGCATATAAAGTTTGCAAGACTAAGGGATCTCTCTTCCCAGTGATGGCCGACTAGGCCATCTTCTGCTACATATGCAGCTAGAGATACGAGCTCTGGGGGTACTGGTTAGTTCATATTGTTGTTCCACTTATAGGGTTGCAGACCCTTTCAGCTCCTTGGGTACTTTCTCTAGTTCCTCCATTGGTGGCCCTGTGTTCCATCTTATAGCTGACTGTGAGCATCCATGTTTTCTTTTTTCAGTCAAAGATTCCAAATATTCTATAATATTTTCTTGACATCCGTGAAAGGGAAAAAAAAAAAGGTACCTGTAATTTCAGCTATCCCATCTGCTTTATTAAGAAAAAGTGTAGAGCCGGGCCTGGTGGCACACGCCTTTGATCCCAGCACTTGGGAGGCAGAGGCAGGCAGATTTCTGAGTTCGAGGCCAGCCTGGTCTACAAAGTGAGTTCCAGGACACTAATTAGGAAAGTGACTTACAGCCTGATCTTACAGCTGCATTTTTTTCAATTGAGACTCCCTCCCCGAGAAGGACTTTATTATGTTAAAGCTGACCTAAACCAGCCAGCACGACTGGCCCCTTGTCAACATGATGTGCAAACACATCACTGTTAAGCCGCAATCTTTCCTCTCTTACTCATTCCCCAGAAATCACACATTAGGACTAGAGAGATGGTTAAGAGCACTGACTGCTCTTCCAGAGGTCCTGAGTTCAATTCCCAGAAACCACATGGTGGCTCACAACCATCTGTAATGGGATCTGATGCTCTCTTCTTGTGTGTCTGAAGACAGCTACAGTGTACTCATTCATACACATAAAATAAGTAAATAATTCTCTTTTTAAACAAATACATTAATAAAGACATCACAATATAAAACATTTGGCAAACGTAAAACATCCCTCAGCCTTCAAAAATTCAAACATTTAAAAATGTAAACATTTAAGCCGGGGGCGTGGTGGCGCACGCCTTTAATCCCAGCACTCGGGAGGCAGAGGCAGGTGGATTTCTGAGTTCGAGGCCAGCCTGGTCTACAAAGTGAGTGCCAGGACAGCCAGGGCTACACAGAGAAACCCTGTCTCGAAAAACCAAAAAAAAAAAAAAAAAAAAAGTAAACATTTAAAAATTCAGTCTCTTTTAAAATCCAAAGTCTCTAACCATATAATCTCTCTCAGCAATGGGCACCTATAAAATAAAAAATATGCTAAATGCTTTTCTTCAAGAGAGAAGAACTAGGCACAGTAACAATACAATAAAAGCAAAACCAAACTCCAGCCGGGCAGTGATGGCACACGCCTTCAATCCCAGCACTTGAGAGGCAGAGGCAGGCAGATTTTTGAGTTCAAGGCCAGCCTGGTCTACAGAGTGAGTTCCAGGACAGCCAGGGCTACACAGAGAAACCCTGCCTTGAAAAACCAAAAAATAAAAAAATAAAAATAAAAACAAACAACAAAAAACCAAACTCCAATAACTCAAAGGCCAATGTCTAGGACCCACTCACGATCTTCTGGTCATCTAAAGGGCACAGGTCACTTCTCTGTCCCCGCCCTCTGCAGCACACACAGCTTGGCTTCTATACCCCAGTTGGCTCCACTCCACCACAGCTGCTGTTCCTGGTGGCCATACCTTAGTACTGCATCTCCACAATGCTGGGATCTCTGTTGCAACTGGGCTGCACTTTCACCAATAGCTTCTCCTGGAATCTCTTCAGGGACTCCAGCCCAGCCATACACAGTGCCAAGCCACAGCTGCTTTCCATGATGCCTTCAAAGTCAGTATTACCTGGGTTACTCTTACTCTACCAAGTATGGCTGCCAGCACAAGGTACAACCTTGACTATTTCTGGAACACAGCTTCTGAGTGCTGACCCTGAGGAAAACATTCCAGAAGATTTACCTCAATGATTTTCTCTTCTCTTAATCACCATCAATTTCACAACTCCAGCCGAACAGCATCCATTGACCCAGTAACTCAAAGGTTTTGGTCTCTTCCCTTTGAAATTTCACAAGCTAAGCCTCTGTTGTCTGCACTGATCTCAGCTGTCTTTCTTTCTTTCTTTCTTTCTTTCTTTCTTTCTTTCTTTCTTTCTTTCTTTCTTTCTTTTAGATTTATTTATTTATTTAATGTATATGAGTGCACAGTAGCTGTCTTCAGACACACCAGAAGAAAGCATCAGATCCCATTACAGATGGTTGTGAGCCACCATGTGGTTGCTGGGAATTAAACTCAGGACCTCTGGAAGAGCAGTCAGTGCTCTTAACCGCTGAGCCATCTCTCCAGCCCCGTCTTTTCTTCCAAGCTCCTACAGAACACCCAACTAAGCTCTCAACACTCAATGGCTTTTCTAGCCTAAAGTTCCAAAGTCCTTCCATAATCCTCCCAAAACATGGTCAGGTCTATCAATCAAAACCCTATTTCTGGTATCAAAATCTGTATTATTCTGGGTTCTCGAGAGTAACAGAACTAACTATATATATTAGAGAGACATAATGCATATATTTGTATATATTTACTTATAGAATATATATTTACATATTTATATTATACATATTTATTAGAATGACTTACAGTTTGTGGTCCAGCTAATCCAACAATGACCACCTATGAATGGAAGTTCCAAGAATCCAGTGGTTGTTTCACAAGGCTGGATGTCTCAGCTGGTCTTCAGTAAGTGCTGGGATCTGGAAGAAGTAGGCTCTAATGCCAGTGAAGGAACAATTCATCAGGCATTCATAACCTAGGTAAGTCCCAAAAGGACGCAGGACATCAGGGTTACTTCAGCCACAAGTGTATTCCAGAGGCACATACCACCACACCTACACAGTGCTGAAGATCCCACCCAGGACTTCATGAATGCCAGGACAGTACTCTGCCAGCTGAGCCACAACCTCAGTCCCAGGACGATTTATTTTTGCCCTAAGAAATAAGTCTTCCACATGACAAATTCATAAAGGGAGTCTCATTAATTAAGAACCTTTCCCAAAGTTTTACAATGTAGCCTCAAGCTAAGGAATTCTGACATAGCAGGTCCTTTCTCTTCAGGCATTTTATCTTCAGGACTCTTTATAAATATCCATAAAGACAAGTGATGAGGCCCAGGCAAAGTGGGGCCAAGGATAATCAGGCTAAGAAGTCCAGGCAAGCTGAGGACTTCATCGGGACACTCTGGAGGCATAAGGGGATCAGAAACACAGAGCATGACATCAGAGAAGGGGGAAGAAGATAAGTTGCACAGGGCATTGGGCCAAGGAGACAAACCACTGACCTTCGCCAGCTGCCTAGGATAAGTTCTAATCAGAGGCCAATGCCCCAACAACACAGAGGTGACGTAGACATCACTGTCTTCAGGGAAGAAGGAGCCAACAGGGCCACACTCTTGCTTTGTCTGTTTTAAAAACACTCCTTACCTCCTCTCGGGTAGCTATCTGTCACTGTCTGCTGGCAGCATTACCAGACTGAATGATTATACCGGTTATTCATCACAGGTATGGTAGGTATGTGAAATGTGCTGATGACAGCCTGTCTGCTTCCCAAATCATGGGCTTTGTACCATCTGGATTGCTGGAGAAAGCAGCCTGCCTACCAACTGATGTAAGCACACACTCTGATTTCTTGGTGTGCTCAGTACTTTATCTGTCTGTCTGTCTATCATCTAGCTGTTGGTCAGTCAATCCATCTGTCTATTGTATGTCTGTCTGTGTGTCTGTCTATGTGTCTGCCTGTCTGTACTCTCTCTCTCTCTCTCTCTCTCTCTCTCTCTCTCCTCTCAGGACCTCAGGCAAACGTTTTATCACTGAGGTACATCCTACCCTTTAATGTTTAAATGACATGTGAAAAAATGACATGGGAAATGACATGTAAATGACATGTTTAAATGACATGTGGAAAACTTAAAAACTATACATAGTAATAGAGTGCCATGTGATGTTTTGATATATGAATGCATCATGGAATGCTTATATCAAATTAATCATCTCAGGAGTGGTGAGATGGCTTAGCAGTTAAGAGTGCTTGCTTCTCAATCATGAGGACCAGAGGTCAGATACCAGCACCCTTGTCACAAGCTGGGCATCTGACATGTGCATTTAATAGTAGCTCCTATGACTCCAGAGGAATTGCTGGCAGTAGCTAGCTTAGCTGAGAAAACTGTGAACTCCAGGGTCACAGAGAAGAGACTCTGACTCAAAGGACTGAATGGAAAGTGATTGACAGGGACAGTTGACACCCACTTCTGGTCTCTGTGGGCATAGGCACACATGTGTGCACATACTGTCACACAGAGACCTATGCAGAACATGATAATTAATAAGTAAATCCCATATCTATCTTCTTATTCATTTATCATTTCTTACAGGTTTTTGAAATACACAGCATATTAGTACCTACAATCATTTTACTGTGCACAGCAGAGCTTCTGATTCCTAAGTTAGTGTCTCTACATCAACCTTCCGCCATGGCTTCCTATCTCACTACTCCATCTCAGATAACCACCTAGACAGCACTGGTCTCCTAACATCTTCGACATTTGTTTTTGCCATATCAGTTAGACTGTGCAATGCTTGTCTTTCTGAGCCTGGCTGCAATATGAGAGTACAGATGTTTCTTCAATATTTTGAATGTCTCTTTGTTGTACTGCAGACCTGAGAGGTTGTGGAAACATTAGGAGGTGGGGCTTTTCAAAAGACGCAGCTTACTGGGGGTATGCACTTGAGGGCTATCTTGGGACCCCAGGATGGGTGTTTGCTGTCTTTGCATCATGAGTCTCCATCCACTTACTCCTGCCTCTGACATGCTATGTTCACAACTAAGTAGAGCCATCGTGGACTGAGAACTCTGAAGCCATCAACCAAAACAAGTCTTTCTTCATTTCTCCTCTGTGTTTAGTCTCTGTTGTTTTGTTTATGGACAGTTTATTGAATACACTAAGTAAGGGTGAGGGACTGGGCAGCAGTTCAGACACTGCCTGCAGCCAGTCCTTTTTCTCTTTTAAAGATGGCTTCCTTAGGCATTTGTCACAGCAATAGGAACCTAACGAAATGGCCTTTGGACCAACACACACGGAGGTTTTTTTTTTGTGGCTCCATACAAATGTTAGGACATTTTACTAGTTCTTGTGAAAGCTTGGTGTTTTAGTGGGGATCCCATAGTAAGTGCTGAAATTGCTGGTCATCAATCCTACCTTCTCCCAAGAGCACAGTCTACCGTGCCTGCTTTCTGTTGGTCTTCATTTTTGCTTTGTTTAGCTTTTCTTTGTTTTATGATAGGGAATCACTATATAACCCTCGCTGACCAGGAAATTACAGAGATTCCTGTGCCTCTCCCTCCTGAGTCCTGGGGTGAAAGGTGAGCGCTGCCATGCCCAACCTCTGTTGGTGTGTGTGTGTGTCTGTGTGTCTGTGTCTGTGTGTATGTGTTTGTTTGTTTGAGACAGGGTTTCTCTGTGTAGCCCTGGCTGTCCTGGAACTCACTTTGTAGACCAGGCTGTCCTCGAACTCAGAAATCTGCCTACCTCTGCCTCCGAGTGCTGGGATTAAAGGCGTGTCTCAGTCTCTCAGTCTCTTAAGACACAATAGAAACAGATCCTGTTAATTATCTTACCTCACCCCTGCAGGCACTATACAGTAGCCACTGTGACCCTTCGCTGGAACTCCCCTGCATCACTAGAACAGTACCATCACTGTTTGCCAGGAACCTGCACAGCCTCAGCTCATGGCCCAAGCTAGAGCTGAGCCCTTATTCTGAGCATTTCTTTTCATACACTATTCTATAAATGTTTGTCTATGAAGCATTAGGGCCCACCATTTCAACGGAACATCCCTCCCTCAGAGAGGCTTTCCTCGGCCTCTCTCACCCTCACACTGCATGCTGTGCTTCTCGTTACATTTATTCTCCTCATGTGACACTCAGTCCCACAGTACTTGAAAAATAAAAAGGGCTCCAGGAATTCAATTTCAGAAAGTATGAAGTCATTCTGCTGTGAGATTAGTGACGTGGCTGGAGCAGGCCTGCAAGCTGCAAAGTGAATTCTAAATACTACACTTACATCCATAGACAAAAGCAGCCCCCAGCCCCAGTCAGCAAAACCTCTTCTAACAGTTACAGTGGCCAATTCGGAGACCCATGGCTTCCCAGGATACAGAAACTGCCAAACTCTGCCAAACAGAGTGATGGATGTGGACCCCAAAAGAGTAACTTAAGCCACCTCCTCCAAGGCTCAGGGAGTGTGGTGGGAGAGAGGGCAGAAGTATGTAAGGGTCAGAGAGAGGCTGAAGGCTTTGCAGTACTACTGTCTGGATTTCACAGACGTACTGAAATCATTACCTCACATCAACTGTAGTTGTCTGTCTACGCCAACACAAGACAGTTGGGTAGCTGGGGGTTGCTACAACCGAACTATTAGCAATTGATAAATCCTAGGAGTGGAAGAATCAATCTTTAGTTGTGTGTTCTCTGGGGCACACCAGGCTGCAACAGATGGCTCCAAAGCCCCCAATTACACAAATGGACCTGGTTAATCTTCAGGGAGGAGAGTCACAGAATGAAACATACAAACATGAATGTGCTAGAGAGTGTTGGGCAGGGAGAAGGTCAACATGTGCTCAGTACGTAGGATGTATAGATGTGAAATTGTTACATATATATATATATATATATATATATATATCCATAGACAAAAGATATATATGGGCCTTGAACTCCCGAGCAGGCATGCCTGGTTATGTGGGTTGAATCCAGGGATCTATGCATGCCACACAAGCACTTTACCAACTGAGCTACATCCCTAACCTTTGGTTAAAGATGGATGCTAGGGCTGGAGAGATGGCTCAGTGGTCAGGAACTCAGATTGTTCCTGCAGAGGATCAGAATTCAATTACTAGTACCTGTGTTAGGTGACTCACAACCACTTGTAACTCCAGTACCTGGGGATCCAATCCCTTCTTCTGGCTTCTTTACCTACTGCACTTGCATGTGCAAGCTAGCTCTCAGACAAACACATATGCAAATAGCTTTTTAAATGCTAATTTTAATTTCAGCCACAGTTTGGATAACAGATTGTTAGAAAGCCTGCATATCACATAATTAATTATTATGCATCAAATGGAAGTGACAGGTTAATGTATCCCTTTATCTTCTCAAAAGAGGGATGTCAGGGGCTGAAACTATAGCTTAATGGTACTCAGCTATTGAAGTTCCTGGGTTCAATCCCAGCAATCCCAGCAACAGAGACAGAGAACAAATACAAGCATGTTTGGAGCTCTGTAGGAAATCCTACACAAGATGACTCTGGGTGAGAATCTAGTCAATTTGCTGTCTACAAAGGCACAGTGGAAGTGAATTAGAAGCCATCACATAAGGACAAAGATGTGTGTTCATACTCCACAGGCCTGTCCTCCCGGGAGCAGGGCAACCTCCATCTTCATGCCTGCTTGCAAATGAGCGCCACAGCTGAACTTGTTCACTGTGAGCTCTTATAAGCAGGGTCAGCGTAATTCTGCCCCAATTCCTGGGTGGCCTGGGCTTTAGGGAAGGGCGAGAGTATATGGTAGGGAACTCTCTCTCTCTCTGCACCTATGGGAGGAAGCCACCCTGCTGGGCGCTGATGTCCTTGTATAGCTACTTAGATAAGCACGTGCTCCGCCCACAACCTCTCACCAAGAGAGCTTCTCACTGGCTCCCAAAGGGGAACTGTTTGGTTTCGACAAGGGGACAAGAAACTGAGGGGCATATTTTACATACCAAAGCAGTCCTGGCGTCCAGGGTCTCCCAACATCCTCCACTCCGTACCTGGCACACCCTGCCCCCAACCCTAAACTTTCCAGCCCAGCGGCTGGGCTGCCCTTCCCCCAGAGGCTCTTCCCTATATAACCAGACATTTTGCTCTCCTCTTTTTCTCTTCTCCGACGCTCCCCTTTCTCTCTCTCTTCCTCTCCGACCCCCTTCCCTTTCCCCATGACGACTTCCCGGGCCTTGGTCCTTGGGCCAGTGAATCTGGAGAGCAGCTTCCCAATAAACCTGCCTTTAATATAATCTAATCTGGTTTAAATTGGCTCACGTCACCGGTAACCTATCTGGAACTTTGGCGGAATCAAACAGTGTTTTGTTGTTAGGATCTTACATGTGGGAGATAGTGCCTCTCCTCCTACCACACCCCTACTCTGAGGAAGATTCTTGAAACAATACTCTTTCCTCTTCAGTTTTAAGAGGAAAAAAAGAAAAAGAAAGGAAGGAAGGAAGAAAGAAAGAAAGAAAGAAAGAAAGAAGAAAGGTAAGAAAAAAAAGAAAAGAAAAAGAAAGGAAAGAACAAAGGAAAAAGAGAAGATGCTTAAACACATAAAAACACATACAGGATGACTCTGTTAGTAAGGAGGAAACTAAGGCATAGCCCTAAGGGTTGGGAAGAGAAATTGATGAGTTTGGCAGCCTGCTTTGGAAATGAGCAGCGGAGGCCGATCTAGCTAATATGAGAAGAATGTTGGAAGGAACTTAGAAAAGCAACATAGTTTTTGAATTGCTTAGGAGTGAAGAGGTCTTGTGACAGCCCTATCCCAAGCTTTGACTAAGGAACAGCACAGAAGGAGGAGATAAAGGGCTGGTTCTCAACCCTCCCAAGGCTGCCACCCTTTGATACAGTTCCTCGTGCAGTGTTGACTCCCGACCTTAAACTTATTTCATTGCTACTTCAGAACGTCCACTCCTGTTATGAATCCTAACGTAAATATCTGTGCTTTCTGATGGTCTTAGGCCACCCCCGTGAAAGAGTCCTTAGACTCTTAAAGGGGTCTCGACCCATAGGTTGACGCTGAAATAAACTCAGTCTCTCTAGGCAGCAACACTGACTGCTGTTTGATAGTAAATGTATCAGGTAGCTGCCTGCGGTGGGCCTGTGCATATATTCTCCATTTTGTCATGAAAAGTCGTCCGGTCAAAACTTCCAGGCTGCTCACCATCCAGAACTAAGTGTTAAGTGTGAACTCTAGCCAAAGTTACCCAGCACGCAGGTAGATGTACCAGGAGAAATCGCTGAAATACTGACGGAAAATAAGCAAGGGCCAGTGAAACGCCCTTTAAAAGTCGAGAAGGTTTGTGCTGGGATTCATGCTTTCCTCCGACTATTCGGAACTTTTTGTTTTTTTTAAGAGATGAGACCTAGGACTGGGGCTGTTGCTCGGTGTCAGAGAGCCTGCCTTGCATGCATGAGGCCCTGGATTCAACCCTAGCACAGAAGGAAGGGAGAGAGGGTTGGGGGAGGGAAGGAAAGGAGGAAACAGGGAGGAGGGATCAGGGAGGGGTGAGTCTCACACTAGGCCTCTTGATGGCCTGCCTCCAGAGTAGCTGGGACTACAGCCTTGTGCCACTACACCCAGCTGGGACCTTACCTAAGACAGGAAGTATTTGCCATGTTCTAAGCACGCTCTCGGTGGTTTTCTGCTTAGATACTAGAGCACGTACTTACACAAACGGCTAAATTCCTCAAGACGTTTGTCACCCCACCCCCGGTGGCACCGTGGCTTCTTCTCTTCACAGGAGGGAGGGTTGATGTCTTGAAGGGCTGACCTGCCAGGTATTTCAGGCTAACCTTCATAAAAAAGGAGTTTCTCTGCCGAGCTTTTGTCTGGTTAGCAAGGGTTTAGGCGTTTACTTTCCCCGGAGCAGCCTGAGTGCAGAGCTCTCAGGGAGAGCCACGCCGTCCCTGATGGAGCCTACAAGCCAGCTTGTTGATGGTGTAACACCACACTAGGTGCAGGTAAAACTACTATGAGTACTTGGAATTAAAGGAGCCAGAATCTCCAGGGGCAGGCAGGCTGAGGGGAGGGGATGAAGGGGAGAGGGGGGAAGGCTGCTCAGAAGGGGCCTGGCTCAGAACAAAGCATTCTTGGAATGAAAGCAGGCTGCTCTTCCCGTGCTATAATTTGAGATAAATTAGGAAAGCTGCCAGTTTAAAAAAAAAAAAGTCTCCACAGATGTCTGGAAGTGTGAGCATTTCCTTCTTTGGGGAGGTGTGGTGGCTGAAAGCCTGGATTCTGGGATCTGGAAGGCCTGCCTGTCAATCACCTCCCTGCAGTTTATTGTGTCTTTGGAAGACCCAACTGCTTTATTGGCTTCAGTTGCATTGTCTATGGAATTAATTATGCCCTTCAGTTTCTGTTTTTGTTTTAAAGGTTTATATCAGAGGCCGAAGTGATGGCTCAGTAGCTCCTTCCAGAAGACCGAGGTTCAACCCCCAGCACCCACATAAGTGGCTCACAGCCATCTCTAACTCTTGTTCCAGTAGATCCAGTGCCCTCTTTGGGCCTCCTTGGGAAATGTACCCACAATGTGCATGTAGACAGAACACCCATACACATAAAGTAAGAATAAGTAAATCAAAAGAAGAAGGAAGAGGAGGAGGAGGAGCAGGAGTTGGAGGAGGAGGAGGAAGAGGAGGAGGAGGAGGAGGAGGAGGAGGAGAAGGAGAAGGAGAAGGAGAAGGAGAAGGAGAAGGAGAAGGAGAAGGAGAAGGAGAAGGAGAAGGAGAAGGAGAAGGAGAAGAAGAAGAAGAAGAAGAAGAAGAAGAAGAAGAAGAAGAAGAAGAAGAAGAAGAAGAAGAAGACAATGACAGCGAGCGAGGCCTATCAGGAACTGGGGAGTTAGCTTAGTGTTTGCTGCTTGGGCAGGAGGAGCTGAGTCTGAGCCTCAGCACTTACAGAAAAGCCTGTGGCAGCATCCCACAAGGGTAACCCCAGCACTGGAAAGTGGAGACAGCAGTCCCCAGGGCTCACTGGCCAGTCAGTCTGGCCAAAGCCAGGTTCTAGGTTAAGTGAGGAGACCTTGCCTCAAAAAATAAAAGTGTCTCACTGAAAGGGATGGTTCAGCAGGTCAGAGCACTTGACATGAGCCTAATGCGTTCAGTTCAAGCCCAGTAACTGCAGTGAGAAGAGAGAACCCTTGAAGGTTATCCTCTGCTGCCCGGCATGTATACTGTGTGTGCATATGTGTGTGTGTGTGTGTGTGTGTGTGTATGTATGTATGCATATGTATACACACACACACACATGGTGGACTGGCTGAAGAACAGGCTGCTCTTCCAGAGGACCCAAGTTCAGTTCCCAGCACCCATATGGCCACTCACAACTGTCTATTACTCCAGTTTCAAGGGATCTAGTGTCCCCTGTAAGAGGACAAAGCCCCCTGAACTCATGCATGGCACCACCTTGTCCTGCTTTTCTTGTCTCCTGCAGTGGGTCCTTCTTACCCATCAGTATATGCTGGGACTCCTCAGGACCAGCCGAGGGGCTTTCCCTCCTCCATGAGTTCTCCTTTACACACTCATCTAATATCTGCTTCGCAGGGCAGCAAGGGCCATTTATATAACCCACAACTTCTATCTCCTTCGCAGACCTCTGGTATGAATTATTTCTGTTTTCAGTTGACTCAAATTTCCAGTTGTTTAGGGAGTGGACTTCCCTTTGATTGTCTTGTGAATACCTCAAAATTAGGATCTTTAAACGCCACTTTTCCCCTTGTCAAGCCCCCATCTGGCACCTGAAATCTCAATAAAGCCAGCAAGATCCACCCCAGTGCTGGATGCCTGATTCCATGCCCCCCACCCCCACCCCCAGATATCTCATTTAACCTGTCACCTGGATTGTCCCTTGTACCACTTCAGTATGGATAACCAAAGTCCGTTCCTTTCTCTATCCTTGCAGCCAACACCAGACTCCATGTAGACCCCTGCGATGCTATCCTACATTCAAACCTCCCCCCCCCCCCCCCGCCAGCAGCCAGATGTCAATCTGACCGTGGTGATTGAAAGCTTTTAAAAATTCCTTCCTAGAGTGCTGGGAGTGTGTTAATGATGGAGGGTTTGTCCAGCCTGAGTGAAGCCCTCCAAGTGATTTCCAATGAAGGAAACAAGCAAACCCTTCAGAGGCTCCATCATTGCCCTTCAGATAAATTCCAAGCTCTTTACGGAGCTGAGTCCCTAATTCTCCCAGCTCCAGCCATTCTGATGCTTTGTTCCATGGGGCACACAAATGACCTGGGGATCACCTTTCAAGTTGCCCGCACATTTGTTGTTCCTTCTGTGGAGAACCTCACATTTTAACCTGCTTCTCATCTAGACTACGCCTTAAAGGACCTTGCCTCTGTGGAACCTTCAGCATTCCTCAGTTACAATGTAACAGATGGTTATCAAGAACCTGCAGCTAGTTGTGATGTCTGGAAACAGAGATCTAGCTTAGTTAGGCGCTGAGGACAAATGCTTCCACTCATGTAGCTCAGAGCCTAATAGCAGAGACAGAAATCATCAAATGATCAACACATAAAAATGCACGTTAGGGTCAGTGAACTGGTGGGTAAAGGCATCAGCTGCCAAGCCCGATGGCCTAAGGCCTAGTTCTGGGATTCAGTGGGAGGAGAAAACAGACTCTTGCAAGTGGCCCTCATGATGTCTACATTTACTACATAAATAAGTACATTTTTTTTATTTAAAAATTTGAACTTTACCACGAAATGGAAGTAAGTGATGCTTTGAAGGGCTCGAATAGCACAGGAGATAATGAGTAGCCTAGACCTACAGACTGATCCTGAATTAACACTAAGAGTTGCAAGCAGAGGCAGGCCCGTGAGTTCAAGGCAGGCTCTGTGAGTTCGAGGCCAGTCTGGTCTACAAAAGGAGTTCTAGGACAGCCAGGGCTGTTACATAAAGAAATCCTATCTCAAAAACCAAAAAAAAAAAAAAAAAAAAAAAAAATCAAAACAAACCAAGGCTGAAAAGGGATGGCAAGGGTGGAATAAAAAAGAACCTACAAAGTTGCCAATGTGCAGCTACCAAGGTCTTATTTTCTTCTCATTTCTTTTTCAGATGGACTAACTGGAACTCACATGTTCAGTCCTGGGCAAGTTGAATTTGAGATAACGTTAAGATCTGATGTGGAGGTACAGAGCTAAACAAAGAATTCTCAACTGAGGAATACCGAATGGCTGAGAAGCACCTGAAAAAATGTTCAACATCCTTAATCATCAGGGAAATGCAAATCAAAACAACCCTGAGATTCCATCTCAGACCAGTCAGAATGGCTAAGATCAAAAATTCAGGTGACAGCAGATGCTGGCGAGGATGTCGAGAAAGAGGAACACTCCTCCATTGTTGGTGGAATTGCAAGCTTGTACAACCACTCTGGAAATCAGTCTGGCAGTTCCTCAGAAAACTGGATATAGTACTACCAGAGGATCCCACAATATCTCTCCTGGGAGTATATCCAGAAGATGTTCCAACTGTTAATAAGATCACATGCTCCACTATGTTTATAGCAGCCTTATTTATAATAGCCAGAAGCTGGAAAGAACCCAGTTGTCCCTCAACAGAGGAATGGATACAGAAAATGTGGTACATTTACACAATGGAGTACTACTCAGCTATTAAAAAGAATGAATTTATGAAATTCCTAGGCAAATGGATGGACCTGGAGGGCATCACCCTAGTGAGGTAACCCAATCACAAAAGAACTCACATGATATGCACTCACTGATAAGTGGATATTAGCCCAGAAACTTAGAATACCCAAGATACAACTTGCAAAACATATGAAACTCAAGAAGAACGAAGACCAAAGTGTGACATTTTGCCCCTTCTTAGAATTGGGAACAAAACACCCATGGAAGGAGTTACAGAGACAAAGTTTGGAGCTGAGATGAAAGGATGGACCATCCAGAGACTACCCCACCCGGGGGTTCATCCCATGATCAGCCACCAAATGCAGACACTATTGCATACGCCAGCAAGATTTTGCTGAAAGGACCCTGATATAGCTGTGGAACAACAATATGAACTAACCAGTACCCCCAGAGCTCATGTTTCTAGCTGCATATGTAGCAGAAGATGGCCTAGTGGACCATCATTGGGAAGAGAGGCCCTTGGTCTTGCAAATTTTATATGCCCCAGTACAGGAGAACACCAGGGCCAAGAAGTGAGAGTGGGTGTGTAGGGGAGCGAGGGTGGAAGGAGGGTATGGGGGACTTTTAAGATAGCATTTGAAATGTAAATGAAGTAAATACTTAATAAAAAATTGGGAAAAATATCTGATGTGGAAATGTCAAGTGGGCAATTGTGTACACAGGTCTGTGACTCTAGGGATGGAGACAGAATTTGGGAGCTATCAGCCCATAGATTGTACCCACAGGCATGTCTTATGGTACTCAGGAGGGACTGTAGGGAGAGGCAGGGAGCTAGGTCTGACCTTACAAGGTACATTGTTCATCAGGAGGGTGATCTGTGAATGAAGGCCAGTCTGCTGAGGGAGAAGTAGTTATAGAGGTCAAAGAGGAGGGGTTTAGAAGATGCGCAGAAGAAAGGCTGAACTGAAGAAGTAGGGAAATAAAGTGTGTTGTAAGGAGGGTGGGGAGCAGCAGAGCCCATGTCAAATGCCAAGAAGGGGCTAATACTTTGAAACTGACTAATGAGAATGTATTCAAATAAGATCTCCAAGCTTTTAACTACTCAATGATTTGTCATTGTTTATTTATTGCCTCTTTTCCCCTCCAGAAAAGACTATGTAAGATGTCCCTTCTTGTCACACTAACCCCCCAACCATTCCTTAGACAGAGTACAGACTCAACTGTATTGATTTGTTCAGATAGGTCTCCTGTGTTCCAGGCTGGCTTCCAAATCACTAGGCAGCCAAGGACAGTCGTGAACTCCTCATCTTCCTGAGAGCTGAGGTTATAGGCACAGGCGGCCAGGCCTGCTCTACACAGTGCTGGGGACCATAGCCAGGCCATGCGCACAATACTGACCTACATCCCAGCTGAGACTCAGTTTTCAAGATTTCTTGTCTAACTGAACTGTAAAGAGACCAGAGAAAAAGAAGCCTGGCAGCATTTTTTAGGTTAGTACTAATTATAGACTCACAGATAAGAAACTGGCGGCAAGGGGAGACGGTTGTTTCCCTCAACCATTGTTCAAGCTAGAACTCTTGTTTGGTGTTATAGTTTAAAATCTGATTTCATGGACTTCTTATCAAACAATTGAAAACATCCTCCAGCCCCCTAAAACATATCTGGCTTTTAAAAATCCATCATCCAACTCTGTTAAAATATGCATTAAAGCAAGTGTGTGAGGGAGTTGAGAGCACGCTAGCGTGAGGAAGGTCCCCTTTTACCTAGTTTCTACGTGTTTAGTTATTCTATTCATTTTAACGGAGTTTATAGATTTGCGGGATATTAATCTTTTGTTGATAGTAGATCATAGATACTTTCTCACAGCATTTATCTTTTTTTTTTTTTTTTTGGTTTTTCGAGACAGGGTTTCTCTGTATAGCCCTGGCTGTCCTGGAACTCACTTTGTGGACCAGGCTGGCCTGGAACTCAGAAATCCTCCTGCCTCTGCCTCCCGAGTGCTGGGATTAAAGGCGTGCGCCACCACACCCAGCTAGCATTTATCTTTTTAACTGTGTTTATTTAAAAACAACTTTATGGTAGTGTAATTTACATAGCACAAAACTTACTGAGCATAGTAAATTTACATGTCTTCTGTATTGTTTTGGGGGGGTTGCTTTGAGACAGTTCTCTTGTATCCTAGGCTGCTCTAACTCCTTTTGTAGCCATCGATAGTCTTGAGTTCCTGATCTTCCTGCCTCTTCCCCACGAGAGCTGAGATCACAGGCATGTACCACTGTGCCCAGAAAATACACGGTTGTGCAAACTATGGTACAATCAAGTTTCAGAGCACCTTTCTCATCCTACATGTTCCCTCATGTCTGTTTGCCCTGATCTCTTCTACCCAAGGAATGTGTGCTCCATCTTCTGTCTTTGTGCCTTGCCCAGGCCAACAGCATCCTTCAAGTTGAGCCTTCTGTGCACAGCCTTGCTCACTGAGCATGGGGGTTGTGCGATCTGCCTATGGGGGTGCATTGTAAGATCGTTGCTTCTTTCCTTTATTCATTATATGGATGCAGCCACAATACTTCTCACGGACAAGGTCTCGGGCACTGATTTGATTGCTCCAACTTTCTTCTGTTACTAGTGACGCTATTGTGAAGGGGTTTGTAGATGCATTTTAATTTCTTCTGGGTAAGTATAGAGGAACAGATTGCCTGTTCTGCACAGTAGTTCTAAGTGATTAGTTAATTATTTGTATACATGCATGCTTGTGGTACACACATGTTCATGTGGATGTGAGGGAACAATGGCAGGCTTGTGTGTCATTCCATGGCCATTAACCTCTTCTGGTTTTTGTTTTTGGCTTTGGTAGGGTCCTCACTGGCTTCGAACTCACTAATCAGGCCAGGCTGGTCAGCAAGCCACCAGGATCTACCAGTCTCCTCTCCTGGGCTGGCATCACACAGGTATCCTGTTTGCAAGGTAAACCCTTTGTGGACTGAGCCAGCCTCCGGTTTTCTCCTGGTTAAAAGTTGTTTGGGAGGCTGGAGAATGATTTACTGGTTAAGAGCTCCTGCTGCTCTTTAAGAGGACCCAAGTCTGATGCTCAGCACCAATGTCAGCTGGCTCACAACTGCCTGAATCTCCAAGTCCCGGAGACAAACCATCCTCTTCAGAACTCCCCTGGCACTTTTGTTTTATACACACACACATGCACACTTTTTTCTATTTTTGTCTAGCTGTATTTGTAAATTTTATAATGAGCTTCTCTTTCCTATTGGAAACCCGTGAAACAAAAAAAAGTAGAATACCACTGTATTAGTTAGGGTTCTCTAGAGTCACTTATGGGTAATCTCTATATAGTAAGGGAATTTGTTGATGACTTATAGTCTGTAGTCCAACTCCCAACAATGGTCAGCAGCAGCTGTGAATGGAAGTCCAAGGATCTAGCAGTTGCTCAGTCCCACAAAGCAAACAGTCGAAGAAGAGAGAGAGTAAATCTTCCTTCTTCCAATGTCCTTATGTAGGTCTCCAGCAGAAGATGTGGTCCAGATTAAAGGTGTGTGTCTTAAACTTCTGGAATTCATAGCCACAATGCCTCAAGATCTCCATGCCAGGATCCAGGTCAGAAACTTGTATCTATCTCCCAGCCTCCAGATTAGGATCACTGGTGAGCCTTCCAATTCTGGATTGTAGTTCATTCCAGATATAGTCAAGTTGACAACCAGGAATAGCCACTACAACCACTATCGCAAGAACACAAACAACAGAGGCTTATTCATTATTTTTGTTGTTATAGTTGTTTTTTTTTTTTTTGGTTTTTTTTTTTTTTTTTTTTTTTTGGTTTTTTCGAGACAGGGTTTCTCTGTGTAGCCCTGGCTGTCCTGGCACTCACTTTGTAGACCAGGCTGGCCTCGAACTCAGAAATCCACCTGCCTCTGCCTCCCGAGTGCTGGGATTAAAGGCGTGCGCCACCACGCCCGGCAGTTGTTTGTTTTTGAGATTGTAATTTAATTACATTTTCCCCTACCCTTTTCTTCCTCCAAACATTCACATATACCCTCTCCCTGCTCTCTTGCAAATTCATGGCCCCTTTCTCCCTCCTCCCTTCGTCCCCCCCCATACTAATGTACACATAGATATTCCTAAATAAAACCTGTTATGTCCATATAGTGCAGCAGTTCTATGGCTTATGACCAGTTTAGGGGTCACATATCAGATATTTACATTACAGTTCAAAACAGTAGCAAAATTACAATTATAAAGGAGCAATGAAATAATTTTATAGTAGGGGCAGGTCACCACAACATGAGGAACTATATATTAAAGGGCCCCAACATTAGGAAGGTTGTGACCCACTGATACAGTGTTACTTGTATGTATGTATTCAGGTCTGAGGATTTGGCACTGGACAGGCAGTTGGCGTGCTCGTCTATGAGGAGAGCCACCTCTCCGGCCTTACTCAGTTGCCTGAGGATCTGTTTTCATGGTAACAGAAGGTGCCATGCGGGGGCTGGAGAGGAGGCTCAACGGGTAAGAACACTGACTTTTCTTTTTTTTTTGGTTTTTTCGAGACAGGGTTTCTCTGTGTAGCCTTGGCTGTCCTGGAACTCACTCTGTAGACCAGGCTGGCCTCGAACTCAGAAATCCTCCTGCCTCTGCCTCCCGAGTGCTGGGATTAAAGGCGTGCGCCACCACGCCCGGCCTGACTTTTCTTTAGAGGACCTGAGTTCAAATCCCTGCAACCACATGGTGGCTCACAACTATCTGTAATGATATCTGATGCCCTCTTCTAGTGTGTCTTAAGACAGCTACAGTATACTTACATATGATAATAAATAAAAAAAAAAAAAAGAAGGTGCCATGCAAGCTTCCAGAGGAGGTGGGAGACAGCCTTCAGTCCTACACATCAACAGCCAGGAGGGAGTAATAACCCTAAGGGTACCGTGGTGACACACAAACCTTGGAGGTAACCAACAGCTCTCTAGTTGGACTTGAAGATGAGCTGAACAACAGAGATACTGTGCCTGGAACTGGATACCTAGCTAAACATGAGTGCCAGTGAAATTATAGTTATCTACATGAAAATCTACAACCTCTAATTTACTGACCCAGCAGAGTGCCTGACAACATTCTACAAGCATTTTCCTTATACCAACAAGATACCCCACCCATCACTTATTTTAAAAAGGTGTTTAGAGTAATCTAGATTTTTTTTTTTCTTTGATTCTTCTATGTAGTGCTGGCTGTCTTGGAACTTGCTTTGTAAACCAGGCTGGCCTCAAACTCAGAGATCCACCTGCCTCTGCCTCCCAAGTGCTGAGATTAAAGGCATGTGCCACTACCTCCTGGTTGGTATTTTCAATGTTAATATACACTTTAAAATTAGATTCTGGCCGGACATAATATCATAGTGTCACAAGCCTTCAATTCTAGAACTTGGGAGGCAGAGGCAGGCAGATCTCTGTGAATTCAAGGACAGCCTGGCCTAAATGACAGACAAGCCAGGACTACATAGAGAGATCCTGTCAAGAAAAGAAAAGAAAAAAAAAGAAGAGAAGAGAAGAGAAGAGAAGAGAAGAGAAGAGAAGAGAAGAGAAGAAAAAGGAAAAAGATTAGATTCATTTTCTAAAAGTAGAGGTGGGGCAAATAAATGCTTTTTTTAAGATTTATTTATTATATATAAGTATATTGTAGCTGTCTTCAGACACCCCAGAAGAAAGCATCAGATCTCATTACAGATGGTTGTGAGCCACCATGTGGTTGCTGGGATTTGAACTCAGGACCTCTGGAAGAGCAGTGCATTTGACTGCTAACTGCTGAGCCATCGCTCCAACCCAACAAATGCTTATTTGTTGAGCACCTACTGTCAGATGTAGTTTTAGGTGCCATGACTGTGTATGTTTGTGTATGGCATATGTGTGAGTGTGAATGTGTGTGAGTGTGAATGTGTGTGAGTGGGTGTATATGTGTGTGAGTGTGAATGAGTGTGTATGTGTATGAGTGGGTATGGTATATATGTGTGACTGTATGTCTGTGTATATGTGTGTGACTATATGTGTGTGAGTGTGTATGTGTATGACTGTATGTGTGAGTGTGAATAAGTGTGTATGTGTGTGAGTGTGTATGTTGTATGTGTGTATGTTATATGTGTGTATGTATGTGTATGTATGTGTGTATGTATGAGAGTGTGTATGTATTTGAGTGTATATGTGTGTGACTGTGTGTGTGAGTGTGTATATGTGTATGTGAGTGTGTATGTATGTGAGTGTGTATATATGTGAGTGTGTATGTGTGTGAGTGTGTATGTGTGTGTGTATGTGTGCATGTGTATGTGAGTGTGTATGTGTGTGAGTATGTATGTTTGTGAGTGTATATGTGTGTGAGTGTGTATTGTGTGACTGTGTATGTGTATATATGATGTATGTGCAGGTGGACTTGTCTGTGTGGAGACCAGGAGAGGATGTTAGGAGTCCTGTGCTATCACACTCCACCTCATTCCCTCGAGACAGGGTTTCTCATAAAACCTAGAGCTTGCCAATTTTTGCCAAGGCTGGCAATCAGTGAGACACATGATAAATTTTCCGTATCATTACCTCCATCCCCCACCCCCTAACCCCCCACCCCCCCCACCCCATGGAGGTAAGGGACATGCACAGTGACACCCGGCGTTTTACCTGGTCACTGGAGATCTGCGCTCAGGTCTCCATGTTTGAACAGCAAACTATCTCACTCAGGGAGTCATGTTCCCTGCTGGAACAAAGCTTTCAATAGCCCAACCTCTCATGGAGCTTGAAGGGACTCTGGCCAGCTTGAGTGTGGTGAGCATGGCTCTGGCCGGCTTTGCCCTTCTCCCCCATTCCCTCTGCCTTGATAAAAAGCTTTAGATCACATTCCTAGAGCCAGCCCCCAAGGTCTATTTGGCCACTTCCTCTTCCTGATGCTGACTACCAAGGTCCAACTATCAAAGTATTGAAATACAGCAGTTGAAAGCCTCCTTCAGCTCACCTAATTACCATGCCCAATTAAAATTAAGCAGTCATCCTCAGATGGGTTTTCCTTTATAAAATTTTCCTGTGTGCCTTGTCTGTCTCCTCTCTATCCAGAGGCAGTCGCTTCCGAGACAAATACCCCTCCTCCTTCTCCCTTGTTCCCTTCCCCTTCTCCCTTATTCCCTATCTCCCGTCTTTGTCTCTTATCCCCTGCGCTCTGTCCCTCTGGAGAAAATGAATCTCCTTTGTGCTGAGAACTTGGTCTTGGGAGTCCTGAGCTGATACTCTTCAGAGCAGTGAGGAGAATAACTGTGCTCCTCAGGCTTGCATAACGTTCATTTTCCCACCAAGTCTTCTCCCCAACCCTGGAGTTTTGATTTTATACTAAATACAAAAAGAATCCATTGGGAAGACAGTGCATGAGACAGGCAGGCAAGTGATTGGCATGTAAGGGCCTTGGTCTGGCTTCCCCTTCAGAAGGGCTGTGGAGGAGTACAGTAGAGAAAGGGAAGACCAGGAGAGACCTAGGTAGGGATGGAGGCGGCACAGCTGGAACTGAGATCGGAAAGCAAATCCAGAGTATTTTCCAGTAGGTGGACAGGAGGGGAAACCCATCCAGCCTTCTTAGCAGCAACTACCCATGCTTCCTCTCAAGCAGAGCGAAACAGAGCAAGTCTCTGACCAAATCAGAAACTTTTAGGTTGAATGACTTGAAAGTCTTGTTTTTACAAAGCAAAAGAGTATGAAATCAGTAACTTCACTGGACCAAACAGGTGAGAGAGTTTCCAAACCTGGCCCTTGAAGAGGCTGCACAGACACAGAAAGGTCAGGTTTGCTTGTATCCCATAATTCTTTGTAAGACAAACCCAAGGTTACTCCATTTCCAGATGGAAAAACTTTGATTGTAGTAAATAAAAAACAAATATAAAGGTTGGTGTTTCAGAGCTTGCCTGGGTATTCATTTTGCTTTATACCTACTTAAAGCACAAAAGGAAACAACAACAACAACAAAGTCTTTCATAAACACTACTGTTCAAACAGTGAAAATGTAAACTTTACAAAAAGCTTCTACTGTTTCTTTAGACAGTTGCAAATCTAAATTTATTTAAATTTTTGTTTTTGTTTTTTGGTTTCTTTTTTAAAAAGATTTATTTATTTATTTTATAATAATAAGAGTAGACTTTAGCTGTCTTCAGACACACAAGAAGAGGGTATCAGATCCCATTACAGATGGTTGTGAGCCACCATATGGTTGCTGGGAATTGAACTCAGGACCTCTAGAAGAGCAGTCAGTGCTTTTAACCACTGAGCCATCTCTCCAGCCCTCATTTTTTTTGGTTTCATAAGACATGATTTCTCAGCCAGGCAGTGGTAGTGCATGCCTTTAATCCCAGCACTTGGGAGACAGAGACAGGAGGATTTCTGAGTTCAAGGACAGCCTGGTTTACAGAGTTCCAGGACAGCCAGGGCTACACAGAGAAACCCTGTCTGGAAAAACCAAAAAAGAAAAAGAAAAAAAAGACAGGGTTTCTCTGTGTAGCCTTGGCTGTCCTGGAACTTGTTCTGTAAATCAGACTGGCCTCAAACTCACAGAGATCTGCCTGCCTCTGCCTCCCAAGTGTCGGGATTAAAGGCGTGCACCACTACCTCCTGGTAAATAGAGTTTTAACAGCACCACGAGTACCCAAATGGTTTAAACTAAAAATTTTACTATTGTAAGAGAAGGGAATTCTTACTATTGGTGGGAATGTAACTCAGTAGAGCTGGGGAGACTGTTACAGACTTTCCTAAAACAGAAAGTTAATTTTCTTCTAGGTACGTAGCCGGAGGAAATGCAGTCAGAGAACATACATGCCCATGTTTACTGTCATAGTATTTACAGTAGCTAAGATACAAAGTTAGCCTAGATGCCCGTCAACAGATGATAATATGGAAAATGTGATATATATATATACACACAATGGAATATTACTCACACCCACAAAGGACAAAAGACTAACATTTACAGCAAGATGGATGGACATAAGGATGCTATGTAAATGAGTGAGAAACAGAAAAGCAAACGCCACATCTCTCACTCACATTCACCATATGCTTTAAAAGACTATCTGAATGTGAACCAGTGATTACCAGTGGCTGGAAATGGCGGCAGGAAATGGGGGGAGAGGGCTGTTGAATAAAGTGTAGCAAAACACAGTCACATGCAAGTCTTGCATACTCTACAATAGTTTACTTAATAATACACTGTTTAATAACTGGAAGTTACAACTTGTAGCCAACTGGTTTAAATTGAAAATTTATGGAAATTTCCATAAACTGTTATGAATAACTAAAGAGAAAAACTCAAGGGTGCCAGGCACCAAGTGTTGGTTAGGAGATGGAAATATTAATTACCCATGGTTCAATCAATACATGTAAACAATATATCACACTATCCCACATAAAATTAAAATATGATAAAATAACTTAAATATGATAATAGACAATGAAAAATACAGAGAAAACAATTTTTAACTAGGCCTTTTAATTTATTACTGAAAGGATACTATTCTATCTAGAAAGTCATTATAAATAGTTATATCCTAAATAAAAAATAAAAAAGCAAGCTGGTTATGGTGGGACATGCCTTTACCCAAGCTAAGGCAGGTGGATTTGTGTGTGTGTGAGGCTGGCCTGCTTTACATGGTAAGTAGAAACCAGTGCCACAAGGTGGAGAAAAAAGGAAGAAAGGGAAGGGAGGGGAGGGGAGGGGAGGGGAGGGGAGGGGAGGGGAGGGGAGGAGAGGGGAGGGGAGGGGAAGAACAAAAGGGGAGGGGAGGGGAGGGGAGGGGAGGAGAGGGGAGGGGAGGGGAAGAACAAAAGGGGAGGGGAGGGGAGGGGAGAGGAGGGGAGGAGGGGAGGGGAGGGGAGGGGAGGGGAGGGGAGGGGAGGGGAAGAACAAAAGGGGAGGGGAGGGGAGGGGAGGGGAGGGGAGGGGAGAGGAGGGGAGGAGGGGAGGAAAGAGAAGGGAAGGGGAGGAAGCAAAGGGGAGGGAAGGGAAGGGGCACAGCTCAGTGGCAGAGCAGTTACCCAGTGTGCATCAGTCCCAGACTCAATTTCCAGTGTTGCTGAAGGCGGGGCAAGGCAGGCAGAGAGAGTTCAAATAAACAACAGTTTGATTTACAACCAAGAAATTAATGGAAAGAGATGTAAATTCCCAAGCACGAGTTTGCAGCTACTTTTCCTATTCTATCATCAGAGTCCATTATTTTAAAACCAAAGACTCTATCCCGTGTTAGAGGATTTTTTTTTCACTATAACAACATATATAATCAAAATGGGGGGGGGGGGGGGCGTCGGGGAGAAGAAGGAGGAAGGAAGGAAGGACAGAGGAAAGAAGGATAAATGGCGGCAGAGGGAGTCACCCTAACACTGTAAGGCTAACTGAGACTTCGGAGGAGACCGGGCCTTTGACGCTAAGGAGAACCGGAACCTAACAAGAGCACTGAGCCATTGACTCTGCCCACTGTTTTCCTCTACGAAACAAGACAGCTTTTCTTCTTTACACACTTCTCTCATTCTCTTGGCAGACAATTTCCCCTGCTTTTTCATATGTAGAAGGTCGGGGGGGGGGGGGAGGGGAAGTGGATGACCATCTGATTAATTTAGCTCCACACATCTAGTTTTTAATCTAATCTACTGAGCATAAAATGCATAGGGTAAATATGGCCATAAGAGTTTTGTGTTGGCTAGTTTTAGGCCAAGTTAGCACAAGCTAGGGTCATCAAAGAGGAGCGAACCCCAATTGCGAAAATGCCTCCAAAAGAATCAGCTGTAGACAAACTTGTAGAGCATGTTTTAAGTTTGTGATTTATGTGACAGGGCCCAGCTTATTGTGGGTGAGGCCACCGCTGGGCTGTGGTGCTGGGTTCTACAAAAAAGCAGGCTGAGCAAGGCAGAGGAAGCAAGGCAGTAAGCAGCACTTCTCCGTGGCCTCTGCATCGGCTCCTACCTCCAGGTTCCCTCCCTGTGTGAATTCCTGTTCTGACTTCCTTTAATCATAAACAGTGATGTGGAAGTGTAAGCTGAATCAACCCTTTCCTCCCCAACTTGCTTTGGTCATGGTGTTTCAATAGGGTGACAGCAACCTTGACTAAGACAAGTATGATCTTGTGAGGGCTAGTGAAATAACTCACTGGGAAAAACACTTGCTGTCATGTTTTAACAGCTTGAGTTTGATCTCCAGGATCCACATGTAGGAGAGAATCTGCTCCTGCAAGTTGTCATCTGAATGTCACGCATGTGCACTGCCATATGTACACTGTCATATTGCACTGTTACATGTGCACAGTCACATATGCACTGTCACATGTGTACTGTCTCATATGCACTGTCTCATGTGCATTGTCACATGTGCACTGCCACATGTGCACTATATATGCTCATTGTCACATATGCACTGTCACATGTACATTGTCTCATGTGGACTCTCTCATGTGCACTGCCACATGGGCATTATATATGTGTACGGTCACATGTGCACTGTCATATGTGCACTGCCATGTGTGTACTGCTGTATGTGCACATCCTAACAAATAAAAAAATACAATATTATTTAAATTTTTCCTGAAAAGAGTTTGCTTTTGTTTGTGAAGGACAATAGTCCTGTATTTATAAGTGCTTGTGACTGTACATGTGCGTGTGCATATCTGTGTGTGTTTTGGGGAAGGGTTCATTGACTCTATGAATAGTGTTCAACTACCTAATGTATATCATAGTCCTGTATGTTTTTAGTTCTCATTAGTCCCATCTACAGAACATTTTGAAATGTATTGCTTCAATGCAGATTTGTAATGTTTGTGTTACTACATACCGTAAATATGTATTTTGCACACACTAAGACAAACAAGGTAAGAGAAAAATGTTATAATAATACTATTATAAATGTTGGGAATAAATTAACAATGTCAAAGTTTTTGTTTTTACAAAATATCTATGTGGTAGTCTTAAAAATGAGCTGCAAAGAGACCTCATATTAACATCAGAACCTATGAGGATTACCTTAGCGGACACTTTGCAGATGTTTACTAATAATCTTAGGATGAGAAGATTTTCCTGAGCATATTAGTTCATACTCCTGAATATCCTTATGTGGGAAGAGCAGGGGTTTATGCTTCACTGAGAGGAAGGCCACAGATGGGAGAAGCAGGGGCCAGAGTGATAGAGGGGATAGAAACAGGAACAGTTCAGAACCCATGTGACACAGGAGCCACTAAGGCTACAAAGGGAACCAGATTCCTGCTGGGGCCTCCAAAAGCAACCCATCATTCCAGTGAGACATAAACTGACTTTGGACTTCTAAGTTTCAGAACTGGTCTGTAAAAGAGGATACTTGCTTTGTGTTAGGACACCGTGGATGTTGTAATTATCCACGACCAACACAGACACTGGCATGCATAATCCTGGCTTTAGGAGTTAAATCTTATGGTTCTTTATATGTATCCAAACTAGCAGAGAACTTTCTCTGGCTAGGTATGCTCATGGATGTGGCCTTTTAACTCTGTGTAGCAATCTTTGGCACAGCACCATAATGCTTGGGGAAGGTAGACATCATGTCTAACTACTTATGTCAGATCACCCAGCTTTAGGATGGTTTCCCAAGCACTTTGTTTTGGGCCCACCAGTTCCTCACACTCCTCTGAGAGGAGTGTGGTGCTGATGGGCAAGGAAACTTATGTGTCGGGAAAACAACACAGCTCTGGCTGTAGCCTCATACCCACAGGAATGTGGGCATTGCCCTCACCAACGAAGTACCCATAAGTATATATTAGGAGTCATTAGGAAATATAGGACAGAGGATGCTCTGGACTGTTCCATGTTGGGAAACTGTATATTTTCGTAGAATTGAAGTGGCACGAGCTTTGAATGAAATCTTAGAGGTCCAGGATGAGATGAGTGTCCCAGGCTGAGGGACAGTGGTGCTCAGGTTGTCCTGTACAGTTGTCCTGTGCTGTTGTCCTGTGCTGTTGTCCTCTGCTGTTGTCCTGTGCAGTTGTCCTGTGCAGCTGTCCTGTGCAGTTGTCCTGTGCAGTTGTCCTGTGTAGCTGTCCTGTGCAGCTGTCCTGTGCAGCTGTCCTGTGCTGTTGTCCTGTTCTGTTGTCCTGTGCAGCTGTCCTGTGCTGTTGTCCTGTGCAGTTGTGTAGTCTAATACACAGCAGTTAGTGGTAGGTGGTTACTTAGGTCCTTTGTCACAAATTTGGTTATAAAAATTACGAGGATAAAACAGTGTTGAAAGAGTATTATGGTTACATATATAGATTCAAGGACCCACCAACTACATTGTCATACACCTGTGTATCCAAATACTCAAGTAAGAAGGCAGCAGTATACACTCTTGAGGATCCTAGAGGTGCTAATAAATTGTCTTTATGCAGTTATTTACAAAGTTGGATTTGCAATAAAATCAGAAGTTATATGACTATATATTTAAATATAATGCATGCGTGTAAATGTGTATGTGTGTGGCGTATGTGTGTATATAGTGTGTATAGTGAGATGGTTAGTATGTGTAAGTGTATATATAGTGTATATGGTGTGTGTGTATGGTGTGTGTATGGGGTGTATGTGTGTATATAGTGTGTATGGTGAGATGGTGAGTATGTGTAAGTATATATATATATAAAATGTATATGGTGTGTGTGTGGTATGTATATGTAAGTGTATATATAATGTATATGGTGTGTGTGTGTGTGGTGTATGTGTGTATATAGTATGTATGGTGTATATATGTAAGTGTGTATATAGTGTATATGATGTGTGTGTGTGTGTGGTGTATGTGTGTATATAGTATGTATGGTGTATATATGTGTGTATATAGTGTATATGGTGTGTGTGTGGTGTATGTGTGTATATAGTATGTATGCTGTATATATGTAAGTGTGTATATAGTGTATATGGTGTGTGTGTGTGTGTGTGCCTTCCTCTATCTTGGAAATAATTGTTTACTGTTGGGTTTGCTTTGTTCTAAAAACTGTGAACGTGGTTTTGCTGATTAAGGGATATTGGATTTGTAATTTAAATTATACTTGGCGGTTTAAATTTCCCCATTCACCTGATAATTGGATTTCCAGTGTCTAGATTTTTATGAAGGTTAGGCTGTCAAGCATTCTTAGGGTTTTTAAAGTTTTATACACTCTTTATGGTAATTTAAGTATGCAAGTAAGGATGTCATGAATATGTATTGTAAGGATGAAGCAAATGAGAAGATGCGCTGAGAAATGAGATCTCGCTCCATAACCGAGAGCTCTGCTGGTGGGTATCCCAGGCGAGATGGCTTTTGGAAAGAGGCATTTCTGGGAATATATAAAATCTAATTTAGAGCCACATCTTAGTTTGGTTTTCACAAACTTCTCTCATAAGAATTACCTGCAGAGCCTATGGCAATGAATAATACAGGACTTGACCCCCAACATGCTATTTGCTAATCTTGGGGCCGGTCTCCAAAATCTTTATTTCTGGCAAAGGATAAAGACTGTGCATCTCCCCACTCCATGGTACTCAGGCTTGACTGAATTTAAACTCGTCTCCCCAGTTCATTTGTGAGAGATCTTTGTGAGCTTTTATTAATGATTTATAATGTGCTTCGTTTCTATGGTCAAGAATGACAGAGCAGTTCTTTTCAAACTAATAGGTATTAGGAGGTGACAGAGGGCTTAGCAGATCCTTCCTTGTTACAGTGCTTGCAGAGAATTTGATCCCCAGAGCCTGGACTCATATAGGAGTGTGGTGGTACATGGTCACCACGTCCATTCTGGAGAGGCTAAGCCAGGTCCTTGGGATAGTCTATTCTACTTGGCAAACTCCAGGAGAGTGAGAGGCCCTGTTCTAAGGTAAATGAAACAAAGAAACAAGAAACAATACAGATGGTACCTGAGGAGTGACAGCTGCAGCTGTTCTCTGCTCTTCATAGCATGTGACTGCATGAACACACACACACACACACCACATACCACACACAACAAAAACACATGCCATACACACACACCACACCCACATACCACACATACCACACATACCACACACATTATACATACACATCACATAAATATACCACACACATCACCCAAACACATACACCTACCACACATACATAACACACACATCACACAAACACATACACACCACACACACAGACATACAGACATAGACACACACATACACCACATACTACACAAATTACACAAACACATATACACCACACACATAGACACACAGGCATACATACTACACATAACACACACATCACACAAACAATACACACTACACATACATAGCACATATACCACACACATCACACAAATACATACCACACATACACACATGAAACACATTCACACATGCATGCATACACACATTCTCTCTCTGTCTCTGTTTCTCTCTCTCTCTCTCTCTCTCTCTCTCTCTCTCTCTCTCTCTCTCTCTCTCACCTTTTCACTGACTTGGAGAAACCATGTTAAATGCAGAGTTTTGAATTTATAGGTATGCATCTGACTGACACTCCTCAGTTCTGCCAAACTGTGGGGTTCAAACACCACAATAAGTAAAGGAAGAGGGTCCAGGGGTCTCAGGGAATTGAAGATAATTTAAGGAGTTGTAGGCAGATATGAAGTTTTATTCCTTAGCACACTAGTATAGTGGTTTGAATGAAAATGGCCCCCATAGGCCCCCATAGGCCCCCATAGGCCCCCAGTGTCAGATACAAACCTACAGAATCAAAATCTGAAAATTACATGGTTTCTCCCAAGTCAGTCTGGGTGCATGTTTGATAAACTGTTTAGGAAGGATTAGGAGGGAGGTGTGGCCTTGTTGAAGGAGGTGTGTTATGGGGGGGGGGGGGACGGGACTCTGAAGTTTCAAAAGCTCCCTTCAGGCCCAGAGTCTCCTTCTCTTTCTGTCCACTGCCTTTGGATGAAGATGTAAAGCTCTCAGCTGCTGCTCCAGCACCATGCCTGTCTGCTTCCCACCATGACAATCATGGATCAGTCCTTTAGAACTGTAAGCAAGCCCCCAATTAAATCCTTTCTTTTATAAGAGTTGCCTTAGTCATGGTGTCTCTTCACAGTAACAGAACAGTCACTAAGACAACTGGCCACACACAGGAGGGCACAGGCACATGTACAGACTGGCACACATAGTCGAATTAGGCAAATGAGAAGACCTATGCCTCTGACCTTGAAGCTATATTCATATAAAATCTGTAGGAAAAAAAAGTGATATTCTGCCAGGAATAACAATATGATTTTATATCACTGTTTACTTTTGTTTTCCCCAGAACCCAGTGTTAGCCATGTTTTAACTGACACATAGCCATATCAGCACCGTATTATCTAAGCATAAACTGGCCCATTTGGACTTCTGTCCACTTCACAACCTTCCAGGTACTGCCTGGGCTGCCATTGTGAAGGCTTGAGTAGTGTTGTGAGAATTGCTTCCTTAGAGAAACCTAACGTGCCTTTCCTCCTTATACGTCTCTAACCACAAACAGTTCCATCCAAGTTCATCCTGGGGAGCCAGTGAATTTATCGTTCTTATGCACATAGCACGGATGAAGGGCTATTTACAGGACTGCGGAGAACACAAAGGCAGTCACAGGATGGTTGACATCTGTCCCATAGCCACAAGGATAGAGTCCCTCTTGCATTAACCTTCTCCAGCCTGCATACTTGACACTGAGGTCATGTGCAGTGGGACTAGAATTGCATACCAGTGGCTGGGAAGAGCAGGAAGGAGCAGCTAGAATCTCAGATGAGGGTCCCATGACCCTCCCCACCGTCTCCTCTGAGGGCACGAAAGCCGTCAAAGGCTGGCTTGCTGCTGACCATCTCTTGCAAGCAGACACAGCTGATCTGGTACAAATGGAAGCTGTTTCTCCCTGGGAGGGTTGTGTAGCCAAGCCTTGCGGATGGTTCATAATGAAGACAGAAGGAAACTCAGTTCCCTGAGCACTTGCAGGTACAAGACTTCAACACAGTCTACCATCATTCCCGACTCACTGTGTTTCCACTATCTTTATTCCCACAGTTTACCATGTGCCCCAAATCACACATCTCAGAAGAATGCAGGATGAGGGTCAATCTAGAGGTTTCTGAGTGAGGGCTTGCCCACTTCACAAGTAGGGGAAACATTTGGTTCTCCGATTTCCCTTTTGTTATTTAAGATAATCGAGCGGTTGCTCCAGCAAGAGAGATGACCAGGGCCACTCTCTGCTTCTGATTCTTTAGCTCAAAATCTTTCCCAAGCTCCTGCTGATTAGAAGTCTACTTGTAACTGAGAAATATCCATAGGCTCGGACTATAACAGTGAGTGCTACAAGATTCTGGAAAGTCACATGAACAGGGTTCTGGTTCACATCGTCCTCTTTGGGGTGAGGATGGTGTGAGGCTTCTCTGCTTTGGGGTACACTGACATGAACAGAGCTCTATCTGCAGAGCTGAGGCCTTATCCTCAGTATGTTCTTACAGCATTATATTCCCTGACATCCTGCTATCCTGGAAGGTCTTACCCAGAGGTCACCTGTAATCCTCTGTGCAGGGATCGATCGGATGCACTCCAGAATGAATATGTATTGCTGACACGGGATCAGCCACATCAAAAACCCCAGAGCCTCAGTGTCAACGGGAGAGGCAAGGCCTTCCCCTGGTCCCAGTAAGAATGTACAGAATCTATCAACCACAGCTTCCTCGTGTTGGATTTCTGTTTAGGATGCTGCTGGTCTGACTCCATCAGAGCACATGGCCTATCCAGTCCTAGCTTTTCCATCATGTGTGTGTCTGCCCTGTCTTTATTCCCTCTTGGCCCCAGTCAAGTCCAGTGCCATTCAAATCACTGTGGGACATTTCCCCAAAGTGATCACTCTCTTCATTTCCTGTTGCTGTAAAAAGATAGCCAAACAAAAGCAACTCCAGAAGAAAGAGTTTATTTTAGGTTCATAATCCAGGAGCCTGAAGTGGTTGTGTGGTGTTATCTCGCCCACAGCCACAGGCAGACAGAGAAGGGAAGGAACACTCTCAGCTTACTTTCTCGGTTTTTAAATTACTTTATTTTTAAGACGTATTTATCTACTTTTTTTAAATGGGCATTGGTGCTTGCATGTATGTCTGTGTGAGGGTGTCAGATCCCCTGGAACTAGAATTACAGACAGTTGTGAGCTGCCATGTGGGTGTTGGGAATTGAACCTGGGGTCCTCCGGAAGAGCAGCCAGTTCTCTTAATTGCTGAGCCATCTCTCCAGTCCCTCACTTTCTCTCTTTTTTTGGCGGGGGGGTGGGAGGGGGCGGTGCAGTGAACTTTATTGATGGTATTCAAGAGAGTAGGGTGGCTCCCTAGGCTCTCCTATTATTATAGGGGTCTGGGATGAAAACTGTGTGGGAGATGCTCAGTGTTGGGGGCTGAGTTGGGACAGGGACTCCTCAGCAACTGAGGGCCTCTCTCTTGCTCTCATTGTCCTTGCTGGGGTGGGTGGTCCAGGGCCTCTTACTCCTTGGAGGCCATGTAAGCCATGAGGTCCATCACCCTGTTGCTGTAGCCGTATTCATTATCATACCAGGAGATGAGCTTTACAAAGGTGTCATTGAGAGCAATGCCAGCCCCAGCATCAAAGATGGAGGACTGGGAGTTATTGTTGAAGTCACAGGAGACAACCTGGTCCTGAGTGTAGCCCAGGATGCCCTTTAGTGGGCCCTCAGATGCCTGCTTCACCACCTTCTTGATGTCATCATACTTGGCAGGTTTCTCCAGTCGGCATGTCAGATCTACAACCGATACATTGGGGGTAGGAACATGGAAGACCATGCCAGTGAGCTTACCGTTCAGCTCTGGGATGACCTTGCCCACAGTCATGGAAGCACCAGTGGATGCAGGGATGATGTTTTGGGCAGCCCCATGGCCATCACGCCACAGCTTTCCAGAGGGGCTATCCACAGTCTTCTGAGTGGCAGTGATGGCATTGACTGTGGTCATGAGCCCTTCCACAATGCCAAAGTTGTCATGGATGACCTTGGCCAGGGAGGCGAGGCAGTTGGTGGTGCAGGATACATTGCTGACAATCGTGAGTGAGTTGTCTTATTTCTTGTGGTTCACACCCATCACAAACATGGGGGCATCGGCAGAAGGGGCAGAGATGATGACCCTTTTGGCCCCACCCTTCAAGTGGGCCCCAGCCTTCTCCATGGTGGTTTCGCCAGTAGACTCTACGACATACTCAGCACTGGCATCACCCCATTTGATGTTAGCGGGATCTCCCTCCTGGAAGATGGTGATGGGCTTCCCGTTGATGACAAGCTTCCCATTCTCGGCCTTGACTGTGCCGTTGAATTTGCCTTGGGTGGAGTCATACTGGAACATGTAGGCCATGTAGTCAAGGTCCATAGAGGGTTCATTGATGGCCATAACCTCTACTTTGTTAGAAGATAAGGCAACCCTGGCAATTAGGCGTCCAATATGGCCAAATCCATTCACTCCGATCTTCGCCATCATGTCTAAGGGATAAGGCTGGCACCACACAAGAAAATGTGGCTGTTTCTGGAACAGGGAGGAACAGAGAGCCCATTCTCTCATTTTTAACATGTACTCTGAAACCCAACCCAGGGAACATACCACCCACTATTAGGTTAGGGTCTCCTGCATCAATGAACACAATCAACTCAATCCCTTACAGACACATCTATGAACCAACCTTACCTAGATAACACCTCATTGAGATTCCCTTCCCAGGTTTCATTGAATCCAATAACCAGCTGCTGCCTCAGAAGAGTCTTACCCTAGGACTCAAAGGAGGTAGATTTCTGCTTTACCTCTTCCACAGTTAGCTTGGTGATTGTGGATCGTTATATAATTTCATCATTTGTAAACTGATGTTGATAATATTTATCTTAGTCTAATCATAAAAATTCACATATAAGATGTATCTAAGCTGGGTGGTGGTGGCGCATGCCTTTAATCCCAGCACTTGGGGGTGGGGGTGGGGCAGAGGCAGGTGGATTTCTGAGTTCAAGACCAGCCTGGTCTACAAAAGTGAGTTCCAGGACAGCCAGGGCTACAAAGAGAAATCCTGTCTCGAATAAACAAAAAAAAAAAAAAAAAAAACAAAAACAAAAACAAACAAACAAACAAAAAAAACCCAAAAAAGTGTCTAACAGAATGTCTGGATCTTGGAATAAATGTCAATAAGCATTAGTTTGCTTCCCTGCTCCTGGTTTTGACTCATGCAGACACATGCTAGACATTTTTGTCTCTTCCTAGGGCTGGTCATCCAGGTGCCACAAGTCTGAATTGGTGTCAGACTTTATCAAGGATATCTGGTTTCCTACACTCTTTCTCTTCTCTTAGAGAGAAAAGCAGAAAATGAACATGGATTAAGAACCCAACAGGAAGAAAAGAAGAAGAAGAAGAAGAAGAAGAAGAAGAAGAAGAAGAAGAAGAAGAAGAAGAGGAAGAGGAAGAGGAAGAGGAAGAGGAAGAGGAAGAGGAAGAGGAAGAGGAAGAGGAAGAGGAAGAGGAAGAGGAAGAGGAAGAGGAAGAGGAGGAAGAAGAAGAAGAAGAAGAAGAAGAAGAAGAAGAAGAAGAAGAAGAAGAAGAAGAAGAAGAAGAAGAAGAAGAAGAAGAAGAAGAAAGGAAAAAAGAAAGAAGAAGAAGAAGAAGAAGAAAAAGAATCCATTGAAAACATACAGAAACTCAGCAAAGGGAGATGTCTCAAGGGACAGTTTGAGGGGGAAAAACAAAACAAAACAAACCTCACTTATCCCAATGTCAAAAGGTCAGTCATCTCAAAGGGCTGTGTCTGCATGATGAGGGAGGGAGGAGAGAGGTGACCAGGTCAGGGAGCAGTGCAGAAGACCGGATGAAGTGTTTTATTACACTAGGATCTTCTCAGGGCTCTGGGTTCCTCCAGGCAACATAGAGGAGGAAGCTGGGCACCATAATGTGTGCCTGGCTTTACAGAGCGTGACCTTTTCTTCGGGGGACTCAGCCCTATCTGTGGCAGCTGAAGCCAGAGTCCCTTGGGAAAGGAGGCTAGAAGAGACTGAAAGTATCATACACTTGAGGCTGAGAGCGGTGTTTGGTAGGACAACTCTCACGCGTCAAGAAATCAGGATTGATGTAGCTACCACGGTTGAGTCCTTGAGTTTTCTGTTACTGGACTGAAAATAGTCTACACGGTTCTTTCACAATGGGTTTTACCCTGTGTGCAGTGTCATAGTGCAGATTTAAAATACAGACTATCAAAGAAAAAAAGCTTCAGAATGAGGCCTCCCCCGTCAGCACCCTGACTGTGGCCTTCCTAGCCTCCAAAGCTGTAAGAAATCCATCTCTGCTATTTGTTGCTTAAGCCAGCCAGCCTGTGATCTCTGCTTTGGTACCCAGACCTAATTAACATAATGTGCTCTCGACATCTCAAATTCTGGGCATCTGAAACAGTTCATCCTCGGCTCCCATGATCTCCAAATAAACAAAACACAGCAAAATGCCCTAGACTCCTGCCTGCCTGCCTGCCTGCCTGCCTGCCTGCCTGTCTGCGGTCTAGAGTCCCGCTTGCTTAGTGGCTCAAATCGAAAATCTGAGAGGCTTCCTTCTCTCTACCTCAGCCTCTACCGGCTCCTTGTCTCCATGTAGCAGTTAGAGAACAGCCCATTAATGTAGATGTAATCATATGAGCTCCTTAACACCCTCCAGTAGCTTCCCACTGTCCTTATAATGAGGCAAGCCGCTGTCCACTGTGCCTCTCCAGACGCTGCCCTCTATCACTCGGCCCCAGCAGCCCCGGACTTCTTCTTGTGAGAGGATGCTCTGTCTTACCTCTTAGGTCTCTGTCTTCCTTGAATGTTCAACTCTCTCTGGCTCACACTGACAGAGATATATTTGAATCGGATGAGTGTGTGATTGTGTGCGATTGCCTGCAATCACAACAGGAACAAGGTGGAATGGGGAGAGGGACTAGATTGCTACACAGCCCGAACCGGGGGCGGCAGAAGGAGCTATGCATCGAGTTCCAGGTCTGAGTAGATCTTGCACATGTCTGTAATAATAATAATAATAATAATAATAATAATTTTAAAAAGCAGATAGAGAGTCCAACATTCAAATTCTCCTTAGATACACAGTAAGGTGATAGCCACACACCCCACCCTTCCAAAAAGACAAGAAGAAGACTAAGTGTTGGATTTTTTATTAAAAAGTCACTGATGTGCTTGGCCTGGTTTCTGGCACACACCCCACCTGACCTCGGACCAGGAGGAGTAACTGACTCTGTGGCTTTATGCCACACTACCTTCTGTCTAATTTGGAGGCCCATGATGGATCTTCCTCTAGGGTGGAGGTATTTTAACATCTGAAGTGATCATGGGTGTTCTATTTGTTTTAGAGAGATGTATATCCCAGCGGTAAGATAAATTAGTGGGGAGACATGACCCAAGAAAATAAATATCATATGATACGTGTTTTTCAAATGGGATCTGCCATTTGGGTCTATGCCACCTTATAATAATTTTCCCAGGAAACTCATTAAACCTGGGTGTCACCTTACTGGGCAATAGTAAATTTCACCAACGGTTGAGCGGGGGTCCTAGAAGGCCATTAAAACGAAATGAATAACTTAATCTCCTCTGTAAAATCAGCCTGGGATTCTAATTCACACTTATCAGGGAAGAGAAAGGAGAAGAAGGGAAGACTTTCACTTTATCCGAATTAACTGTTCAGTAAGTGTAATGTTAAAGCAGTTATATTTCTGAGAGATTGAATTACATCCAATTAATTGATCCCGGGTTGGCTTTACTCTCCAACCCAGACATTGCCAGGGGCCCCGTGCTGTACTGTGCCACGTCGGGGTTTCTGTGGCCCAAAGCCTCCTCAGATGTAGCAAGTGTTATCCACATTCACATGAGCAATAAAATATTTATAAATAAAATTAAAATATTTTGGAACAAGAAAGTAGGAAAAACTTGAGAAAGAGAAAATTTCAGCTGCGTGTATAAAATAATCAGTTCCATCCTCCTTCCAAGTTCCTGACATAAAGCTCCAGAAATCTTTGGAGCCTCTCAAGTGCTAAGTGTTTTCTGTGTCCTAAGCATATGACTGATGGCTGGGGTCCTTAGCAAGTCTCAAGTTAGACTAGGTTGCCACAGGAACCACGCAAGTGATTGCAGGATGGGACCTTTCAGTCCCATCCCATCCCCATATCTCTGGGGAGGGTAAAGAGGTCAAAGGTTGAGCAGATAAACTAGTAACCACTGATTTAATCATTAATGCCTGTATAATAAAGCTTCCATAAACAGTCAAAGGGACTGGGTTATGAGACCTTTCTGGGTAGCTGGACACATGCAAGTTCCCAGAAAGTGTAGTGCTTCATGCCCCGTACTTCTGCCTGTGAACCACACTCTCCTTTGTTGTATCCTTATAATAAGCTGAGAACTGAAGTCTGTCTCTGAATTCTGTGGGCTATAGCAGCAAATAAATCAAACATAAAAGGGGTCAATGGGACCCCACTTTACAGCTGCTCATCAGAAGGATGGGTCACAACCAGCACTTTCGTGTGGACCCCAAAGGCAGAGGTGGTCTTGTAGTGTGAAGGCCCCAGCATAAGGAATCTGACACTTGTCTCCAGGTTGGTAGTGTCAAAACTGAGCAGTCTTCTATGTCCAGACCTTAAGTCTATATGTGGGGCTGGTGAGATGGCTCAGTGGGTAAGAGTACCCGACTGTTCTTCCGAAGGTGCAGAGTTCAAATCCCAGCAACCACATGGTGGCTCACAACCATCCGCAACGAGATCTGGCGCCTTCTTCTGGAATGTCTGAAGACAGCTACAGTGTACTTACATATAATAAATAAATAAATCTTAAAAAAAAAAAGTCTATATGTGAACATATAGTTTCACATATCTCGCTGGCTACAGTTATTTTATTGATAGGCCTTAGGATAATAGGCAGCTAATGGGGGTGGGTGGGAGAGTACCACTTGTGGTTAATGAGAGTCAGTTACAGACTTGACTCTCCATTCCTAGCTAAGCAAGCTTGTTCAACCCAAGCATCAGCTTGGAGATGGACTCTTTCCTTCCATAAAGTCTTTTCCAGTCCCCTGTATGACTAAGAGCCCACGACAGACACTTTTCTAAGCTGTTTCTGATGTTCCACCCTCCCTCTGACTTTGGAACCTAGTACCAAGCTCAGAGGCCACCATGCAGTTGACTATGATAACAGTGTTGCCTTTGTTCCCTGGGATGGAACCACGCATATCACCCCCTTCTCTGGGAAGCTACACGTCTCTTCTGTACTCTAGCCGCGTGGGCAGAATGGCGTGGCCATCTCCTCCTGTGTTTCTGCCTCTTGGGCCATAATGTTTGGCTTAAGAGATTGGTTCTCAACCCATTATGGACTGACTACCTTGTTCCTTCCTCTAAGCTCAGGGACCCACCCGTTGGCTGCTGGGGGATTCTCCAGCCGCAGAGGCATTTTGATCATCAAACTAAGATGACCTGCCTGCTGTTCCCCTTTCCCTCTGGGCTTTTTGCCTGGGTCCTGGGATGGGACTCAGGCCTAGTTTTATGTGACAGGTGCTTTTACAATCTCACCCACGGGGATTGTTTTGTCTTATTGTTGTTTTTGTTTGTTTTAAATGTTTTCCGTGGAAGCTAGAGGTGACAGTGAAACCGTCATCTCTGCAGCCAAAATTCTCTGTCCCTCTGTGCTCACATGACAGATGCGTGGTAACTCACTCCTATCTTACCTTTTGATCCTGTCTGCCTTTCAGTTTACAGTTTAGAATTTAGCCAAAGCATACGTGAGAACTGCCTTTAGCCGGGTTCACAGTTTCCTGTCTCCTAGTTCATGCTTGAGAGATAATTCTGAACTCTGAATTTTTGGTTATATATATTTTTTTCAAATTTAAAATTTTAAAGATTTCTTTATCTTTTTTTGAGGGGGCAGTATCTTGTCTATCTTAACCGAAGGAAAATGAAGCTCTACCTTCTTTTGCCACGGAGAGGGCTGGAGGAAGGGCAGGCCCTGGGGAGAGCGCCGTGAGCTGCTTGCTTCCTAGTATGGAGCCTCTTCTAATACATTTCTCTGTGTAACCTCAGCTCTCACCGATGACCCTTCCTCCTTTTGATCAAGTGTTTAATTTCCTTGGAAGATTTTCTCAGATTCAGCTATTACTGAGAGGATTTCCACATCACCCTCATCCTCTAATGACTAAATCTTACATATCCTGGATTTCAAAAGGAGGCATTTCTGTTCATCTAAGTAACTAGTTCAAGGATTTGATTTTTCTTCCCTACTGTTGCTGAAGTGAGAATTAATTTAGGAATTTCTTCTGCTAAAGAACTATCACACACACACACACACACACACACACACACACACAAAATCAAGAAAACTCAAACATTTACAAAGAGGAGTCTCATTTCTTAGTTGGCTATATAATTTAGTCCAGAGCACGGATTGTGAAAAACTTATCAATGTCCCAACCTGACTTGGGTCTTTCTGGTTTGTTTGTTTGTTTGTCTGTTTTACTTTCTCTATGAACCTTCAGCTCTTACAACCCTTTAAAACTTTCTAAATTGGAAGAAGGAGAAGAAGAAAGGGGGAAAAGTGCTCATTTTTAGGAAGCGTGGTGTATGCATAACAATGCAACCAGAAAACACAGCAGAGAAGCCCATCAGGTTAACACAGCAACAAAGCCACTAGACCCTGGCCAGGCTGGGCTGCAGCGCTGGCTCAGAGGTTAGGAGTGTGCACTTTGCATACAGAGGACCTGGTTCAAACCCAGCACCCACGCCAGGCACCTCACGACCACATGTAAGTCCAGATCCAGAAGATATGAAACCTGCTATGGTCAGTTGTTTGTTTGTTTGTTTGTTTGTAGACTTAACACTGTTCTCAACTCTGAATATAAAACTTCCATAGCTCTCAAATCTGAGGTTGGCTGCTTATAGAGTAAAGAATTTGGATTGACCCAAAGCCAAAGGGAAGGTCTGGCTGGCTTTTACCCTTGAATTCTGGGAGGGAGGTATTTTGTCATACTTGACAGAAAGAGCATTGTTGGGGGGTGGGGTGGGGTTGGCCACACCAGAGGGAAGAAGGCTCTGTAGGAGCCACAGTGCTGTGCAGAGGTCAGAGGATGACCTTGGGTGACAGGCCTCATCATCCACTTTATTTGCGACAGAATGTCCTGTTTGCTGCTCTGTGCAGCAGGCTGGCTGATGGGCAAGCTTCCAGGAATCCTGTCTCCTTCTCCTATCTCAGCACAGCGGTTTCATGTCAGTCCTGGGACTTGGAACTCAGACGCTCATCACTCTTGCATAGGAAGCTCTTTACCCTATAGAGCCATCCCTGCCCCTCATATCTGCCGTCCTTGTGCAACATAATGTCAACGGCTGTCTTCCACGTTGCTACCTATGTGTTCTCCCAGTGCACAAGGCATCCCATTGTCTTGGTTGCTACCATTTAGTGATTTATGTCCTGACCTGTTGAACACTTGGGCTATTTGCCATGGTGAATGAAACTGTACGGAACATTCCAGCAGCTCCTTCCACCATGGACAGGTGTCCTCAGATCCCTTCTTGTGGGTAACACTCGGGAAGCAGAATGGCTGGCTCATAGGCTCAGGGTGTGTTAATGTCAATGTCTCATGACATTGCCAGATGAGTTTTTCCAAAGCCATTGCCCCCATTTTATGTGTCCACCAGCAAAGCAGGAGTGGCCAGCTCTGCACCTTTGCCTGCTCACATCCCTGCCTGTCTCTGTCAGGGTTGCCATTGCAGTGAGGACGCACCATGCTCAAAACCACTTGAGGAGGAGAAGGGGTACTTGTCTCTCACTTCCACATCACTGTCCATCGCTGAAGGAAGCAAGGACAGGAACTCTAGCAGGGCAGGACCCTGGAGTCAGGAGCCGATGCAGACACAATGGAGGGGTGCTCTTTTCTGGCTTGATCATCATGGCTTGCTCAGCCTGCCTTCTTAGAGAACCCACAACTGCAGCCCAGGGATGGCCCCACCCACAATGGTCCTTGCCCATTGATCACTAATTGAGAAGATGTTTTACAGGTGTCCCCACAGATCAATCTATCGATTCTCCTCTTTCTTCTTTTTGTTGGTGGGTGGGAGATGGGGGTGGGGAGAGCTGAGACAGATTTCTCTGGGTATCCTTGGCTACCCTGGAACTCACTCCATAGACCAGGCTAGCCCGGAACTCACAGAGGTCTGCTTGCCTCTGCCTTCCAAGCACTGGGATCAAAGGCATGCTTCACAACTACGATGCCCCACCACCCAGTCTTAGGGAGGTATTTTCTTAATTGAGGCTCCCTCCTCCCAGATGACTCTAGCTTGTGTCAAGTTGACATAAGACTAGCCAGCACGCTTTCCTTCCTCACTGTATTCTTTAGAGCATCGTTACAGAAGTCTACAGACAATGAAAAGTCATCATTCCAAGTGTACAATGTAGTGATAAACTCCATATACTCATCTGAACCTCACTGCAAATGCAAAGTAGGTAGAGAACACAGCTGTCACCCTAGAAATGTGGTTGTGCCCCCTCTGGAGTCAGTCCTTGCTCTGCTCCACCCCTAAAGGAAGCATAGGCTGCCTTGCCTTCCATGCCTGCAAACCTGCCTTTTCTGGGTATTTGGTGTAGATGGAGGTCCTTTGTCTCAGGGTTCTTTGCTTGCTACAGGTTTCTGAGGTACTGGCCTGGTTTAATCTGTATGTCAGCAGCTGTGGAAGATAGAAACTGTTACCTAACTAAGGAGTTAGCCCTCCACAGCTTCACCTTATTGGTTACAGGCTCCTTGTTCTGGAAGGAAGTATTCCTTTTTCAGCAAGGAGTGTATTCTTCACGCTTCATGTTTATGCAGATTTCCCAAGTGGTGTGGTGTGGATGCTGCACACACACTGGGTTAAAATAAGGGACCCTAAGCTTAGAAACCCATTTTAATAATAATGGGCAGCAACACAACCTACTTAGCTGTTGACTTGGAGAGAAAGATACAATCTTTATCAGACCAAAAGCAAATCAGCGAGAAAAAGATGTGTCAGTCTTCAAAAGGCATTGGTGATACAGTCCCTATAAGGCCTGCCTTCTTCTTTTCCTTCTTTAGTGATGTAATTATAGAGGTAAACATTACATACCTAGGCATCAGTGTTCTATTGCTGTGAAGAGACACCATGATCACAAGAACTCTTACCAAAGCAAACACTGAATCCGGGCTTGCTTACGGTTTCAGAGGTTCAGTCCATTATCATCACGGTATGGAGCATGCTGGTGTGCAGGCAGACATGGTGCTAGAGAACTAGCTGAGAGTTCCCCATCCAGATCTGCAGGCAGCAGGAGTGGCCAGACTCTAGGCCAGCCTTGGGCTTTTGGAACCTCAAATCCCACCCCCAGTGACACACTTCCTCTCACAAGGCCACAAGTACTTTAACAAGGCTATTCCTTCTCAAGTAATGGCACTCCCTGATGACTGAGCATTCAAAAATATGTGTCCCCAGGGGCTATTCTTCAAACCACAACAATAGGGAAAGAAAAATACTGTGCATATGTCACAATTATTTTATTTTTATTTATTTTTTTGGTGTTTTGATACATATCCTGGCTACATATCAAGTTTGAGGCCAGCCTAGGATATGGGAGATTCTGTCTCTAAATAAATAAACCGATGAACCAATTAGTATTTTTTTAAATGGCTTTTCTAAATCCTTTGAATTTCCATATAAAATTTAGGAAAAACTTGTCAACTTGTTGAAAAGGTGAGGGAGGGTGTTATGATTTGACAGACGTGTGTTGACTTCTCATGTCAACCTGAGGGCAGTTTTTGTCTTAAGACAACAAGAATGAGCTTCTAGTTTACAGACATGGAGCAAGCACCTTAGACGTGGACCATCATCCTTTCATTTAGATTTTCTTTAATTCCTTGTATCAGTGTTTTGTAGTGTTTATCAGTTTCCACTTTTATTAGTTATGTATTTTATGTATGTGAGTACACTATAGCTGTACAGATGGTTGAGAGCCTTCGTGTGGTTGCTGGGAATTGAATGTAGGACCTCTAATTACTCTGGTTGGCCCAGCTCACTCTGGCCCAAAGATTTATTTATTAAATACATAAGTACACTGTAGCTGTCTTCAGATGCACCAGAAGAGGGGCTCAAATCTCATTATAGGTGATTGTGAGCCACCATGTGGTTGCTGGGATTTGAACTCAGGACCTTCAGAAGAGCAGTCAGTGCTCTTAGCCGCTGAGCCATCTCACAAGCCCTATTAGTAACTTTCTTGCTGCTGCTGTTTTATTAACTTTTGTCTTTAGATCATTGTTGCTAAAATATAGAAGAAAATAATGTTTCTATGGGGCTTGTTTCCCTTGCTTTTTTGCAGTGCTGCGGGAGGGGTGTGAACAGTTCTTTTCTCTGTGGTCCAGCAGCTGATTTATTAATCTGAGTAGGCTGACAGCTTCTTTGAAATTCCCTCCACGTAATACAGCATGGCCTATGTCCCCCATTCCTTTCCAACATGACACATTTATAGAAAGGCAAGAGTCAATATTCTTGTTTTGTAGGGGAAAAAAAAGTATTTAGCATTAAAGTTTTATACAGTATTAGTTAATTAGTTGATAAAATTGATCTTCAAGGAGTTTTAGAAACATAGCAAATGGAACAACACACATCTCCATGATAAAAAAAAAAATCCTCTGTCCATTTGGCTTAAGTAAACCCAGGCACAATAGTGAGCTTTTTTTTTCAAGTTGGGAAACATCAGAGCGTAGAATAAAGACGCATGGTATACATTACATATCGTGTAAATGACTGTGTCCGAGTGAATGGTAAGGCAGGAAATGATTATTCTGAATGACATCATCAAGGCTGATCCATCAGTGGGTTGCAACAAAGAGCTTGAAGACTGGGCAGGAGACGGACAACAACATCTCGACAATACCCAGTGACTTTCCGTCAGCGCTGAGGACTCATCTCAAGAAAAGCCGCTGCTTTACTCTGAGGGCTGGGAAACAGAGGCTCCCTGAGCTGGCGTGATCTGTGTAGAATGAACTGCTGGAGGGACTGAGACAGGATGCAGACATGCATTAAGGGAGGGCAAATTCCCTTTAGCATGAGACTAGAGGTTGAGATATTACATTAGCTAAGTGTCCTGGTGGCCTCACTCATTCAATATTCATGCTAAAATCCCTGTCAATCACCAGGAACAACCATGTCCTGCTCAGGCCTATGAGAGAACCGCTGTGTCGGCTGCACCGTGCACCATAGGATGGCTGGGACTTGGGTTTGCTGTGCATGAGATTACAGGAATGAGCTCTGTGTTGATAGCCAAGCCGCTCCTTTGTTCATCTTTTGACAGAGCAGGCGCCTTGGAGGGTGGTGGGCGGCTCTGCTTGGCGAGCTTCAATGCCCACGAGAACTAACTGTGGGTCCTGAGAACATATGAATTTGGGGGCTGGAGAGCCCTCTTAGCGGTTGGGAGAGAGCCCTTGTTGCTCCAGCAGAGAACCAGAATTCAGTTCCCAGTACGTATGCCAGGTGGCTCACAATTACCTGGAATTCCAGCTCTGGGGAATCTTCTGGCTTCACACACACACACACACACACACACACACACACACACACACACACAGAGAGAGAGAGAGAGAGAGAGAGAGAGAGAGAGAGAGAGAGAGAGAGAGAGAGAGAAAAGAGAAGAGAAGAGGAGATCTTTTGTTTGTTTTTATATGGCCTTGACTGGCTTGAAGGAACTCACTATGTAGACCAGGCTGGCTGAAGGAATGCACTATGTATATGACTGCCCTCAGACTCACAGAGATCCTTCTGCCTCTGCTTTCTTGGAATAAAATGCACATGCCCCCATGCTCAGCCACATCATTTTTTTAAACATACATTTTCTGGGTTTTCATTGTTATCCAAACCCCTCTGATTCAGTAGGTAACAGTGAGGCTTCAGGGAGTGGACAGTAGCTGATATCGACACACATCGCTCTCAGCTCAATCCCTGAGAAACCCCGAAGTAATGAAGAACCCAGAGTTCTGTGACAGATGGCTTCATCCATGGCCTTGGAAGTCTAACCTAAGCTTAGAAACTTCACCTGAGCCAGTGATCACTAACTATGACATTCTCAGAGGCTTGGCGTGAGACTTGAATGAGTTGAGGCTGGGTGCAAGCATATGGGCGTGTGGGCGTATACGTTTAACCTCAATGCTCTTGGTTCTTCCTTTTGAGACAAAATCTATCTCAGGCTGGCTTCCCGCTTGCAACTAAGGGTGACCTTAAGCTTCTGCTCCTTCCAGCTCCACCTCAAAGGCTGGATTTTCAGGTTTGTGCCACACACCAGTTTGCATGGTTCTGGGAGAGAACCCAGAGCTGCTTGCAAAGAAAGAAAGAAAGAAAGAAAGAAAGAAAGAAAGAAAGAAAGAAAGAAAGAAAGAAAGAAAGAAAGAAAGAAAGAAAGAAAGAAAAAAAGAAAGGAAGGAAGGAAGGAAAGAAAGAAAGAAAGAAAGAAAGAAAGAAAGAAAGAAAGAAAGAAAGAAAGAAAGAAAGAAAGAAAGAAAGAAAGAAAGAAAAGGTCAAGACATAATGGCTGCTCCTATTATCAGAGTCTTACTCTGTCCCTCCCTCACCAGTATAAGCTGGAGTAGAGCAAAGAGTTAAGTTGTCCTCAGAAGGCTTGGCTTGGCAGGGGCACAGAGACCACATTTCCCACAAGGAAACCTGTGGGGATGGGGTGCAGGGGCCTAGTGAACTAGCCAGGTCTTCTTTACAAAACAGTAACCTCAGGGGTTGGTGTGACTTGCCTTTCTGTCACTGTGCCCTGTGGTGGAGCTTTCGGGGATGTTGGCAGGTCAGGAAGCAGGACCTTGTCGGAGAAGGCAAACTGACCCAGTTTCCTGACCTGATCTCTGTCTGGTAAGCAGACAGTTTTTGCAATGTCAGGTAATTTCTGCCAATTGTAGTTTCTTATCTGTGGCATAAAGGCGAATTGGTATTTGTCCATGGACCTTGTGGCTTAGCACTTTGCACAAAGCCTCCTTCCAAGTTCCCAAAGGAGTGAGGATTCACAAAACAAGATTTGCAGAGAGAGGCTAATGTGGTTAAAGCATTTATTCAAAGTCATAGGGTTAGCGTGAACTTGAGTTTAGAGGCCAGAATGGAGTCAGTGATGGAGAAGAATGGGCCACCCATCCTTCAGGACACTCCAAGGGCACTCATGGTATAACGACGAACCCACAGAGGCTCAGTGGGGCCTGTCTGGTGGCTCTTGGGTCCTTGTGTAGCACCCTTCTCCCTAGGAACAGGGATCCAGCATGACAGGGTCTTAGGAACTTGATGAGTTGAGAAATGTCTTACAATCGTCGCCTTGGCTTAGAAATTGTGAGCAAAGCTAAAAGGATGTTTCTAGACTTAATGGAAGGGGGGAAAGCTCTGGCTTTTGTGACCTGGCTCAGAAGAGAGAAGGGGGAGAGAGGAGAAGGGCAGGAGTTAGGAGGGAGACTTACTTATGGGTCCTTCCAATGTCCTTCAATTCAAAGTGTAGATGGCCTTCAGCTTACCACGCTCTCACATGGTTTTTTGACTTTACAACAATGAGAAGCAACATGCATGATTCAGCAGAAATCGGGCTTCAGACTCTAGGTGATCTGGTCCCAGGCTGTGGTGTGATGCTCTCTTGTGATACACGGTCCAAGTATTCTGAGTATATTGAAGGCAGACTGAGTTAAGCTACAATGTTCAGGGCATTAGATATAGTCAATGAGTTTGGATATGGTGTTTTCCATTTCTATTGTATCCATCAAACTAAGGACATCATCAAAGCTTGAGAAACATCTAGCTTTTACTTCAGGGAATTATTTTTTCTGATGGTGTAGTTTTGAGACAGGATCACCCTAAGTTGCCTAGGATGGCCTCAAACTCAAAATTCTTTGGCCTTAGACTTCCAAACTCTGTGATAAAAGCCATGCACCATCGGATCAGCGAGCATAATATCTTATCAGCCACAACAATGGTCAGATTTTTTTTTGAAATAAAATATGTGTATGAGTCCTTGAGTGTTGCACCTATAGTGCCTAGTTAACACTAACCCCTCAACCCCACATCCCCAATCATCATTAATGTGGGCTTCCTGTAATAAGGACAAGACCTTGGAAAGGATGGCTAGCTGTGATGGCTTACCGTCAAGTCCAACATGACATTTCCAAACTTGAAAGCAGCTTTAAAAACAGAAAATGAAGATTCTTTTTTTTTTTTTTTTTTTTTTTTTTTTGGTTTTTCGAGACAGGGTTTCTCTGTGTAGCCCTGGCTGTCCTGGCACTCACTTTGTAGACCAGGCTGGCCTCGAACTCAGAAATCTGCCTGCCTCTGCCTCCCGAGTGCTGGGATTAAAGGCGTGCGCCACCACGCCCGGAGAAAATGAAGATTCTTACCATCAAGTTTTGGGCGACCCTGGGACCTCCCTGACCAACCCCTAACATCACAGAAGAAGGAGCAGAAGGTGCTAGACTGGGCTCTTCAGCATTTTACTGTGATAAGGAGCTCATGAACCCCCACCCCCCTCACTGAGGAACCTCTGGCAATTCACTGTGGCTGAGCAACCACCGTCTTTATTGGTACAACTACTTGTAAGTTGCCTATGTAAGTAATCTTCCATCCATGATCTTAAAAGCCTCATATTTCAACTTAGTGGGTACCTTAGTCTTGGTTTCTATTCCTGCACAAAACATCATAACCAAGCAGTAAATTGGAGAGGAAAGGGTTTATTCTGCTTGTACTTCCCCATTGCTGTTCATCACCAAAGGAAGTCAGGACAGGAACTCACACGGGGCAGGAACTTGGAGGCAGGGGCTGATGCAGATGATGATCCATGGAGGGATGTTTTTTACTGGCTTGCTTCCCCTGGCTTACTCAGCTTGCTTGCTTATAGAACCCAGGATTACCAGCCCAGAGATGGTACCTCCAACAATGGGCCCTCCCACCTTGATCACTAATTGAGAAAATGCCTTACAGCTGGATCTCATGGAGGCATTTCCTCAAGGGAGGCTCCTTTCTTTGTGATAACTCCAACTGTGTCAAGTTGACACACAAAACCAACAAATACAGTGAGTCACACACACAAGGCATTAGAGAGGAGCTTGGTGGGTAGAAGGATAAGAGGACAGAGATTCATTATGTACACAAATAAAGCTGTCAAAAGGTCAGAAAGAATGATTAAATCAGTAACAACAACAAAGCCAGATTCTGGGCTCACACTTGTCCCTGTGTTCAAGGCCCCCTCTGCCTTGTTGACCTCATTCTTCCTGTCACCAACAACTGCTAAACTTTGTCCCTCCTCTCCACAGAAGGCCTGGGGAGTCTGCAAGGATTGGGGGGCTCAGCCACTCCACCACCCCTCCTCTTAACATCCTCCTGTGAAGTAAATGTAACCTCAAAAACCCTTTCAGGAAGGGTACTGTCCCAGGTCTCCTACAGAGCTTCCTAGAAGATACTTCTACAACCCTGTTCACATCCTCCATCCCAGGCCACTTCATAGCCAGCATGTTCTCTGTTGCCTCACCACTGGCCTAGGCTTCACTTTGACTCCCCTCCTCTCCCTCTCCCTCTCCCCCTCCCCCTTCCCTTCCCTTCTCTTCCCCTCCCCCTCTCCCCCTCCCTCCCTCCTTCCCTCCCTCCCTCTTCCCTCTCCCTTTCCTTCCCTTCCCCCTCTCCCTTCCTCCCCCCTTCCCCTCTCCCTCCCTCCCTCTCTCCCACCCCTTTCCATTCTCCTCCCCTTCTCCCTTCCTCCCTCCCTCCTACCCTTCCTCTCCCTCTCCTCCCTCCCCCCTTATTCCCCCTCCCTCCCTCCCTCCCTCCCTTTCCCTCCTTCCTCCCTCCTTCTCCTCCCTCCCTCTCCCTATCCTCCCTACCTCCTTCTCCTCCCTCCCTCCCTCTCTTCCCATCTTCATTAAACAGTGTCTTGTGTATCCCAGGTTGACTTCAGACTCATTGTGCAGCAGAACCTGACCTTGACTTTCTGATCTTCTCTCCTCCACCTCGGAGTGCTGGGATAACAGCTGTGCACCATCATGCCTGGGTCACTCACTAGTGAAGAGCAAACCCAGGATTCATGGATGCTTGGCAGGCACCAGTGAGGGCCACACCCCCATGCTTCTTGACTGAACGCTTCTGTTCCCCACCCTCTGCCTACAATTTTGGTGGGGAGCTAATTGCTCTTATGTCTAACTGGACCCAGACCAAGACGGTAAGGTAGTCTATCTGACTAGTCTATACTTTAAATTGGGTGCAAATTATGGTCATGCAATCACTGCCCCTCCCCCCCTCTTCCACCCCAGCCCCTGCAGGCATCTTCAAATGTGTGTTAAGGAAATCCTGTGGTGGTAGCAAACTTCATCCAAATTCAAACTTCATCCAATTATTTCAAAACTTCCTGAAGCATGTAGCTCATCGTAGAGAAGCCTTGCTTGGACTAAAAGTTTGGCGGCGGGTAAGAGGAAGACAGATTAGTAGAGAAATGAAAGCGATTACACTTACACGCCCGCATACGCACACAATGTACTATACTTACAGCATTTCTACCTACAAGGGGTGATGCCCTTGTGTTATGTTACAACAGCTCACACACCAGCCCTGTAAGGTAGAGGTTGTTATCCCTCTCTTTGAAATAAGGACTCTGAACTAGGGTTAGTGGAGCTCGCCTTTAATTCCAGCACTCAGGAGGCAGAGGCAGGTGGATCTCTGTGACTTGCAGACTAGCCTTGTCTATAGGACGAGTTCCAGTAAAGCAAAGGCTACATGGAGAAACCCTGTCTCAGAAAACGAAAAGTCAAGTTCTGAAATTTAGAAAACCTCAATAATTTTTCCAAATCAAGACATAGATGATAAAAACAGATTTATATCTCCTCTTAGTGCTGGCTCCAAACTTCCATAGCTTCTGGTAACTACATAATCTTTGTTTGTTTGTTTGTTTGTTTTTGTTTGTTTTTTTGGTTTTTTGGTTTTTCGAGACAGGGTTTCTCTGTATAGTCCTGGCTGTCCTGGAAATCACTTTGTAGACCAGGCTGGCATCCAACTCAGAAATCCTCCTGCCTCTGCCTCCTGAGTGCTGGGATTAAAGGCGTGCACCACCACACCCGGCGGTACTACACAATCTTTTGGGGTTATCTCATATAGCTAGAAAAAACCCCATGTCTTGAATCCCCAAATTGAATTTTTAGGGACTATATTCCTCCTACTTCCTTTAAAATTGATCTTCCTGCACGTGGGGGTGGGGGATGGAACTAAGTCAGTGGAGGGTTCATAGACTGTGCCAAAAGCCCTAGCTTTTAACACCAGCACCACATAAAACAGGTATGGTGCGTTAAATCTGAAATCCCTGAATTCTGGGAAGTGGAAGCAGAATTGGGGCATCCTTGGCTACATAGGCAGTTGAAGGCCAGGCTGGAAACCCTAAGTCCCTGTCTCCGAAAGAAAAAGTAATCTCTTTCCTTCTGGCTCCACCAAGCCCCCAGGCAGAGGTCTGCTTTTGAGACACAGGTGACTTACACAGTTTGAGAGACAAAGCCCAAGCATTTGCCTGGCCCATAAGCACGTGCAACTTGAAATCCACAGAGATCATGTGTGGAAGGAGAACTCCATATGCTGCAGGCCTGGGTTCATGCCTGCCTGTGCCTGCTCACTGGCCCCAAACAGCCCGAGGGGCTCAGAACAGGAAAGCCTCTGCAATTGGTTCTGAAAGACTCTTATGGATCTAGTGTTTAAAGCTTCTAATAGTTAAATGTGTGTGTATGTACATATACGTACACTACACACACACACATATATGATACATAATATATATATATATATATATATATATATATGTTGTTGATGTCCATTCCTTTTATTTAATGGTTCACTACTGGGGAACTTTGTGGAGTGGGGACTGAGGATTCAACTCAACAGAAGGGCAGGCGGCAGGAACTCAAGCTCAAGGACATGGTTCAAATCCCACTTCTTCCCTCCCTAACAATAAAAATCCCACTTCTGCTTTTTGGTTTGTACATCAATAACTGAACGAAATTTGTAGACGAGAGGGGGGGGTTTTCTGTGAGCAGAGGAAGGTGAGTCAAATGGAAACGTTAAGTGGGCTTTTGCTTTTAGCGGATAATCCTCAATAATCCACGTACAGCAAGAAAAAAAATGCCTCAGTTATTAAATGCCCTAAAGTTCTTGCTTTTAATCTCCCTTCCGTCTTACTCCCCCATCTCCGTTCCTCCCCACACCATAGAGATTCCTTTAAGCATTTACTGTAGATGGAGCTCTCCTTACTGGTTGTTAGCATTTTGTCTAAGCTCCGCCCTCAGTTACCTGGCAACAGCCAGGCTTGCCTGACTCACTCTAAAAGGGACTGCTTGCCCCCCTCCTCTTGCTCTCTTGCCCCCTCTCTGTCCTCTCGCCCCTTCCCTCTCCCCCCCCCCCACGTGCTCATTGCCGGCCTCTACTAATCTACTCTCTCTGCCTTACTCTGTTCTGTCTCTCCTACCCCTCCTATGTCTCAGCTCCCCTCCTATGCCCTGAATAAACTCTATTCTATACTGTTTGTCATGTGGCTGGTCCTTCAGGGGGAAGGGATGCCCCAGCATGGGCCTGCGGAGGCACTCCCTTCCCACCCACCTTACTGCACCTCCACCAAACATATTCTTTATTTTTACAAAACACAACACTGGTAACCTCTCTTCTAAAATCTTTAGAACGCTGGCTTGGCCAGAAAGTAAACTGCCAGACGGGTCCCCGGAACAGTTATTGTCCCCTTTCAGGCTCCTCGCATGAATTATTGCTCAGCGGTTTTTCAGAGCAGCGCTGAAAGTCCCACACAACCCTGAGAGATTAAAGCAGGAAGGAAGGAGGATGAGGGCTGGGAGCACAGAAGCTGAAAGAGAAGCCAGTATAATTTGATGATCTTAATAAAAAGGCCAGTTTCCACACTGTTTCTGTGTGTTCTGGGGAGGAGGGGCCACGAATCACGGTTTCCCTCCTGTGGACTCTGGACACCTGGCTCCTGAGCATAGCCAATTAGAAACAAATGGGTGTCGTGCGCTAGGAAGCAAGTGGCCACTATTTCTCCACAGAATCAGAAATAAAGGAAGATTGGGTGAAACTGCGTGGGGGCCTAGAAGTGATGGGGGATGCTTTGCCTCAAGCATCCCAGAGATGACACAGTTCGCGAAGCTTTTCCACAATCGACCTCAAAGGAACAAAAGACGCGGTTCTGATTCAGATGTTAGTCACTGAAGACCAACATGGCCATATCATTACAAAGGTTCCAAGAAAACAGAAGTGTTTGGGACACCTGAAGATTCCACACGTGTGACAACAAGGGATTGTAGGGGTGCGGGAGCCCAGATACTGAAGAGAGCAGCAGGGAAGGGTTTGTCAGGGCAGTGTTTTCTTGGCTGACTATGGTCCGGAACACCTGCGTCGCCACCCACCGCCCCAAGCTTCTTTAGGATGCAGGTGTGAGGGCTCACAGGACAAGCCTGAAAACAACAGGCTCTTACAACACCTGGTGTGGCCCTTGCACCCGACCTCTGGGGCTAAAGAGTGTTGGGACAGAGGATCCTGATCTTGCCGACTGCCATCCTAACCCCAGGTTCAATGAGAGACCTAAGGTGAAGTTGCAGAGCAGGACACTGTACGTCCTTCAGACTCACACAGGGCACTCACGTATACCACAAACAGATACCCTATCTAATAAATATTTTTTAAAACTTCAGGCGCCCCAGCTCTGAGTCAGCCTCTGGGGATGGTCCCTGGGCTCTAACTGGTTACCTACACCTTAGTTTTTCTCCTTAACCTTGAAGTTTAGAGATTATTGGTTTTGAATGGCTAGAGCTTTGGGGGTTTTTGTTCGTTTGTTTGTGCTTTTTTGTGGGTTTTTGTTTGTTTTTATTCTTCAATCTTATTTTACAGTCAAGACTTTATCCCCCTCCTGGTACACCCTCCAACTGTTCCACATCCCACATCTCCCCACCCCCACCCCTGGTCTCCAAGAGGATGTTCCCACCCACCCCGATTCCCAGATCTCCTCACTCCCTGGGACCCCAAGTCTCCTGAGGGTTAGATGCATCTTCTCTGACTGAGTCCAAACCTGGCAGTCTTCTGTTGTATATGTGTTGGGAACCTCATTTCAGCAGGTGTATGCTGCCTGGTTGGTGGCTCAGTGTCTGAGAGATCCTGGGGGTCCAGTTAGTTAAGACTGCTGGTCTTCCTATGAGGGGTTGCCCTCCTCCTCAGCTTCTTCCAGCTTTTCCCTAATTCAGCCACAGGGCTCAGCAGTTTCTGTCCATTGGTTGGGTATAAATATCTACATCTGACTTTCAGCTGCTTGTTGGGCCTTTAGGAGGGCAGTCATAATAGGCCCCTGTTTATAAGCACATCATAGCCTCAGTAATAGTGTCAGGCCTTGAGGCCTCCCCCTGAGCTGGATTTAAATTTGGGCATGTCTACTGGACCTCCTTTTCCTCAGGCTCCTCTCCATTTTTGTCCCTGCAGTTCTTTTAGACGGGAACAATTCTGGGTCAGAGTTTTTGACTGTGGGATGGCAACCCCATCCCTCACTTGATGCCCTGTCTTTCTACTGGAGGTGGGCTCTACAAGTTCCCTCTCCACACAGCAGGGCACTTCATCTAAGGCCCTTCCCTTTGAGATCTGAGAAGTCTCTCACCTCCCAGGCCTCTGGTACATTCCAGAGGGTCCCCCCACCTCCTGCCTTCCAAGGTTGCCTGTTTCAATTCTTTCTGCTGGCCCTCAGGGTTTCAGTCCTGTCCCTCACAATACCTGGTCATGTTTCCCTCTTCCCCTCCCTGTCCCCTTTCCCACCCAGGTCCCTCCCCACCCTCATGTGATTTCTTTCCTCTCCCTCCCCAGTGGGATTGAGGCATCCTCACTTGGGCCCTTTGACTTGTTAGTTTTCTTGAGTTCAATCAGAATGGCTAAGATCAAAATCTCAGTTGACAGCAGATGTTGTCAAGGATGTGGAGAAAGAGGAACACTCCTCCATTGCTGGTGGGATTGCAAACTGGGACAACCACTCTGGAAATCCATCCGGAGATTCCTCAGAAAAATGGAAATAGTTCTACTGAAGACCCAGCTATACCACTCTTAGGCATATACCCAAAAGATGCCCTACCATGCTACAGTGGCACGTGTTCTACTATGTTCATAACGGCCTTATTTGTAATAGCCAGAAGCTGGAAACAACCCAGATATCCCACGGCAGAAGAGTGGGTACAGAAAATGTGGTTCATTTACCCAGTGGAATACTACTCAGCTATTAAGAATGAGGACATCAGCTGGGCAGTGGTGGTGCACATCTTTAATCCCAGCACTTGGGAGGCAGAGACAGGCAGATTTCTGAGTTCGAGGCCAGCCTGGTCTATAGAATGAGTTCCAGGACAGCCAGGGCTATGCAGAGAAACCCTGTCTCGAAAAAAAAACAAAAAAAAGGAATGAGGACATCATGAGAAAATATCATCCTGAGTGAGGTAACTCAGACCCAAAAGGATATGCATGGTATGTACTCAGTAATAAGTGAATATTAGCCAAAAAAGTATAGAGCTTTGTTCTTACCCCTGGCCTGCTCCCTGTGCGAGCCAGCTGGCACCAGTTCAGAGTCTTTGGGGCACCGTTCAGTGAGCACAGGCAGTGAGGCTGGGTATTCTGGGTTGTGAATCCCTCTATCTCTACCTCTCTCACTTCCTTTCTCTTTATAATATTGTGAGAGCTGTAGTTGCTGTTTGCATAGGGGTAGAATAACAGGGCCCAAGGCCAGAGGCATTTTAGTAATTAACACCTCCACGTGGCCCCTTTTACCTACTCTAAGTATATTGAAAAATAGCAACCGCCATCTATCAGTACCATAAAATAAAGAACACATTAGCACTAAGAAAGGGTATGTGAACTACTTGTGAAACTCTGTATTGTTATTTTTTCTCTATGTTGTTATTTTCTCAGAACTACTGGTGGAGAATGCTAAATGTATCAAAATACGATTTGACTCATTCAAGTGAACTGAATGAAGAAATAATGGACAGACTGAGAGAAGCCCTATCTGAGAGGGAAAATATCTTAGGAAGTGGCTTGAACTGGGCTTTGGATGTAAAGTTTAAATAATTTGTTGTCAGTTCCCAGAGAAGAGTTAGTATGCACTTAGAGTCAGCATGCACTTCCGCACGGGAGACAACAGGAGCCAGGAGGGTGCACCGGAGCCGGCATGCAATGCTCCAGGTGGACCTCACAGACTTGAGGAAGAGACATTGTTATGGAAGCAATGTTTGGTCATCCATCCTCAAAAGGCAGTTAAGAGAGCCAAATTAATAACAGGAAGCAGAAAATGAGGATTTATTCAACTTGGTCATACATTGAGGAGAGGGACACGTGGGTTCAGTGAACCCCACAAGTCTATTTGTAGTGTCCTGAAGTGAGATTAAAGTTAAATAGAGGACTGTCTTTAGGGTTGTTACTGCTGTGGTGAAACGCCATGACCAAAGCAACTTGGGAAGGAAAGAGTTTATTTGGCTTACAGTTCCATACCACCCGTCTTCATCAAAGGAAGTCAACAGGGCTCAAACAGGGCAGGAACCTGGAGGCAGGAGCTGATGCAGAGGCCATGGAGGGTGCTGCTTACTGGCTTCCTCTGCACGGCTTGTTCAGCCTGCTTTCCTAGAGAACTCAGGACCACAGCCCACAGTGGGTTGCCCCCCACCCCCACCCCCACCCCGCAATCAATAATTAAGAGAATGCCCTACAGGTTTGCCTGTAACCTGATTTTATGGAGGCATTTTCTTAATTGGGATTCCTACCTCTCAGACTTTAGGTTGTGTAAAGTTGACATAAAGCTAGCCAATACATCTTACCCTTTGTCAACTTGACCCACAAACATATCACTTTTCAATTAGAACCTTTTGTATCTTGTGCTGGGAGCCAAACTTGGTAGAGTAAGACTCACCCAGGTGGTACTGGTTTTAAAGGCATAAAGGGATCATGGAATGTAGCTGAGGCTTGGCACTCTGTGGCAGGGCTGGAATCCCCTAAGAGACCCCAGGAGAGGCTATTGGTGAAAGTGCTGCCCAGCTGCAGCAGAGACCCCAGCATGTTGGGGATGCCATTGCCATGGGATGACCACCAGGAACAGCAGCAGTGGAGTGGAGCCAGCTGGGGCTTGGAAGACAAGCTGTGTGTGCTGCAGAGGGCGGGGACAGAGAAGTGTACCTGGAGGATCCCAGAAGCTTGTGGGTAGGTCCCAGACAGTGGATATTTAATTATTTACACAGTTGGAGTTTGGTTTTGCTTTGTTCCGATTGTGGCTGTGCCCTGTTCTTCCCTCTTGAATTGAGTTAAATTTATGTTTCATTTTATAGGAGCCCACTTTGCACATTTTTTTTAATTTTAGAGATTTTGAAATTTTACAGCAACTTTGAATTTTAAAAGAGAATGATGTTCTAAAGGTTTTTAATACTTGTTTCTTTTGTTCTATTTTTTATTTTATCTGCATTGGTGTTTTGATTGCATGTGTGACTGTGTGAGGGTGTCAGATCCCCTGGAACTGAAATTACACAGTTGTGAGGTGCCCTGTATGTGCTGGAAATTGAACGTGGGTCCTCTGGAAAAGCAGCCAGAGCTCTTAACCACTGAGCCATCTCCCCAGCTCATCACGGAAATGTATATCCTGTCATGTTGAGGTTGAGAGACAGAAGACTGGATGCTTCTTCCCAGGGTACACCCCCCTCCCCCACCCAATTCTACTTCCTCTTGCTAGGCTGTGCCTCCAGAAATTTCCATGATCTAGAACAGCATGACTAACTGAGGACAAAGAGTCAGTGCTCAAACCTTGAAAGTGTGTTTGGTGTGGTGTGTGTGTGTGTGATATGTTGTGTGTGTATATGTTGTGTGTGTGATGTGGTTGTGTGTGATGTGTAGTGTGTGTGGTGTGTGAGATTTGTGGTATGTGTGTGGGGGGTGGTGGTGGGGGTGTGTGTGTATGTGTGTGATGTGTGGTGTGTAAGATTTGTGGTGTGTGTGTGTGGTATGTGAGATTTGTGGTGTGTGTGTGTGTGTGATGTGGTATGTGTGATGTGTGGTATGTGTGTGTGATGTGGGGTGTGTGTGTGTGTGTGATATGGTGTGGTGTGTGTGGTGTGTGTGATATGGTGTGGTGTGTGTGTTATGTGTGTGTGTGATGTGTGTTATGTGTGTGTGTGGTGTGGTGTGTGTGATATGTGGTGTATGTGGTGTGTGTGTGAGAGATTTATGGTATGTGTGTGTGTGTGGTGGTAGTGTGTGTGTGTATGTGAGATGTGTGGTGTGCGGTGTGTGTGTGATGTATGGTGTGTAAGATTTATGGTGTGTATGTATGTGTGAGATTTGTGGTGTGTGTGTGTGTGTGGTGTATGTGTGTGAGTGTGAGAGAGAGAGATGTGTGATGTGTGTGTGTGATGTATGGTATATGTGTGTGAGATGTGTGTGTGAGATGTATGTTGTGTGTGTGTTGTGTGTGTGTGGTATGTGTGTGTGAGATGTGTGATGTGTGTGTGTGATGTGTGGGATGTGTGTGTATCTGTCTGTCTGTCTGAGATAAAAACACCCTGGGGAGATAAAAACAGCTGTCTACCTACCCCAGATAGGAAGCCAACAACTGAACACAATGACTGTTAGATTTCAACCCTAGGACAAATGGCCAAGAGGCCTACTTAACAATCAAAGCAGACCGGGCCTCTAGGTCCTCTAGCATTCTGCAGTCCCTACCTGTTGCTGGCACACCCTGCCCTCTACCTCCAACTCCAGCTCAGGGGCAGGGCTGTACTTCCCCGAGAGGCTCTTCCCTATATAATCTTGACATTTTGCTTACCTGGTCTTTTTTTGTCTGTCTGTCACCCTCCTGCCCTCATGGCCCAGGGCAGTCTTCTCCCGGTCACTCTCCCAGATGTCCCTGCCCTTGGCCATGCTCTCCCTTTTATCAGCAATAAACTGTCTCCTCCACCTTAGCTAGAGGCCATCATAGCCTCCATTTTATTGTATTTTATTTTATTATTTTATTTTATTTTATTTTATTTTTATGTTCAGTAATGATTCTACCAGAGTCCAAGATGTTGGGCCAATGAGTTTATGGGTGAGGGGTTACAGGAACTTGGTGATTTTCAGGGTTACTTACAGGGACACAGTGATTTATAGGCAGCCCACCCTGTCATGGGGGACAACACATCAAAGCTGTGTGTAGCCCTGGAGTTCTCTCCATCACTGGCAAGGCAGCCCTAAGGGACAGAGAGTCTCCTCCTGTCAGCTGGTTTCTGGTTCTATGACCATGGGAGGGGCTATAAACTTAGCGTCTGGCTCTCCAAGGCTGCAATGTCTAAGTCTCCCTCGATGCACTGCAGGAGTGTTAAAGCCACTGCAGCTCTGTATGCATTACGTCATATTTAGCTTTCCTAATGATCCTACTGGGTGGAGCGCTATTGTGAAGAGTGTGTGGCATAAAGCAGAGGATACAGTACGTCTCTAAAATCACAAATGCATAGATTTGAACCAAAATATTTCTAGGTCATAAACAAACAAACAAACAAACAAACCCCTTATGTTCCTGCTTTGCATCAGTCTTTTCTCTTCATCTTAACGGGCATAGTAATTATTCTCACCACTTTACATCCAGCATTGTGCTTCAAGAATGGCAAGAAGCACTTCCCATCAGTCCACTCATATCCCTTTTTGTACTGGATGCAGTGAGTTCTCCTCGGGCCAATGCAATGCCAAGAAGCACAAGCAGAAGACAAAAAGAATGAAAGAGGGTTTGCTACTCCATTGAGACAGTCACAGCAGTGCTCCCCTTAAAATTCAAAGCAAACGAATCTTATTGAGGAAATCTACACACACATATGCACACACACATACATATACATGCACACACATACACACATGAACACACACATACATACACAGACACATGCATGCAAACACATATATACACACATGCACACATGCATATATATACAACATATGCTCACACATACATAGGCATGCACACACAGACACGAACATGCATATACACATACTCTCACATACATATACACACACATAAAAACACACAAATGTACACAATATACACCTACATACACATGCGCACACATATTCTCTTACACACACATGCACACACACAGACACACACACCTATTATATATAGGAAAGCAGGTATAAGGAACAGGTCCATTTCTGAGCATGCTCAGTACAAGATCACAAATCAGGTATTCAAAAAAGGAGGAGGCAGACATGTTGCTTGTAAGTTTCTCCAAAGAGTCTTAGTAGAAACAAATGGGCAGCCTTGGAGCCATGGTAACAGTCTTTTGTTTTTAAATTCCTTACCGTGTGTGTTCGTGTCTCAGTGCGTGCAGGAAGTGCACGCTCTTGCAGAAGGCTTGAATAGAGGTCAGAGGACAGCTCAATGGAGTCTGACTCTCCCTTTACCTTGTGGGTCCCAGGGATCAAACTCACGTCTTCAGGCTTGGTGGCCTGCATTGTCCACCCACCAACTCACATGGCCAGCCGTGTTAATAATCTTTTAAGGAGGCAGCAGTTTCTCCCTTATAAGTGTAGAAGTTTATCCTTAAAAGTTACTACCTGGGTTAGCTACTAACGCTGTGATGACGTTCAGAACACGCTGTCAGAAACATTGTACCTGACATTTGAGAAAACAGAGAACCAGGAAGGTCTTCCCCCCACCTCCACTTCGCCTTCCTGTCTAAGCCAGTCATAAGGGGGGTGGTTGACCCTCCTCTGAAGGCCATAAGGCCTGGTAGTGCTCCCTGCTCCCCACACTTGAAGGCAAGGGATACAGGGACAAAGAAAAGAGTCTAAAAAGATTTGCCAAATTTCCTCCAGTTTATCACCGTTCAATCATATTATCTGTGACCAATTCCACTCTCTACCGAGGCCCACAAACACAAGCATAGAACTACATGAACTTCTCTGTTTCATTTGGCTGAACTTGCCCTCCCCACCCCACCCCCCTTCTGTGGTGCTGGGGATTGAATTCGGGGCTTTGCACAGACCAGGCCTCTGTGTCTCCTCCAGTCTTCATTCCCAAGACTCCTCCTGTATTACTAGAGTCTCTGCTTGTACATCTGCTTGCCTTCACCTGGCTTGTCTGTCTTTTGCTATATAAATACCCCAGTTATGAACCCAAGAGATTCTCATTTCATACACACCTGAAATAAAAAACTAGCTTTTCCCTCTGGAATAAATGCTTTCAACTCTTCTCTTAATCAAGTGGTCTTTTCAATTTTCTTACGTATCTTGGTTTCTGCACTCTACTAATTGTGACTGGGCATTGTCTGTGCCAGGCCTGGCTAGTAGAACTGGAATGGCAAGCTGTATGTATGTAATAGAACATATTCTAGCAGCTACATTTAAAAAGTTTTTTTAAATTTTATTTGCACTGGTGCTCTGTTCTGCCTCCATGTATATCTGTATAAAGGTGTCAGATCCCCTGGTACTGGAATTATAAACAGTTGTGAACTGCCATGTGATTGCTGGGATTTGAACCAGGGTCCCTTGGAAGAGCAGCCAGTGCTCTTAACTGCTGAGCCATCTCTCTCTCTAGCCCTAAAAAAAGTTTTTAAAAAGTGAAATTAAAGTTAATAGTACATTATGCTTAACCAATAAATTAAAATATTGTATTTTGGATTAGTTCTTGATTTTTTTTCTTTATTCATTTGAGACCCAGACTCACATAGATAAGGCTGGCCCCAAACCTGCCATGTAGCTAAGGGTTACTTTGAATTTCTGATACAGTGTGTGTGTGTGTGTGTGTGTGTGTGTGTGTGTGTAGGTTAGAAGACAGTTAATGAGGAGTCAGTTTTATTTTTTTTTCTTTTCTTTTTCTTTTCTTTTCTTTCTTTTTTTTAAGTCCTGACTAAACTGGAGCCCACTGTGTAGACCAGGCTAGCCTGGAATGCTCCTGAGTGCTGGGATTAAAGGCCTGCATCAGCCTGCCCCACTCCTCTGTTTCTGTAGGGTCTGGGGATCAAGTTCAGGTCCTTAGGCTTAGGCAGCACACACTGAGCCTGCTATGCCAAGGCCAAAATGAGATATTTTCCTTATTTTCATCCTCAGTCTTCTGATGGTTCAAGGGGTCGGTAGACATAACCGGCGGTCACCATACCCGGCTAACAAGCCTACACACGGCAATAACAGAAGCATTTGATAACACAAGCCAGAAAGGATTTGCTATGTTAATGATGGATTTGGGAGGATTACTTACACATAGGTTTTTGGCTCTGCAGTCACTCGGGTCACTGGGCCTTGTGTCCCTAGGTTCTACTGGCACTGACTGCGGAGCATCCCACGCATAGGAACAGTGACCCCCAACTCTGCTGAACCCCGAGAGAGGAGCCTTTCTGGATCTGTTTGCACAGAATCTCCAGGTGTTTCCAGTTATCTCCAAGGGTGGGTAGTGAAGTTTACAACAGAGAATGTAATTTAAGTTCTTGGACAGGTAAAATGTAATTATTTCATATGCTTCATAGTACATGGGAAAGGTGGAGGGTGAAACCCCATAAACAATGAGCTGATGTTGTAATTCCTAAAAGGCTGCAAAAATCTAAACAAAAGTTAGCATTGGCAAATGTGAGAAAGGCACCGTGGGAGACTTCGGGACAGAGGTTAGTAGGTGCAGTTTTCCCTTCTCCTGCTTCCAAGTGGATTATCCTTTCAGATGTGCCCCGTGGACAACATGCTACTCTTTCCTGTGTTAAAAATGTCACTCTGGCCCAGTGTGGTGGCTTTAATCCCAGCACTCAGGAGGCAGAGGCAGGTGGATTTCTGAGTTCGAGGCCAGCCTGGTCTACAAAGTGCCAGGGCTATTCAGAGAAACCCTGTCTCGAAAAACCAAAAAACAAAACAAACAAACAACAACAAAAAAAATGTCACTCTGCCCTCTTAGTTTCCTATAAACATTATTTGTATTCATTGGCTCTAAAAATAACCACACCAGGATTTCTTGTTTTCCCTATGACTTTTTTTTTCAAGTATTCCTGGATTCTTTCTCCCATCTTTGGAGACTGGTTGGGGAGGACTTGAAAGCATGCTATCATGTAGTGAGCGGGCAGAGATAAGCTTGTGCACGTAGAAGTCAAGAGCCAAAGGCAGGTTCTAACCCAAGGCTTGGAGATCCCTGCTAGAGCGCCATGGAGTCAGTGCTGGGGTGAACAGGCTCTGGGGGTGGCATCCCTTGATCCATTTGGAGGAAGCTGTAGTCAGCTTCACCTCACTCATTCTGGTGCTGGGGCTGAGTGTTAGGACTGTCCAGGGGTCACTCTTTTGATGAACTTTGACACTAGTCTCCGAGTCACCTCCTGAACAAAGCCTGTGGTGCTGCCAGCACCAGAAACACAAAGGCAGGAGCAGACATAGGTGAGGCTTTACAGCAAGAGAAGCTGACCACGCAGATGTGAAACATAGCTAGGGATGCGTGAGCTCTGAGGTTGCATTTTAAAACGAAGAGGGGCAATCTACCCCTTAGTAGGCATGGGCATATGCTACTAATAATTACCAGCTAGCTAGAGAGGGCCACCACTGAGCAACATGAACGACAGCTCCTGTCTCATCTAAGCTTAAAACTTTCTCAAGATGGGGCTGGAGAGATGGACCACTGGCAGCTCTGCAGACGGCCCTTCTCTTCTTCAGTTCCCAGTAGGCACTGCGGGCAATTCACAACCATTTATTACTCTAGCTCCAAGGAATCTAATGTCCTCTTTTGGCTACTCTGGGCTTCCTGCACACAGGTGGTATGTAAATTTGTGTTTTGTACATATATACATATATATACACATACACAGATTCACATATACAACCATACATATATACACACATATACATTTATACACATGTGCACATATACATATATATACATGTGTACATGTGTATGCACACACATATATACATATGCACATTTATACATGTGTACATACATACATATACACATCATACATACATACACACATATACATTTATATATGTACATATACACATTTACACACACATATGTGTACATATTTACACATATATACACAATATACATATTACACATACACATATATACACACATATACATATATGCATATGTACATATGTACATATATACATATGCACATACACATATATGTATATTTTGTGTGTGTGTGTGTATATATATATATATATATATATACAGATAAATAATTAAAATAAAAAAGAATTCTTCAGCGGGCATGGTGGTGCACGCCTTTAATCTGAGTTCAAGGCCAGCCTGGTCTACAGAGTGAATTCCAGGACAGCCAGGGCTACACAGAGAAACCCTGTCTCGAAAAGCCAAAAAAAAAAAAAAAAGAATTCCTCAGAAGGCAACACCTTTGTCAGGGCTAGCATGGTCTTGATAAGGACTAGTAGAGACAGATGATATTAGAAGCAGAAGTGGGTGACATTGATAAAAGAATAAAACAAATAAAACAAATTGTGTTTAGTTCTTAGATAGTGTGTAGCTTAAGGAGAAGAAATGCCGGATCCCTATGTTTATCAAGGAGAACGACTTAAGGATTTCATTGGTTGTAGTTTCAAATTAATTTTACCCAAACCTTCAATGCATAGTTGAAGAAACTCTGTCTGTGCTGGGTGACATGGGTACAAGCACAAGGTCACAGTCGGGTGCTGTGGAAAGATCCTGTCACGGAGTATGTGGTTGGCAAGTGGAGGGTCCGCTCCCCCAAGCCGCAGTCTTCCACGGGGTGCTTTGAATAGCTGTCAGTGCTTGTCGGCATGTGCTGCTGACGTCTAGGCCTAGAAAATCAGGTTTTTCAAGAAAAAAAAAATATCCTACAGCCTGCTCTTCATTTCCCAGCAGTGCCTCAGAACCCTTGGAAATACTGTGTGCTAATCAAACTGTTGATATGTAAGCAAGAAAACTGATCATTCAACAGGGATGCAAGTGATTCCAGAACCTCTGTGGGGAAGTCGTCTTCCTGTGGAATGAAGGCCCAGAGGGAGGCTGTGGAGGTTGTGCTCACTCAAGGACCTGAGTTTGACACCCCCCCCATCCCCCCCCCCCCCCCCCCCCCGCAAGCCAAGTAAAAGAGCTGGGTATGGTGGCATATGCTTTCAATCTCAGCCCTGGGGAGGTCAAGACAGACAGGTTCAAAAGACAAACCATTCTAACCTAAACAATACATCCTATGTCCCAGTGAGAGACCCACCGGTCTCTAACAGTCACAGTAGGAGGCAAAACACCTGAGGCTCTCCTCTGATCTCCACACTCATGCATATACACAGCTGTCTCACACACACCAAGAGGAAGATCACCTGATTGCAATCCTCTAAAAGGGATCTAATGAAATATATTCAATGTTGGTATCTGACCCCACACCTTCTTAATTGAAAGACTTGCAACTTGAGCTTAAATTCTACCTTTCTCGTTATTGGCTGCATGGTGTTGGACTTCAATTCTCTGCAGTCCAACAGGTTTACCTGTCAAACACAATCTTGCACTGAGAGATGGTGTTGGATACATATTAACCTCAATGGTTCTCCAGTGCTGCTATGGGAAAAGATACAACATGGTGACTTCACTCTGCTCAGTTCATGAAGACTTCTAATGTCAGGTATGGTGTGATACAAGGGGGTCAGAAGTTTACAGTGAGTTCATGACCACCCTGGGCTACACGAGACCCTGTTCCAGCCAACCAACCAGAAATCAATGTTAGAGTGTCATTTATTTCATCAAATGATGAGAAATTATCTTTGGGGCTGAAGGTGTACTTCAGTGGTAATTTGTATACTTCACAAGGCCTGGGATTTGATCCCCAGCACGAAACAAAAGCCTAGAATTCCGTTAGTGGTTTCAGTAAGTTTAATTAAAGATTTACATGTCTAAAAACAAAAAATTTAAGTCAATGCTACATAGCCTCATAGGTGTGACATGCTTCATATATGCGCCATGTTTCATATATGTGACATGTTTCAAATGTGTGGCAAACTTCATACATGTACCACGTTTCATTCATGCAAAGCTTCATGCATGTACCATGTTTCATGCATGTACCATGTTTCACACATGTGGCAAGCTTCATACATGTACCATATTTCATACATGTGGCAAGCGTCATACAGGTACCATGTTTCATAGATGTGCCATGTTTCAAGGGAGACTGTGAGCAAATGATGGCAGCCAGGCTTTGTAGTCTATGCCATCTGCCACAATGGCTGCCTTAGCTGTGTTTCCTTGAACACTTGTGTATGAGACGCTATGGTTTCTGGAAGACCTTTGAGTGGGGATACAACCCTGGACTGACAAGAGTGTCTCCCTTCTGCTTGGGAGATCTTCAGTTTGAATTAACAGGCTCTCCCAGAGCCCCATGTTTAGATAGGTGCCCAATTCTTCACAGATGGCACTATCTGGGATGTTCCAAAAACTTTGGGAGACTGGTTCTAGGTGGAAGAAGTAGTCACTAAAAGCTAGTTCTTGAGTTAATGCCGGCTACTTCCTATTGAGTGTCCTGACACGTCTCGCTATGAAGTGAACTACTGTCATGGTTAAAGTTGGCCTTAGAAGTGGCTTTATGGTTAGCCTCCAACCTCAGAGATGATGTCACACCTAGGCAGCAAGGACCCTCGTGTATCTGTTGCTATGGCAACCTCCTCAACCCCCTTCCCAACCCCCAGCATGAGCCTCACTTGTGAGCTATGGTGTGCATGATCACCTGGCCCAAATAAAAGACAGAGAACTCAATCCCTCACCCCTTTTTTTCCTTCTCTTCCTCACTTCCCCCCAATAAAATCTCATCTCATGGGGCTGTGTTGGTCTGGCATGATCTGTTGGGATATGAGCCGATTTCTAACACAACAGTTAATGTTAGTTGTTATCTTGGCACACCAGAAGGAAGGAACCTCAGCTGAGTAATTGCTTTCATCACATCAGGCTGTGGGATATTTTCTTAGTTGCTATTGCTATAGGAGGGCCAAGCCCACTGTGGGCTTGTGCCATCCCTAGACGAGTGAGCATGGGCTGTGTAAAAAGGTAGCTAGGCAGCCGGCAATCTGTGTTACTCCATGTCCTGCCTCAGTGGCTAACTCCAGGCTTGAGTGACTGTCTCAGCTTCCCTTGATGATGGACAGTAAGCTGTAAGCCAAACCAACCCTTTCCTCCCACAAGCTGTTTTAGGTCAGTGCTTTATCACAACAACAGAGAAAACTCAACAACTCTGCCTTCCCAAATGAGATGACAGGTCCCTCTCAAATCAGGAGCTGAAATACATCCTTTGCCCCTAAGTTGTTTCTCTCAGATGCTTTGGTCAGAGTGATTTGAAACCAGCTAATGGAGGTTCTTTTGTTTGTTGGCAGGTAGAGCCAGGGGAGGGAGATTGTGACAGGCAGCACAGAGGGACTTACAGACTCAGCAGGAGGAAGGACAAGAGGGCTGAGGGAAATGGGAGCATGTGGCTTCCTATGAAGGGGACAGCAAAGGAGGGAGAGAGAAAGAGAAGGAAGGAGGGAAAGGGGGAGGGGAAAGGGAGGAGAGATAGAGCTGAAGGAAGAGTGAGAGAAACAAGGAAGAGATTGACACCAGAGCCAGGCAAGCTCTTTAAATAAAAAATTAAGGATCCCATATGGCCTGCTGAATTGGAGTCGGGGGTGGGAGAGCATGAGGGTGGGAGAGCATGGGTGTGTGTGCCAGTTCCCAAACTACACCTGTTGTGTTGGAGCAGAGTTACCTAAATAGAAGCAGCCCAGGTGCCAGCTCAGGTGTGAGAAGCTGCCAGTCTGCTCTGAGAACTGGAGGAAGAAATAAACGCGGGTGAACGAGCTGGTGGGTTGGTAAGGAGCATGGCTCTCTCCTGCTGCAAGCCACAGGTCATAGGTCACCTGAACAAGAGGCCTCTGTGATGGGGAGACTCCTTCCTGCCTCATCCCATCAGACAGTCATCTGGTTCCCTTTGGAACAGGCTGGGAAAAGCTGAGATTTTCCCACCCATTTCACAAGCTTGCAAAGATTTTTTTTTTTTTTTGCAACCTTAGTTATAGTCTCTTTAAATGTTTTTATTCTTGTGACTTTTCACATAACTCAGAAGGGACTAAAAACCCAAGTTTGGTCTTACTAGTGGTTTTTCTGGGACCCCTCCCCCTCCTTAAAGCAGATGGCAGAGGGAGTGTTACATTGCAAATTTGAGCATTTACAAACATGGCTCTGGGGAGATGAGCTAATAGAGGAAGCATTTGGTGATCCTTAATGGACAGACACCCAGGCTTTTGTCCTGGAGGCAAGATTAGGAGGACTAATGGAACCGTGGATGAATAAGTGGATCAGTGAGTGAGTAGGTAGATGGACGGATGGAGGATGGATGGATGGATAGATATGGGTGGATGGATGGGTGTATGTATGTATGTATGGGTGAATGGGTGGATGGACAGATGGGTGGGTGGGTGGATGGATGGTCCATTCAGAAGATAGCTGTCTTCAGTGCAACTTATGTCTGAGAGAAAAATTTACATTCTCTGTGTTTATCCCCCAAAATTCAACACAACTAGAACTAAAAGAACTAAATTATATTGCTATACATAAAATATAAGTGTGCTTTTAAAAAACCAAAATAACAACAACAGCACTGCTTTTACATAACTTCCAATTGGCAAATGTAGTATTAGCCATGATAGAAATTAGCCATCTTTACTGTAGGAATGGACCAACACAACCTGCTCCTCGGTGCTCATTTTCCTCCACAGCCTCTGTAATCCTTCAAAAGATAAAGCCAGCTTCTACCACCAACCCTTTAACCATCCAGTTAGACAGAGCCTTTTGAGCGGGTCTGCACAATCTGGCTTCTGTTTTCCTCACCCCACAGGTTTTCTGCCTTGGGCTTCATCTCACTCCATTGAGATGCACCTACCCTCTCTCCCTGTGGAGATGCAAATTCTCACTGCAAATTCTCTGCCTGGACCAGTTCAGAGAGCTCTCTAAATCTTTGCAAGCTTTCTTGAATTTCCCAGTCCAGTTACATTTGGGTGAAGTCATGTGACTGGTTCAGCTGCATGAGCTATTAGAAATGACATCAGAATAGTGAAGAGCCTGCTTGCCACATCCCAGCTTTCTGTCCTACAGTGGCCGTCCTGGCATCCCTGTTTTGAAGCAGCAGAACCACAAAATGGAGTCCTCAAGGCTGCTGAGTCAGGATTCAGAGGCCAGCTGTCTTCAGTGCAACTGATTATGCCTGAGAGAGAAATATACATTCGCCGTGTTTAGCCCCCGGAATTCCACACTACTAGATTACTGCAAAATAATTCATTCCAGCAGTTCTTAAACTCTGGGGTCAGAGGTCTCTTTCAAACCCTTATGAAACATTGATAATTGAAGAGGTTTTATGTGTGTTATATAAATCAATTGTTTCATGTCAGAAATTAAAACTGAGGAATGAAAAAATATGTGTTTGTAGTTTATTTAAAAATAGCAATAGTAAAAGCCAGTAGATTTTGGCATGAATATATTTATGAAAAGCAGCTAGTTCCCCAAACAGGCTAACAGCAGCATTTTCTTCACGTCTGAATTAATTGAAAACAGCTGAGTTTTTGTGTTAGTTTCTGAATTCAGTCCACTGTGGTCCTCTTCTTTTGTAGTGGTATATGAAGAAAATCTGCCCTTATGTTGAAAATATGGTTTGTGATGGCTATTCTTGGTTGTCAATGTGATTGCTCTTGGAATTAACTAAAAAAAAAAATCACAGGGCACACCTGTGAGGAACTTTTAGCTAACTGAATCATTTGAGGGAGGACACACCTTAAGCCCAGATCACTTGATGTGGGAAGACTCACCCTAACTCTGAGCCACACCTTCTCAAGGTAGCTCTTGTAAAGGACAAGAAGCAGCAGCGGCTTTATGGATGCCCGCACTCTCTTACACTGGTGTTGGAGCTACTTCTTGGGAATTCCGGCGTATACTGAAGGCCAGCTGAGACATCCAGCCTCATGGACCAGACAAACAACTACTGGATCCTTGGACTTTCCATTGGATGGCCATTGTTAGACTAGCTGGATCACTGCCTGTAAGTCACTGTAATAAATCCCATATATGTCTGTGTATGTACACTTTATATGCATATAAGTGGGTATATATGTATATGGGATTTATTACAATATATGTATTCAACCAGTCTGTTCTTTCCTGACTAAAATACATAACTAAAGCATTATTTTTGAAGATTAAAACAATGTCTTTGGCTCAGTGTGTTAGCACACAACTTTAATCCCAACTCCTAAAAGAAAGAGGCAGATGGGTCGACCGGGTCATGGCCAGCCTGTTCTATGTAGTAAATCCTAAGCCAGCCAGGGCTACATAGTGAGACTCAGTCTTGGAAAATCCAACAACAATTAAAAAAAAAAAGTTATGAACAAAGACCTAGTATACTCTCTTTCACTGGGTAGACGGTCTCTCAGCTAATCCATTGAAGAACAGTGATTTAGGGCAACTTATTAAAGACTATGTACTTCCATTGCCGAGACACATTCAGACATGTTGTTGTTATTATTATAATTCAGACATGGCAGTTTAGACGGACATGGCAGAGCAGAGTCTCGGGATGACTTTTCATGGGTAATGTCATCAGCTCCTTGACTTCAGACTTCCAGCCCGGGAAGGCCAGGGCATATTTCTACCATGCTATCACTCTGTGTGTGTGTGTGTGTGCGCGCGCGCACTTGCCACAGTGCATGTAGAGATCAGAGGACAACTTGCAGGACCACTGTGTGTGTCATCACACCTGGCAGCAAGCATCTTTACACCCTTAGCCATTAGCCCACAGGTCCCAAACCTGTACTTTACGCTGGAGACATTGTTGAGAGGTAGGACCCTCGCCAAGCCCACATGGGCCTGGGCTTTATTCCCAGTACCATCAAAAACAAGCAAACAGGGGCTGGAGAGATGGCTCAGTGGTTAAGAGCACTGACTGGGGCTGGTGAGATGGCTCAGTGGGTAAGAGCACCCGACTGCTCTTCCAAAGGTCCAGAGTTCAAATCCCAGCAACCACATGGTGGCTCACAACCATCCGCAACGAGATCTGGCGCCCTCTTCTGGAATGTCTGAAGACAGCTACAGTGTACTTACATATAATAAATAAATAAATCTTTAAAAAAAAAAAAAAAAAAAAAAAAAAGCACTGACTGCTCTTCCAGAGGTCCTGAGCTCAATTCCCAGCAACTACATGGTGGCTCACAACCATCTGTAATGGGATCAGGTGCCCACTTCTGGTGTGTCTGAAGACAGCAACAGTGCACTCACATACATTTAAATAAATAAATATTAAAACAAACAAACAAAGGGTTTGGTAGTTCTCTCTGCTTATTGTAGATGTTCTTTGTGAACACTAGAGTGAAACAGAACAACTGATAGTTTCTGAAAAGTTATTCCTGAGCACGCAGTGTGGCTCATCGCTGTGCGTGCTGCTTAGCAGGAAGGCAGCTCTAACTCCCCAGCCCTGTGCTGACTCTTTTGGTGGTGTACAGCCACCATCCCAGCACCTGGTGACAGAGGTCATCCTTGGCTACCTAGCAGGTTCAGGTTAGCTTGTGTGGGATGGGGAGGTCGGGGTGGGGTGGGATGTTTGTTGTAAGAAAGGACGTCAATGAAACTTCTCTGTTACATTAAAATCCATCAGGGCCCTCCTACACTTCATGAATGACCCTGTGTCACACTCTTTACCCATGTGTGACCCTAGACTCTGACTCTAAGACTCAGAACCTTCCGATCAGTTCTCTGGAAGAGATTTCTCCATTGAGTCATATCCTTTTCTAAACTTTGACACCTGTAATTCTATACCGCTTAAAACTGCCATTAATTAGCTCATAGCAGACTCACTGCAGCTTCTCAGTGACAGCTTGCCAGCCCTTGGGCGAGGCCACTGCTTTTCTAGTATTTCTAGTAGCGTTTCAAAGCTTGAATTTTATCTCAGGCGGCAAATGCTATCAGTTCTTTTCCTTGAAGTGGCAAAGCCAATTTATTCGTTTACAAGAAAATCTCTGTTAACTAATCTGTTAACCAGGGTAAAGAAAAAAAAAAAAAAAACAACCAAACAAACCAATATTACACAATAAAGGCAGCTTGTTCTCTTTGCAATTAACAAAACAAAACAAAACAGAATGCTTTTCCTCCCCATTGCTGCTGTGCGCTGTGTGTAGTTGGGACACTTTGTGCAAGCTTCCCATTTGCCACACAGAATATTAAAAAGATGTATGCTCTAGGGCTGTGATCTAATAAAAGAAATAACTTCTGCTTAATCAAAGTGGCAGGTACGTGGGCGGGGTTCACAGGCACAGGGTGGAGGATATTAGCACAGTGACTTCGAGGGTCCTCTGCTGCCCCTGCCTTGATTAGGACTGAATTAGTCCTTGATTCGAACCAGAAGTTTACCCATCTCTGCTTTCTCTCTTGCTTGCTTGCCTTTTTTTTTTTTTTTTTTTAGATTTTTAAATTTTATTTTATGTATGTGAGTACATGGTAGCTGTACATATGGTTGTGAGTCTTCATGTGGCTGTTGGGAATTGAATTTTAAGACTAGACTTCTGCTCTCTCCGGTCAACCCCACTCACTCTGGTTGGCTCCTCTCCCTCCAGCCCAAAGATTTATTTATTATTATACATAAGTACACTGTAGCTGTCTTCAGACATACCAGAAGAAGGCATCAGATCCCATTACAGATGGTTGTGAGCCACCATGTGGTTGCTGGGATTTGAACTCAGGATCTTCGGAAGAGCAGTCAGTGCTCCTAGCCGCTGAGCCATCTCGCAGCCCCCATCTGTGCTTTCAAACCGGCATCAGAGCAAATGCCGATCAATCTAACAAAAAGGGCGATACCATTCGTCCCTTCATGAGAACACTGGTGACCTCACAGAGCCCTTGGAAAGTTCTCCAGAGCTCCCCGTAGACACGTGGATCACCAGCTCCCCCCCCCCCCCCCCGTTTCACTTCATTCAGTTCTTTTCTTATGGAATGGATTTCACCATCATGAGCTTAAGAAACACCCCGTCTTCAACCCCATTCGAGGTTCACAAAGATCAAGTTCTCTGGGGCCTGCTTATGGTCAGCCATGTATCCCATCCCACATTCTCACACGACTCCTGTATGGTTTTGCTCATCACAGTAGTATGTCTCTGATGTTTGTCTTCCTTGCTTGAGTCTAAGTATCAGTGAAGTCAAGATGGTTGTGTGTGTGTCTGTGTCTGTCTGTCTGTCTGTCTGTGTATTACCCATCCAGCACCTAGCACAGTGGCTGGTAAATGGTAGAGCTCAAATCCTAGCAGATGAATGCAATGAGGGGTCTGAAGCCGCTGTGTGCAGAGGCCTTGGATGGGGGCTCCTGCCAATTAGAGGCTAATTAGGATTCCAGGGCTTTGTTTAAACCTTAATCCACCAGGTTCCCCTGTAAACAAATTCTATATTAAAAGATAACAGGCTCGTGGTGGGGCACTTAAAGCAGCTTCAGTCCCCTCTTGCTTTGAAAGGTGTGTGTGTGTGTGTCTATGTGTGTGTCTATGTGTATATCTGTGTGTGTGCGCATGCACACTTGAGTGCACGTGTGTATACACCTTTTTGTGAGTGGGTCTAGAGAAGGGACATGGACAAGTCTTAATTATTTCTGCAAGGTGAAAAACTTCAGCCTGGGGTCCCAGTGCACGCCTCTAATTCCAGAACTCAGGAGACAGAGGCATTTATCAGAGCAAGCTCCAGGCCAGCCACACCTACCTAGTAAGACCCTGCCTAAAAAGAAAAACAAAACCGAAGGTCCAGTAATCCCAGAGAAACATTAAAATTCTACATTTTTATCGTAAGCCTTTGCCAAGGGCTACTAATAAGAGGTATCTGATGTTCCCTGGAAAAAGGGTGCTGAGTTCTTTGAGGACAGGGACCAGCCCTTTCTCTGTGGTCTGGTGCTACAGAGCCTCTATCTATTGAATGTCAGAAAATACTCAATGTGCATTCACTAAACTGTCATGTGGCAGGAGGTAAAAGCAAACCAAGCTATCACGTTGGCCTAAGTTGTGACCTACCAGCTTAGGATGAGTGATACTGTCTTGTCTGTTATGAAGACTGGTCACAAACTCACCTGACACTGCTGCTGCTGTCTACTCTCAGACACACCCCTTTTCTGTATTCAGATAGCCAACCTTATGGTGGGCTCACTTCTTGGAGAGGGCTGAGGGCCAAACCCAGGGTTCTTACTGGGACTTCCCACGAGGTCCACCGAAGGACCTGGTGAAAAATACCTTGTCCTTGGGATTCTGATATGGTGTCGGCTACAGAACCAGAGAGAAGGTGACTTAAATGCTCATGGGACTCCCTCTATCTCTGTGGACAAGTTTCGAACCAGGTAATGAGGCCCCTGGAAACTAACAGGCGGTTGCCCTGTGTCTCGGTGGCTCTCACTGTAGCAGAAGGCTCCTGAGACTTGAACCGGCTCCCAGCTGAGTTCTGAGCCAGGAACTACCTCTGAGAGGCCTCAGCCTTGGCTTCCTGAGTGTTCTTTGCATAATCCACCTTCAAAGCGCCAAGATCTCAGAATCTATTGTTCATGTCTTTCAGTTGCTTGAACTAGAGGAAAGTGGAGGGGAATTGTGCCCTAAGGGGACAGGTGTAGGATTAAATCCTGGCTTACACTGAAACCCCCAAAGGGGGGCATACAATGAGAGGACTGGGAGCTTCCTTTATCATAAGCCCTTGTTTATAGTTCAATTAGAACTCAAGAGCTCCAACACCCTCTGCCCTCCCTTCTGCCCCCACTCACACCCATTGGCTTCCTCTAACCCTGTTCTTTAAACCCCTTTCTAATGGTAGGGTGCACACATGACCAGTGTGCTTTAATGGTGTTTACACAGTCAAAGGAGCTGAGCTTGTTAGACCCTGGCGCACAAGCATGGGCAAGCGCCTCAGCTCAGGGCTCTGTTAAATTAACCTTTAGTCGATTTGCCCTCATTGATCCTGAGCTTCACTCCAAGGGCATTCTTAGCATCTAAACGTATGTCAAGAAGGACCAGACTAGCCTGCAACCATGGTGGCTTAAGACAGCTGCTACTGCATGGATTTGGAAATATTCGACCACATTAAACATCATCTAGAAGACATTAGGCTGAACGTAAATTAATTCGTTTTGGGTAAAATTAGTTTCTAACACAGAGACCAAAAGTGTGTCTGTATGGAAGGCTCTGTTCAGGCTTAAGGAAGAGCTGAGGCCATGCAGGCACCCCCACCTGGAGCCATGTCTGCAGGGCCTGTGTTTCCCGGACAGTTCCCATCAGTAGGGGTGACTATTTTCTTTCCTTTTGTTGAAATAGATTGTTTTTTTTTCTCATATAGTATATTCTGATTACAGTTTCCCCTCCCAGTTTCTCCCCACTTACTCTCCCTTCTGGATCCACCCCCTTTGTGTCTCTCATTAGAAAACAAACAGGCTTCTAAGGGAATATAATGTAATATACTAACTATACTGTAATATAATGGTAGAACAAGACTGACACATCGGAATAGGAGAAAACAAACAAACAGGAAGGAGCCCAAGAAAAGGCACGAGAACACAGATGGACACCCAGAGGCTCTCTCATTCCTAAGGAATCCCATACCAATACTAAAATGGAAGCCATAGTGTATGTAAAGGACCTGTAGGATAAAGAGAGAGAAAACAATTTAAAGACATTTAAACAAAATAAGATAAAATAAAAGTTAAAAAACAAAGAAATGAAAAAAGCTCTGGCCTGACATTATAACACGAGAAACTGCAAAGATGTGGGCGAGTTTGTTTCCTGTTGGCATCTCCTGCTGGGCATGTAGCCTACTTTTAAGGAAATTTGTATCCTCAGTGCGACTTCCTTGGAGAAAAACTAAAAAGGGAGTCTCCATCAAATCCAAACTTTTTTATGACTTCTTTTCCTCTACACACACACACACACACACACACACACATTCATACACACACACTCACATACAAGCATAAACACACACATACATAATCGCACACACATACATACACACACTCAAACACACACATACACATTCATACACACACTCAAACACACACACACATACACATTCATACACACACTCAAACACATACACATTCATACACACACTCAAACACACACACAATTCATACATACACACATACACACACATACACATACACACACATACACACATATACTCACACACACATATACACATGCATATACACATATATGCACAAACATACACACATGCACAATAGACACATATACATACACACTCACACATATAAACACACACATGTACACAAACACATACATACACACACTCACACACATACATATACATACATACATACATACATATACACACATACCCACATACATATACACACATATACTCACACATATATATACACACTCACACACATATACATACACACACATTTAAACACACACACACTCAAACATACATACACACACATTCATACACACACTCACATACATATACATACATACACATATACACATATACATACATATAAACACATACAGACACACACAGGCACACATACTTACACAAACATACATACACACATACACATACTTACATACATACATATGCACACATACACTCACACATACATACATACACATACACACAAACACACACATGCATACACATAAATACACACAGACACAATACTTACACAAACATATACATACATACACACATACACTCACACACATACACATAAACACACACATTCATACATATAAACACATACAGACACACATACTTACACAAACACATATATACACACATATACTCACACTTATATATATATACACACATACATATACACACTCACACACTCAAAAGAGAGAGGAGGAGGGAGGAAGGGGAGAAGAGGAGAGGGGAAGAGAGGGGAGGAAAGAGGAGGGGAGAGGGGAGGAGAGGGGAAGGGAGGGAAAATGTAGAAGGGATGGAGACCAAGAAAATAAGACCCTCTAAATCAACGGGATCAAAGTTTGTGTGAACTCATGAGACTGTTAGCTTGCACATGGCCTGCACAGGTCTGCACCAGATACGGTGCTAAGTTGAGCGAAGGAGCAGATGCACGGCCGCCCATTCCTAACCTAGAAGCTATGTCCAACCGATAACCGCTCACAAATAAGTTTAGTGGAGGCAACCTTTGTCTTAACTTGTCGATAAGTGGAATTTACATGTCATGGGGATATAAAATTTGGATAACTGTTCCTGGCTGTGGTTTGGTGTCTGCTCAGGCTGGCATTTTGCCAGCCAGAAGACAATGAAAGGAACAGCATAGCATTCCGGGATGGGCCAGTCCTTGGTGGATCGCAATTCTGAACATCTGGGTTCTGTGTCAGCTATGGCTTGAATATGAAGCCCTGTCCCACTGGCTTCTGTGTTCAAGGCTCAGCCCTCAGCTGGCAGCTCTGTTCTGGGAGGCGCTGGAAGCCTTAGCTGGAGGAAGTAAGTCCCTAGCAGTATGTCCTTGGGAACCTCATCTTGCTGTTTGTCTTAGTCAGGGTCTGTATTCCTGCACAAAACAGCAAGTTGGGGAGGAAAGGGTTTATTCAGCTTACACTTCCACATTGCTGTTCATCACCAAAGGAAGTCAGGGCAGGAACTCACACAAGGCAGGAACTTGGAGGCAGGAGCTAATGCAGAGGCCATGGAGGGGTGCTGCTTACTGCTTGCTTCCCCTGGCTTGCTCAGCCTGCTTTCTTATAGAACCCAGGACCACCATCCCAGGGATGGCACCACCCACAACGGGCCCTCCCACCCTTGGTCACTAATTGAGAAAATGCCTTACAGCTGGATCTCATGGAGGCATTTCCTCAAGGAGGCATTTCCTCCTTTCTCTGTGATAACTCCAGCTTGTGTCAAGTTGACACACAAAACCAGCCAGTATACTGTTCCTTCCTATCTCTCTGTACTTCCTGGCTCCCTTGAGGTTCTGTTTGTCACACTCTTCTGCTGTGATGTGCAGCCTCAGCACAGGCCCAGAAGCAAGGAAGCTGGCCAGCATGGGCTGCCATGAGCCCAAACGAACCCTGCTTTTAGAACCAGGACATCTGGCACAGGAAAGTGTCTTCTACATATGCCAGTCACATCGATGCAACCAGAACAGTATGGTGGCCGAAACACGTAGCTAGGCTCTCCTTCGAACCTTCCCTTGCAGAAGCACATGGGTGGGGTAAGGACAGCACCTCTAGGCTGGCCTGGTGAACCCTATCAAGTGAAACCCCCTGTCTTTCACTTACATGCTGGCTAAATGGAAATGATTCTAGGAGCCCATGAGAAGGCTTGTCCAAGGGAGAGGGAAGGTCTCCTTCCTGCACATTTGACCATAGGTTGGTACTTACCGAGCTGAGCCACTGACATGTGGCTGGTGTTGCAGTGCTTGCCTGGAGTGATGGTATTTTACTGGTTTATAAAGGTCAGGAAATATCAGCCAGGAGAGATAGACTTTACTTATCAGTGCTGGATGGACCGAAATGATCTTAAAATCATCATTAAAATGATCTTTAAAAGACTCTGGCTAATGCTTCTATCCTCAGACAGTGACATAAGGGCTTTTCTTCCTGTGCAGAGATTTGGCGTGGAAGGGGATTTGCTGAGCCCCTGGGAGGAGGAGACAGCAGCTCCTTTCCCTTTGCCCAGTGCTTGCTTCAGGGCAGGCTCAGAAGCTCAGCATACTGCAAACACTCGAACTAGCCATATGATTTCAGCTAAGTTTACTACTTTGTGGGTCAGTTTCTTTGTTTGTATAAGGGAATAATAACGCATGTCCTGAAGGAGATGTAGAAAGAAATGCCTGGTGTTTTGTTTTGTTGTGTTTGCTTGCTTGTTTTGTTTTTGTTTTTTTTTGTTTTTTGTTTTTTTATGTGTTGTATCACTCATGGTGCCTAGCAACAGTGATCACACAATCAGTGGAGACTGTTAGTAGATCCACATGCTCAGTTCTGAATACATGTTGAGTGCTTACTGTGGCCAGGTAAACTCCCGGAAATGCAGAGGCAAACAGGTAGAGAACTTCGGTCCCCAGTGCAGTTAGGTTTTCACCAGGCTCCTTCTGATCTCCTGTCAGCTCCCACCTCTTACACACACACACACACACACACACACACACACAGAGGTATGGCCTGGTACCGTGAAGTAGAAATGAAGAAATGAAGTTTCACAGGGTAACTTCAAAGGGCGTCTGGGGCCAGACTCTTCCCAATGGCTATATGGGTCAGGCACCCATTCCCTGTGTGTTCAAGTACATCCTGAACTGTGTGTGTGTGTGTGTCTGTGTGTGTCTGTGTGTACACATGGCATGGGGAGGAAGTGGATCTCAGAGACTCTGAGCAAGACAAGCAAAATCTGCAGCAGGCTCCTTGACTGCCTGAGTAGGGAGAAGAGAAATGTCAGAGTTCAGAAGCACTGACATTTCTCTAGGCTGGGGTGAGAGAGGCTGGAAGCCTTGTAAAATGTTAAGAAAGGGCATAGACAACTGTATGTCTGCATAGTACTATTCCGAATGCAGAGTCTCCGATACTCATTCCTCACATGTGAAATGTGAAACCAATCGTTCAAAAAACAAAAAAACAAAAACCTCAGGAGGGATTCATTTACTAAGACCTAACAACTTAGAGATCTCTAAAATAATAAAAATAGGAAAACGATGCTCAGAGTCTCAGTGTTTAAGAGCTGGCATTGAAAGATCCAAAGTGATCGGTACCCTCAGTCCTGCATTACACATACACACACACACACACACACACACACACACACATGAACCCTTCAGGAATGCTTGAAGTAGAACCCATGCTTTGGGTCTTGGTATTCAGCAGTTGCAAACCAATGCTAGCATTTGACAAAGCTGCAGTCTGATGGGTGTCGGCTACATCGGAGCTATCGATGTACAGGAAGGTGCTGCCCACTTTAAATGTATGGTTTTGACCCTGGACAAGAGAATGAGGTACATATTTTACATACCAAAGCAAACCTGGCCTCCAGGTTCTCTCAGTATCTCTCAGTCCCTACCTGGCATACCCTGCCCCAACCCTGAATTTTCCAGCCTGGGGCTGGGTTGCCCTTCCCCCAGAGGATCCTCCTTATATAATCCAGACATTTTCGTTGCTCTCCTCTTCTCTCTCTGCATGCGTGCCCCTTTTTTTCTTTCTTTCTCTTTCTTTCTTCCTTTCTTTCTTTCTTTCTTTCTTTCTTTCTTTCTTTCTTTCTTTTTTTTTGCTTTCTTCCTTCCTTTCTTTTTTTCTTTCTCTCTTTCTCTTATCCCTTAACCCCCACATCTTTTCCCATAGCAACTTCCCTGGCCTTGGTCCTTGGGGCCAGTGAACTCTCCCAAGTGCAGCTTCCCAATAATCCTGCCTGTAATATAGTCTAACCTAGTTTAAATTGGCTCATTTAGCGACAGAAGAATAACATATCATTAAGGGTGGGTCTTTTCCTCTCTATTATTTATATCTAGAGACATCCCTCCAGACACACCCAGAGGTGTGCCTCTTAGATTGACTCTAAATCCTGTCAAGTTGACAAGACTAACTCTCACGACTGCTGAGGGAGGGTTTTAAGACTGGGAATATACATTGTGCAGGGCAGGGTGGCCGGCTGCTGTCTTCCATGTCAAATAGCAAAAGCAGCTATGGGTTTTACTGAGGCCAGTGCTGCGCTTCCTTCCCATGGTGCCCCTACTCCATCACAGAACTCAGTTCTCTGCTCCCTCCACTCGCTGAGACCTATGGGCACAGTAAGGACATGTGCTCCAGACTTGGGGCTATTTATGGAGGTCAGCCTACAGACCACTGAAGTCCTCTGGTAACTGGATTTGAATGAAAGAAGTCTGAGGAGAAAACAATCTCAGTCCCCATCCCCCAACAAAATCTCCTTAACTGGCTCCTCAGGAAATGGGGGAGTTCAGCCTGCATACCGAGGCGCCAACCTGGTTGGTGGGAACAGAAAGAATTAAAACAAGGCTCAGATGTGCTCCACTCCCCTGCCCCTTACCTAATGGATCCAGAGAGAAGCGCCACAGTCATTTCCAGCCAAGGTGGGGGTCGGCACTTTGCAAACTCTCAGTGCTCATTCTATGGCAAGGCTAAGAAAGCATTCTGCCCAGCACCTTAGTTAGAAGGAATTCCTCCCCCCCCCTACCTCCCCCTCTGTCTCCTTCTTCCCCTCCCCCACTTCCTTCTTTATTCCCTCTCTTTCCTCGGTTCCTTCTCTCCTTCCCATAATTCCTTAAAATTTTATCTAATTTTATTTACTTATTTTTAACTAGACTTTTATCACCCCTTTTCTTATTTTTCTTCCCTCTTCTATTTAAAAACCTTGCTTCATTCATTTTTTTCCTTTCCAAATACCCTTTGTTACTGTGTAATTCACACTAATTTTATTTTTATTAATTTTAAACTTTTATGTATTCTGTGTCTGTTTCGCTGCTTCTTTCTGTCGTTACTGGTGGCTAGTGGTTGCCTTTAGCTGGATTTTTCTATATTTATTTATCTCATTTGTTTTGTGTTACTGATAATGTCGCTTGTTCCCCGCCCCCTTTTAAACTGGCCTTGGGATTGAGCCCCCAAAAGAAGGCTGTTTCCTAGGAAGACTCTCCCTTAAAACCGAAAGAGAAATCCATCTCAACGGATGTGCAAATACCAGCATCTAAGCACAAGAAATAGGAAAAGGGAAATGAAGGCAGCACACATCCCTCAAGACTTTCCAACTTTTCTGTGACGGAATCCCAAGATGTCAAAGAGGAAGAGATGGCAGGCAAAGATCAGAAAGGCAAACTTTTAAAATGGTGAATGATTTGAAAGAGGACAGAAATAAATGCCCAAGTCAAGAAATAAAAGCCCATTATAGGTGGCTGTGAGCCACCATGTGGCAATTCCAGCATTGCATGAAACTGGGTGTGGTGGCTCACAGCTGCCGTCTCTGCTCTCAGGAGTTAGAGGCAGGAGACCCAGATGTTCAAGGCCATCCCCAGCTACCTTGGTAGTCTGAGGCCCAGCCATTACCACTGGATGCCCTGAAATAAAAGCAGCACCAGGTTCTAGGCTCAAGTTCTCCATCATTGCCTTTGGCTGAGCCTCGGTGTCAGCATCGGTAAACTGAGGGAATGAAAGTGAGTTGAATTTGAAGACAGTAACTCTCAGTGACAATAGCTTGCTTAGTGCCATAAATTTCAGGCCCAGACCAAAAAAAAAAAAAAAAAAAAAAAAAAGAGAGAGACTGTTTTGAGTCTGACTCTGATACTTACTAACCAAGGACAAGGATCAATTCAGTTTCCTTCTCAATAAAGTAAGGCTCATGAAGATGTCTGGTTCATGAGGGTGAAGCTGGATAAAATTTACAAAACACTTGTGGAATAATTTTTTCCTATATTAAAATCTTTAAATTTAAAATTAAAATTCCTGTATAAAAATTTGCATCTTCCAGCAAAGCACTTTAAGACAGAAGGGAAACAACTCAGAACCGCTTCAGGAAGTCCCTGAAACTGAGCAGATTCACTAGGTGCCTTTTCCCAAGACTAAACAATAAAGACTGCTGAGAATCCCTCTCAGACAAGCCAAGCTTGCAGAGAAGATTCTAAGACCAGGCCAGCTGCCTGGAAGAAGCAGATATCAGTAGAGCTTCCAGGAAGGGGTTTAGACCAGCTAAGTCACTTGGAAAGTACACTCGCCGAGCTGCCTGCAGGCTGTGCAGTGTGCTCCAGGTTCCAAGTTTTTGTGACCTGTCACTCATACTGGACTGGGTTTTGATGATATAGCTGTGAGTCATTTCTGCTCCTGTAAGTAATCCATAAAACTCATTGGTTCACCAAATTTGATTTTGGTGGTATCCATACTTTGGTCTGTCTGGTGTGTCTGTCTGGGATGAATTGATGTATGTGTTGTGTCTCCCAGGAAAGGTCTTGTCATACAGCTTGGCATGTGCTCTAGTATGTAATAAATGCTCAACACATGCTACCTATAACTAGTGCTAGCCTTTCCTAAGTAGAATACTTCATTCACCACTTTGAATAAATTGGACTACATACCCTGCTCTGAAAGGACTGAACAACTCAGAATGTGGCCAGAGGAGTCTGGATATTGAAATATAATAGAAACAAATAGTTTGTCAACATGTTTACATGTGTTATGGCTTGTAACAAATCTCTGAGGCCAGTAGACTAAATTGACTTCTCAGCCGTAGCCCCTTAGAGGCAGCCCTCCATTTTGTCCTGAATAACTTCTCCCCTGAGTGTCAAAGGTAGGAGATGAGGAACAAGGGTCAATCAATCACTAATCAGTCACCATCAGTCACTAATTAGGAAAATGCTTTATGGCTGGATCTTATGGAAACCTTTTCTCAATTGAGGTTTCCTCCCTTCAGAAAACTCCAGCTTGTGTCAAGTTGGCATAGGAATAGCTAGTACACATTCTAAATCCTTTCCCTGGCAATATACAAAGCCATCAAGAACAGCATTCCTCCACCTTAAGGCACAGAAGCAATGCTGTCTGGGCCACACTTACAACTTGGTGCATAAGAGATTATCTACCAAGAGTCCTGCCTTGATCTTTAATCTCTCCCAGTCATTCTCTGGTTGTTGAAACCAGGGTCTTAAGTTGGGGTTGAAACAAGATGGCCCCTGAGCTGGACTGTTGTAGGGTAGCCACCAAGCAGTGTGAAGTAGGGAAGAAAATGATGTGCCACACAAAGGTGTGCTTCATCTGAGTCACTGGAGTCACCAGGACATCAGGGAGGAGGCTGGGTAGTGAACTGGGTAGCCAACCACCTGGATGCCAGGCCTGTTGTGGATCTGGGTCCGAGTGTGCTCCATGTATCCCCGAGATTCTTTGCCTGTTGTTTGTAACAGCCCTGCTACTGAAGTAGCTTCAAACAATGTATATGCCTTACAAACAAAGGGCCTCCGCATCAGAATATTCCTCCTCCTCCCTGCTCCTCCTCCTCCTCCTCCTTTTTACTCTTTCTTATTTGAGTCAGAGTCTCTTGTAGCCCAAGCTCTGTATGTAGCTTTTTATGACCCTGAAGGTTTTTGTTTTGTTTTGTTTTGGTTTGGTTTTTTTCTAGACAGGGTTTCTCTGTATATCCCTGGCTGTCTTGGAACTCACTCTGTAGACCAGGCTGGCCTCAAACTCAGAAGTCCGCCTGCCTCTGCCTCCCAAGTGCTGGGATTAAAGGCGTGCGCCACCACTGCCCAACTGACCCTGAGTTTTTATCCTCCTACCTCCACCTTCTGAGTCCTGGGACTGTAGGTGAGGGTCACCACGACCAGTTTATGTTGTACTAAGCATCAAACCCAGGGCTACTTGTATGCTAGGTTGTCATCTACTAACTGTGTCCCCAGGCCCCAAGTATGTACAAATCTTGAGCCATAACTGTTTTTCTTTGTGTATAGCAAACAGACAGATGTACAGCGACTCTCCAAGCGTTACCTAGAGGAGACATTGTTGGAAGCTTGTTACCGCTCCCTGTGCCATTAGTGTTTACGAGCCAGGACTGTGTGGGCAATGCTGGCTGATGGCAGTTTAGGAGGAAGAGCCTCTCTGGGGATGGAACTCAAACATCTGTGTAGGTTGGAAGGTCAAGGTGGTCCAGAGACCCTGGGGAGAGAAAGATGAAGGAGAGAGATCCACTCGGAGGATCTGAGCTTGACTAGGGAATGGCTGCCTGAGCACACTTCTCCTGGTTCATAAAGGATGGTCACAGTGGTGAAGGTGCTCAGAGATGGAGGCCGGGAAGCCGTCACCTGCATATCCAGGTCACAAGGAGAAGCAGAGTGACAATCAGGAAGACCGGCTGCCCCAGGGAGCTTGAGTTGTTGGAGAAATTGTTTTACACCAAAAGAAATAATAACTCAGAGAGTAAACAGGCAAATGAAGTAAAGAGATGGTTCTCAGTATAAGGATAAATGGCTAAAAAAATACAGTAATAAAAGCGCTCTCGTCTTTAGTAAAATCCAAAGCACACCGAGGTTCTTTCTCAGCCCAGTCACAATGGCTCGCATCAAGGAGACAGAGATGCCGACGGAGCTGGGGGAGGGGAGACAGAGATGCTGAGGGAGCTGGGGGAGGGGATTTAAATAAGTCCAGTAACTATGGAAATCAGTATGAAGTTTCTGCAAAAATCTAAAAATATAATCACCATACTATCAGCAATACCACTCTTGACACATTAACAAAGGCTTCAAACTGCACGTGACAAGGATCCCTGTAGCCCCGGGCTTCCCACGGCCCGGTCCACAGAGGCAGAGTTACGGTCAGCCGAGACATCGTCCTCAGACAACAGTGTATGGAGAACGTGGCCCGTGCACAGAACAGTATTCGACTGAAAGGAGAACAGAGTCATATCATTCGCAGAAAACGGACTGAGCTGGAGATCCTCGTAGTGAGTGAAATAAGTCAGACTCAGGAAGACAGAAAGGAGTTTTCAAAAGATGGCCAGTTGGGAAGGAGAGCAAGGGGCAGCACATGGCGTATACTGTGTATGAAGAAGTCATGATGAAGCACATGACTGTGCAGTGATCTTTTAAAAAGGCAGGAAAGTAGAAGGTGGAGATTTTTTTTTTCTTTTTAAGGAGGAAGGGACCCATGGGTATCTGGGTATGCGTGAGAGTGGCAGAGGAGGATGGGAGCAGATATGATCAAAGTTGCAGCGAAACCCATTATTTTATCCAATTAATATACTCTAATAAAAATCAAAGATAATTTGTTTAAATTCTAGATGTTAAATTTGTTTAATTTCACATTTGCTTTTTAGGATGTGATGTCACTGACAGTCGCCCCGGTGACAGTCGTCCCCAGTGACAGTCAACCCCAGTGATGGTTGTTAGCACCAGAAGCTGTTTACAGCCAGCCTCTGAATCCAGGAATGACATCATCCCTAGGCGACAAGACCAGAGTCTGTTGCCATGGCAACCGCAGCACACCCTCTGCGCATGCATTACCTGAAGTTACCTGCATAACCAACTGAGTGGTTGTGGTGGTCCTGACTTTGTCCCCTTTGTGGTGGTGCCTCTGTCCCCCTCCCCTGATGACTGAGTTGCAAACTGTGTAAGTAGGTTGAGGACGGAAAAAACCTTGGTCTTTGCTCTTTATTTTCTGAACAAAACCTTTTTTTTTTCTAGATAATAACTATTCCAAATGATATTTTTAATATGATTGAAACAGGCACTTTCCTGATTATATTAATAACATATATGCATTACTAAAAATTAGGAAAATGAATAAGAAAGAAAGCATTAAAGCACATAGCCCTGCTACCGAGAGACAAATGCTATTAACATTTTGATTGTTTCATATTTTAATTTGAAGTTGCTTTTTCCAAGGTTCTCTCTAAGAGCACTTTAAAATGAATATGTAAATATATTTAAAAGTTTATTACATACATATTTGTATGTGTAATTTTATGTCTTTTTGCCAAGTAAGGTTATATTGTAATTTTCCACAACATTAAGTATTCTTTGGAAATGACATTTCTGTGACGTTTTAACATTTTGTCATCTGTCTGCACCATCTTTCCTTGTCAGCATCTCTATAATTGGACCTCTTAGTTATTCCCAGATTGCACTGTGTAAACAATATGGCTATAAATAGTGTGGTGTCAGTCTTGGAAGAGCTGATAGGTTCCTTGGACAGTGTCTCCAAAGGTAGGCTTTGTAAGTTAAAGTAGGTGACCATTTGCAGGCATCTGACGGATGTCAGGATGTCACTGTCAGCGACAGTAGGCAGGGATGACCTGCCTTTCAGGTGGGAATAGCAGTGAGGACAAAAGTAACATGAGGGTGTACTGGCTTTGTTTTAGGATTTGGGCTAAGCTATCACTTCTCACAGAGCATTTCCTTATAGCATTTATAAAATGAGGCTTTGGGGGCCCAATACCAATTAGATTTCTTTTTTGAGCATTTAGATGTAATAATTTAAAACTCCCTCCCCATAGGATATAAAAAAAAGAAAACCACCTGCACCACAGCCCCAGCCCTGGCTGTCACTGTGTACACAGATCCCCCCCCAGCCCTGGCTGTCACTGTGTACACAGACCCACCCCCCAGCCCTGGCTGTCACTGTGTACACAGATCCCCCCCCAGCCCTGGCTGTCACTGTGTACACAGACCCGCCCCCCAGCCCTGGCTGTCACTGTGTACACAGACACCCCCCAGCCCTGGCTGTCACTGTGTACACAGACCTGCCCCCCCAGCCCTGGCTGTCACTGTGTTCACAGACTCCCCCAAGCCCTGGCTATCACTGTGTACACAGGACCCCCCCCCCTGGATGTCACTGTGTACACAGACAACCCCCCCAGCCCTGGCTGTCACTGTATACACAGACCCCCAGCCCTGGCTGTCACTGTGTACACAGACCCCCCCCAGCCCTGGCTGTCACTGTGTACACAGACCCCCCCCAGCCCTGGCTGTCACTGTGTACACAGACCCCCCCCCAGCCCTGGCTGTCACTGTGTACACAGACTCCCCCCAGCCCTGGCTGTCACTGTGTTCACAGACTCCCCCCAGCCCTGGCTATCACTGTGTACACAGGACACCCCCCCCGGCTGTCACTGTGTACACAGACACCCCCCCCCCAGCCCTGGCTGTCACTGTATACACAGACCCCCAGCCCTGGCTGTCACTGTGTACACAGACCCCCCCCAGCCCTGGCTGTCACTGTGTACACAGACCCCCCCCAGCCCTGGCTGTCACTGTGTACACAGACCCCCCCCCCAGCCCTGGCTGTCACTGTGTACACAGACTCCCCCCAGCCCTGGCTGTCACTGTGTTCACAGACTCCCCCCAGCCCTGGCTATCACTGTGTACACAGGACACCCCCCCCTGGCTGTCACTGTGTACACAGACACCCCCCCCCAGCCCTGGCTGTCACTGTATACACAGACCCCCAGCCCTGGCTGTCACTGTGTACACAGATCCCTCAGCCCTGGCTGTCACTGTGTACACAGACCCCCAGCCCTGGCTGTCACTGTGTACACAGACCCCCCAGCCCTGGCTGTCACTGTGTACACAGACAACCCCCCCAGCCCTGGCTGTCACTGTATACACAGACCCCCAGCCCTGGCTGTCACTGTGTACACAGACCCCCAGCCCTGGCTGTCACTGTGTACACAGACCCCCAGCCCTGGCTGTCACTGTGTACACAGACCCCCAGCCCTGGCTGTCACTGTGTACACAGACCCCCAGCCCTGGCTGTCACTGTGTACACAGATCCCCCAGCCCTGGCTCTCACTGTGTACACAGATCCCCCAGCCCTGGCTGTCACTGTATACACAGACCTCCCCCAACCAGCCCTGGCTGTCACTGTGTACACAGACCCCCAGCCCTGGCTGTCACTATGTAGACAGGCTGACCCTGAAGTACCTCACTCTCCCAAGTACTGGGAGTAAGATGTGAGTGGGATTGTGATAGGCAGCCTGTTTTGGTTGAATGTGGCTTGTTTCAGTGACCCAGCAGAGTACTCTACAAGGCCTGGAAAAACAAGCCTCGTTCCCAGAGACAGGTGCCTGACACCACAGAGCCCCCAACTCCATAATTCTGTGACTATCAGTCACGCAGACAATGTCCCAAGCTTCTAGCATTCTGGCTAAACCCCACCCCCACAGTTGCCTGACTATGCTCCTCCCCACAGTTACCTGGTAACAGCAAGATAGCCCAGCCCACTATAAGAGGGGCTGCTTGGCCCCCTCCTCACTCTCTTAAGCCCTCACCTTTCTTACTCTCTAGCCTTCCTTCTCTTCTCCCCCCCCCACCCCCCGCCCCCTACGTGGCCATGGCGGGCCTCTCACTTTCTACCTCTCTCTTTCCCTCTGCCTTCCTACAATAAAGCTCTAAAACCAAGACTGTCTCTGCTCATCGTGGCCCTCTGTGCACCATGCTTGAACGATGGGATAGACTTTCTCCTAGTGAGTCATGCCTAACATCTACTGCCAGAAGGCCTTCCTGCGCTGCAGCCATGGACCAGACCAAGGACACAATTTCAACCTCAGTCCTCTGGGTAGGGGATGAAGGTGAGCCGGAAGTCAGAGGCACAGGAACCACTCGAATCTTCTTGTCAGCCCCCTTACTGGGTCCAGGAACTGTTGGGAAAGGGTTATGCATCTTGTTAATCCACTCAGCCAGCCTTTCAGGTTGAAGCTATTATGTCCAATCCCAACATTGGAAACAGATTTTGTATACAAGAGGATCCACAGTCTCTTCTCAGGAGGATCAGGTAGCTTCCCCCCCCCCCCCCCCCCATTGAGGGCTGTGCTGCTGTGGCAGCTCTCAGGGAAGCCACTGTCCCAGTACAACCATACACGGTGGGATTGCCGAAGCCAGCACTCCTGGTAACAGTCCAGAACAGAAACGAGAATTTGTTGTTTAAATACGAGGCAGCTCAAGCAGCAATCGCTGGGAGTAGCCAGACCCTGGGGGTCATTTCAGATGAGTTGCTTGTCCCCTAATACAGGCTTGCAGCGCTTAGTAGGCAAGCGTTATAAAACCGTTTTCCCCCAGTGTACAATTGCTTCTTGTTCCCTCAACAGTGCCCTTCGAAGAGCCAATGTTCTTCATTTTTATGAAGTCCAATTTTTAAATTTTTTTCTTTATATTTTGTACTTTACAAATTTTATTTGTTAAGTGTGTGTGTGTGTGCGCGCACACACATGCCACTTTTGCGCCACTTGTGTGTGGGTGAGGATGTTGGATCCCTGGAGCTAGAGTACACTTTGTAAGCTGCCTACACCTGGGAAGGGAACTCTGACCCAGGTACCTGTGAGCCAGTAAGTAGGAGTCCTCCACGGTCTCAGATCCTGATATTCTGCCCTGATTACTCTCTTATGACCTGGGAGTTTGTAAGATGATACAACCCTTTCTTCCCCAAGTAGTTTTTTTTGTTTTTTTTTTGTTTTTGTTTTTGTTTTTAGAAATATATTTATTTATTCTATGTAAGTATACTATAGCTGTTATCAGACACACCAGAAGAGGGCATCAGATCTCATTTCGAGTGGTTGTGAGCCACCATGTGGTTGCTGGGAATTGAACTCAAGATCTCTGGAAGAACAGTCAGTGCTCTTAACCACAGAGCCATCTCTCCAGCCTCAGCTTCATTCTTTTTAAAGATCTATTTCGCTGCTGCATTGTTTGTTTTGGTAATGCATTTCTGATATTAATTGTCTCATATTCTGTAGCTCACTGGGCTTCTGTATGGTGGTTAATTTTAATTTCCTTGTCAGGCAGTTTGTACATTTCCATTTCTCATTGGATGGTGTTATAGGCTCCAATGTATCATGACCCTTGGCTTTGCGCTGATGTCTGTGATTCCATGATAAATCCAAATTTTGTGTGCATTCGGGGACTTGAACTCAGTTTCCCACGGTTGTGCAGCAAGGGCTCTACCCACTAAGTGTTCTGCCCACCCCAATCACTCCAATCTTTTAGGGACATTAGGACCTTATTTAAGATATTGTTATACTATCCCTTCCTGCAACCATAGTATCCATTGAGATAAACCTACATATATAGCCTGGACTTTTATTTTATTTTATTATTATTATTTTTTCTCTAGTGGGATTGACCCCTGGGCCTTTCTCGTGCTATGTAAGCTGTTCCCCAGCAAGGCGGTCCTCCTCTGCCTATCTGCCTGGGATGAAGGCTTGTAGATAATTTACTTGAAAATGTGGTTCTTTGGTAGGAATGAGGGATCAGCCAGAGGAAAACAGAGAGAGGAACTCAGCTCAACCTAGATGTGTTGATGTGCTGGTGGCTTGGCCACAGATGTGGCTTGACCCTGTGGAACTTTCCACAGATCCACATGAAGATTTGGGGGAATGTTTATCATGAGGAAAGGAGAAAGAGGACACAGGTCTTTATCAGCACTCATAGGCCCCCGGGGTTATTCTATATTGTTGATATGTTCCTGTTGGACCTCTATGCTATGTTGCCGCCTGGTGTGATTTCCAGAAAGCCACAAAGCTGCAAGCGTGAGATTGAAGCACTGGCTAGGGTAAGCCATTGCTAGGGTTGTTTGTGCTGAAGCTGACTGAAGCCTGCACAAAATAAGAGGCCTTCTTAGTGGCCGGAGGAAGGGTGACACTGAAGGGATTGGAGTGACCAGTTCCCTCATTCATTTTACTGAACTGCCATGAAGCGCAGACAGGGCTCCTATCTCCCTCCTATTCCCAGTTGACTGTGAGGGCACACCTAGAAACTTTCATTTTGACCTCTGCCAGTCTTAGGTCTGAAACTGGGCTCTGTGCATGGTGAGTTAGGTTTCTTGGGAAACCCACTTAACCTCATTGAGCTTTAGTTTTCTTGTCTGAAAATTAAGATGCTACATCCACGTCAATGAGTTCTGAGAAACGGCTGAGACCCCAGCCCATGGGCACCTGGTAGGGATTAAAGAAATGGCAGTTAGTTACATCATGTGACGCCTATGGCATCACAACTGGAGCCACAGGGAGGCGTCACCTGGAAGGGGTGTGGGGCACAAGGGGTTAAGTCCTAGAACTTGAGGAAGAGCCAGGCACCGGTCTTGCAGGACTGTGGGGGAGGAGACTGGGCATCTGCTTTTTAAGCCAAGGTTCAAGCCTTGGGATGTAACAGCCGGAGTCTGATGAGCAATCAGGAATTCTGTTTAAGGAGCCAATGCCTCCAAAGGCGCTGGAGATTGTGGAAGAGTTAACAAGCAAATATAGTCAGAAGTGCTTCCAGACTGTCCCAAACCCATTCCCAGGCCCTGGATAATCTCCAGTAGAGGACTCATGGCTCACGGCTCAGTGTATGGGAGGCCTGAGGCTATACCTGAGGGTACTGCCGCCCTCCGTTGGTCTAGGGATGAGAAATTAGAGACTTGTTTGGGTCTAAGTTCATGGTGTCCCTGGCGTAGAGTGGCTGGGACATAACCCTTAACTCCATTCCCAGTCTGTTATCTACAGCCCATCCACCATCATCAGACCGCAGCGGATCAGGCCCTCTTGGCACTTCTGAGGTGGTCACTTCCGTGTCGTTAACAGTCTGTCCCTGGAGATTTAGACCAAACTCCAAGACAGTGCAAGTAGCTCACTGAGCCAGGATGACACCATACACTCAAACCCAACTCAGAGGTCCTCTGTTCAATTTACTTGGGAAGAAGCCAAACTTCATTATAACCAGCTTGGTGCCATTACAAGAGGTAATGATGCAGCCAGCTTCGCTTCCACCAACTTCCATTTTCATCTGTTTAAAATCAACACTTTTTACATCGTTTGAAGAATTTCTCAGATATTTTTTTTTTAGATTTTCAAGAAAATATGATTAAAGTCAACACATTGGATTGATGTTTTCGATGGAAGCCAATCTATCTAAGCAAATTTAAATTAGACGTGCAGTGTTACATGTCTTTGTGTATGTGTAACATTCGATCGGTAAGCATACCTTGAGTCTTTCTTCCCCATAGTGGGAAAGAAATTCCAGATGAGTGGAGTTTTCCAATTTGAAACTCGCTAGCGGGAAGTGTGAGGGACTCCTTCAGAAACCCAAGGTGACAATGAAAGTCAAGACTGCACACGCTCATGTGTTTCCTAGGAAAAATGAACCTTCGGTTTAAAGAGATTTGGGCAGGGCTGCGATTTCTTCAGATATAATACGTAGGAGTGGGAAAGACAGTTTTCCTGAGGGAAACATTAGATGTAAATTGAAGAAAAATGAGCACAAAAAATGAGATTTTTTTTTTTAAACTCAAGATTTTTCTCCTCTTCCTTCACAGCTTTATCGAGCAGCAATTTGATGTTGATGGCTTTACGTCTGGGCTTGAGCACGCTTGCTTTTCCTGATGCACATGGGACACTAAATTGCTTACATCTTCAAGCAACATCCTGACCTGATATGGCCCCACCTCCTTGGTCTATTGGCATTTACTGGAGTGCCCCACCCACCCCTATCTTGTGACCTATTCTGTATTCTCCCATGATCTCCTTAGAACTCCACGTTCCCCAGAGACATCCTTCTGTCTCCATATTTCCTGGTTATCTAGTCACCAAATTTCAGTTCATCACAACCCCACACTGAAGAGCCTAGGTTCCTGGAATGGGTTGCCCTTGGATGAAGGTGGGAATTACATCTGGACTGCTGAGCTCTAGGACAGAAGTCAGCGCTTCCCCATCAGAAGTCCTCCTAGCTCACTTAATTCTGGACGCCATGATAAAAGCCCACAAAACCTTTTCTAAGCCTTGGTTAAATTTAACATTGTTGCTGAGTAGTTTCCCTCCGCCAGACGTTGTCCAGGTGGTATGAATATAGAGATGAATAATTTATTTCTTTTCTGCTCTGGTTCAGAAAGGATCTGAGGCAGATTGTGGCAGAAGCATATAAAATAAAAATCCAAATGCAAGTGTGTAAAACTCAGAACAGGAGACTATGAATTAAATAGGCCAAGTCCAGAGGGAAAGGAGAGTCTAGATGCACAGCCAGGGGGAGACATCATGATGGCTACACTTGAGCACCGGGTGGGACTGACTCTCAGCTCACGAGCTGGGCGTGGGGAAGGGGAAACATGGTTACCAATTCCTTTGGTAGAAACAGAAAGTGCGTATAACTGCTTAGGAAGAGACTGATAGCCTAGGTGTGGCTTCTAAAACACCAGGCAACTAGAACTATGGAGTTAAACAAAGCAGTGTTGCAAGGGTGAGCCTCATGAAGAGAAATGGACATGAGCGATGCCTCAGACAGGACAAGGAGAAGAGCATGCCAGAGAAAGGAAGGGCCCAGGCTACTGCCACCAGCTACAGTTTACACAGGAACTGCTTCAGATGGCTGCTCTCAGAGTCTGAGCCAGGAGGATGTGTCTTATACACGTACCACAGAGGACACTCATTCTGGTAGTCAACCACTACGCCTGGGGTAAACAGAGATAGAACAGGCGCTAGGCGCGTGGAGCAGTGAATGATGGGATTAGAAACTCAAGATGGACCTCCTGTGCCACAGTGAGAAACCTGGACTGCATGGGTGGGTCGTCTGGCAGTCACTGATACTTTTAAGTGGGAGCTGGTGGTGAAGGGGTTATCAGATCTCTGCATTGGCTGCTTCCATCTTCCAGCTAGAGGATAAAAAGCAAGGACAGTGGTGGAAGACAGCTGGACATTGAGGACAACCTGTAGCACGACCCAATCCCAAGAGAGTCTGGACTCCAGCAGGGTAGTGCAGTAGTAGGGGAAATTGAACTCTGTGTGTCTGTCTGTCTACTTTATTATCAGCCACAGATTTTTTTTTTCTGTGCTGTTCTTCATGTCTCAGAAACCATTATCTGGTCTCTGTTATCTGAACCAATATGCAGTCTGGGGACTTGCAGACGAGAGGGTCCCCATTTGACTCTCAGTGGCCCACAGTGAGGATGCTACTCTGAAGAGCTGTGGGAGAGGCTGCTTTAGCATCCCCTCCCCTCCGAGACTAACACTACATAAGTGCTTGAGTTTATTCTAGGAAATAGCAAGCAATGTCCACTGCACTTGAATCTTCTCACAAACGTAGAGAATACTGCCGCCTTCCACTGCAGTACATAAAACCAGGGGCTGGGCAGTGTGTGCACGCTGGGCTGACAGGCTGCGTGATGAGCGACAGACCTAGATTCTATCTAGAGGCAGATGTGTCCCCCTGCAGCCAAGTGTAGCTATAAATGCAGCCTGCTACACAATTGTGAACATATTTAAAACATTATGACGTTTTCAGGGGTGATTTTAAAAACTCCCCCATGCATTCCTCAACTGGACTTTGTAGATGTCAAGGTTGTGTTGCAAGTGTAAACAGGTTAGACATCCTGAAAGAGATGTCAACAAGTTAGATGCCCCCCTCCCCCAAAGTGCCATTTTAATTGAGGCTGAGGGGCTACTGAGCCCAGAACTAAGATGAAGTTACATGAACACATAGAAAGGACCCACTGTAACTGGGTGGTTTATGGGAGACATTGAAGTATTATCTCTAGGTTGAAGTCTAAAATCAAGGTGTGGGTGGTGCCGACTCCTTCTGAGGGCTTTGAGCAATGGACTCCACTCCCTGATGCTGGTTTGTAATACGTGTCTCCTGGCCCTCTTCCCGCATGTCTGTCTCTGGGATCATGTCTAAACTTTCCCCTTTTAAAAGGACATCAGTTACACTGGCTCAGGGCCAGTGATTTAAGGGATTTTAAGATCCCACCCTAACTAACTGTGTCTCAATGCCTTATTTCAGAATAAGATCACAATATGGTGTGGGAGGTGAGGGATTAAAGGGGTTACAATTCAACCTCAAACAAGCGACTCTGCAGGCATGGTTATTAACTTGGAAATGGCATGGTTACCCTGGCCATACTGACAAGGTTCAATCCAGTCACATTCACTATCACTGGTCACCAAGAGAAAGCCTTGGTGACCGCAATGTCAGAAAAGCATTATCCTCAGCTTTGAATAGAGAAGAAGGCGTCAGCATCCAAGGGCTATTGATGGAAAAGGCAAGGCAAAGATTCTCCACGCCTGCCAAGACCTCTGTTCCAGGAGGCCTGGGCACACTTTTTTTGTTATAACCCATTAAGTCTGTGGCTATTTGTTATAGCAGCAACAGGAAACTAATATGTTCTCTCCCAGACTCTTAAACTAGCTTTGCTCTCTCACTTCCCTGTCCTCTGCTCCACAGAACAGTCTGCACCCTGAGCAGACACCAGTCTCAATCAAATCCTGTTAAGTGGCAGATTCCTCCTGGATTCCTGGCCCACCCTGCTTGCTGGTCCGCAGCAGGACAACCTTCAGTAGCCGCATATACAGGATACCCTCTGTCTTAGGGTTTTACAGATACCAGGACCAAGGCAACTCTTATAAAACAACATTTAGTTGGGACTGGCTTTATATGCTCAGAGATTCAGTCCATTATCAAGACCATAGCATGACAGCCTCCAGGCAGGCATGGTGCAGGAGATATTGAGAGTTCTACATCTTCATCTGAAGGAAGCTATGAGGAGACTTGCTTCCAGGCAGCTAGGACAAGGGCCTAAAGCCCACACCCACAGTGACACACCTACTCCAACAAGGTTATACTTCCAAATAGTGCCATTCCCTGGGCCAAGCATATTCAAACCATCACACCCTCCGACCATAGCAAGTAGGATGAGGGGCCCACAATAGGAGGAAGATTCTCTCTCTAGAATTTTGGGCCATGACGATGTTTAGATCAGATGGGGGCAGAGTCCACCACTGACCAAATCCCTGTAAGGAGAAGGCAGGCACTCACAACAGAACGAAACCCGATCAAGGGACTGTGATTTTTCCATAAAGCCAGTAGGCAGTGTCCGACGTCTTGCTTCCTCTAGAAGAGCAGAACCACACTGCTTGTGTGAAGTGGACGCTGGTTCTTAGAAGCAGCTGCCTCTCTGCAGTTTTGCTTTGTTTCGCTTTAATTTTGTGTTTGATTCCCTTAAGCTGTTAAGCTCCAGACTGGGAGGTTCACAGTCAGCTCTTCCTGAGTCTCAGGATGCAGACCTGGTCCCACTTAAACAGGGCTAGCATTTTCTGTATTGATTCCACTCCATTGAGAAAGGCGGCAGATAAGAGTGAATATCATAGAGGGATGGACGCGTGGAGAGGTCTGGCCTGGAAGCTGACACTATACAGTGCACCTCAAACTCAGAAATCTGCCTGCCTCTGCCTCCCCAGCGCTGAGATTAAAGGTGTGCGCCACCACTGTCCGGCTTGGAATTCTTTCTCAGTATCAAGATGTTACTAATGGGACCTTTGCCTGACTTTCGGGTCTTGCTATTGTTGTTTTTTTGAGATAGAATTTCTCAGTATAATCAGCCCTGGCTGTCCTACACTCAATTTGTACCCCAGGCAGGCCTTGAACTCACAGAGATCTGCTTGCCTCTGCCTGCTGAGTGCTGGGATTAAAGGCGTGCACCACCACACCCGGCTTTGGTTGACCTGACTTTTGAGGTGATTTGTGAGAAAAGTGATTTTTTTTTTTTTTGTTTTTACGAGACAGGGTTTCTCTGTATAGCCCTGGCTGTCCTGGAGCTCACTTTGTAGACCAGGCTGACCTCGAACTCAGAAATCCGCCTGCCTCTGCCTCCCGAGTGCTGGGATTAAAGGCGTGCGCCACCACGCCCGGCGAGAAAAGTGATTTTTAAAAAGGATGGAAGAAAAAAATATCCACGAAAGCAAAACACAAGGATGGCCAGAAAGTGGATGTGTGTGTGTGTGTGTGTGTGTGTGTGAGATCTGTGTGTTGTGTGTATGTGTGTGTGATCTCTGTGTGTGTGTATGTGTGTGTGTGATCTGTGTGTGTATGTGTGTGTATGTGTGTGTGTATGTGTGTGTGTATGTGTGTGTGTATGTGTGTGTGTATGTGTGTGTATGTGTGTGTATGTGTGTGTATGTGTGTGTATGTGTGTGTGTATGTGTGTGTATGTGTGTATGTGTATGTGTGTGTGTATGTATGTGTATGTGTGTTGTATATGTGTGTGTTGTGTGTGTGTATGTGTATGTGTGTGTGTGTGATCTGTGTGTTGTGTGTATCGTTCTTTGCTCCTGTTCCTGATTCCAACATTCAGGAGAGGGATGCGTGACATCATCATTATCCTATGCCTGAAGACCTGATGCCGCTCCAGGAGACTCTGCATCTAAAACCTGGCAGTGGATGAGTGCTGGGGCTGGGACTGGGGGGTGGGGTTTGGGTGTTCGAGGCGTGGGAGGCTCCTCATGCTCCATCTACTGGACAGACAAGCAGAAATAACAGACACTGGACTTTAACCGAACAGAGCAAGTGAAGATGGGGAGAAAATCGATGAGGAGATGGGGGAGGGGCCGGAGGCTGGGGGCGGGTTTAATCGAAAGCACATTGTATGCATGCATGAAATTCTCAACCCAATAGAATAAAAAATTCTCAGTGAATAGAGCAAGCACCTTCTGTCACCCCAATAACATATCTGAGCCCTCGCTGTGTCTCCAGCACCACCCAAGGCCATGTGTACACTAAATTAAGGAAAACTGACTCCTGTTTTGAAGCATAGCTTCCCTTTAGAAGAGAGTAACGTTGAGCACAACTTTGGGTTTGCCGTGAGGAACTACAGTGATGGCTCTCTAACACCGCCTTCTGTAACTGTCTTCTCTACTGCCCTAGGGTGCAGATACAACCATCGAGACAACTTCACAGAATCCCTGCGTGGTTCAGAGATGTGCAGTGGCTTACCCCGGGTCGCACAGTGCTAAGTGGAGAGGCCAGGTTTTGAACTCGGGCACGCTTACTTCAGCCCTTGTGCCCATTAAAACAGGCTGTACTCCCATACATGTGCCCCCCACCCCAAATACAGGGACAGTTTCACCAAGAGCCGTCGGTAATGGTTCCTAAAGGACCACAGATGGACATTCTGGTCACAAAGGACAGGAAACAAAACCACATGCATCGGTTCCCAGAGCTGGGGCTTAGTACAGGTGCCATCACACAGGCGTAGGTAAGAGATCGGCAGCTGTGTCAGGCAGCAGCTGTGTCAGGGTCAGGGTAGCTTCAAGAGGCTTGGTGGCTCTCAAACACCTCAGGAACAGGTGGGAATGCCAGGCTCTACGCATGCGGCTGAGTGGGTAAAAGTGGGTGAACCTTGAAATAGTGGGAAGGTTGGCCGGTAAAGGATGTGGAGTCTGCCAGCCTGCAGGGGTGAGGGCAAAGAGGAAATGGGCTATAGATGGCCTGGGGCCTTGAAGTGAGGTTGCACACTCACGAGCATTGAGCATTGAGAAATGAGGGTGAGCCTTGAAGGAGGAAGGGACTCCTGGAAAGGCTGAGGAGGTCTTGGGGTAACACAGGGTGTTCTGCAGGGGGAACTCAAAGGATTGGCTGGCAGTTCAAATAGACCTGAGATGTGTGAGCTTGGCTCAGGAACCTGACGTGCTCTGATGCTGAGCTGAGCCAGGAGGGAATGTGTGGGTATCAGGCCTCCGTGAGTTTCAGAGCTTACGGGACACAAGCCAAAGCCGTGAGATAGACTTTTCTTTTTTTTTTTTTTTTTTTTTTTAGGTTTTTCGAGACAGGGTTTCTCTGTATAGCCCTGGCTGTCCTGGCACTCACTTTGTAGACCAGGCTGGCCTCGAACTCAGAAATCCGCCTGCCTCTGCCTCCCGAGTGCTGGGATTAAAGGCGTGCGCCACCACGCCCGGCTGAGATAGATTTTTCTTTGGTGAGCTAAGAGCGGGGACAGCGGTAGCCAGGGCTTGAGCATGATCAGGGTCTGGCGTGGGCATCCGGAGCGGTCCGGGTGGAGAGCAGGCAACGCGGCGCCACCTGCCGGTAGGATCAGGTCATTGCAGTTATTCTGACATGCCTGCTGAAACCGAGGCCAGAGGGAGGGTGACATCATTTGCTATCAAGTCCTGACGTGCATAGTTAGGGTTGAGGCATGACTTAACAGACACCAAATTCCAAAGGGGCCGAAATTTCCGAGTACTGTGAAGAACAGGACACACATTCTGAAAATCCTTAAATTCCAGGTAAATTCAGAGAATTTCCAAAGAGAATTTTCAGAAATGTTCAGTTCTACCCTTGCCAAGGTTGGATGGGATGAGTCCACGAGCCTAGAGGCTCGAAGCGACTATCTCCGTGGTTGCAAGTTTGCTAAAAAAATAAATAAATAAAAGACGTTAATTAATGTGTCTAGGGATAGTAAAACAACCAGTGTCATAAGATACAAAACACAGTGTTTCCTAAAGTGAATATCTTGATTGTTTTCTCTGGTTATAAAGGTAACCTATTGGCTGGCTGAGACGATGTTCGGAGGATCAGGAGTTCAAGGTCAGCCACAGCTATGTAACAGTTGGAAGCTAGTCTGGGCTGGGCTACACGAGACCTTCCAAGAAAAGCCAATAAAATGCAAACGTTCAGAATCGCGTTAACAGAGAATGACTCTCCGCTGGTGACCCTGCCTGGCCTTTCCCAGCGTTCACCCCCAAGCGGCTTTCTGGGGCCGTTCTGCTCTTCGGCCAGCAGGTGGCAGCGCGCCACTGTGTTAGGGGGACACAGGGAGAACTTGTTCTTTTTTTTTTTTTTTTTTTTTAATGATATCAGCCAACCTCTTAGTGGTTTTAAAAACTATGTTTAGAAGCAGCAAGTCAGATGTTATTTCCTGTGAGTTTCTGAGCCAGAAAATGTTTTGCTCCTGTCACTGAACACTCAGAGGACTGCTGTGAGGGTATGGCTGTGCATCCAGGACTGGGTCCATCTAGCATCTTTGTATTTTTCCCTCCAGTCCTATTTTCTCACTTTCCTCTTCCTGTATACAGGCCAGCTTCATCCCGGGCCCAGCCTTTCCTCATTCTACAAGGTAGCTGCACCAATACAGCCTCGTGTTCATTCCTCTCACTTTTCAGTGTTTCCAGCAACACACAGCCTTTGGTTTCAGTGGCCCTGGTTGAATCTTTGGCTCTTCAGTCTGTCTGTCCTTCCTTCCTCCCTCCCTCCCTTCTTCCACTCCCCCTCCTTCTCTTAGATAGGGCATGCCTGCATATCCCTGGCTGCCCTGGAACTCACTCTGTATATCAGGCTGCCCTCAAACTCAGAGATTCCCTGCCTCTGCTTCCCAATTGCTGGGATAAAAGGCACGGTCCACCACCACAAGGCTCTCTTTCTTTCTTTAATTTTTTTCTTCTATTTTCCCCTTCTCTTTCCTCCCTCCAACCCCTTCCATATACCACTTGTTATAGGGAGCCCACCAGAGATGGCCATTCAGACTTAGTTTATCGCCAACTGAACATCTTCATTCCAGTTGTCCAGGCTTGGTTAACCGGAAGCTGTAGGTTTTCCTCCAAGGTCACTGGCCCTGGGTAGTCGGCTAGGTTTTCAGTATCAGGCATGATTTCCAACTTGTTGATCTGGTCTTAAGTCTAATTAGAGAGTTGTTGTTTACCAACAGCTGTTGGGGGGTCACTCAGTGCTACCGTGCCATGCTGTTGTCGATCTGGCTCACAGGCATCATCGCTGGGAAGGACTGTTGGTGGCCTCTCTCCTTTGGAAGCTTGTATGATCCCTTCTGGAACCAAGAAAGCTGGTCCTAGCCAGGGAGAGGCCATTCGGTCAGTTCCAGCTCAGAAGGCTCTGGGCTTTGTTTCTAAAGTGCACGGTGTCTTTATCAATAGGGACTTCCATTCTACTTATGGGGACAGATGGCTAAGGGCAATATCAATAGCCTATAGTGTTTTCAGAGTAAGGATAATCCTGACCAACAACTCGAAGAGGGCTTCTCATGTCTGCTGTTGGAGCTTGTGTTAGATGTTCATTGGCTCTTGGAGGGAGCACTATTAGCCCAGATAAATTTTTTTCATTTAAAATATTTGCATATTCACACTCAGAATTATGTGCATTGAGGGTGTTTTCAGGTAGGCAATTAGTAGTATGATTGCTTATGTTTTTTTTCAGCCATCCTGACAGTTATTTTACCCTCCTTCTGAATTTACCTCCCTTCCTTCTCAAGCAAACACTGGGACCAAGCACACTCAGTTGTCTCACACACTCGAATAAAAGTCTCTGGCCCTAGGGTGAGTGCAGTCGCATATTATCCTGAAGTGCATGGCTGTGTTGGGGTTGATGGATAAGAGCGACCAACTTGATTATTGGGATGCCTGTGCGTGATGTCTATAGCCCTATGTGGACCAGGGTCTTCTAGAAGTCCTATTGTTTGCCAAGGAACCAATGAAATCAAGCTTAAAGTGGCTCACTAGGCAACCCTCTCCAGACCTGTTCACCTCAGCCCATCCTCTACCCAGCCAGACCCTGTTCTGAATCTCTTCTCCTAATTGCTACACACTTCTTCAGTTGAAACTGCAGTGATAACGTTTACTCTCCAGGTCCAAGTTCTGCTTGGTACATCACGGATGGCCCCTTCTGCCTCTGTCGTCTCCAGCGTCATCTGTCTGGACTCCTCCTGGTGTACTAGCCTCTGGCCACATGTCTTTCACTGGGACCAAGCACACTCACTTGTCTCTCACACTGGAGCTAAAGTCTCTGGCCCCAGGGGTGAGCACAGTCCCGTATTATCCTGAAGTGATGGATAAGAGTGGCTAACTCTAGTATTGGGGTGCCTGTGTGTGATGTGTATAGGTCTCACAAGGAGTAGCCTGCTCTCCCCTCCCCCCTGCCCTCCCATCCCTTTCTCCAGGTCTCCTCTCTTTCTCTCTTCAAACTTAACTCAAGGGCTCAGAAGCACATTCCAGACATGCTTTCAGTCTGGCTTGATGCCTTGCCACACAGGGCTCTGTGTTCCATGTGCTGAATTTACACTCAGCGTGCACCCTCGACAGCACAAGACCAAGGCCAGAGCGCCCAAGGATTTACACAATGCTGGAATGAGCAGTCATCTTCCAACCATGCAGGGACTGCTCTGCCTGCGCCTGGGGGAAAGGCTGACAACGTGTTTCCATCCCTCTTTATTCTCGGGCCTATGGATTTCCATGGACCTTAGAGTCTGAAGTACTATCAAAGGTCAGGCCTTGACTTTACCATGTTCCTGAGAATCCATGGAAGTCTGAGACCTTAGAGAGGGGAGTGAAGGCCGATTTAGTTTTTTATGTAAGGAGCAATGATTAAATGTTATTCAGACATTTAATCAGACATGTTAATCAGACTCCTAAAGAAAGGTCATTGGTGGGTAGGGGGTGGGATGGGGCAAAACCCCCAAACCCCAAACAACACAAACCTTTTCCTTGTTTACCATAGCTTTTTGTTGTTGTTGTTTTGTTTTGTTTCCGAGACAGGGTTTCTCTGTGTAGCCCTGGCTATCCTGGAACTCACTCTGTAGACCAGGCTGACCGTGAACTCAGAAATCCGCCTGCCTCTGCCTCCCAAGTGCTGGGATTAAAGGCATGTGCCACCATGCCTGGCTACCATAGCTTTCAAGACCCCAGAAAACCACTTCATTGAGTAATTTCTCTAGCCCTGGCTTACTTACTTGATAGCCTGGGCTGTAGCAGGGACCCCCCCTAGACTCAGAGCATTGGAAGTGGCATCCTAATGACAAATAAGAGTTTACATTTTCGGAAGATCACTTTAATGGTGATTCGTGAATCTGTTGGTAGTGGAAGATAGCCTTCAAAGTATAATATTAATATATAATAATTATAATATAATAGTCTAAACTATTTAGTGTTCACAATAGCCTATAAGTAGGCATCATTATCAGCCAGGTTTTATAGATAAAACCTGATATCTCTCCTTAGACCAAGACACTGCTGTGAGTAAGAGAAGCCAGGTGCTGAGAGACTGGCTTTGTCTCTATCCTCAGGCCTTCCAAACCAACTACAGGCATCACACATCAGTCCACAGCCCACCCAGGTGCATGCAATTGGGAGAGGCAGGAAGTGTGGCACCGGAGTGTTATTGGTTCACTGAGCTAGAAGGGTAGCCAGGCTGGAGAATATAGCACTTACCACAGGAGCATACTGACTGGAGCCTTGATCCTCAAAACCTATGGAAAGCTGGGCATCTGCAGTGGCCATTTTATTCCAGTTCCAAGGAAACAGAAATAGGGCTCCCAGGGTAAGCTGTTTACCTCGACCAGCCAAATGAGTGAACACTTGGGTTTACAAGAAACCCTACCTCAAAAAACAAAATGGAAGAGTCATTGAGCAGCATACCCACTGTTAACTTTGACCCTCCACATGAGTGTATACCACGTACATGAAGACAACATATGCAGCCACACACACACACATATGATTGCACAACACACATACACTCACACACACATACACACACTCACACACATTCATATACACACATACTCACACAAACACACAATACACATACTCATATACACATATATACAATCACACACTCACACACATACATACACAAGCACACATATACACATACTCACATACACATATACACACTCACACACATGCACACACACATACACATACTCACACACATGCACACACACATACACAAATACACATTAACACACTCATACATGTGCATACACACATGCACACATATATACATACATACAATACACACAAAATACACATACATACTCTAACACATTCATACACACATGCACACACACAAACACACACACACACGAAAACAGAAAAGCAGCAACAGAAAAAAAAAAAAAACCCTGACATTCCAGATGGGAGTGGTCTGTGCCAAAAACTAGAAAGAGAGAGGAGAGAGAGACAGAGAGACAGAGAGACAGAGACACACACACAGACCGACCGACAGACAGACAGTCAGACAGAGAGGGAGAGAGACAGAAACAGAGAGACAGACAGACAGATACACACACACACACACACACACACACACACACACACACACACAGAGAGAGAGAGAGAGAGAGAGAGAGAGAGAGAGAGAGAGAGAGAGAGAGAGAGAGAGATTGATTCCTGGAAGTCTTCTCTGTGGTACTTAACCTTGCCTTACCCCTTCTGGGCGGGAAGGCTATGCAATCCACAAAGAGCTGGATCATGCCCAGGATTCTCCAGCAGTGGCCAAACTAACCCTTTCTGGGGACATTTAGACGTGGGTGGTGAAAAGAATAGGTGTCACCAGGACCTGCCACAACACTGTCAGTCTGGTTCTCTGTGCTTTCTTAAAATGCATGCTGTGGTTTTCTGATATTTTCCTTATGTCATGAAATTTATGAGCCTGAGCTCACAGAACCGCCAGAAAGCTCAGAGGTGCTTGGTGATGTATATGAACGGCCAGGCTCCTCTGAGAAAGGATTCAATTGTGCCTCTTACAGTGCTTTAATCCTAAATCTTAGGCTGAAACAAATAGAAATGCAAATCTCTCTTCCTTGTTTAAGGGCTTTGGTCGTTTCAAAAACAACCGAACCTTTGACAAATGTATCTTTCTGAAAAGTGTTGATGCTTTGCCGAATTACAAAGCCAACCAAGGCAGGCACCTCCTCGTCCACCTTCCCTTCCAGCTGGCAAGTATTTAAAATAATATTTCAACGAGGTTTAACATCCATGATTACATTATTTGATTATTGCACTTCCTAGATAATGGTTTTTTGAAATTGTATCTCGCAGCTAAAAATTAAGTAGTGACTTCTGGGTATGCACGGCATTCTTTAATAAAATGAGACCCAATATAATATCCTCAGAGGCTGAGCAGTAATATAGGAGAGATTTACTGTCGTCCAAGCGAGTGAGATCACTGATCCTATAGGATTCTTATTATTTTCTCAAGTTAAACTCCAGAGAATGCTGGGAATGGACTCACAGGCTCTACTGATGTCTGGCAGAATCTTGGATGGGCTTCCCATTCCCCTATGGATAACTGAAGAACTCCTGGCTGTGTGCTGAAAGAATGTCTTGGGAGAAAGCAGGTGACAAAGCTGCTGTGTCCACTGTGACAAATGTGCCTCTGACATTTAAGACATTAAGAGTAGCCTCAGACACTGTTCTGAATGATACTGTAGTGGTGGGCACATATCACTGTGTATTTATTCAAACCTGCGGGCTGTGCAGCAACAAGAGGGATGTGTGTGTGTGTGTGTTTGTATGTGTGTACCTAGAGGTATATGTGTGCCTGTGTGCACGTGTGCATATGTGCATGTGTGTGTATACTAAGAGGTATGTGTGTGTATGTGTGCGTGTCTGTGTGTATCAAGAGGTATATGTGTGCAAGTGTGTGTGTGTGTGTGTGAAAGGCCATGATTTTGAGTGGGGCCGGTAGGAGGGTATCACATGGGAGGAGTTGGAGGAAGAAGGAAAAAGAACAGGATTGGTTTTAGGCATGTACCAATGTCCCTCAAATACATGTGTGTGAAAACCTGGGTCCACATTTCCTCTTGTACTCAGTAGTTTGAAGACACAAACAAGAAGGTGTTTTTAAGTGAAATACCACTTCGGTCCATCATTGTAACTTCCTCTGGGCTTAGATAGCCCCTTCCTTCTAGCTTCTCTTGGGATGGCTCTGTTCCCTGGGTGCAGCTTTCAGTGGTGGATAGTCCAGTGCTCTGGCACCTCTCACATCTTGGAGTCTGCAATCCACTTCTACAGCTGCACACAGTTGCCTCTCAGGACCTCCAAGCAGGGGCTCTCTGCCACATGCCTGGCCTTGGTGGCACTCCTTAATTGTGGAGGAAAATTCCACAATGCCTTTACTCCCTCTTGACTTTAAAGCTAGAGCCCAGTGAATCACACCTGGAGTGAAACTGTCCCTTGAATTGCAGCAGCTTTGATTTGTTGTTGGTTTTTAAGAGTACAAAAATTTACTCAGGCATTTTTCTTCCAATAAGTTGGAGGTTTAGCTGAGTGGGGTCTTGCCCTGATGAACCCCTTTCCAATGCAGAGCCCTGCCCTGTTCCAACGCAGAGCAGACCTTACACTCTTAACCCTTGGCTGTCACAGTCCGCATCCTGGTGCTGTTTTTCACTTCAAGTTCTACAATTTGTATTTCTTTTTGCCCTACAGTGTACAACTGATTTTCTAGTCCAAAGTCTGAAGTCTTCCACATTCTCTAAGAAATCACATGGTCAGGTCTGTCACGGCAATAGCCTACTCCCTGATATCTATGTTCCTAGTATAAAGGACTCTTAATAACTAGACCTCTCAAGTCACAAGCAGCAACCCCCACGGTGGACTTGGGGCGAGCACAGTAGCTCTCATTGTGCTAAGTCACTGAGAAGAGCAGTCACAGGCGACCCGTGGGAGCAGGTGCCTGGTGAGTGAGCCTCAGAGCCGCTAGCACTGGGAGGATTCAGCCTCATGTCCATCGGTTCCACCTGTTCTGGTGTAGAAACAAGATATACCCATCACTTGTGACACTGTCACCCTGGGAATCCAGCCAGCTCCCTACCATCTACTACACTGTAAGTGATTTCATTAAATATTCCACACGGAAACACACACCAGACCGGCACATAATTGGGGTCTGTGTGGAATCTGCTTCAAGGTTGGGGCTTCAAGGCTGCTTCAAGTTGGGATCAAAGCTTGACTTGAGATATAACCCGCTGCGCATGCCTATCAGAATCTCCACAGAATTTGAAGGAAGGACACACCATCCTGAGAGTCAAGCAGGAAGCAAGCTTGAGGGCTTTGAGACCAGAGAGTTGGCCAAGCTATATCTGCTGCATGGCAGGGAAGAGCTGCATGGTTGTGGTGTGTCTGCTGTTCGGGAGCATGCACCCCACTTCTGTGGAGGACTGCTGGTCAGAGGAGAGATTCTGCTGTTTGGGGGATGTTTAATTGTGCTGCCCCCAGTATGAAAAGTATCCTCCATCTGGTTAGCAACCCTCACCGAAATGGTATCGCTTAGCTGCCTGTAGTTCTTTGTCTAGGGGCAGGGCCTGTGAGATTCCCCGTTCCCCTGTTAGCTGCTAGTCTGTCTATTGCTGCCGTCCCCCTACAGGTCTTGTTTAGGCAGCCACCCTGCTGAAGCACCGTGGGTCACTTCTTGGAGACACACACTCACAGCGTACTGCCTGATCCTTTGACTCCTATGGCTTATCTGCCTCTTCCTGCGTGTTCCCTGAGCTGTAGGTATAGGAATTGCGTGGCAGGTGTATCCGCTGGGTCTGGGCGCCCATGGCCGATACTTCTCTGCATTTGGGTCAGTTGTAGTTTCCGGTGTTGGTCTCCATCTGTTGAAAAGAGAAGCTTTGTGAGGAGGGTTAGAGTTACACTTGCTCGAGTTTGTAACGATGAACATTTGTGACGCAGTTGGAGCCTCTGCTGGTTCAAAGGGATGGCTGAGGGTTCTGCCCTCAGATCTGTGAGCTCACTACAGACCTGTGACCTAACTAGCCTCAGATCGTAAGCTAGGCTTCCAGTACTGAGTGCGAGTCCCTTCTGCTGAGCATGCCTTGAGTCCATTTAGAGACCTGCTGGTCATCTCCAAACCCTGTTCTTATTAATAGTCTAAAATGTGCTATAACAGTCATGACTTTGTGTACCCAGGGAAGGAGACGATTAACAGTACCCTTTGGGAGCCAGATAAGAGCATCAGGGAATAGCTGAGCTCCTAAGAGGAGACAGCGGCTGCACAGACTGGGAAGCTTCGCTGGCAACAGGATAGTGTCAGGGCCAAAGGGAGCTCTATCCCTCATCAGTGTGTGAGGCTGGCTCCCCTCCACCACAGGAGCCGTTGCCCTTATCACTGGCAGAAGGGACAATTGGTTATCTGTGGTGTGCGTTTGCCTCCAGGCTTCCTCAGGATCACATGAACCTGTTATACATTTCAGAGTTCATGTTAGCATCCCAGCCTTTCTCATTTTCTCTCTACCCCAAATGTCTCCAGTTCAAAGGTTCATTCCTGTAACTGGCTGGTTTTGTGTGTCAACTTGACCCAAGCTGGAGTTATCACAGAGAAAGGAGCCTCCCCTCAGGAAATGCCTCCATGAGATCCAGCTGTAAGGCATTTTCTCAATTAGTGATCAAGGGTGGGAGGGCCCCTTGTGGGTGGTACCATTCCTGGGTTGTGGTCCTGGGTTCTATAAGAGAGCAGGCTGAGCAAGCCAGGGGGAGCAAGCCAGTAAGAAACATTACTCCATGGCCTCTGCATCAGCTCCTGCCTCCAGGTTCCTGCCCTGTGTGAGTTCCTGTCCTGACTTCCTTGGTGATGAACAGCAATGTGGAAGTGTAAGCTGAATAAACCCTTTCCTCCCCAACTTGCTGCTTGGTCATGATGTTTTGTGCAGGAATAGAAACCCTGACTAAGGCAGTTCCTCCTCTCAGCTACTTGTTTTCCTTATAACCCTGCCAGTTTGGCTATGTGCTGCTTTTCGCCCACAGTCTTCCCTCTCTTCTTTCCTCTCTCTCCCACTCTCCCTCCCCCCTTCTCTGTTCTTGCTTCTTTTATGGCCAGGTCTGGTTCACTACTTTCTCTCCCTGCTCCTGAGTCTCCCAGACGCTTCTGACTGTTCTCTCCCTCACATCTACAATGAAAACGTTCCCCTTAACTACGCCATGGGGCAGTCCTGCTGTCGGCTTATACAGTTAGGGCAGTAATGGAGATGGATATGACCATTTAAGAGGTAGCTAGCTCACCTGCTCTGGACATCTTGAGGGAGGGGTGATTCCAAGGTACGAAAGGAAGTCCATCATGGAAGGACCTGCCCTAGAGTGGGGTAGGGCTGCTCAACGCTCAGAGTTTTAGTTTTTCAGAAACTAGAAAAAATTTCAGATAGTATATTTTAACTATGTTTCCCCCTCTCCTTCGCTGGAGATTATTACCAATTGCAGACTTCTTCTTGGTTAGGCGTGGGAGCCTGTGTCCACGTTTCCCTCATCAACACTGGGACTCCATCTGTCTTGGATCTGTGCAGGTCCTGTGCATGCTACCATAGTCTCTGAGTCTCCTGTGTTAGAAACAGGTCACTGTTTCCTGGTGTCTTCCATCCCCTCTGGATCTTACAATCTTGCTGCCTCCTCTTCCACGGAGCAACCTGAACCCTGAGGGGAGGGAGAGATTTGATGAAGACAGCCCACTTAGGACTGAGTGTTCCAAAGTCTCTCCACACATTGTCCTGTTGTAGGTCATCGTATTTGTTCCCATCTACTGTAAGGGGAAGCCTCTCTAATAATTGCCGAGCGAGACACTGATCTGTTGTTCAGCGAGTATTGAACGCCCCAACTCTTGTCATTCCATGGCCCCTAGAAAGCTTCTGGTCATGGCTTGGACCCTGCTTTGGGAATAGAGGATACGAGATATGGCACTTTTGAACATTCAGGCTTCTATTACAGTCCCTACTCAGAAATAAGCAATCTTCTTCCAAAGCGCTATGCAGGTCTTGAGCCTGTACTGGGTCCAGGCTAGCTCAGGCTAGCCCACGGGCATGCTATGAAGACAGTGAGTCCACAGAGCAGATGGACATCTCCTTTTATTCTCCAAGGAAGCTGAGGAGAGTTTCCCCTCATATCACAGAGAACAAGCTTTCTAATCTCTCTTTGTCCAACCCCAAGTTGCTCCACAGTTATGCCCAAGGATTTCTCTTGTAATTACCACCCACGGCTTTTCATATTCCCAGCAATTCTGGAAACAAGAAAAACATCAGTTCTTACTGCAGTTCCCACGAAGAGCGATCATCATGAAGTGCTGATGGAGAGCCCTTGGAAGATGCGCGGGGAGGTGAACATGAAAGCAAGTTAGGCTGGTGGCAGCAGCAGCTCTTCCAGAGCCTCTTTCAGGACAGCCTACCCCATGCACATGAGTGTGCACTCCTGAAATAAAGCCTTCACTGTAAGTGCTTGTGTCTGCACTGCATATTTCCTAATCAGCTCTATTCTAGAGACAGCAAGTCAGCTCCCTCTAACCAAGGGATGCTGGTTTGGACTGTGGACTTCAAATAACAGCTGAGAACTGTGGGGGCGACTGACTACACAAGGACTTTAGAAACGAGAGGAAGTTTTAATACAGAAAAACAGAGGTCTGGTCGGCACAGGCACAATGAAGCAAGAAAAACTAACTCTCCAGAGTGTGCCTTGTTATAGAACCAACGGGCCAACGCCTAAGTTCTTGGTGCATTTAAGTTCCAAGAAGGCAGACTTCCCCACCCTCCTGCCCCTGAAGACCTACTATAGGGACGGTGGCTTTTATATTTGAACAATGCCTGCAGAGTGCTTGGTGTGGTGGCAACTGAAACTTCTGTAGTGGAAGGAGAGAAAGAAGGGAGGACGGGAAGGAGGAAGAGAGGAATAGAAAGGAGAAGAGGGAAGGAGCAAAGGAAGGAGGAAGGAAGAAAAGATAGAAGGTACCGAGGGAGGTAAAGGAGGAATGGGAGGGAGGAGGACTGGAGGGAGGGACAGAAGAACAAAGCAATGGAGGGGGGAGGAAAGAATAAAGGGATATAGCAAGAATGAAGAGTAGGGAGGAGGGGGAGGGGGATGGAAGGAGGGAGGTCGTCTCTTTTCTGTGGATCTGATTAAAACCATAGGTGAACCTCTTTTTGTTAGGGGAATCTTTGAAAAGTAAGCAGGATGCCACCTTACTGAATTTGGGGGGGGGGAGAGGAGAAGGTGACTGAGCAGGAGGGGTATGGCTGAGCACTCTCTGCAAATGGTTATAGTTACTTTGGTGACCGTGAGGGTCTTGTGAGAATAATCTTCTCTTAATAAGGACACTTACTCAGATTTATCACCCCTCCGTGGTCTTGTTAAAGATCTAAGAAGAATTCCATTTAAATGGATAGGACAATAGGAGCTTTTTAACAGCGAGCACATTTTAATTAAGACCGGAGCTTGAGATCCTGAGATCGGTGCCCCTGTAGTCGGTGGGACAACTGGGTTAAAAGACAGAAAGAGCAGTAAGTGAGCGGGACAACGCTGCTGTGGGGAAGCGTGCTCAGGTGAAGTGAATCCACGGCGCATGCTCCTTCATGCGTCCTCATTGGACCTTTGGAGCCATCTCCCTGTGCTTTTTTACAGACCATACTTGACATTGGAAAGTTCTGTTTCCTGACGGATACAATCCAAGATAGTGGATTAGGATGAGCACAGGGAACCCTGGGATAACACGTAGTAGCTTTACAGTGTTCTCAGCGGTGAGCCGGACACAGAGCGCTACCAAGGAGCCGTTGCCAGAGAGTCTGCCCCTTAGGGCAGGGTTCGGAAACTCTTCCTGCTTGGGTAATACAGCTAGAGCTGTTCCGGAAACCTCCATGTGTCCTGCCTCTGTGGAAATTTCCTTAAAAGAAGGAACATCAGTGAGTCTTCCAAACTGACTGTAGAATGAGATCGTTAGAGAAATACGTGACCCGAGTGTCCAGTCTGGAGTGTTCTTTGTCGGTGGCATCATTTGCCTAAATAAACGAATAAGCAAGAGCAGCCAGGTGCATGACAATGGCACACAGGAACCCGCTGCACCTAGAGCAGAAGTAGGTTTCCATTAAATTACACAACCGAAAGGGATGCAGGGGCAAGCCCGGGTGCCATGAGGGAGGAGGGGCTTTTCCTTGGCTTATAGGATATGTTCTGATTTTTATGTCACCCTAGTGGTCAACAAATGTCATGTCAAGAACAGGTGAGCATTGAATGAATCTCTGCCTGTGATGACTATAACAAGACTGTACAATAGAACACAGTAAATATAACTCACACTTATTAAGACTCCCTGGTATTTGCTTCCAACCAGAGCGCTTAACAAGAGAGTAAACAATACTAGGTCTCTTGTGATTGCTAATTAAAATGCAATAAATTATAGAATCAATTTAAATTCTGGATCAGTTCTTCAGTGGGTTCAATAAACCTCCCAAACTTTATTTCCCCCCGGAGGGTCCCTTTTCCATGAGGTGGGCTGTGGTACTGGCCTCTCTTTTGTTTGAGTTTTAATTGAGCTGGTGCTTTACTCAGGAAAAATAACCAGTGTCAGGCCCCACCCAGGGTCCTGACTTATTTCCCAGTTCTGGCAACGACAAGGCTTGGAAGGGCCACCTAGTCAGCTAGGCTCGAATCACCTCAAATTCTTTGGCATCAGCAGGAAAAAGGGGCATAGTCAGGTTTGGTGGTGCAGGCTACTCCAGAGGCTGAGACAGGAGGATCACAACTTCAGCCACTTAGTGGGCTGCAGAGTGAGTTCAAGGCTATCCTTGGAAATTTAGTGAGACAATGTCTCAAAATAAAAAATAAAAAGAGGGCTTGGGATTGTTGCTGAGTGATATAGAGCCTTTGCCAGGCATGGTCTGGGCCCTAGGCCCAGTCCCTAGTACTAAAAAACAAAACAAAACAAAACAACCCGAAAACCAGGTTGGGGGGAGGGTGGTATGCGCAAAACATGTTGTATGAAATTCTTAAAGATAAATGAAATGAGATAGAAACAAAACAAAAAAACAAGAGGAAAGTAATCTTGAGGCAGAAGGTCAGGCAGCCCTGCAGGAAGTTGATGCTTCGGTGTATGTGTTGAAGCTATTTTAAGTCTAGTAGATTCCACAAGAAATAACAATATTTTAAGAATGTTATTGTGAGAAGACCAGTGTTACCTCAACCAAGTGTATTGGGCTCGTTCAAGCTGTCACAGGGAAGACAGAATAGCCTGGGTGCCTTGCAATCCTAGCCCTGGGCAGCAGGGTCTGCAGGCAAGATCCTGGGAGAATTTACTGACTGTCCCAGTGTGCACTGGTGAGAAGAGGTGAGTATGAGGAATCCTCTGTGTGTGTGTGTGAATGTTTGAGTGTATGTGTGTGCATGTATGTGTGTGTGCACGTATGTGTGTATGTGTGTGTTGTGGGTATGTGTATGAGTGTGCATGTATGTGTGTGTATGTGTGCATTATACTTGTGTGTTGTGTATGTTATACTTGTGTGTTGTATGTGTGTGAGAGTGTGCATGTATGTGTGTGTTCATGTATGTTTGTGTTGTACTTGTGTGGTATGTGTGTATACGTGTGTGTGTGAGTGTGAATGTGTGTGAATGTATGAGTGTGAGTGTGTGCAGGTATGTGTATTTGCATGATGAAGGAAAACTAATAGGAATGAATGATTTCATAATCTTATAATTTGAGGAGGATTCAGAAGTTACCTTGGTACCTCTTTGTCTGTGCCTGTGTGTCTATGTGTGTCTGTGTGTTTGCATGTGTGTGCTTGTGCCAGGGATGGTGGGAATGGAACCTGAGGGAGGACTCACAAGTGCCAACCTCATTCTCTAGCTAGGACTGAGCTATATCCTTTGCCCAGGACGCCTTTTACTTCATTGTTTAAATGAAACTACCTCAAGTCCTGTGCCCGATGCTACCTCAAGTCCAGCAGCTCAGCAAATCCCCAGGCTTCTACCCCCTGACTGACTTCCCTCTCACTAGCCTCTCTACCCTTCATCAGACATGAATCAGAGCACACCATGGCTGTTTGTCCTGTGATGGAGACCACAGCGGGCCCCAGTCTGCTAGGAGAGTCTGAAGTTGGTGTTACTCTACTGTGCCACACACCAAAAACTTTACATTGAAAACCCAGGGCCTAGAGAGACCACTGGTTGCTCTTCCAGAGAACCTGGGTTTGATTCCCAGCATCTGCAGCTCTAATTCCAGGGTATCTGACACCCTCTTCTGTCGTCTATAGGAATGACACACGTGCAAGGCAAAAATACCATACAGTAAAGTTAAAACATTAAAACAAACATTATCTCTGTTTCTAAAAAAGAGATCCTGGCTGTTGCTGTGGTCAGCCACTCTTGATAATGACCATCTGCCAGGACTTCAGCAAAGAGCATACAAGCAAGGAAACAGGACCCTGGAGATCAGTCAGATGAGCTGTCAGACGGCCCTGGGATCCTCTCAGAAATTATTCACGTGGGTGTAGTATATAGACACAGACAGCTGATGCACTGGTGGGTGCGAGTCATCTCGGAAGCCACTTGGGTGGGCACTTCTGCACTTAGAAAGGTGCTAATACTTTAAGGTCATCCAGGGGGTGTGTGGTGGCTTTTGGAGAGCAGCTTGGATCAGCAGGACTCCACAGCTCAGCCTGGTCTCACCAGTCAGCTTCTGCTTCCCTCAAGTGGGTGGTGCACGCCTTTAATCCCAGCACTCGGGAGGCAGAGGCAGGCGGATTTCTGAGTTCGAGGCCAGCCTGGTCTACAAAGTGAGTTCCAGGACAGCCAGGGCTATACAGAGAAACCCTGTCTCGAAAAACCAAAAAAAAAAAAAAAAAAAAAAAGTGAGATTTGTAGGTCAACCAGAACAGCCAGCAGGAAAGGGATATGCTGATGGAGGGAGGAGCCACCTCAGGGTGGCTCTGCAAGCCAGGTCTGAGGATGGTCTTGTAACATTAAGACATTTTCACAGAGGAAAATCAGGCTTCTTCAGCTGCAACCGTAGGGAGTGCAGTGTTATTAGTAGGGAGCGCAGTGTTATTAGAAAAGCTCGCATGCAACGTGGCTACAAACCCAAGGTTTAACACAAAGATACAATGTAGCTGTAAGATTCACTTTTCAGGGGGATGAATACTCTATTGACCTGTTAGATAGACAAGGTACCACACAACCTGCCTTTGTTTAAGGGCACAGTGAGCTTTTAACAGTGCTTAGTGTTAAATTCTGAAGGTGAATAGCCGAGCAACTCCTGATGAACCAAGAGGTTTGGAGGCAGCGCCAATCCTTTCTTCCACAGGAGCTAGCAACTTCCTCACAGACAGCCCCCTTGCACTTGACAGTTTGACCACACCAGGCAAGTGCAAGCAGTCCGCTAGTGCAGCTGTTGCGGTAATAGGAGCTTTGGCCCGTGCATGTTGTTACCAGGCTGAGATTCCAGCCCCTCTCTCCGTCAACACATGGACGGCATAGTCAAGACCATACTGCAGAAAGAAGGGTGCATGAGTATTGCTCAAACTGGTGATGTCCCAGTGTCTGAGTCCCCTGTCTATTTCTAATAGTTGGTTCTGACTGCAAGCTGGGGCTGTAGAAGAACATCTGATTGGCTAGAGAGGTCATAGCCTTTCCCTTCTGAGGACAGAGGCAGTCATCCTTTTTTTGAATTCTATTGTGCAAAGTGCCCCCTTCCCAACACAGTGGAATTCTTTACTAATAAAACTTATACCAGGCCAGACTGAGTTGGTGAGACATAATTTTTAATATGCAGTGGCCTGGAATCTGACAGATCCTGGTAGATTGGGTGCCCTTGTCTTAAAAAGCCGAGCGTGGCTGACAGCCATCTCACCGATTCTCCTGTCTGTTACAGTCAGAGCAAGGTTAGACAAATACATTCCCACCAGCACAAAACAGCAACCTTCCAAAATGTATGTCAGCGGTGTATTTACAGCCAAATCCAGACGGAGCCCGCGCTTCGCATGCTGCTCCCATTAATGAGACAAATGTCAGCATCCATAAGCTATTTTTTTTGTTCCTGCTTATCAAATCTTTCAAAAAATTGATAACTAGTCTTTATAGATTGTGAAAGTCAGATATAACTCTGAATGCATTACTGAACAGGACCCCAAGGGGTAAACTTATCACCTGAAAGCCATTTTACATGGACGATTTGACTTTCATGCGGAGTGTCATAATACACCCTGGATGGAAATCGAAAATAAAATATCTGGACTCCAACCCTCCCTTGGTGGGATTTATGATTCCCCCAGTACAATAATTTTCAAAATTGTATCCCTTAAGCTACAAGACTTGATATATTATTAACTGCTTGAATTGAAGAAGCTTTCCAATAGGTCTACGTGCCGTCTAGAGGCCCGGATTAATTTCTATGGAACGACAAGCTTATCTCAAAGTGTTTCTCGGTGATCTAAACTGCCTGCTCCATCTTCTCTCCAGGACAGAATGGAGGCTCATGCCATCTCAGATGGCTCTGGGACACATGGCAGTTAGCAAAGCTCTTTCAGGGGACGATGGCTATTGACCAGCTAGGAAAGTGGCTGTGATCAGTCACACCCCAGAGAGACCGGCTTCTGTTTGGGATGCGTACCTTCCCATTGTCAGCCGGTCCCTGGTTCCATTCTGCGATGGGAGAACCAAAGTGCAGCTTGGCTTCCATGGAATGAGGGAAGAGAATCATTTTTAGCTTGATTATTTATCATGTGTGTATGTGTGTATTATTTATTATGTGTGTATGTACCCCTGCAAAAGGGGGCTAAAGCCATCCTCCAGTGGTGCTCCTGCCCTGGACTTTATTGACCCAATGAAAATGAGCCCACACTTTAAAGACACTGGGGCTTAGTTACCTGGGTTTTTTAATGAATAATTGAATAATCAAATGTTCCATCAACATCACAGACTCTCTTACTTTGAGGACTACAAGACACCAGTTTCCTAAGAGAAAATCTGCTTATCACAAGTAGCCATCACTTTTATTTTAGCCTAGATTTAAAATATTTTTATTAATTCCTCAAGAATTTCATGCAATGTATTTTAATTGTGTTCACCCCAACTCCTCGCCTTAACTCCTCTTGGAGTCTTGTCCGTGTTCTCTCAGATGGGACCACCCACCGGAGCATGGTTGACCGTCCGGGAGCCACCACCTTAAAGACAACTGACTCAGCTTCCCAGGAGCTGTCAACTGTTCAGAGCTCTTCAGCTAAGAACCGGGTCTTGAACTCCATCCCACCTTGTGATAAGATATCAACTGGTTTGATCTTATAAGACAACTAAGCTGCTGAGGTCATGAGTCAGCTGCGCAGTCAGGTCCAGAAGACACCATGTCACTCCAGTCCCCTCTGACTGCTGGCTCTTTCGATCTTTCCATCCCCTCTTCTGAGATGCTGCCTGAACCTTGGAAGGGGTTGTGACATGGATGGCCCATTCGTGGCTGGGGGCTCGGCTCACTTTTCCCCACTTGGACCATTTGTGAGTTTCTGCTTTAGCTATTATCCACTGCACAGAGGAACTTCTCTACAGCAGCTGTACTAACACTATGGGCAGAGAGAGGTGAATTTAGAAGACATAATTTGATACTATGTCCATTTAGCAAAATAATAGAATTGGTTCACTCCTGGTCCTGAGAGCTCCTCAACCATGGATTCTTGCCTAGATTTTCCGTACTAGAAATGTATTTCTTCCTGTGGAGTGAGCCTTCGATCCTATAGTTCCAGAAAGTGGTTGGTTACCCCATAATATTCATGCCACTATAATTATATCCACGGGCATATATTACCATGCTGGCCATTATTGTAACTCAAAGAATTCAAAGCTGAATAATGACTTTTGCCCCCAGCCAACCTGAACAACACCTTCTATACTATGAAAGCTAGCCAGCAGGGAGGAATCTGATCAATGCCAACTTGATTTCTCAATGTCCTGTGATCCATGTGTGTGGTGTCTTCAGCATTAGAGTCCAACTATCAAGCCCTGGTAGGCAATCAAGAGCAAAGGCAATAGCCTATGTTGTTTTGGGGGTTTAATGAAGTAGCCATCATTAACAGAACTCCTTTCTCCACCAGAGAGCTGTGGTCTGCCTGGCAGGATGGATGTAGTATGGGCATTACTATATCTTCCTGATGACACACATACAGAAAGAGGTTGGTAAGTTATCTCTAGCTTGCAAAAAGGTCATGAATCACGGCACACCTTGTCTGAGGTAGGATGAGATTCACGCCATTTTCCAGGGTAGAATAGCTGCTTTCTCTAAGCAGTGTATGAGTTGGGCTTGGGCATAATATGGGGATTACCAAAGTTGCCTCAGTAGATAGATGTACAGCTCTTGCTACAATGCACAGGTAAGGAAACAATGGGAGTCTCCTAGCTACACAATTCCCCTCTTGTTCCTTGAGCCAAGCTTTAGAAAGCTTTGTAACTCGAAACCAATGACTGGGAACACAGCTCAGATAGTAAAGTACTTGCCTTGTAAGCCAGAAGACCTGAGTTTATGTCAGTCCATCTCCTGCAGGGACAACTTAAAATTAAAAAGCTGAGGCTGGAGAGATGGCTCAGCCGTTAAGAGCACTGACTGTTCTTCCAGAGAGGTCCTAAGTTCAAATCCCAGCAACCACATGGTGGCTCACAACCATCCGTAATGAGATCTGATGCCCTCTTCTGGTGTGTCTGAAGACAGCTACAGTGTACTCATATACTTAAAATAAATAAGATTAAAAAAATAATAATGTAAAAAGCAGGAGAACGTCTGCATTCCCATTGTCTGCAGGAAGAGTCCCGTGAGGTTTCCCCCTTACATGTTGGCACCTCTGCTGCTTGTTCCCCTACGATGCTGTCCATGTTCAGGTTGTTTTTAGGCAGCCATGCTGCTGAGGTATCACAGGTGACGCTTCCCTGTCATTGCTAAGAGACACATTTTACAGTAGATTTCCTGGGCCCCTGGCTCTGAGTCTTTCTTGCCTTCTTCCAAGATGCTCTCTGAGCCTTGGATGTAGGAATTGTGCTGCCGATAAAATCCAGTGGGGCTGGGTACGAACAAGCAGTTGTTTTCCACATTTTGGCCAATTGTGGTTTTATGTAGCAGCCTATTACAAAGAGAAGCTTCTTTGGTAAGGGTTGGGAGCTACACTTACCTATGGATAAGTAAGTGTGTGAATGGGGATAAGTAAGCGTGTGAGTAGGGATAAGTAAGCGTGTGAGTAGGGATAAGTAAGCGTGTGAGTAGGGATAAGTAAGCGTGTGAGTAGGGATAAGTAAGCATGTGAATGGGGATAAGTAATCGTGTGAGTAGGGATAAGTAAGCGTGTGAGTAGGGATAAGTAATCGTGTGAGTAGGGATAAGTAAGCGTGTGAGTAGGGATAAGTAAGCGTGTGAGTAGGGATAAGTAAGCGTGTGAGTAGGGATAAGTAAGCGTGTGAGTAGGGATAAGTAAGCATGTGAATGGGGATAAGTAAGCGTGTGAGTAGGGATAAGTAAGCATGAGTAGGGATAAGTAAGCGTATGAGTAGGGATAAGTAAGTGTGTGAGTAGGGATAAGTAAGCGTGTGAGTAGGGATAAGTATGTGAGCAGGGATAAGTATGTGAGTGCAGTTAGGAATTATGCTAATTGAGTAAAGTATTAGTAGGAGGGTCTCCTCTAAGATCCTAGCCCTGGGTAATTGGCTCAGTTTAACGTACAGGCATAACTTCCCTCCTGTTGATCAGACCTCAAGTCTGGTTGGACCACTGCTGGTTCCCAGGAAGACATGAGTGCTACAGTTGCACCATCAGGGATACCTTGCCATCTGATCATTGCTTGGTGCATAGGCGCCACAGGTGGGCAGTGCTATTGCTTGCTTAGCTCCCTTGTTAGCCTGGGAGATTACAGGTCGTGGCAATTCTAGAACCTTCTCACAGAAGCCCTCACAGAAGGCCTCCACACTGGTTCCAGCTCATATCCTTTGAGTTCTAGGTCTGAAATGTGTGGCGTCTTCAGCAATGGGGACTTACCTTCAACCTCTGGGAGGCAACCAAGGACAATAGCAATAGCCTTCATTGCTTTGTTTTGGGAGTCTAGTAGTCTTTCCCACAGAGGAGCCCTTAAATTGATTTTTCAGTAGCAAGCGGTCAGCCCTGAAATCATGTACATGCAACAATGAATGGGCTCAGCTGGTTGTATTTATATATATATATATATATATATATATATATATATATATATATATGTATTTGCATATAACCATTAGGGAAGAGGAGTCCAGGAATTTGGGAAATAAAGGAAGGCATGGGGGGAGGGGAGAAAAAAAGGGAATGGAGGAAAATTATCTAAATTTTTAAATTAAAAACTGAAACAAAACACCCCAGGAATGAAGACTCTCACTTATAATCCTGGCACTGAAGACATGTTAACAGCAGGACCCCTGGGGCCTGGTGGCCATCCAACCTAGCTTACTTGGTAAGTTCCGGGGAAGTTAGAAGCCAATCGTTCACATTTAAACAAGGAGGACTGGAGAGATGGCTTAGCAGTGAAGAGCACTGGCTGCTCTGCCAGAGAACCAGGGTTCAATTCCCAGCACCCACCTGGCAGCTCACAGCTGTCTGTAACTCCAACTCCGGGAGATCTGACAACTTCACACAGACACACGTGCAGGAGAACCAGCAATGCACACAAAAATAAATAAAACCATTTAAACAAAGAAATGGTGGAAAGCTGATAGGGAATGACACTCAGTGTCCTTTGGTCCCATGTATGTGTACATGCCTGTGCATGCACACACGTGGGAGTGTGCGCATACATGTAAAAAGAATAAGAAAATTTCCTCGGTGATTCAAAGGGCGTCTACTCTTGCAGCAGACACACTGACATGAAGGGAGTCTCCGTGCTCCCTTCTGTGAGCACCCGGGCACACAGCCCTCTCTGTTAGGTAGGACGAAAACCAAGTTTGCCGTCGGTAACTTTGGCTATCACACAGCCTATGCATTTGTAGAGCATTTAGCTTATTGACCTAAATGTTCTCATCTTTAGGGAGGAAAAAGTAGCTTAATTAATTCACAATAAAAATCCTCCATTTCATAGAAGATAAACCTAATATAACCCAAACAGAATTGAACGTGTGATAAGATTCAGCCATCAGCATGCAGCAGCCTTAAAAATTACAACATCTGACCTTAATATGTGGGAATCTATCAAGATTCCATTGTCGACATGTATATTTTTTGATATTCTTCTCTGAGCCGAAATCATGTCATTTATATGCAAATGGCCGCATCCTCAGCAGCTGCGGAGTCCCAGCTGAAGCCGAGGGACTTATTTGCACTTAATAAAGCCTCATAAATAGGTTTTTGCTTCTAAGTGGGTGGGGGAGCGGGAGCCCCGGAGCCCGGTAGCCCTTTACAGTTACAGGCTCCTTTTTGTTTTGAAAGCAGACTGGCCACCTCTAACAGGATGGTTCTCAGTTGCCAAGAAACAAGATCGTCACAACCTCCCCTTCCGGCCTCCACAGATGGCAAATGTTTGTCTTGTGGGAAGAAGCGGTAACTCAGTCCGCACTCCATGACCAGCCGCTGTCCAAGCCTCCAGCGTATGATTGGAGGAGTCCAGTTGGGAAGCCCCAGCGGGAGAGCCAAGGGGTGGGGGCATCTGCCTCAAGAGCAGAGGGTTTCTCTCCGCGAGACTGCAAGCCCTGTGTGCGGAACATTTGTTTCCTTGATTGTCCAACCAAACAGTGTGCCGTGCTCAGCATGTAGGTTCCCCCTTTCTGTCCTCATTTGTGGCACAGGAGACTGAACCCAGGGGCTAGGCAGGTGAACAAGCACTCTCTACAGAGTCCACACCAGTCCCCCACCCCCACCCCTACCCCAAACAAAACTAAAGAAAGAAGAAATGATTATGCGGACTTGGGGGCGTACAGGCTTCAAATTCTACCTTTTTCTACCAAACCTCCTCACAACCAACCATGCTTGTACTTCCGAGTCACCAGAAACATCTCGTTTCCTGTTTAAGAATTAGGACATGTTTCTTAAAAATGGAAAAAGATTATAGGCCATTGTCTTCCGCTGTTAGATGGATGCACAGCGACCCTGAGATGCCCATGAACTACAGTGAGTGGACACAGGGTCACTCGCTTTTGTTTCTAAAGCACCAGCTGCTGGTTTGGTAACAGTGGCTTCTCCTGGTCCAGGCAGCAGGCTGTTTCTGAGCGTTACTTCCGGTGTTCAGCAGAGACGGATCTACAGTCTGACAAATGTGGATGATCACTGAAGACACTGGTTAACAATACTATCATTACATTGTCACCAGCCTGGCAGGCAGGGAGACAAACAGCCTGCCACTGATCAGAGGTATTTATAATTGCAAAAAGCATAAAAGTCTCTCTCTCTCTCTCTCTCTCTCTCTCTCTCTCTCTCTCTCTCTCTCTCTCTCTCTCTCTCTCTCTCTCTCTCTCTCTCTCTCTCTCTCTCTCTCTCTCCCTCCCTCCCTCCCTCCCTCCCTCAGGGAACTTAGAAGTCTGCCTGGCCTCATAGACAGAGAGGGATCCAGGACATTCTTGTCTTCTGTCTCCCGATCTTGGTTTCTTTAATTTGAAAACAGACTGCACCTGTCCTGCCTCTTCACAATACAAGTATTATCCTAGAGTTTCTATTGCTGCAGTGAGACCATGAGTAAAAGCAAGCTGGGGACAGAAGGGTTTATTTGGCTTACAGTTCCACATCTGTTCATCACTGAAAGAAGAAGTCGGGACAGGAGCTCAAATGGCAGGAATCCAGAGGCTGGAGCTGACCCACAGACCATGGAGGGTGCTGCCTCCTGGTTCCCTCCCTCCTCATGGCTTGCTCAGCTTGTTTTCTCATAGAACCCAGCACCAGGCTGGCCTCCCCCATCAATCACTAATTAAGAAAATACCTCATAGCTGGATCTTATGGAGGCATTTTCTCCATTGTGGTTCCCTCCTTTCATATGACTTTAGCTTGTGTCAGTTTGACACAAAACTAGCTGGGTCACATATGAAATATTTAACAGATCTAAAATGCCAAGTCTCTAATAGTAATATATCCCATCTTTCTATTTTTAATTATATACATATGCATCATGGAGTTGTGGATTGATACCCAGGGACTGGAGTTACAAATGGTCCTGAGCCACCATGTTGGTCCTGGGAATTGAACGAACCCATGTCCTCTGGAAGAGCAGCTAGTGCTCTTAACTGTTGAGCCATCCTATTTTTAACCTGTGTGTGCCCAGATTGTGCTTGTCCATGTCCAGGTGTGTGTGTGTGAGTATTAGTGAGCACATACCATAGCATGTGAGTATCGGTCAGAGGGGAGCCTCTGGTGAGTGAGTGTGTGTGTGTGTGTGTGTGTGTGTGTGTGTGTGTGAGCATGGGTCAGGGTGCAGCCTTTGGTGTCAGCTCTTAATTTCCACCTTGTTTTGACAGTTCCCTGTGTACTATTGTATACAGCAGACTAGCAGGCCATGAGCTTCTCAGGATTTTTCTGTCTCCACCTCCCATCTCACCATAGGGTGCTGGGAATACAGATGTGGTACCACACCCACACTCCATCAATGAGGGAGGTCAGGGCAGGAACCTGAGGGCAGGAACTAGAACAGAGGCCATGGAGGAACGCTGCTTCCTGGATACTTGCTCAGCCTGCTTTTCTATAGCACCCAGAACTGCCAGCCCAGGGGATGGCACCACCTGTAGTGGACTGGATCCTCCCACATCAATCATCAATCAAGAAAAAACACCACAAGTTTGTCACAGGCCAATCTGAAAGGGACATTTCCTCAACTTCAGTTCTTTCTTCTAAAATGACTTGAGCTTGAATCAAATTTATGTAGGACGAACCAGCATGGCCACTTTGAGTCATTCAGAGGGATGACATTAAATATCTGTATCATTAACAGCCATGTCCAGAACTTGTCACCTACAAGGCACAAACCATATTTATGTGGCGGTGGTTTTCCCTCTTGTCCCTGTCCTTTCCCAACTAATGTTCTGCTTTCGGTCTCAGTGAATCTGCCTACTCTAAGTCCTACTCACAGGAGTTGAATCACACAGTCTTTGTCCGTTTGTAACTGGTTTTATTGCACAACGTAATACCCTCATGGTTCATCCACATTGTAATGTGTTAAAATTTTCCTTCCATTTAAATATGGTACCCCTCGTGCATCGATGCACACACCATGCATCCACATCCATTGTCTACGGAGGATGCTTGAGTATGCCCATATATACTTCTTCACTTTTCATAGCCATCATTCACGGAAGATGTTTGAGCCACTTCTTCCCCCTGAGAGCACTCAAGACTGCACTGTTCTCCTGCATTCATGCCCAGAAGTGGGGTTTCTGGGATTTGTGATAATTCCATGTTTAGTTTTTTTGAGGAACTAGCACATGCCTACAGCACTGCTGTTTTAAATCCCTACTCACAGATCACAGAACTTCCAGTTTCTCTGAGACACACTCGGCAGCTCATGCCTATAATCCCAGTTCTCAGGAGGCTGAGACCCGTGGATTGCCTTGAGTCCAAGGTCAGCATGGACCACAGAATGAGACTCTGTCTCAAAAAAAAAAAAACCCGCAAAACTTCCAATTTCTCTGTATTCTTGCCAACAGGTATCTTTTATTTGTGTGTACACATGCAGGTGCATGTGCATACATGTGTGTGTGTGCGTGTGCATGTGCGCGTGCGCGCGCACATGCATGCTTGTCCTCATATCTACAACAAAACCTCCCCTCAAACATACCAAGGTGAACGAGTCCTCTTTTTTCATTCATCAATGATTTAGTTTCACACACTTAAAGCATACTCCTGTGAAAACATCCTTTGTACATCAACTAGTCCTAATGTAGAAACTAGGACTCACTTGGAAGTTTTATACCGTGTGGCACTTGAGCTTCAGCTCCTGTGTGTCTGTCTGTCTATCCTACTGAATCTTCTTTCTCTCCTCCTGACCTCTCCCTTGTTTCTCCTTTCTCTCCTGCTAGGGGCTCATTATGTAACTCAGGCTGACCTTGAACTTTTGATCTTCCTGCCTCAGGCTCCTAAGTGCTGGGATTAAAGACATATATCAGTTGTATACTCGTGCCTGTGTGTGGGTGTGGGCATGTGAATGCAGGTGCTCATGGAAGCTGGACACATTGGATCCCTGTGGATATTAGTGGCTCTAGCATGGTGAGCTCCTGAAGTGCTAGTTCTGTGCTTTTCAAAGCTCTGTCTTTTGGGTTACCATCACCCCTGCCTGAGGTTTAGAAGTTCAGAATCTCAGGATCTACCCTAGACGTATTGGATCAGGATCTTCATTTTATGGAGATGCCCTAATAATACATGAAGACATTGAAGCCTGAGATCGGCTCCTCAGTGGTGATGGAGTAAAGTTATTCTCCATCAACCACAGTGTTCTACTGTCCACACACAAATGGGAGCTAACTCCCTATTTGAGATATTTAATGAAAGAAATGTCTCCCAACCTTGTCCTAAGTGGATGGCCACAGAGATCTGGTAGCCATGGCTATGTCTTCACTGGTAGCCATGGTTACATCTTCCCTATGGTCTTCACTGGTGCTGTGGTTATTCCTTGATCCATCCACACCCTGCAGCAGCTCACCAAACACTCATGGATGAATCCACCTACCCAACCTCAGCCACGAAGCCCAGTTGTGACGGCATGAGCTGTGGCTGCTGTTCAGCCCCGACCCTGCCCAGCTCCATATGCAACATGGAAAATTCCACTTCTGATCTTTGGCCTCTCTTTAGGATTTATAATTCCTTCCTGTCCACCAGTGATCCCTACCTTCAATATCTATGCTTCCTGAAGTTGAAACAACAGTGGCTATCAAGGGCTGAGGACACCCCACTTCCTCGGCCCTCACAAGAGTGCAGTACTAGTAGAGCTAAGGGTCCTGTTGTAGACCTGCATGAGAGCCTTAATGCTAGAGAGCGGCAGGAGCTGTTGCTCCTCCTGCCTGCTTACTGTGCAATGCTGAGGAATACAGACGCTGCCAGGAAGCCACCGTGGAGAAATTCCTTGCCTCCCTGATTTCTCCTCTGCAGAACAGAAGGACTCCAGCCAGCTGATTGGGAACAATAGGGTCCAAATATTATCAACCCCAGTTTATATTCTTCAGTTAAAACTTCTAATGGGAGAAGCTGGCACTCGGAGAAGCCAAAGCTGATCAAATAAAAAGCAGGTATCGGCATGCACTTTATCATATCACCAAGAGAACAAGAACAGTCTGCTCTGTCGTCCTTTTGCCTCTCGTCCCGCCAAACTCTCTCGGCACTATTATCAGAAAGAAAGAGCAGGGTTGTTATGAGACGAGACAATTTATGTGGTTACTTCCCCTGGGAGCTGAACAGAATGTCCCCTGGTATCCGCAGAGAATCAGTTTCTGTATCTCTTTTTATCCCACTTGAGTCCCCCAGCAGTGGAACATCCAGCAATATCGTATCTACGTGTAAGACGCAAACTGGATTCACTAAATTCAAGGATGTTCACTTAAAGAAATTCCTTTTGGAGTTTCTTTCTTCCTTCCTTTTTGTGTTATTTATGTACTATTTGGAGCCACTGATCCACATTAGATTAATCAGGTCACTTAGTCTACATAGAGCAATTGCCATTCTAATGGCTGTATCTCCTATCCTTCCCACACAGATGCACCTTGAAAAGAAATGAGCAACTTCTGAAACTCACTGTTTGGCTCAGTTTGTCTTTGAGCTTGTGGTGAGTCTCCTGCCTCAGTCTCCTGAGTACTGAGATTATAGGTATGAACTAGTGTATAAACTGACGGCCATGGCCTCTCCGTGGTATAGTATAGTAATGGGGCTTTTACTGGGGATGTGAGAGAGAATGAGAAGAAGTGTCTGGAAGAGTCTAGAGCAGAGAGAGAAAGAAGAAGCCTGACTGGACCTGGTGATGAGCCCATGAGGGGAGGAGGTGAGAAGAGCTAGGTCATGTGAAAGTGCAGGAGGCTGGGCCAGCATGCATGTTGGTGTGCTAATAGGCTTCACAGATGGAGATTTGTTCATTATTATTCTGGTGGAAAGCATGGAAGCAATGAGCACTGTAGCAGGCATGGTGCTAGAAAAGTAGCTAAGAGCTACATCCTGATCTGTGAACAGAGAGAGACAGAGACAGAGAGAGAGAGAGAGAGAGAGACAGAGAGACAGAGAAACAGAGAGACAGAGAGACAGAGATGGGGGAAGAGAGAGACACAGAGAGAGAGATGGAGAGAGACACACACAGAGACAGAGAGACCCCGGTCTGGCATGGGCTTTTGAAACCTCAAAGCCCACCCTGAGTGACACACTTCCTTGCACAAGGCTACAACTCCTAATCCTTCTAATCCTTTCAAGTAGCTCTACTTCCTGGTGACTAAGCATTTAAACATACGAACCTATTGGGGCCATTCTTATTCAGACCACTAAAAAGCAAAAAGCAAAAAAAAAAAAAAAAAAAAAAAAGCAAAAAGCAATGTGTAGTTCCACCAAACAAAAATTAAAGTTGTGGATGGATGGGGGGGGGGGATAAAAAAATTAAAGTTGTATTTATAACATTGTCTATAGCACCACTGGGTATATAAAAGTCTCAAAATAATTAAACACATGTCAGTCGAGTGGCCATTAGGTAAATTATGATTATGTATATGAATATATCCATGCTGTGTCGCTAAATAAACACAAAATTCTTATAGTACTTCATAATGAGTCTCGTATGCATATCTTTTTAAAAATTTTTTTTTAATTACGTATTTTCCTCAATTACATTTCCAATGCTATCCCAAAAGTCCCCCATACCCTCCCCCCCACTCTCCTACCCACCCACTCCCTCTTTTTGGCACTGGCATTCCCCTGTACTGGGGCATATAAAGTTTGCATGACCAATGGGCCTCTCTTTCCAGTGATGGCCGACTAGGCCATCTTTTGATACATATGCAGCTAGAGACAAGAGCTCCGGGGTACTGGTTAGTTCATCATGTTGTTCCACCTATAAGGTTGCAGTTCCCTTTAGCTCCTTGGGTGCTTTCTCTAGCTCCTCCATTGGGGGCCCTGTGATCCATCCAATAGCTGACTGTTGAGCATCCACTTATATGTTTGCTAGGCCACGGCCTAGTCTCACAAGAGACAGCTATATCAGGGTCCTTTCAGCAAACGCTTGCTAGTGTATGCAATGGTGTCATTGTTTGGAGGCTAATTATGGGATGGATCCCTGGATACGGCAGTCTCTAGATGGTCCATCCTTTTGTCTCAGCTCCAAACTTTGTCTCTGTAACTCCTTCCATGGGTGATTGTTTCCAATTCTAAGAAGGTGCAAAGTGTCCACACTTTGGTCTTCGTTCTTCTTCAGTTTCATGTGTTTTGCAAATTGTATCTTTTATCTCGGGTATACTAAGTTTCTGGTTTAATATCCACTTATCAGTGAGAACATATCATTTGAGTTCTTTTGTGATTGTGTTACCTCACTCAGGATGATGCCCTCCAGGTCCATCCATTTGCCTAGGAATTTCATAAATTCATTCTTTTTAATAGCTGAGTAGTACTCCATTGTGTAAATGTACCACATTTTCTGTATCTATTCCTCTGTTGAGGGGCATCTGGGTACTTTCCAGCTTCTGGCTATTATAAATAGGGCTGCAATCAACATAATGGAGCATGTGTCTTCTTACCAGTTGGGACATCTTCTGAATATATGCCCAGGAGAGGTATTGCTGGATCCTCTGGTAGTATTATGTCCAATTTTCTGAGGAACCGCCAGACTGATTTCCAGAGTGGTTGTACAAGCTTGCAATCCCACCAACAATGAAGGAGTGTTCCTCTTTCTCCACATCCTCGCCAGCATCTACTGTCACCTGAATTTTTGATCTTAGACATTCTGACTGGTGTGAGGTGGAATCTCAGGGTTGTTATGATTTGCATTTCCTTGATGATTAAGGACATTGAACATTTTTTCAGGTGTTTCTCAGCCATTTGGTATTCCTCAGGTGAGAATTCTGTGTTTAGCTCTGAGCCCCATTTTTTAATGGGGTTATTTGACTTTCTGGAGTCCACCTTCTTGAGTTCTTTATATATATTGGATATTAGTCCCCTATCTATTTTAGGATAGGTAAAGATCCTTTCGCAATCTGTTGGTGGCCTTTTTGTCTTATTGACAGTGTCTTTTGCCTTGCAGAAGCTTTGCAGTTTCATGAGGTCCTATTTGTCAATTCTCGATCTTACAGCACAAGCCATTGCTGTTCTATTCAGGAATTTTCCCCCTGTGCCCATATCTTCTAAACTTTTCCCCACTTTCTCCTCTATAAGTTTCAGTGTCTCTGGTTTTATGTGGAGTTCCTTGATCCACTTAGATTTGACCTTAGTACAAGGAGATAGGAATGGATCAATTCGCATTCTTCTACATGTTAACAACCAGTTGTGCCAGCACCATTTGTTGAAAATGCTGTCTTTCTTCCACTGGATGGTTTAAGCTCCCTTGTCAAAGATCAAGTGACCATCGGTGTATAGGTTTATTTTTGAGTCTTCAGTTCTATTCCATTGGTCTACTTATCTGTCCCTATACCAGTACCATGCAGTTTTTTTTTTTTTTTTTTTTTTTAATCACAATTGCTCTGTAGTACAGCTTTAGGTCAGGCATGGTGATTCCACCAGAGGTTCTTTTATCCTTGAGAAGAGTTTTTGCTATCCTAGGTTTTTTGTTATTCCAGATGATTTGCAGAATGCCCTTTCTAATTCGTTGAAGAATTGAGTTGGAATTTTGATGGGGATTGCATTGAATCTATAGATTGCTTTTGGCAAGATAGCGATTTTTACAATGTTGATCCTGCCAATCCATGAGCATGGGAGGTCTTTCCATCTTCTGAGATCTTCTTTAATTTCTTTCTTCAGAGACTTGAAGTTCTTATCATACAGATCTTTCACTTCCTTAGTTAGAGTCACGCTAAGATATTTTATATTATTTGTGACTATTGAGAAGGGTGTTGTTTCCCTAATTTCTTTCTCAGCCTGTTTATTCTTTGTGTAGAGAAAGGCCATTGACTTGTTTGAGTTAATTTTATATCCAGCTACTTCACCAAAGCTGTTTATCAGGTTCAGGAGTTCTCTGGTGGAATTTTTAGGGTCACTTATACATACTATCATATCGTCTGTAAAAAGTGATATTTTGACTTCTTCTTTTCCAATTTGTATCTCCTTGATCTCCTTTTGTTGTCAAATTGCTCTGGCTAGGACTTCAAGTACTGTGTTAAATAGGTACGGAGAAAGTGGGCAGCCTTGTCTATTCCCTGATTTTAGTGGGATTGCTTCCAGCTTCTCACCATTTACTTTGATGTTGGCTACTGGTTTGATGTAGATTGCTTTTATCATGTTTAGGTATGGGCCTTGAATTCCTGATCTTTCCAAGACTTTTATCATGAATGGGTGTTGGATCTTGTCAAATGCTTTTTCCACATCTAACGAGATGATCATGTGGTTTTTGTCTTTGAGTTTGTTTATATAATGGGTTACATTGATGGATTTCTGTATATTAAACCATCCCTGCATCCCTGGAATAAAACTACTTGGTCAGGATGGATGATTGCTTTAATGTGTTCTTGGATTCGGGTAGCGAAAATTTCATTGAGTATTTTTGCATCGATATTCATAAGGGAAATTGGTCTGAAGTTCTCTATCTTTGTTGGATCTTTCTGTGGTTTAGGTATCAGAGTAATTGTGGCTTCATAGAATGAGTTGGGTAGAGTTCCTTCTACTTCTATTTTGTGGAATAGTTTGTGCAGAACTGGAATTAGATCTTCTTTGAAGGTCTGGTAGAACTCTGCACTAAACCCATCTGGTCCTGGGCTTTTTTTGGCTGGGAGACTATTAATGACTGCCTCTATTTCTTTAGGGGATATAGGACTGTTTAGATCGTTAACTTGATCCTGATTTAACTTTGGTACCTGGTATCTGTCTAGAAATTTGTCCATTTCATCCAGGTTTTCCAGTTTTGTTGAGTATAGTCTTTTGTAGAAGGATCTGATGGTGTTTTGGATTTCTTCAGGATCTGTTGTTATGTCTCCCTTTTCATTTCTGATTTTGTTAATTAGGATGTTGTCCCTGTGCCCTCTAGTGAGTCTAGCTAAGGGTTTCTCTATCTTGTTGATTTTCTCAAAGAACCAGCTCCTTGTTTGGTTAATTCTTTGAATAGTTCTTCTTGTTTCCCCTTGGTTGATTTCACCCCTGAGTTTGATTATTTTCTGCCGTCTACTCCTCTTGGGTGAATTTTCTTCCTTTTTTTTTTTTTTTTTTTTTTTAGAGCTTTTAGATGTGTTGTCAAGCTGCTCGTGTGTGCTCTCTCCAGTTTCTTTTTGGAGGCACTCAGAGCTATGAGTTTCCCTCTTGGAAATGCTTTCATTGTGTCCCATAGGTTTGGGTATGTTGTGGCTTCATTTTCATTAAACTCTAAAAAGTCTTTAATTTCTTTCTTTATTCCTTCCTTGACCAAGGTATCATTGAGAAGAGTGTTGTTCAGTTTCCATGTGAATGTTGGCTTTCCATTATTTAAGTTGTTATTGAAGATCAGCCTTAGTCCATGGTGGTCTGATAAGATGCATGGAACAATTTCAATATTTTTGTATCTGTTGAGGCCTGTTTTGTGACCAATTATATGGTCAATTTTGGAGAAGGTCCTTTGAGGTGCTGAGAAGAAGGTATATTCTTTTGTTTTAGGATAAAATGTTCTGTAGATATCTGTTAAGTCCATTTGTTTCATCACTTCTGTTAGTTTCACTGTGTCCCTGTTTAGTTTCTGTTTCCACGATCTGTCCATTGATGAAAGTGGTGTGTTGAAGTCTCCCACTATTATTGTGTGATGTGCAATGTGTTCTTTGAGCTTTACTAAAGTGTCTTTAATGAATGTGGCTGCCCTTGCATTTGGAGCATAGATATTCAGAATTGAGAGTTCCTCTTGGAGGATTTTACCTTTGATGAGTATGAAGTGTCCCTCCTTGTCTTTTTTGATAACTTTGGGTTGGAATTCGATTTATTCGATATTAGAATGGCTACTTCAGCTTGTTTCTTCAGACTATTTGCTTGGAAATTTTTTTCCCAGCCTTTCACTCTGAGGTAGTGTCTGTCTTTTTCCCTGAGATGGGTTTCCTGTAAGCAGCAGAATGTTGGGTCCTGTTTGTGTAGCCAGTCTGTTAGTCTATGTCTTTTTATTGGGGAATTAAGTCCATTGATATTAAGAGATATTAAGGAAAAGTAATTGTTGCTTCCTTTTATTTTTGTTGTTAGAGTTGGCATTCTGTTCTTGTGGCTATCTTCTTTTTGGTTTGTTGAGGGATTATTTTCTTGCTTTTTCTAGGGCGTGATTTCTGTCCTTGTATTGGTTTTTTTCTGTTATTATCCTTTGAAGGACTGGATTCGTGGAAAGATAATGTGTGAATTTGGTTTTGTCGTGGAATACTTTGGTTTCTCCATCTATGGTAATTGAGAGTTTGGCTGGGTATAGTAGCATGGGCTGGCATTTGTGTTTTCTTAGTGTCTGTATAAAATCTGTCCAGGCTCTTCTGGCTTTCATAGTCTCTGGTGAAAAGTCTGGTGTAATTCTGATAGACCTGCCTTTATATGTTACTTGACCCTTTTCCCTTACTGCTTTTAATATTCTATCTTTATTTAGTGCATTTTTTGTTCTGATTATTATGTGTCAGGAGGAATTTCTTTTCTGATCCAGTCTATTTGGAGTTCTGTAGGCTTCTTGTATGTTCATGGGCATGTCATTCTTTAGGTTTGGGAAGTTTTCTTCTATAATTTTTTTGAAGATATTTGCTGGCCCTTTAAGTTGAAAATCTTCATTCTCATCAACTCCTATTATCTGTAGGTTTGGTCTTCTCATTGTGTCCTGGATTTCCTGGATGTTTTGAGTTAGGATCCTTTTGTGTTTTGTATTTTCTTTGATTGTTGTGCCGATGTTCTCTATGGAATCTTCTGCACCTGAGATTCTCTCTTCCATCTCTTGAATTCTGTTGCTGATGTTCGCATCTATGGTTCCAGATTTCTTTCCTAGGGTTTCTATCTCCAGCGTTGCCTCACTTTGGGTTTTCTTTATTGTGTCTACTTCCCTTTTTAAGTCTTGGATGGTTTTATTCAATTCCATCACCTGTTTGGTCATGTTTTCCTGCAATTCTTTAAGGGATTTTTGTGTTTCCTTTTTAAGGTCTTCTACCTGTTTAGCTGTGTTCTCCTGCATTTCTTTAAGTGAGTTATTAAAATCCTTCTTGATGTCCTCTACCATCATCATGAGATATGCTTTCAAATCTGGGTCTAGCTTTTCGGTTGTGTTGGCGTGCCCAGGACTAGGTGGGGTGGGAGTGCTGTGTTCTGATGATGGTGAGTGGTCTTGATTTCTGTTAGTAGGATTCTTACGTTTGCCTTTCGCCATCTGGCAATCTCTGGAGTTAGTTGTTATAGTTGTCTCTGGTTAGAGCTTGTTCCTCAGGTGATTATGTTAGCCTCTATTAGCAGACCTGGGAGACTAGCTCTCTCCTTAGTTTCAGTGGTCAGAGTACTCTCTGCAGGCAAGCTCTCCTCTTACAGGGAAGGTGCCCAGATATCTGGTGTTCGAACCTGCCTCCTGGCAGAAGTTGTGTTCCACTCACCAGAGGTCTTAAGATCCCGTGGAGGGTCCTGTGAGGACCTTGGGGGTGTCCAGAAACTCTGCACGCAAGGAACCCCGGTGCTGGAGTGGACTGGAAGGGACTTGTGCCCCTGATCAGGCCGGGTTATCTGCTTCCCTAGTTAATGCAGTCTCAGGTCCCGTGCAATTGGATTGGAGCAGACACTGTGTTCCACTCACCAGAGGTCTTAGGATCTGGTGGGGGATTCTGTGTGGGTTCTTGCGGGTGTCCAGAGACTCCCTGGGCCAGGAACCCCGGTGCTGGAGTGGACCGGAAGGGACTTCGTTTTATGCACATCTTATGTGTACAACTTGTTGTATGTGCACCTTGTTGTGTGTGCATTTTATTGTGTGCACATCTTGATGGGCTATGATCATCACCAAGTCTTGGGATCAATACTGATTTTGAGCTCCTTTGTATGGTTTCTGTATTACCTGAAAATTCTTTTATTCTGTTTTCTATCCACTCCCTCTCTAGAGTACCCAACCATATCACACCCCAAACATTCACATGGATGGCGCTGCTTACATGTCTAATGAGAACGTCATGGTTGTCTGTCTGTATGTGCTGTCCCCATGTCTTCCTCTTGGTCCCTCTGCCACCAAACAGGCACAAGGTGAACTCCTTCACAACACCACAGTGTGCCCAGAAGCAACAGAGCCAGAGGACCAGGGACAAACACTCCTGAAAGTGAGACAAAATAAGTTCTTCCCCTCTAAGGCTGCTTTCTTAGTGACACAAAAACAAACAAAAACCACAAAATCAAATCAAAACAAAACCTATCAGGGTAGGCGCAGGAAATGCAAAGCAAAAGGCAGACATTTCCCCCATGTAGACGCTGAAGTCTTTGATGGCTCCTAGGAGGCAAACATTTCAAAAGACAAAGTTATCCTGAAAGTGAAAAGTATTGAAGTGAACTTATGATAGTGTGTTCTTGCTCTATATGAGAAATGAAATGAATATAATTTAAAATAAAAGAAATATGACATTATAATGCAAACAAAAATTAAGGAAAATTCCCAAAGAATAGGAAAGGGTTGATAGACAGTGCAGGAAAATGAACAGACAGAGGAAGTAATAAAGCCAATTGGGAAAACCTCGAAGTTTATATATTAAAGTTCATAATTTTAAATGTAAGAATCTAATAATAACTGCTAATCCTTTTCTTTTTAAAGTTTAATTTAAGGATAAAGTAGAAGTTCAGGGATGACTTTATTCAGTCATTCTTGTTATGACATAGCTGTCAGATAGTAAAGGTATGTGTTTAACCTTCAAACTTTCCTTCAAGACAATATCCTATACTAGATGAGAGGTCTAAAAGCCGCAGCTGACTGTTGTGAGGAGAAGATGGTCCAGGAGCTTTCTGTCAGCTCGTGTTGCTGAAGTCACATGATGCCAGGAAATGGCAGGCAAGACCTCAACTGTCTTTTCCTTCTTGCTTAGACAGCAGGAAGCCTCATGACACAGGCCTTGGTAGATGACCCCTGCATGTCCTTTCAAAGAGTATTTTGCTGGAGGCTTCCAATGTGGCAAGATGTCTTTGCGTGTAAATATACTTGCCACACATGCTTGGCGACCTCTGTTGACCGAGACCCCTGCAGTGGAAGGGGAGACCTGACTTGTGCATGTTGTCCTCTGATCTGCACAAGTGTCATGCTTTCTCCCCACAGACAACACCATCAACGTTACTCTTACACAAGAAACATTGTATTTTAAGTTATGCTGTTTCAAGCCTCCATCCACACTGCTACATGTTGGGAAACAACCCCAGCCAATTCAAGGCTCCCCAGCCTCTGCCAATTATACCCTCCAAGACATGATCCAGAAATCTTCAACAGTTGAGATACTGACACCAGGAATGATACAATTTCTCTGAGGAAAGGAATGGCTATATGAGGGTGGAAAGCTGAATCCCGGGATGGGATTGGTCATTTCTGGAACATGACAGAAACTTCATTTGTCTGCACTGCTGTTCCTATCAGCTGATGAAATTCCAGGAGCTTTAAGTAAATTACCGTAGTATTTGCCTGAAGAAGCCAGTGAAGGGTGTTACTGTTTGGTGACAAGCACAGTTCCTGTCAATTCTGTGGTCTGTGTTCTAGTCCGTGCAGAGTGGTGTCTTCACAGCCAAACAGGGCAATATGCAGATGCCTGGCCCAGATGGGAAGTTTCATTGGGTGCATATGGGAATCATTACAGGATTTCAAAGGAGAGAGGCACATAGGAGGAAAACTCTGTGTGCTCTGCAGGAAGTGGCGCTCTGAATGATGGAAGGCAGAAATGCTAGGCTCCAAAGATGGCTGAACCTGGAAGTTGGCCAGCTCTTAACAACTCCCTTACAATGGCCATCGCCTGTCCTTGTAACACAGTTTGTTTGTTTGTTTTGAGGCAGGGTCTGTCTGTGTAGCCCTGGATGTCCTGGAGCTCAGATTGCCCTCAAACTCCCAGAGATCTGCCTGCCTCTTCCCTACTCCAACCCCGCAGTGCTGGGTGGTATTAAAGCATGCACCACCACTCCCAGCCACACAGCCTCTCTTTCCACTGTTTTGTCAGCATTCATTTTTATAATTTGCCATGGTCTGTATTTCACTTTTATACATTTCTAATACTGGAAGAATACTGTGAAAGACTTTCAGAATTTTAAGTCACTTTCTTTGCACATTTGATTCCACAAAAGTATGTTGTCACACAACGATGGCTCTGTGTATGCAAACAGTGTGAACATACATAAGAAATGTAAAATGTGCCGGGTGTGGTGGTGCACACCTTTGATCCCAGCACTCAGAAGGCAGAGGCAGGTGGATCTCTGAGTTCGAGGCCAGCCTGGTCTACAGAGTGAGTTCTAGGACAGCCAGGGCTACAGAGAAACCCTGTCTCAAAAAAAAAAAAAAAAACAAAATAAAGTAAAATAAAAAGAAATGTAAAACATTAATAAACTGTGTCCTTTTTGTGCACTTGGGAGAGAGAGAGAGAAAACTTTTCCAGACTTTGGCTCCATGGAGTCCTGCATGTGCAGAGACAGCCCATGGGTTTGATGCATTTTATCAGGGCATTTCAGCTATTTCAGAAGCCCACATAAAAGTTTTTTTTTTTTTTTTTTTTTTTTATAGAAGCTGGGTACGCAATTACTGATATACATAATGTATTTCATTTTTTGTCCAACTCCTATATGCATACAGTAACAGTTATGCTTCTAACAGTTACATCTGTGCGGTTATCACAAACCCATCTGAGTGACACACGTGGACAGCAGTTACTATCATGTGTGAAGTTGCATCTTCTCGCGCTTCTGTTTGTTAGGTAACTCCTCTTCAAATGTCAGTTCTTAAAAGTGTCATTTAAATAACTTCAGATTGTTTTCTCTAGAACTCTGTTTTGAGGATTGTCATATTTCTGGATTGTAAACATTTGAGATTTTGCTCTTTGGATTATGCCATTCAGGATTCTGTTTCTCCAGTTATGGTGTAAACTGCCCCAGCACACTGTGATGGCATGTGACTCCAGGATGACCACCTGTCATCACCCAGCTGTGCTACTGAGGCACACGTTCTGATCTTGACAGACATTCCCAAAAGTTTATAGGTGTGCCCTAGTGTTGGAAACTCTCTTGTGACACACTGTGATAAGATGAAGGGGACACTGAAAGACCTACCCCAGCCCTCTACTAGCGTCTGTCTCCCAGTAAATGACACCTCTGCTACGACAGGACAGCATGCTCTCCTGGACATTCCAGCCCTGCCCCTGGAACTCTAACAGACTGCACTCTGTATTGTGCTGCTTCTGAGCCATTAGCACAGCGGGAACTCTGGGGTTGTCACCATCTCACATTAAAGAGAAAGGCCTGGATCCTGGACCCCCAGGATCTGCAGATTGGTGTGGATGAAAGTGATTTGTGATGCTTTGCATCAATCACTCTGCTTGAAAACAAGTGCAGAAGAAAGCTGTGTGCAAGTCACTTCTCAGCACACACACACACACAGCACACATACATGCACACACAGCACACACAGCACACACACACACACAGCACATGCACACACACACACACACACACACACACACACACACACACAGCACACCGCTCTCGCTCCCCCCGCCCCCTCTCCTCACAGACCTATAGAACTGTTGTCTTTTGGGGAGGATTCCATGGCTTTCTCTCATCAGATGTTTCCCAACTCTTCTGTGCAATGCTGAATCTTGGTTTTTGAAAATTTTTAAATCCAAGGATTCAGACATTCTTCCTTCACGTATGCCTACTGCATAGTCTTTATCAGTAGAGTCGAAAGATGGAACCAACATGGGTAATACAGGGAAGTGGGTAAAAGCAGGAAGGAACGTCTGGTTTTTGCTTCACAACCAAATCTACAGTTTTGGTTACTATAAGTGAAGTAGTTTAACTTCCCATAATAGTCCTCCAACTGTTTTCCTTGCTAAAAATATGAAGGACGGAAGACCCAGGGTCTCCTGAGTTCTTTGACTCTGGTCTCCCAGATACTCTCAGTTCTGTTGCAGCCTGCATGGCCCCTCCTTTCACCCTACCTCTGCTCCCTTGGGACTCCACCTGTAGGAGCAGACTCCAGGCCCCCTACTTCTTTTTTGCTGCCCCTCTCAGCCTTTCTTCTTAGATCACCCCCATTCCTTTGTGTCACCCACTGTCCTGCAGAAGGACTAACAGGGACCCCACAGCCACCAGGCATGGGGAGAGATGGAGGGAGAGATGGACGGAGGAAAGGAGGGAGGGAGGGAGGGAGGGAGGGAGGGAGGGAGGGAGGGAGGGAGGGAGGGAGGGAGAGAGGAAGGAGGGAGGAAGAGAGAGAGAGAGAGAGAGAGAGAGAGAGAGAGAGAGAGAGATTGATTGAGCATAATTGGGTGGGGAACAGGGAAAACATGATCAGAATATATTGTATAAAAATTTTTAAATACAAATACAAATTTATTTATACATGATCGAAAAGTGATTGATTTATATAATTTTAGCTCAAACAACTATTACCGATCACTATATTTCAGCCTGCAAAATGAGGACATCTTGTCTTTAGTTGCTTCCTATATCTGTAATCTATCCCTCAATGACCTCTTGCTCCTCCTGTTTACTGTCTTCTGATGCTCCTCCTGTTATAATCCATTGGCCAAAGAATACACAGCTTTACTATTTGTAAAAACCCAGCCATGTTCAGACACGGTTTCCTTGGAAACATCAACCATTACCTCTGGCTTTTACAGTATTTCTATCTCCTCTTCTGCACAGATTCCTGAGCCTTGAGGAGATGGTCTTAATGAAAATAAAGTATTGAGTATTGAGTATGTTAGGCTGGAGAGAAGGCTCACAGGTTAAGAGTTCTGGCAGCTCTTCCAGAGGTCCTGAGTTCAATTCCCAGCAACCACACAGTGGCTCACACCATCTAAAATGAGGTGTACATCAGAAAGAACACATAGTAACAGTAACAGTAATAATGATGATAATACCTGGCCATGTCTGAATGGTCCCTTCTTAAGAAGTCTGGACATAGCTGGGCATGGTGGCACACGCCTTTAATCCCAGCACTTGGGAGGCAGAGGCAAGCAGATTTCTGAGTTCAAGGCCAGCTTGGTCTACAGAGTGAGTTCCAGGACAGCCAGGGCTACACAGAGAAACCCTGTCTCGAAAAACAAAAAAACAAAACAAAACAAAAAGTCTGGATATTATAACTCTTACACAGAATCTAGAATAGAAACCTTGTATCAGAGAACTTTGGTAATAAAATCTGACAGGTATAGTGTTGAGTTTTAAAAACTCTGACTTCTCCCATGCATCTTTATCGAAGTTTAATCAATCACCTGTATTATCTATGAGTCCTTTAAAATATGACCAGGTCATAGTCATCTTTCTAGGACTTTGCAGGGATTCAGCTTGACATAAGCACAGCCGTATTGGTTATAAACGCCATTTGACCTGCAAGGCGACCCAGGTACTCAAACCCTGATACACAAACTAAGTCATTAAGATAGCCTGCCCAGTCTGGACTGTCCCTTAACTGATCTTCGACACATTAATGGTTTTTGAGAAAACCCAGGTATGTTCTAATTGGTTGAGTCCCAGCTTTGTCTACCTAGTATATAGCAGCTGTTTAGTAATTTTTTTTTACTAAATAAGTGAGGAATAAGATATCTGCCTCCTTTTAAACCATAAAGCACCACGAGTTCATTTGAATATGCAAATACTTATATACAATCGATATCTGAATCTCAAAGCTGTAAGCACAGCTTGGGTTGTATGCAGAATTGACATAGTACAGTTCACAGCTAGAGCACAATTCCTTCACACCTTTAAGGACCATGAGGGCAGCTGGGTTCAGTTCACATTTCAGACCAAGTGTGTAAGTCTGAGCTACAAGCTTTAGTGTTGGGAACAAATGTTGGCTGAAGTTTAATGTATCAGAGTGAACCTGGTCACCAGGTTCTCCCAGCATCCTTCAGCCCCGCCTGTTACAGGTCTTCCCGGCTTGCATACTCAGCCTCCTACCTTAAGCCCTCCAGTCCAAGGGCCTGGGCTGCTTTTCTGTATATATACAACCCATTTGTGCCTTTGGCCTCCTGGTTGCTGCACCTCTTTCCCCTCTCCCTCCTCTCTTTCCCCCTCCTTCTCCCCCTCTTTCGCAGTCATCAAGGCCTCTCTGGACTCTCTCAGATGTGTCTGCCTCTGCCTACACTCTCGTATCTACAATTAACTTTCTCCTCCACCATGCCTACAATCAGACATATCTTTCCTTTTATTTCTTTGCTTCATTCAGAACAAACATGGGTTCCAGTTTTGGAACTAACAAGTCAGGGACAAATAATTTAAAATCTGAAGGGTTTACCTTTTTTTATTTTAAACCTAAACTGAAGCTTTCATTTATTGCACCATTCGATTATTTCAGCTAATGACAGAAAGAATACAAATATTTTTATAAGCAAAACTAATTGGAAATCAGTCATTTAAATTTTTGATATTTTTTTAAATTAAATAAACAATTATAGTAAAACCATTTGGGCCTAAGAATGAGTCTGTGTGATGGTGACGTAGCTCAGTGGTGCAGGCCTCTTCTGGGAGGTCTAAGCCCTCGATTAAACCCCAGGGTATATGTAAAGGGAAAGTTCTAACCTGTAAAAAGTGTTCGGTTTCCAAACTGATTACTAGAAAAGGTCATAAAACAAACAAACAAAAAACCCCAAACCCAATGAGTTTATTACATGTGCAGTTTCTAAAGAACTGAAGCCATTTACTATTATAAAGAGATAACATCAGCTTAAATGCAATTCCTTTTTATTATTAGAAATCATTATTTTATGTGTTTGAGTGTTGCCTGCACATGTGTCTGACTACCTCATGTGTGCCTATAGAGACCAGAGAGGCCATTGGATCCCCTGAAATTGGAGTTATAGGTGGCTGTGAGCCACCATATGGGTTCTGGGAATAAAATCCAGGTCCCCCAGAAGAGATGCCAGTGCATTTAATGGCTGAGCCATCTCTCTACCCTCTAATTCCTTTTATTAAATACAAATTTTTATAGCTATAACATATATGCACAAATGCAAGCTATGTGCATTTTTCCAAATAATTTGGAATGAACAGTATGAGGTTTTTGCTTGTTTCTGTGGGATTTTGCTGAAGTATGTAAGGTTCTTTAAGGGATAGATTAGGCTAGGAGAAGGTTTTCAAACTGAAACAAAGATTACTCTTCTGAATTATTTACTTTTATTATGTTAATTAAAACAGAACTCTAGAGCCCTCTAGAAATCTGAGTACCCCTCAAGCTACATACTCAGCTAATGCATGAGAATTATAAATATAATTACACCACTGGTGCAGAATACCTACTCTGAAAGGCAATTTTAAAAGCTATATCATTATATTATATGTAGGAAGCATAAGCTGGACGTAGTGGCGCAAGCCTTCAATCCCAGCAGAGAGGTAGAGGCAGAGACAGAGGCAGAGAGGCAGAGAGGCAGAGAGGCAGAGAGGCAGAGAGGCAGAGAGGCAGAGAGGCAGAGAGGCAGAGAGGCAGAGAGGCAGAGAGGCAGAGAGGCAGAGGCAGGCAGAGAGGCAGAGGCAGGCAGAGAGGCAGAGGCAGGCAGAGAGGCAGAGGCAGGCAGAGAGGCAGAGGCAGGCAGAGAGGCAGAGGCAGGCAGAGAGGCAGAGGCAGGCAGAGAGGCAGAGGCAGGCAGAGAGGCAGAGGCAGGCAGAGAGGCAGAGGCAGGCAGAGAGGCAGAGGCAGGCAGAGAGGCAGAGGCAGGCAGAGAGGCAGAGGCAGAGGCAGGCAGAGAGGCAGAGGCAGAGGCAGAGGCAGAGGCAGAGGCAGAGGCAGAGGCAGAGGCAGAGGCAGAGGCAGAGGCAGAGGCAGAGGCAGAGGCAGAGGCAGAGGCAGAGGCAGAGGCAGAGGCAGAGGCAGAGGCAGAGGCAGAGGCACCTGGATCTCTGAGTGTAAGGCCACCCTGGTCTACAGAGTGAGGTCCAGGTAAACCAGAACCACACAGTGAGACCCTGCCTCAAAATAACAATGACAACAAAGTACACAACATGTAGAAAATAGAAATAGTCATCACTCTTACATATGCCTTCTGGAATGGATTCTCTTAAATTTCTGATAATTGCTTCCTCTCCTTTCTTTCATATATAGGTGTTCCTCATACTTTAATATGCATAAAATCACCAGGAGCCTTATTAGCACCCAGATTCTGACTCTGACTGGCCTGGCCTCCCATCTCCTAGTCTCCTTATCTACATGAGAAGCAAGGCCTTGAAGGATGTTGTTTTGTCCGACTAACTGACCAAGGCCTAGGTAAGGTTCCTAGCTTGATTACCTTGTTTGATGCCAAGCCTCACTCTTATTTGCACTAATTCCTTCACTGGCAACCTTTTAAATTCCCACAAAAGTAAATGTTCTTAAATGCAGACATGTTAGAATCTACAATTCCACAGATGAATATGACCCGTATCCCCAGGCTAAGGGTTCTCAAAGAGGATTTCTAAGGTCCAGGAATTCATATATTTAATATACTAGCCATATTTTTATGATAATGCAAATTCGAGAAACATTAGTCTTCTAAAGTTTAGGTTTCACATCAAGATCTTCACAGTTTGGCATTAAGTTACATTCTAAACCTCTATAGCATTAACCTATGTTAAAAAAAAATCTATTATTTCCCAAATAGATGCTTTCCTCTTCAGATCTCTGCTCAGGCTGTTAACTCTGTCTAGAATGTCCATTTCTTACATTTTCCTCAACAAAGTGTTACCCATTTTTTTAAGGGTCAAGTTTTAACTTCTCTCTGAAAGCCACCTCAACTGTGTAGCTAAGACCATATCCTATAATTCTTAAAACCATGCTTACAATGTGGAACTTGAGCCTATAGTACAGGGTCATTGGGTAATTTGTTGGAAATATAAACCACTGAGAACACTCCAGCCCTAAGTGAGAAGCTCTGAGTATGGTCCAGAGCAACCTCAAGTGACTCAGTGCACTGCTGCAGTGTGCTCTGCACACCATTTCTCCTGGTGCAGTGTGTCCCACGCACTGCCTTTGCGGGTGCAGTGGCCCCCCAACCCCCACACTGCCTTTATGGGTGCAGCGTGCTCTGTGAACTGCATCTGCGGGTGCAGTGCATCTCCTGCACTGCCTCTGTGGTTCAATGTGCTCCGTGCACCGCCTCTACAGGTGTGGTGTGCCCCGTGCACTGGGTGTATTGGTGCAGTGTGCCCTGTACACTGCTTTTACGGGCACATGCCACCTATTTCCTTCCATTTATTGTCCTTTGCAGGTGCTGCATTGAACCCCACAAGGAGCAGTTTATTGGTGTGATTTTCCAACAGTTTAGATGGCTGTTAGCATATTTTGGCAATAGACTATTTTAAAGATACACACATTGTGCTTTAAAGATATTAATACTATTGCATACATAAGACGCTACAGCAAAACTTTTATACTCGCCAGTAAATCAAAACACTAACATGGTTTGCTTCCCAGTGAGAGTGGCTTTATGCCAGAGGCCTGAGGCATGTCTGTATTTATTGCATCTTACTTACTGCCTCTACCAGCATGCAGACTCCTGAAGAACAGAAACGGCGGTCTCCTCACCCTCAGGACCGAAGAGTGCGATTCACCTAACAGATCACACTGAATCAAACTCTTATTTCTTTACTGCCGAAGTTAAGAATAAACACACTTTAGTGCATCAGTTGTTCATCTGAGTGGATCTGAAGAACCTTTAAAGGTTGTGTGATAGGCTCAGACACAGAGACTGCAATCGTAAAGACGGGCGTGGCCATCCTTAACAGGAGACCGAATTCTGAGCTTTGTGCTCAGCTTTTGATGGAAGTGTAGTACACATTCCTAACAACATTCACCAGTAATGGCAGTAATCATCTCACCCATGAGTTCCTTTTCTTCTCTGGCCTCTGTGCTTTTATGCTTAGAGACAAAAACATCATTCTAAAATTTCTTAAGTGGTTTCAGCTTCAGCTATTATTTATATAGTAAATTATAAATGAGCCTAAACTCTTACTTCTCAATAAATAAACTTGAGATAAGACTTACAGTAAAAAAATAGAAAATACCTTTTTGTTATAGTAAAAGTATCCTAAAAGTTTCAATCTTTTACCTATGGTAGCTGGAGAGATGGCTTAATGGTTAAGAGTACTTTTTGCTCTTGCAGAAGATCCAGGATCAGTTCCCAGCACCCACAAGACAGCTTACAACCACCTGCATCTCCAGTTGTAGGGATGCAATACATTTCCACTGGCTTCTGTGAGCCCCCGCACTCACATGGGACAAATGAACTCATGTAGGACCACACACATACAGATAAAGAAAATACCTTAAAAAAGAAAAAACAATGTAAACAAAACAGCAGTCCACACTGATTAGCATTTTCATTTATTACTGCTCAAAATGAAAGAACAGATTCAAAGGCTACTGGATTCTTAAAAATGCAGAAGAGCAAACAACAGAGCAGGACACACAGGAACCCTGCTGGCGAACACACTGTGACTACACACGGTCACTGACAGCATTATTGTGCTTTCTCAGACATCTTTCTTAAGAAAATATAAAAATGAAATATAAGAGCCTATTAAAATTGGTTTAATAAGAAATTATTTATGAAGATAAATTAATTATCAGTTTACTAAAAAAACATACATTTCCAGAAGTTATAATAAAAATAAAAATATTATCAGTCCATATATTTTTTTATAAGAAAGTCAAGGAATGAATCAAACTTAAGAAAAAAACTCTGAACAATTCTCAATTATCTTTAGAAATAAAAAGCATTTTTAATCATTACACATGTTTATACTTTGCCTTATTAACTACATTTTTTCTTTAGAAAATGCCATTAAATATTCCCAGAAGGGCCTTCATTTCTTCAGCTGCATCATCAGGATAATACTTACTGGAGAGAAAAAGCAAATACAAAAGTGTTTGGTATTTTTTTTTTTGCAAACCAGCTTATTTTAAAAGTACATAATAAACAAGTTAACATTATAGTTACACTTGAAAGTGTGAGGTTAATATAGAAAACATGGTAAGATAACATTGTCTGGGGCTAAAACCAACAGACTGTAAGCTGTAAAGGGTAAGGAACAGACCTCTTAATTATTTCTTTAAACACATTGGAATATAACACTGCTCAGTAAAAGCATAAGCAGTTTTCTAAGCTTGGCCTCTCCAAGGAGAGAGAAACAGGGGGTGCAGAGGTCCCCTCAGGAATGGCCAGCAGTGGGTGCTGTGACATTTATTACTACTGTGACACTGAACCTGTGGAGCTAACGGAGTAAACCACAACCTGAGATTCTATAAGTACCTGATTTCATGTGGATTTCTCCAATGACACTACAGTATATTCTGTCAAGAAAACATTCTGCATTCAAGTCAGTAAAACTTCCTTTATCAACTCAATGTTTTATAATTAATAGCATTAAACATTTGTTTTAAAAATCAGTATACCTAATGTTGATGGCTGTAAGGCTCCTCGGTTCTCAGGAGATCTAAACTTTCCACTTTAAACAGAGGTTTTGCTTGATCTTTAAATGAACAAAGGAGGATCTGGAGAAGTGGCTCAGTGGTTACGAGCATCGCAGTGCTCTTCCAGAGTCCAACGCCTGCACTCATATCAGACGGCTCACAACTGCCTGTAACCCCCGCTCCAAAAGGACTAGACTCCTGTTCTCACAGGCAAACACACACACACACACACACACACACACTTAGAAATGAACCAAAAAAAAAAAATCTTTGTAAAAATTTTACTAGTAAAGCCATTAAATGTATTTAAAGAGCTTACCTAAGATCAATGTCCTTTTTAGAGCCACTGTTTCCAATAAAAATATCCACATCCTTAAACTTGGGAGACTGTGGTGTTTTCTTAGAGTGGGTCAAGCACAGCCTCTCAATCACTGGTGAGAGAGTCAGCGGTCTCCTCTCTTGTAAATTGACCTATGTTTTACCCAATATATAAGATTCAATTTGCGAAACACATGAAGCTCAGGAAGAACGAAGACCAAGGTGTGGATACTTTGCCCCTTCTTGGAATTGGGAGCAAGGCACCCACGGAAGGAGCTACAGAGACAGAGTTTGGAGCTGAGACGAAAGGATGGACCATCTAGAGACTGCTATATCCAGGGATCCATCCCATAATCAGCCTCCAAACGCTGACACTATTGCATACACTAGCAAGATTTTGCTGAAAGGTCCCAGATATAGCTGTCTCTAGTGAGACTACGCCGGGGCCTAGCAAACACAGAAGTGGAAGCTCACAGTCAGCTATTGGATGGATCACAGGGCCCCCAATGGAGGAGCTAGAGAAAGTACCCAAGGAGCTAAAGGGATCTGCAACCCTATAGGTGGAACAACAATATGAACTAACCAGTACCCCCCACCCCCCCGCCCAGAGCTCGTGTCTCTAGCTGCATATGTATCAGAAGATGGCCTGGTCTGCCATCAGTGGAAAGAGAGGCCCATCGGTCGTTCAGACTTTATATGCCTCAGTACAGGGGAATGTCAGGGCCAAGAGGTAGGAGTGGGTGTGGGAGGGTGTGAGGGACTTTTGGGATAGCATTGGAAATGTAAATGAAATAAATACCCAATTTAAAAAAGCAGCAATCACAGAAAGCTAGGTATTCAAAGAAAATTTGAAATAAAAACAAAAGTACGTGGCTTACAAGACTTGCATTCCCAGCTCGTTGAGGGATCTCTGCCACAGAGGACAGCGCGAAGCTGGACCTGGAACAATCTCGTAAATAAGCATCTGGCTTCCCAGGTGATGAAGCAAAACTAAAAGTTAAAATTAATTATGTATGAAATAGAACACCGTGAAAAACAAACCGTTACTGTTCTACATTAATAGTTACTCTGAAAAGAATACCAAGTTTAATATAAAGCTTATCAATAGTTACTCCGTGAACAATATAAAGAATATCTCCTGCAAAAAAAGTTGATATTGTTTCCAATACTCATTGAGAACTTGGTGTTTCTTCCTCTTCCTCTTCCTCCTCCCCCTCTTCCTCTTCCTCCTCCCCCTCTTCCTCCTCTTCTTTTGAAACATAGTGTCACTATGTAGCTCTGGCTGTCTTGGAATTACTGTGTAGACCAGGCTGGCCTCAACTCTGCCCGATGCTGGGACCACATCTGGCTACTTCCTTTCCTCAAGAACAAACCAATTTATACATTCCAGATTAGAGTTTTATTTAAGAAATTCAACAATTTCCTTTAAGATTCAGGGTTATGCTTGATTTTCTATAACCTTGAAACCTGTAAATCTTTTCTAAACTCACATTGCTTAAGCTTTATCCTCCTTTCTGTATTCTGGATTCACATAGTTACCACAGTCCTTCATATAACTATATATAAGACTTCATAACTTTTTATAAAATTCATACATGAGAACACACTCATCATTCACTACTATGTGCCATAATTATGCTAGAAACTAGATATAAAGTGGTAAACAAGCCATCAGTGAAGTATTATCTAACACAAGAACAGACCATGTATGAAAATAGCTTTGTTGCTGAAGTGCTTGTGTTGTAAGTGCTTGGCCCTTTTGAGCTCTAAAGCCCAGGTGAAAACATGATCCATGCATGGGACCCTGTGTGGGGAAATGGAGACAGGTGGTCCTGGCATCAGTGGGCCAGCCTGGTCTGCTTGAGATCCCAATCAGTGAGAGATCCTGTCTCAAAAACAAACAACCCCCCAAACCCACCCACCCAACCAACTACCACCAATAACAACACAGACTAGAGAGACAGCTCAGCATTGAAGAGTGACTGTTGTACAATTCAGAGGACTGGAGTTAGGGTTCCAGGGCCCACATAACAAGCCAGCCATCCCCCATTCCTCTAGCTCCCGCTCTGAGTAGGGCTTCGGTAAGAGGATCACAGGTGCTTTCAGGCTTCCAGTGTAGCCAAGAAATCCTGAGGCCCAGGCTCGGGGACAGTGAAAGGACAGTGAGGGTCTCCTATGGCCTGTGTGTCCTTAACACATTCCTTCCCAGTGTGCACGTATGCTCACACAGATACTCAGACACAAGAAAATAATTATAGTAATATGGACCATGCCTGAGGAATGAGCCCAAGATTGTCCTCTAGCTTCCATAGGTGTGTGTGGGCACACACACACCAATGTGCATGCACCCACACACATATGTACTATAGGTGTGTTTATATATTTACACACACAATTACAGGTTTTGAAGGCACACCAGGTCATCAGCTCTCATGGGCTTTCTCCCATGGAGCAACTTCTGATAGTGTTTTTCATGGGCAATCTATCTTCTAAACTGTTCCAGAATTAAATCATGGTGTAGAAAATGGTTTTCATGCTGTTTTTGTCCTTTCCTACCCACAGCTTTATTTTCTTTTGCTGCTTTTGTTCTTTCCTGACTCAGACTCAAAATCAATAAATTAAGGGATAAGAGTACAACTCTAAAAAACTGCCAGATGGTGGAGGAGATCAAAACCCAGAGTACCTTAGGTGCACGACTGGTCAGTGGAGCACCTTAGGTGCACGAGCTGGTCAGTGGAGCTGCCTTGGCAGGCCCGTGAGCACCTTGCTAGTGGTGAGCACAGTGCTCTAAGGCCCAGTGGCAGGAAACCAGCAACGTGTGGGCAAGGTGGACTCTGCAGTTGTCTGAGTCTGAGGTCCTGTGAGCCTGATGCTCTGCATCGCTAAGTGATCTATGTAGACCAGAATAGACACTGCCAGCATTTTTTGCTTCTGGCCAAAATTCCTCTTCTGTCTTGATTTCTTATCAAGTCTATTATTTCCAAATGCACTTTGCACTTCAGCAAAACTGTTTCAAATTGAACATTTCCGAGATGATTTTTTTCTTTCTCAAATCTGTGGTTCCTGTATTCTCAGAAATATCTCTCTATATCTAGCTGCTATGCATTCTTTCCCCTTCTCCATTATCTTATTTCATTATCAAATTGAATAGATTATATCTGAGATATAAAAACCTGTGTCTGTGTGTGTGTGTGTGTGTGTAGATCACAGGACAAACTGTGGAAGTTGTCTCTTTCCTTCCAGGATGTGGATTCTGAAGATCAAGCTCAGGTCACCTGGCTTAGTAGCAAGTGTCTTCACCCAGTCAGCTTCCTCACTTGTCTCCCCCTCAGTGCTGAAATGACTCTTTAAATGATTAAACTGAATGTCTGCATCATCTGTCATGGAGGGGAACTACTGGAGACCCCTAAGCTAGTCCTGGTCTACACGGATAACTGTTGCTGTGCTTTGATGGAGGTAATGCCAAGTATGTTGATTTCTTTGAACTAGATGTCAAAATTTAAAGACCACGAAACATCCCATAAAGTGTCACATTCCTAACTTTCCTTGAATAATCACAATACCTGACAACACTAAACTATATTTTGTAGACAGCAATAACTATCTACAGCTTAGTAATGAGTATCTCGTTATTGAGATAGTCTTCTGAAGGCTCTTGCGTTTGAGAATGAAATGAGTACTTATTGCGGCAATTAAGGCCCTTACACTCTGTAGTTTCATCCTTACTCCCATGGCCACACAAAACATACATCAACGATCCTTGTAAATGGCCTGTCTGCTTAAGCCAATGTCCTTTTCTTAAAAAGAAATTTAAACCTAGAATGCCTATTCATCTCTTTCCCACGTGTTTGGAAACTATGAAGTTCCCAGGTTCCACCCTAGAGACCATGATTCAGTGGGTCTGATGATGTGGGACAAGAACTCAGACTTTTAACGAGCATTGCTAGACAGTTCTGATGCAAGTGGTTTGATGATGGTACTCAAGAAAGAAACCTCCAGCACTAGCAAATTCAGATTGGTTAACACACTCTGATTCTCTGACACCTCTCCAACTGTGTTTCACAGGGATATAAAGTTCTAGGAGTTACAGACTCAAGTGTGAAGCTTGCCTGTTTGAGTTGTCTCTTTGGAATCTGCTGCTTGACTTCTGGAAAGGTAGCTTACTTCCGCAGAGACCTGAATCACGAGTGTCTCCAAGTCCTACGAGAGGAAAGAACATTTTGAAGTGAAATGCCATTTGGCAGCTAATGGAAGTGCATGTCTGTAATCAGGACTGTTTAGAAGGACGTGCAGGGCTGAGGAGGTGGCTGGTGGGTAAAGTGCTTTCTGTGCAGGCATGAGGACTGCATGTGGCTTCCCTAGAACTCACATGAAATTTGGGCATCAGTTTCTTAGACAGCTGGTAAAGCCATCACAAAAAACAGAAATTAGGAAAAAATTAAAGAAAGGAGTATATGTCCTAATTTGCTTTTGATTGTCGAGATAAAACACCATGACCAAAAGAAATCTGGGGAGGGAAGGGTTTGTTTCAACTTAAATCTGATCATCACAAAGGGAAGGCAGGGTAGAAGCCTGGAGGTGGGAACTGAAGTACAGACCAGGAAGCAAAAGTGCTACGGGGCTGCTCCCCATGGGTTACTCAGTTTGCTGTTTTATATCCACCTCCGGCCACCTTCCAAGGATGGCACTGCCCACAGGGGACTAGGCCATCCCAAACCAATCATTAAGAAAATGCTCCCACAGACTGTCTACGGACCAATCTGATGGAGGCCCTTTCTCAGTGAGGCTTCCTCTTCCTGGATGACTGTAGCCTGTGTAAAGTTGACAAAGGTAATTCTCCATAATCAAAACTGATTTACACAGAAAACATAAGACAAAAAGCTAAGAAAATAAACTACAAAACATACGGTTTATTAGCTACTATGTTTAAAGGTTTTCAGCTTATCAACATTGACTTAGTATTTAAATTCAGATATATGACCAAATTGAAATTTATTCAGCCTTTTTAATGGTCTGAAAGTAATTGTTTAAAATACTCTACAAATGGGGAAAAGGTTTTCCCAGTGGCAAAGCTATGGCCGCACAGGTTAGGTCACCTCAGAGGGTCAGCATACACCTACTTTTACCTTGCAGGACACATCTACAGTGTTCAGTTAGGGGTTAGTAGTTGTTCAGTGATACAGCAAATGTGCCTAGTGATCCACATCATAGATTTCTAGATCTGTTCTGTGTAAGTGATCAAGCTCTGATCTTCCTGAGAGAGTGAGGTCTTTAGGATCCCAAGACAATAGCATTTTAGCTCCTAATGAGTTCCTGGGGCTGTTGCCTTCTGTTATGATGTGTTTCAGGTGGTTGTGGTAGAATGTATCAGCAAGCAATAGGGGGAAGAGGGTTCTGCAGTCTGAGGAACTGGTTTCTCTGTCTGTCCATATGGCAAGCATATCGCCATCTTTTCCTCTAGTCAAGTGACTGGTAAGAGTTTCAATGAACTGTTTTAGTAATCAGAGCAAATCTGTCTGTAACTCATTATCTGTGTCATGGTTTTGGGTTTGTGTCTGATTTAAATACACCTTCCAACAGACAGCACCAACCTTCTTACTTACTTATTTTTATACCCAAAAGTGAGCACTTCCACTAGAACTCAGGCTATTCTCTTTCCTTGAAAGCAGATGAATAAAAACATAACACTTTTGTCTTTCACAGAGACCCTAGGTGAACTCAGAATGGAGACCAAGATAGTCTGTTTTATGTCAATTTAACAAACAGCCTGGATCTAATAGGACTGCTAAGACACAGGAGGGATGTCTCAATAGTTAAGAGCACTAGCACTGGCTGCTCCTCCAGAGGATACTCCTTTGATTCCCAGCACCCACATAGCAGCTTGGTCCATTCATGACACCAGTTCCAGGGGACCAGATGCCCTCTTCTGGCCTCTGTGTGCACTGCATGCATGTGCTGCACAGCATATAAGCAATCTGCTCATACATATAAGATAATTTTTTTTCCTTTTTAAATATTTTTATTAGGTATTTTCCTCATTTACATTTCCAATGCTATCCCAAAAGTCCCCCATACCCTCCCCCTCACTCCCCTACCCACCCACTCCCACTTTTTGGCCCTGGCGTTCCCCTGTACTGGGGCATATAAAGTTTGCATGACCAATGGGCCTCTTTCCAGTGATGGCCGACTAGGCCATCTTTCGATACATATGCAGCTAGAGACAAGAGCTCCGGGGTACTGGTTAGTTCATATTGTTGTTCCACCTATAGGGTTGCAGTTCCCTTTAGCTCCTTGGGTACTTTCTCTAGCTCCTCCATTGTGGGCCCTGTGATCCATCACATAGCTGACTGTGAGCATCCACTTCTGTGTTTGCTAGGCCCCGGCATAGTCTCAAAATAATTTTTAAAAATTAAAAAGAGAGGGGAAATAGGGTAAGAAAGAAAAACTCACCTTGCTTCTCATGCCACCAATAGGAAGCAATCTTGGCCTTTGCCCTCAGAGGGAAAACGCTCTTTGTGGAAAAGACATTTCTCTTTTTAGGTTTGTGAAAAATTAGAATGTTACTCCAACAAACATAAACAAAAAGGCACAAGAGAGAGACAGAGAGACAGAGAGAGAGACAGACAGGGGGGCAGAGAGACAGAGATAGAGAGACAGAGAGAGAGACAGAGAGAGTGAGTCTGTCTCAGGGACCAAAATAAAACTACTCAAACCCTTTCTAATGAAATTTCTTTATGAAGACACACAGTTTACCTGATGCAGCCATCTTCTCAGCATCAGCTGAAAGGCTCATAACTTCTATTAAGCTCTCATCATCAAAGTCATCCCAGACTTCATTTCCTAGCTCTAAGTTCACACCCGGAACTTCTGAGGACTTGCTTTTGTCTTCATCTGCAACTCTGTGGTTTCCAGGTATATTAGCACGTCGGCTGAACATCACCGTTTGAGGGATCTTTTCACTTGAAGTTGTACAATAGTCCCATCCAGGAAAATCTGTTATGTGTGTAGAAGAGTGTAGGCACTTGTTGAAGCACAAAAACACACATCATTTTAAACTGATGTATGAGACATCCTTCAGCTGCTGTGCAGAGCTGAGCAGCAACTTTCAGAAGCACATGCCAAGTACTGGGTACATTGCTCAGACAATTCTATTTACTGGATTACAGGTACTGAGAGGTTCACAAAATTTAATTTTAGGTAGATTAATTGTATTATCATTCTCACTGAGTCTCTGTGGGTGCTATGTGCATGGGGGTGCACATGCTCCAGTGCATTGGTGGAGGGCAGAGTACAACCCTGTGGAGCCGATTTTCCCCTTCTACTTTATGTAGACCCTGAGGATTGAACTCAGTTCTCTAGACTTGCCACCACAAGCTCATTTACCCACTGACCCATCTTACCAGCCCCATAATTTTAATGGATTTTAATGCCTACTGTAAATTACTTTGTAGCAGCCCATTCCAAGTATTTTCCTATACTGAAAAATGACGAGAACACAGATAGTAGCGACATATAGCATATCATATACTATACAACATATAGTATACCATATACTATATAACATATACTATACAACACATAGTATATCAGGAAGTTTAATTTTTCAGCACTATCATCTTTGTTTTTAACATAATTTATTTGACTGGAATTTATTTTAAATGATCATAAAGCGCTTAGTATAAAATCTACTAGCAGTTTAACAGTGTTTGAAAGATTTCTGAAAATTTAACAAGAATTTCTCATAAGACAGTGTAAGCCTGAAGCAGTATTCCTCTGAGGCCTTCTCACTCAAATGTGCCTCCCTCTTCATCTGTCAGCTGAGGCTCCAGCTACAGCTCCCATCTATACTTCAGTGTGTTGTCATACACAGTAGGACAGACACTAAAAACAGAAGTGGTATGAGAGTCCATGGAAATACAGCGAGAAGAACAGTTAGAGTAGAAAAGACCTCTTTAATATTCAAACCATCTAAGAAGAGTTGTAGCTCTCTCAGCTTGATAGAGCCGTGGCTGTGGAGCAGGAGAGATATTCTATGAAAAACAGCAGTCTGAGAGGCCAGAGCAGGCAGGAGCTAGGAGTCCTCAGGATTTCTGGAGCACACAGAGAGAGAAAGAAGGACTCACTGGCAGGCGTGGGTCAGACCACACCAAAGTAATTGTCACCTTAAGATCTTTCTGTCTTATCAGCAAAGACAACCACTGAAGATGCTCTTGCACAAAGGCTGCATGATCAGATGCTGTTTGATTACTTGGAATATTTATGGATTGGAGAATAATAGACTGAAGCAGGTAACATGTGAGAGTTATTGAAACAATGCCTGAGATGAGTGTTAAAGCCTGAGTGTCAGTGAGAACAGCAGAGGAGAGAGCAAATATGAGTGTACAGTATGACAGACACAGGGTTTGTGCTGAGTTCAGTGTAGAGAGAGATTTAGAAGCCTCCTTTCTCTCCCATTAGCAGCTCAAAAGTCACACACTGACCTAAGGGAAGAGAGAAGAAACAGAATGCTGCACAAATGACCAAAGCTTAGACGTGGGCACTGCTAACACTGAGGCAGCTCTACCCAGGAGGGTGGATACAGGAATGGATTTGTACTTAGGAAAAGACAGACTTACAAATTATCAGGAGTTAGCTGGTGATTTAAGATGTGGCTTAGGAGGTATTGTGTAGAAGTCTGCAGTAAAAAGACTAGGGAGAGAAAGAGAGGAAGTGGGAGCTAGGAACAGGGAGCTGAGGAGGAGCAGGGGGAGCAGGGAGATGGAGACAGAGGGGGATGGATCTGTATGAGACACCAGCAAGAAGATGAGCCCAACAAGTCTGAGATGTGAGCAACTGACTGAACCAGAGAGGCTTTCTGCAGGCCAGAATAGAAGTGTCAAGTCCTTCAGAGCTCTCACTGAATGGAGCACTTAAGTCACTCCAGGGCACAAGAAGAGCAGTCTCAAAGTAATGATGAAGAACCTCAATTTTAGTGAGAGAATAGTGACCAAGATGGAAATAAGCAAATGTAAATTGTTCTCTCAATACTTTTCAGTGTGTCAAGAAAGCAAGATACAGATGCAGAGACCACAGGACTCTGATTAACTATCATCATCACCATCTTCATCATCTTTCTGGCATGCTGAACTTTCTATCAGTAGAAGAATCTTTCTTTTCCTTTGGGGAAAAACATACCTTTGTCATCCTAGGTGATCCTCCTGAGGTCATTGTTCATGGTACCCTGCTTCCCCTGGAGCTACAGGGACAGAATGTCTATTCCCCAGCTATTGAGATTTATCCAAGTGACTACATTACTCAAAGTAGACTAACTAGAATGAATTCAAGTCTGTACAACTACAAGAGAAAACTATCTTTTTCTACTGAGGTTGTTAAACTGGAAAGATTACAAATTGGGAGGGCTTACCATGTAAGTAAGCCTATTTAACAAGTGAAGCAATTCACAAGAAACATAGCTAAAAGATTCAGAGAAACCCAGAGGTCTGATGAGATCATTTGAGTGCCTGGATTTAACCAAGATTAAAGCCAGAGGCCTACTTGGACTTCCAGTGTATATGCAGATAACCACTTACCTCTTGTGTGACAGTCTACAGTCTTGTGTGACACAAAGTCCCTTTGTGTTGAATGTCAAGTCACTTATCACACAGGTCATTAGTGAGATAGGAGCTAGCTGTGGCTGAAGAAGGCAATGCTTACGCATATTTACACACTCAGAGGAAATAGCAGAGAGCAGACAGCGCACATGGGTGGCAGATGCACCACGAGCAAGGGGGAAGGAAGTGTGGACGACAGCTCCAAGCAAGGCAGGGTATGTGGAATAACATTTTCTCAAAAAATAAACCAGAACTGAAAAAGTAGAAATGAAAATATTGGATAGAGAAGAGAAATAACTGGCCTTTTAAATCCCCAGGGAAGGCACAATTATACGGAATTCAGGTTAAGCCTTAATGGAAGAAAAAAATAATTCTTTTTGAGACTAATAGAGGGTTAATGATAGAAGCGAAATCAGAAAACTATGTAAGTCGGGTGAGGTGGGATGAGATGGTGGAGATCTGACAGAGTTCATACACTGTAAGTTCAACACTCAATTTTCTACTGATAACTAAAAGTCAATTTCATTTTCTAGAAATGGCTTGGACTGGGAGTCAGGAGATATGGAATCTATTTCTGGCCCTGCCATTAATTAGGTGTGTGATTTTGGGCGAGTCATTTAATCTCTTGGAATCTTGGCTTTCTTTACTGTAAAATGAGAAACTGCACAAAGGTCCCTTCCAAATTAAATTTATGATTCAAAATGCTTTCTCATATAATTTCTAATACTTTTTTCTTCTTTTTCTCTTTGTGAAACTGGAATACAGATAATAAAATTACCATGTTTTTCTTAAAACAGTCTCAAAATTTAACATATGTTTTGACAATGAAGTCTAACGTGTGAAAATTATAGTAAACACATTAATTGCTACCATTAATAACACTAGATATTACTTTATGAATTTTACAAGCATTATCTCATTTAATCCTAAAATGTCTAAAATGATCGGGTAGGAGAATTGAGATGAAGTAGGTAAGTATACTCTGAGGGACTATGGTGAATGGCAGATTAGAAGACAGGCCCAGGAAGACTGTTTCTAGATCCTGTCAGCTTCACTGTCTTACACATGGCTCCTTCCTTAAAGTGAAAGAAGAGGGAGAGAGACAGAGTGTCCACTGTAGAGCAAGAGCACAGATGGTGCTGGGGTCGGGTGTCTAGATGAGACTTTTGTGTCATACTCTAATCAGGGTTCAGGATAAGTGGAAAGGAAGTAAAGTGAGAGACTATGACATGCAGGGAAGCTGTGTGTAGGAAGAACAGAGAATAGTGTGGCAGTATAGGGAAGAAACAAGTCGGAGGGCTGTGGGTTGAAAAAAGGCTAAAATAAAAAGGTTGAGAGTGTGAGCTTCCTGTTTTGTCATGATTACTTGGATAGGTTCTCTAATCATCCCAGTGAGGTTGTGAAACTTCTGATCCCACACTGGAGCCAATGGAGGCCACGAGAGGTAGCAGATGCTCTTGTCCATATTATCTATCTAGTTATCTGTTTGTTTATTAATTTTGACATGTTGGGATCAAATCCAGGATGTTGCTATGCAAGCACTGTACCACTGGGCTGCATATGCAACGACCTAGGATCTTAAACTGTGATAAAGGAGATATAAAGCTTTAAAAATGACAAAGCCAATGCTGGGGGTGAAGATGTTCTCAGGAAGCTCCAAAGCTCACGGTTCCATTTACATTACATACAGCTACCTGAATAATGGCTTACGGGCCAGGGCTACTTTTCATCACCTCAAAACATCATGCTTTTAACACATGAACCAGGGAACTAACACTAGTAACAAGAAAACCCAAAATAATTGTGCTAAAGAATTTGTATGTACTGCTGCATTTTGTTTTGTTTTGTTTTTGTTTTTTCGAGACAGGGTTTCTCTGTGTAGCCTTGGCTGTCCTGGAACTCACTCTGTAGACCAGGCTGGCCTCGAACTCAGAAATCCGCCTGCCTCTGTTGGGATTAAAGGCGTGCACCACCACCGCACTTTTAATGACAGGCACAGATAAAAAGAAAATCTAGACTACAAAATTCCTGTGCCTCACAAAATTACTATTGTGAATGTGTGTGTGTGCACGCGTGCGTGCGTGTGTGCATGCACGTGCATCCTTGCATGTGTGTCACATTCCACAGTGTGTATGTGGAGGTCAAAGGCCAACATGCAGGAGTGAAGTCTGTCTTCCTACCATGTAGATTCTGGAGATAGGTCATTAGGCTTTGCCCACTAAGCCATTTTACTGGCCCCAGTACTTTCATTTTAAAGATTAGGCTGAGACCCAAGGAGGTTAAACAATTTCCACAAGGTCACACAAATATTTTATCAAATTGTAATAATTTCAAATCCATAAAATTATTTAAATTTCTGAAAGTATTCATCATTTTAATACTTCATTAACACAAGAATTTCTAATTTTTTGAGTTCTTTCTCACACTATCTTTAGTCAACACTTTGTATGGAAGATACTTAAAAACAATCTTTGTTATATAGCAAGACAATTTGAAATAACCTAAAAAATTTTGAAATTGGTTCAATAATCCAAGAAAAAACTATTGTTAGTTAATATTCATAATCCTTTTGGATGTTGAGTTTTCAGTTAAACAACTTATTTTCCTTAGCAGTATTAAACTCCCTCACAATTCAATACCAACAGCAGCTTACCTTTGTCATGATATTCATATGGTCCCTGTTGAACTTTTCCATAGATTTCATGCTGATTCCTCTGTTCTAATATTGACAACTCAGGGGTATTTAAATATTCTGACCTTTATGAAGATGAGCAAAATGATAAAAAGAAAGTATAATGACTTTGGCCTTGGAAACTACTTATTCATATAAATAAAAAAGCATGGTTTATTCACTTCCCAGTTCTGTGATGAATTGTAATTAGCTTGGGAAGAAAAGAAAGAGGCCAATACTTAGCCATCTTTACATGCCCCAATGATGAGTCATCTTTACATGCCCCATTGCTGAGTCATCTTTACATGCCCCATTGCTGAGTCATCTTTACATGCCCCATTGCTGAGTCATCTTTACATGCCCCAGTGCTGGATCATCTTTACATGTCCCAATGCTGAGTCATCTTTATATGCCCCAGTGGATACATGCCATCATCATAGTCTTCAGAAATCTGATAAAGCTACTGTCAGTTTGATAGCAGAAGTAATGATTTCTGAAGTAGTACTTGGATCTAGACTTCTGACTGATCATCTCTATGATGGTCGGCAAATAAATAGAATGTCATCCTAGCAGTTACAATTCTCCTATCTGACCCCTCCCTGAGAGACGTTGACTCAGGGAGTCACTTTCTTCAATGAAGCAGGCACTGGTAATTTGCCTGTGCTCCAGTAAATAGCTCCTGCCCATGCTCATGCAAAGGATCCTAATTAAAGCAGTAGATCACACAGAGACGTAGGGGAGGGCACAAGGAGAAGAGTGTTCAGTGGGAGAAGATGCATGGGTGAGAGGGGATAGGAAGTGAAGGTACTGAAATTCATTCTATGCAAGGGTTAAACTGTCAAGAACAAAAGATACGCTTAAAATGCAGGAAAGAATATCCTAAGCTGAATAGGAAATTATATATACAAATTCTCTTCCTTATATCATGATATAAGAAAAGAACAATGAATTATCTATCATCTGAGGTCTTCTAATTATTAACTAGAAATATGAAGTCTAGGTTTTTATTAATAAAATTAAATAAACATCATGCATTGAGGTATACAGTTATACTCTCAGCACCTGAGAAGTTAAGGCAATAGGATGATGAGTGTGAGACAAGTCTAGACTATATAATTAACTGAAGGCCAGCCTGGGCTACATACCAAGATACTGTTTCACAGCATCAACCAGTTAATAAACAATATAAAATAGCATGTGATGACATTATTTTATGAGCCAGGTTGTTATGAAAGTTAAAAGATATATTGCACAAGCAAAATTTCAAATTATAAAGTATTTTTCAAGTCTAAGGTATTATTAATATGGAATTAGCACCTGCAGGGAAAGATTAGACTGGGTATACCAACATGGGCTTCCTTGTAAAGCACCTCCTGTCTCTTAGAAAGCTGAGAACCAGGGGATGACATTAGGGATGGATGGTTTCCTAGGAAAGAGATTCAAGAAATGGTAACAGCTCTTACGATAGTGTTGCTGTATTATGAAACTAAATGATTACAGTGATTTTCACCGAGTAGGGAGTGACTAACTCCTCTTGAATAGGTGGCTGTCTGGAGGAGCAGCATTTAACTGACTACTTTACCTTAGATAGTAACATTGTATTTGTACCTTGATATACTGGAAAGGGAAGGCCTTGGAGTAAAACTAAACTCTTTAAGGTCCACATTTTGAGATTTGTTCATCTGTATCTGTGAATTAAAAACAAAAAATGCTATTACAGTTTCAACTATCACTTTCACAAATAAACCAAATAGTAAATGAATTAGGAGAGTCTTGGACTAGTTCTCAACTCAAATATTCTTCTCAGCCCCTTCTTAAAAATAGATAGTTTTCATTTGTTTAAACTTATTCCCTCTCTTCTCACTCTATATATGATATATGATATACTGTCAGAAAGATCTTTTGACTTCCATGCCTTAAATTACCACATTTCTACAGATGACTCTCAAATTTATATTTCTATTTTTGTTCCCTTTCTCTTCTGATTTCTAGGCATAGCCAACTGCCTCTAAGGACATCTTTATGTGGATATCTTGTTTTTTTGCGATATGGTATTTGAAAATTGAACTCAGAATTCAAATGAGAATGCCCCCATGGCTCATGTATTTCAATACTTCATCCCCAGCTGGTGGCATTGTTTGGGAAGGTTTACAAGGTGTGGCTTTTCTGGAGGAAGTATGTCACTGGAGGTAGGCTTTGAGACTTTAAAGAATCTTGCCATTTCATGTTGTGCTCTCTGCTTCATATGTGCAGTTCGAGGTGTGGGCCCTTAGCTTCTGGTCCTGCTGCCACGCCTCCCCCTCCCCCCCATGTTAAACTCACCCTCTGGAACCAAAAATCCAAATACCCTCTTCTGTAGGTTGCCTTAGCCATGGAATTTTTATGACATCAATAGAAAAGTAACTGGTACACAAACTTTAGGCAAGCACTAAACCACTGAGCACTTTACTACTTCCAGCCCTAAATCCAGTATTTCCTAAAGTGAATCTATTCTGTCTTCCCTAACTTGATTTCCCTTCACTCTCTCTGCTCTAGAGAGGCCCAGCTTTTCTCCCAGTTGATCAAGCCAGAAAGATGGGCATTGACTTTAGCTGCTTCTTTCACCTTGCCCTCACAACCAATGAAGTACCTCTGAAAAAATGTTTTAAGCCCAGTCACTTCTCCACTGCCTACCCAACAACCTAGATTACCATCATTTGCTTCAATTCCGGCAAAACAACCTAATGAGTTTCCATGTGTCTTAGTTAGGGTTTTACTGCTGTACAGATACCATGACCAAGGCAACTCTTATAAGGACAACATTTAATTGGGGCTGGGTTACAGGTTCAGAGGGTCAGTCCATTATCATCAAGGTGAGAACATGGCAGCATCCGGGCAGGCATGGTGCAGGAGGAGCTGAGAGCTCTATATCTTCATCTGAAGGCTGCTAACAGAATACTGACTTCCAGGCAGCTAGGATGAGGGTCTTAAAGCCCACACCCACTCCAACAAGACCACACCTTCTAATAGTGTCACTCCCTGGCCCAAGCATATAAATCACATCATGTTCCTACTTTTAAAAATCTTTTAACTCCTCCTCTTCATTGCAGCTAGAATGATCCAGCACTGAGCATGTCATTGATTAAAGCACCTTAATATTTCTAAATATTTTGAGTGTGAAATATAAATCTCTAAAATAACAAAATTGTTTGCATGTTGTTCCTATTTTCCTTATCGGCCTCACTGCTCACTACTTTTCCAGATATACTGCTACTTCAGCTACTTGGAACATCTCTCCACTACCACCAAATACTCCAGACCTTTAAAATTTAGTCTACTTATACTCATCACTATTTTTGTTAGCATTCTCTGTACCTGGATTATCCTTTCTGTCTCAGTCACTTCTTTTAGGATCACTTCCTGGTTCATCAAATATGTACACTTTTGATCTAAAATCAAGTACTTACACGTCTGTCATAGAATCACTTGCTTATTTGTGTTCTTTTTTTTTTCTTTTTTTTTCCTTTTTTTTAAAAAATTTTTTTATTAGGTATTTTCCTCAATTACATTTCCAATGCTATCCAAAAAGTCCCCAATACACTCCCCCCCCCCCAGTCCCCTACTCACCCACTCCCACTTTTTGGCCCTGGAATTCCCCTGTACTGGGGCATATAAAGTTGGCAAGTCCAATGGGCCTCTCTTTCCAGTGATGGCCGACTAGGCCATCTTTTGATACAAATGCAGCTAGAGTCAAGAGCTCTGGGGTACTGGTTAGTTCATAATAATGTTCCACCTATGGGGTTGCAGTTCCCTTTAGCTCCTTGGGTACTTTCTCTAGCTCCTCCATTGGGGGCCCTGTGATCCATCCAATATCTGACTGTGAGCATCCACTTCTGTGTTTGCTAGGCCCCGGCATTGTCTCACAAGAGACAGCTATATCTGGGTCCTTTCAGCAAAATCTTGCTAGTGTATGCAATGGTGTCAGCGTTTGGAAGCTGATTATGGGATGGATCCCTGGATATGGCAGTCTTTAGATGGTCCATCCTTTCTTCACAGCTCCAAACTTTATCTCTGTAACTCTTTCCATGGGTGTTTTGTTCCCAATTCCAAGAAGGGGCACAGTGTCCACACTTTGGTCTTCATTCTTCTTGAGTTTCATGCGTTTAACAAATTGTATCTTATATCTTGGGTATCCTAAGTTTTTGGGCTAATATCCACTTATCAGTGAGTACATATTGTGTGAGTTCCTTTGTGAATATGTTACCTCACTCAGGATGATGCCCTCCAGATCCATCCATTTGCCTAGGAATTTCATAAATTCATTCCTTTTAATAGCTGAATAGTACTCTATTGTGTAAATGTACCACATTTTCTGTATCCATTCCTCTGTTGAGGGACATCTGGGTTCTTTCCAGCTTCTGGCTATTATAAATAGGGCTGCTATGAACATAGTGGAGCATGTGTCCTTCTTACCGGTTGGAACATCTTCTGGATATATGCCCAGGAGAGGTATTGCTGGATCCTCTGGTAGTATTATGTCCAATTTTCTGAGGAACCGCCAAACTGATTTCGAGAGTGGTTGGACCAGCTTGCAATCCCACCAACAATGAAGGAGTGTTCCTCTTTCTCCACATCCTCGCCAGCATCTGTTGTCACCTGAATTTTTGATCTTAGCCATTCTGACTGGTGTGATGTGGAATCTCAGGGTTGTTTTGAGTTGCATTTCCCTGATGATTAGGGATGTTGAACATTTTTTCAGGTGCTTCTCTGCCATTCGGTATTCCTCAGGTGAGAATTCTTTGTTCAGTTCTGAGCCCCATTTTTTAACGGGGTTATTTGATTTTTCTGGAGTCCACCTTCTTGAGTTCTTTATATATATCGGATATTAGTCCCCTATCTGATTTAGGATAGGTAAAGATCCTTTCCCAATCTGTTGGTGGACTTTTTGTCTTATTGACGGTGTCTTTTGCCTTGCAGAAGCTTTGCAACTTTATGAGGTCCCATTTATCGATTCTCGATCTTACAGCACAAGCCTTTGCTGTTCTATTCAGGAATTTTTCCCTGTACCCATATCTTCGAGGCTTTTCCCTACTTTCTCCTCTAAAGTTTCAGTGTCTCTGGTTTTATGTGGAGTTCCTTAATCCACTTAGATTTGACCTTAGTACAAGGAGATAGGAATGGATCAATTCGCATTCTTCTACATGATAACCGTCAGTTGTGCCAGCACCATTTGTTGAAAATGCTGTCTTTTTTCCACTGGATGGTTTTTGCTCCCTTGTCAAAGATCAAGTGACCATAGGTATGTGGGTTGATCTCAGGGTCTTCAATTCTGTTCCATTGGTCTACTTGTCTGTCGTTATACCAGTACCATGCAGTTTTTATCACAATTGCTCTGTAGTAAAGCTTTAGGTCAGGCATGGTGATTCCACCAGAGGTTCTTTTATCCTTGAGAAGAGTTTTTGCTATCCTAGGTTTTTTGTTGTTCCAGATGAATTTGCACATTACCCTTTCTAATTCATTGAAGAATTGAGTTGGAATTTTGATGGGGATTGCATTGAATCTGTAGATTGCTTTTGGTAAGATAGCCATTTTTACAATGTTGATCCTGCCAATCCATGAGCATGGGAGGTCTTTCCATCTTCTGAGATCTTCTTTAATTTCTTTCTTCAGGGACTTGAAGTTCTTGTCATACAGATCTTTCACTTCCTTAGTTAGAGTCACGCCAAGGTATTTTATATTGTTTGTGACTATTAAGAAGGGTGTTGTTTCCCTAATTTCCTTCTCTGCCTGTTTATCCTTTGTGTACAGAAAGGCCATTGACTTGCTTGAGTTAATTTTATATCCAGCTACTTCACCAAAGCTATTTATCAGGCTTAGGAGTTCTCTGGTGGAATTTTTTAGGGTCACTTGTGTATACTATCATATCATCTGCAAAAAGTGATATTTTGACTTCTTCTTTTCCAATTTGTATCCCCTTGATCTCCTTTTGTTGTCTAATTGCTCTGGCTAGGACTTCAAGTACAATGTTGAATAGGTAGGGAGAGAGTGGGCAGCCTTGTCTAGTCCCTGATTTTAGTGGGATTTCTTCCAGCTTCTCACCATTTACTTTGATGTTGGCTACTGGTTTGCTGTATATTGCTTTTATCATGGTTAGGTATGGGCCTTGAATTCCTGATCTTTCCAAGACTTTTATCATGAATGGGTGTTGGATTTTGTCAAATGCTTTTTCAGGATCTAACGAGATGATCATGTGGTTTTTGTCTTTGAGTTTGTTTATATAATGGATTACATTGATGGATTTTCGTATATTGAACCATCCTTGCATCCCTGGTATGAAACCTATTTGGTCAGGATGGATGATTGTTTTGATGTGTTCTTGAATTCGGTTAGCGAGAACTTTATTGAGGATTTTTGCATCAATATTCATAAGGGAAATTGGTCTGAAGTTCTCTATCTTTGTTGGGTCTTTATGTGGTTTAGGTATCAGAGTAATTGTGGCTTCATAGAATGAGTTGGGTAGAGTACCTTCTGATTCTATTTTGTGGAATAGTTTGTGAAGAACTGGGATAGTGTGAAGAACTGGGATTAGATCTTCTTTGAAGGTTTGATAGAACTCTGAACTAAACCCATCTGGTCCTGGGCTTTTTTTGGTTGGGAGACTATTAATGACTGCTTCTATTTCTTTAGGGGATATGGGACTGTTTAGATCATTAACCTGATCTTGATTTAACTTTGGTACCTGGTATCTGTCTAGAAACTTGTCCATTTCATCCAGGTTCTCCAGTTTTGTTGAGTATAGCCTTTTGTAGAAGGATCTGATGGTGTTTTGGATTTCTTCAGGGTCTGTTGTTATGTCTCCCTTTTCATTTCTGATTTTGTTAATTAGAATACTTTCCCTATGCCCTCTAGTGAGTCTAGCTAAGGGTTTATCTATCTTGTTGATTTTCTCAAAGAACCAGCTCCTCGATTGGTTGATTCTTTGAATTGTTCTTCTTGTTTCCACTTGGTTGATTTCACCCCTGAGTTTGATTATTTCTTGCCATCTACTCCTCTTCGGTGAATTTGCTTCCTTTCGTTCTAGAGCTTTTAGGTGTGTTGTCAAGCTGCTAATGTGTGCTCTCTCTAGTTTCTTTTTGGAGACACTCAGAGCTAGGAGTTTTCCTCTTAGAAATGCTTTCAATGTGTCCCATAAGTTTAGGTATGTTGTGGCTTCATTTTCATTAAACTCCAGAAAGTCCTTAATTTCTTTCTTTATTCCTTCCTTGACCAAGGTATCATTGAGAAGAGTGTTGTTTAGTTTCCACGTGTGTGTTGGCTTTCTTTTTTCTTTTTTTTTTTTTGGTTTTTTTTTGTTTTTGTTTTTTTTTTTTTTTTTTTGGTTTTTCGAGACAGGGTTTCTCTTTATAGCTCTGGCTGTCCTGGAGCTCACTTTGTAGACCAGGCTGGCCTCGCACTCAGAAATCTGCCTGCCTCTGCCTCCCAAGTGCTGGGATTAAAGGCGTGCGCCACCACGCCCGGCTGTGTGTTGGCTTTCTATTATTTATTTTGTTATTGAAGATCAGTCTTAGTCCATGGTGATCTGATAGGATGCATGGGACAATTTCAATATTTTTGTATATGTTGAGGCTTGTTTTGTGACCAATTATGTGGTCAATTTTGGAGAAGGTACCGTGAGGTGCTGAGAAGAAGGTATGTCCTTTTGTTTTAGGATAAAATGTTCTGTAGATATCTGTCAGATCCATTTGTTTCATAACCTCTGTTAGTTTCACTGTGTCCCTGTTTAGTTTCTGCTTCCATGATCTGTCCATTGGTGAAAGTGGTGTGTTGAAGTCTCCCACTATTATTGTGTGAGGTGTAATGTGTGCTTTGAGCTTTACTAAAGTATCTTTAATGAATGTAGCTGCCCTTGTATTTGGAGCATAGATATTCAGAATTGATAATTCCTCTTGGAGGATTTTACCTTTGATGAGAATGAAGTGCCCTTCCTTGTCTTTTTTGATGACTTTGGGTTGGAAGTCAATCTTATCAGATATTATAATGGCTACTCCAGCTTGTTTCTTCCTACCATTTGCTTGGAAAATTGTTTTCCAGCCTTTCATTCTGAGGTAGTGTCTATGTTTTTCTCTGAGATGAGTTTCCTGTAAGCAGCAAAATGTTGGGTCCTGTTTCTGTAGCCAGTCTGTTAGTCTATGTCTTTTTATTGGGGAGTTGAGTCCATTGATATTAAGAGATATTAGGGAGAAGTAATTGTTGCTTCCTTTTATTTTTGTTGTTAGAGTTGGTGTTCTGTTCTTGTGGCTGTCTTCATTTAGTTTTGTTGAGGGATTACCTTCTTGCTTTTTCTAGGACATAGTTTCCGTCCTTGTATTGGTTTTTTTCTGTTATTGTCCTTTGAAGGGCTGGATTCATGGAAAGATAATGTGTAAATTTGGTTTTGTCGTGGAATACTTTGGTTTCTCCATTTATGGTAATTGAGAGTTTGGCTGGGTATAGTAGCCTGGGCTGGAAATTGTGTTCTCTTAGTTTCTGTATAACATCTGTCCAGGCCCTTCTGGCTTTCATAGTCTCTGGTGAAAAATCCGGTGTAATTCTGATAGGCTTGCCTTTATATGTTACTTGACCTTTTTCCCTTACTGCTTTTAGTATTCTATCTTTATTTAGTGCATTTGTTGTTCTGATTATTATGTGTCGGAAGGAATTTCTTTTCTGGTCCAGTCTATTTGGAGTTCTGTAAGCTTCTTGTATGTTCATGGGCATCTCTTTCTTTAGGTTTGGGAAGTTTTCTTCTATAATTTTGTTGAAGATATTTGCTGGTCCTTTGAGTTGAAAATCTTCATTCTCATCTACTCCTATTATCTGTAGGTTTGGTCTTCTCATTTTGTCCTGGATTTCCTGGATGTTTTGAGTTAGGATCTTTTTGGATTTTGTATTTTCTTTGATTGTTGTGCCGATGTTCTCTATGGAGTCTTCTGCACCTGAGATTCTCTCTTCCATCTCTTGTATTCTGTTGCTGATGCTCACATCTATGGTTCCAGATTTCTTTCCTAGGGTTTCTATCTCCAGAGTTGCCTCAATTTGGGTTTTCTTCATTGTCTCTACTTCCCTTTTTAGGTCTTGGATGGTTTTATTCAATTCCATCACCTGTTTGGTCTGGTTTTCCTGCAATTCTTTAAGGGATTTTTGTGCTTCCTCTTTAATGTCTTCTACCTGTTTAGCAGTGTTCTCCTGCAATTCTTTAAGGGATTTTTGTGCTTCCTCTTTAATGTCTTCTACCTGTTTAGCAGTGTTCTCCTGCAATTCTTTAAGGGATTTTTGTGCTTCCTCTTTAATGTCTTCTACCTGTTTAGCAGTGTTCTCCTGCAATTCTTTAAGTGATTTTTGTGCTTCCTCTTTAACGTCTTCTACCTGTTTAGCAGTGTTCTCCTGTATTTCTTTAAGTGTGTTATTAAAGTCCTTCTTGATGTCCTCTACCATCATCATGAGATATGCTTTTAGATCCGGGTCTAGCTTCTCCGGTGTGTTGGGGTGCCCTGGACTGGGCGAAGTGGGAGTGCTGGGTTCTGATGATGGTGAGTGGTCTTGGTTTCTGTTAATAAGATTATTACGTTTACCTTTCGCCATCTGGTAATCTCTGGGGTTAGTTGTTATCATTGTCACTGTTTAAAGATTGGAGCAGACGCTGTGTTCCACTCACCAGAAGTCTTAAGATCCTGTGGCGGGTGTCGTGGGTAGCTGGCGGGTGTCGTGGGTAGCTGGCGGGTGTCAGCTGATCCTGCGCCCTAGCTACCCCGGTGCTGGTCAGACCGGAAGAGGCTTGTGGCCCTACTCAGGCCGGTTTTCTGCCTCCCCAACCAAAGCAGTCTCAGGTCCCGAGAGATTGGACTGGAGCAGAAGCTGTGTTCCACCCACCAGAAGTCCCAAGATCCTGTGGCGGGTGTCGTGGGCAGCTGGCGGGTGTCAGCCGACCCTGCGCCCTAGCTACCCTGTTGGTGGTCAGACTGGAAGAGGCTTGTGGCCCTACTCAGGCCGGTTTTCTGCTTCCCTAACTAATGCAGTCTCAGGTCTTGCACACAATTGGATTGGAGCAGAAGCTGTGTTCCACTCACCAGAAGTCTTGAGATCCTGTGGCGGGTGTTGTGCGTAGCTGGCGAGTGTCAGCCGACCCTGCGCTCTAGCTACCCCGGTGCTGGTCAGACCAGAAGAGCGCTTATTTGTATTCTTTATTCAACCATAGGTTCAATGAAGTTTGAGACTAAATATGCGTTACTTATCCATATACTTTGGCATAGTGGCAAATCCTTTATTCTTAAAAAGATGAAAAGAAATAATAATATTGAAGAATAAGTAGTAATGAAGGAAGAGAAAGAGGAAAGAAGGGAGTGAGGAAAAACATAAACAACTACAAATTCTTTTCTTTCTCTTCCTCCCTTCCTTTCCTATTCATTCATTCATTCATTCATTCATTCGTTCGTTCGTTCATTTTTGAGGCAGAATATCTCTGTGTAGCCCTGGCTATGTCCTGGACTAGCTCTGTAGACCTAGGCTTAAGGAAAGGCTATGTGTGACTAGCCTACCAAGCAGTAGACACTCGTTGCTTCATTGCTTGGAAGAAAGGCTCTTGTTCATTCACAGCCTTGGGGGCAAGAATCCAAATTTACTTCAGAATTTCCAACCCAGTCCAGCTCAAAGCCAAGACAGGGCAACCTTTCCTGGTTCCAACTACTGCTGCCCCAAGTTGAGCTCAGACTCCCTTTCTCGTTCTCTAGCTTGAACAGTCACTAGACTTGGGGAGGAAGGGGCTGCACAGTTAGGTTCCAAAAATAGATTTATCAAGTGATTATAAATTATGATCATTCCTAGTCGAGCCCATAAAGACTTTTAAAAAACACTGTAGATCTCCATTTTCCTAAGTGACACAGAGGACAAGTGACATTTGCATTTGGTTACCTGCAGAACAAAGGATAAAAACTTGCCTTGAGTCGCTTGGCTAGAGGAAGAGAAGAAACAGCATCTCTGCTTTTTAAGTCAGACAGATATGAAGACATTGCCGACTCTTTAGCTTCCGGCTTTTGTGCAACTCCAATCTTACCTATGAAAAGAAAGCACAGGTTCTTCTCTGGTCACTTCTGTTGTTTAAGGCAGGATCTTGCTATGCAGCTCAATCTGGCCTTCAACTCACAATCTTCCTGTCTCAGCCTCCAAAGTACTGGATAAGACATTTGACCAGATGGCCAGTGAAACTTTAGATTTTTTTGTATTACAGTTGTTGGTAGAATTAAAAAACAAAACTAAACTAAATGTCTTTGAAATGTCAAATCTAACGTTTAGTTTTTTCATGTTGTTTTTCCCTACCACAAAGGAAAACTATTTGTAAAGTTATAAGTTGAATGATATAAGTATCATACATAGAAAATTAGCATATGATTATTATTCACTAAATACACTTCTTTTTAAAAATAGTTTTTATCCTTAATTGTGTGTGTGTGTGTGTGTGTGTGTGTGTGTGTGTGTACATGAGTGCAGGCACCCTTGGAGGCCAGAAGAGGGGGTCCCAGCCCCTGGAACTGAAGTTGTAGACCACTACTGTGGGTGACTGGAACTGGACTCAGCCCCTCTGCAAGGATTTTGAAATAATCCTAACAACACTCACAGCAGTCATGTCCACATGCGTGTTTATTTTTACAATGATGATGGCATTCTCTGTTACCAGGTTTTTTGCAGGTAGCTATTCCTAAATTAATGTAAGAAAGAAATCCATTTGTTATTATAAATATTACTATAAATTTAATACAAACACTTTCAGTCCATTCTTTTTTTACAAGGTAGTAGCAAGAATACAACTTTCACACTTTTTCAAATATTAACCTATACAGTTTTTTAAAAAAGATATTTCTAGTAACAGTCTCTGTCCCACTATCAAATTCACCCCAGCTTTTCATATGGAACATTTAGCCACCTATAAGCAGCTTTCAGCTTCTCTAATGTAAGTACAACCAAATACAGCAGAGTATCAACAACAAATTTTATCCTTATGGAAGTGAGAATGAAGACAGGGATTTTAAACTTTGTTCTGTACTTAAGGCTGAGCATTTGGAAAAAGCAAATCTCACAGCATTTTGAGGGCATCCTGATTGGTTAGGAAATAGGATGTCGTATAAACTTAGTGAATTATAAATAAATGCTTTAGGGACATAAAATTTGCTACAAGAATTCAAAGAAAGGAAAGAATACTTCCAGCTTGGTGTCTCTAAGCTATAACAAATGTATCCACATATATAATTTATTAATCACATATATTATATTGATATAAATTAATATATCTATATAAGTATATAAAATTAATATCTGACAATATGTGGGTTTTCTGTATTATTATTATTAATTATTATTATTACTATAGTACTAGAGATTGAACATAGGTTCTGTGCATGCTAAATTAGCACTGTACTACTGAGCTATACCCCAGCCTGCTTTTCATACCTTTTGTTTTGAAAAAGCATCTAAGTTGCCTGTGCTGGCCTTGAACACCTGAGCCTCCTGCCTCAGTTCCCTAACTAGAACTGCTACCAGGCCTGTCACATTTACTATGTTTTAAATATATTTTTCTTGGTTTTAGTTCTGACTAGTAACACTGAGGAGGGGATGATATGTTAATTGTCCTTAGAGGATAAAAGGGTCTAGACACAGGAAAGGGACAAGGAGAAAATATCCATATAGAGGTGACCGTGGGATAGAAGACTGTGGGCACAGTCTTTGCTGGAACACAAATGTTAAGTGACCTGGAATACTGCAGAGTGTTGAAGACATTTATAACCTTCCTTGGACTTTGTTTTTAGTGTCCTTGTTCAATCCTTTCAAGTCATGGCACAGTTAGACACTTAAAATCTATCTGTAGCAGTCTGGAGAAACTGATGAGGCGTCTCACTACAAAGGCAGGCGTCTGATTTCTTTGAGGACTGAGATGGTTGGTATGGTAGGTACTCTATGGTTTGGATATAAAATGTACCCCCAAGGCTTTGGTTTTGGCCCCTGACTGGTGACTGGTGCATGCAGGCTCTTGCTGTCCTCTCTGGACCAATTCATCTAGGGTTTTATAACCCAGCACCATCAAGAATGGCACTAGGACATGGGGTCTAGCTCCTCAAGCTTGGGCAGGGATTGCTTTGGAAGACTTATCTCATCCCTGGCTCCTACGTGTTTCTTTCTGCTCCTAGATAACATCAATAAGCAGCTCTGCCCAATCACACCCTGACCCCAATGCTCACTACCTCACAGGCCCAGAACCACTGCAGCCAGCTAACATGATCAAGCTAAAACTGCTGAGCTGAAATAAATCCTTCCTCAGTTAACTGTTTCAGGTGTTACAGCGACAAAATCTGCGTAGCAGTGTTGGCCACTTGTCTTGATGCTGTGACAAAACATCTGACAACTGGAGACAGACACCTCAGGAGTTAAGAGCATGAGCTGCCTTTCAGAGGACCCAAGCTCACAGAAGCCAGAGTGATTCACAACTGCCTGTAATTCTCACTCCAAGGAGATTCAATCCCTCTGTCCTCTGTGGGCACCTGCATTCAGGTTCACATACCCACACACAGAGCACATACACTTCCTGAAACCAGAAGGGTGTCTCCTATGTGACTGTAAATCCAGTCAAATTCACAGCGAAGATTAACTGTCACATACAAGTGCTGAGAGTATTAGTAATAATAATAAATCCTTGGCATCTGAGAGCAAATAGTTATACTACAGTGTTCTCAACTGAACACGACTTGGAAAATACAAACAACACTCAGATAAAGCCATTTTGTGACTATAGGAAAAGACAGAAAAAAATTCCGTGTAATTATTCTGAAACTAGAGATAAGAAAACTCTAAAAATCTAGAAAAATAATGGAACATCCCCATCTTCTGGCTAATACAGATGTCTACTATACTGTAAAAAAAATCTCTTTCCAAAATAAAGTGTTAAGGCCAGGTGTGTGTGAGTGTGTGTGTGTGTGTGTGTGTGTGTGTGTGAGTGTGTGTGTGTGTGAGTGTGTGTGTGTGTGTGTGTGGCCAAGAACAACTTCTTGGAGCTGGTTCTCTCCTACCACATGGATCCAGGGATCACTTAGATTGCACTTTGTCTCCAGTGTGTGCATCTAATCACAGACTTGCCTTCTCTGCAACTATTCTTGTTCTTTTCATCTATGGCCTATTATTACACTTATAGTAGCAAATTGATGCTTAATTTCTAGGAGGCTGCTATTATGTTTACATTTTGGTACTGTCCCATTGGTCTTCTATCCACTTGTGTTTGCTTTGAGGTTTTCCACATTCCACATTTTCCTCAACTATCTGGTCATCCTCAGTTGTCTTCTACTGTGTGTGTAAAAAACCTAACTCGTAGCAGATGCAGAGTACATGCTCAAACTACGGGCTTAATATATAGAAAATTGGAAGTGTCTAATCTCTGTGGTCAACTTCCAGAGCCTTTTCTCTCAAGCATTCTTCCTCTGGAGTTATGGTAGCTGTGCTGATTCTACCTGAAAGGGTCCATTTTACTCAGTTAGAGAAAACCTACTATTTAGGAGATGAGACGACTAGGAGGAAATGCCTTATATATTGTTCTTTTGTCATAAAGCTTCTTCATAAAGACTTTTGAGAGCTGTGTTTTGAAAAGCGGCCACAAGATGGTGCACCAGAACAGTGTATGCAACTGTGCTCCCCTTAGCAGAAATTAACAGGGGTCTAGAAACTTGACAGGAGCTCTGGGGACTCCGCAGTATTTCCTGGCAGGATTCCAAGGTCTCATCAGGAGTGAGGAGTGTATGCTCTCTGTATCGATGAAATATTGTTTAGCCTTTTTTTGTTGTTGTTTTTTGTTTATTTGTTTGTTTGTTTTTTTGAGACAGGGTTTCTCTGTATTGCTCTGGCTGTCCTGGAACTCACTCTGTAGACCAGGTTGCCTCTGCCTCCCAAGTGCTGGGATTAAAGGCGTGCGCCACCACCGCCCAGCTGTTTAGCTATCTCTTAAGTGCTGTTGATGGGTGGTGTAATTCATTCTGAAGCTCCTAGGCTGTGTTTTAGTTTGAACAGCCTTGTAGACGTGACAGTGAGGTAGTTTGTGAATCTCCTACTACTATTACTGTGTCAGGACCCATGTGACCTTTAATGTTATTACTCTTTACTTCAGGAAACTGTGGGCCCCAAGATTGAGTACATGTTGAGGTACACTGTGTGAAGGTGTGTCTCTGTGGTCTCAATTGTTAATTCTGTTCCAGCAGAGAGCTAAATGCTGGCAGAATCTTGGTATTGTTATTTTTATGGCCCATCACCTGGCTCATATTCTGTAAATACTTGTTCTTCCTCACCTGCCTAAGGCAGTCTAGAATTATATCTGATTAGCTGTAATAAAAACCTGATGGCCAATAGCTGGGCAGGCAGTGGAGGATGGATCTTCCAGGCAGAGAAAATAGAGGTGGGTGTGATGGTTTGTATATGTTCTGCCCAAGAAATAGCACTGTTAGAAGGTTTGGCCCTGAGAGGAGAGGTGTCTACCCCGCCTGAAAGAGCTTAGACAGAGCACCTGGGGAGACATCTTGGTTCCCAGATCCCTCAGAGACTAGTCTGTGCAGGTGAGAGTATGGACTACAGAAGCTACAAAGCTTTTGGGACAGGCCCTGTTTCGAGCGGTCATCTTCTGCCAGGAGGCAGGTCCAAACGCCAGATATCTGTGCACCTTCCCTATAAGAGGAGAGCTTGCCTGCAGAGAGTACTCTGACCACTGAAACTAAGGAGAGATCTAGTCTCCCAGGTCTGCTGATAGAGGCTAACAGAATCACAGGAGGAACAAGCTCCAACCAGAGACAACTATAACAACTAACTCCAGAGATTACCAGATGGCGAAAGGCAAACGCAAGAATCTTACTAACAGAAACCAAGACCACTCACCATCATCAGAACCCAGCACTCCCACCTCAGCCAGTCCTGGATTCCCCAACACACCCAAAAAGCTAGACCTGCATTTAAAAGCATATCTCATGATGATGGTAGAGGACATCAAGAAGGACTTTAATAACTCACTTAAAGAAATACAGGAGAACACTGCTAAAAAGGTAGAAGTTCTTAATAAAAAACAGGAAAACACAACCAAACAGGTGATGGAATTGAACAAAACTATACAAGACCTAAAAAGGGAAGTAGACACAATAAAGAAAACCCAAAGTGAGACAACACTGGAGATAGAAACCCTAGGAAAGAAATCTGAAACCATAGATGCGAACATCAGCAACAGAATTCAAGAGATGGAAGAGAGAATCTCAGGTGCAGAAGATTCCATAGAGAACATGGGCACAACAATCAAAGAAAATGCAAAATACAAAAAGATCCTAACTCAAAACATCCAGGAAATCCAGGACACAATGAGAAGACCAAACCTACAGATAATAGGAGTAGATGAGAATGAAGATTTTCAACTCAAAGGGCCAGCAAATATCTTCAACAAAATTATAGAAGAAAACTTCCCAAACCTAAAGAAAGAGATGCCCATGAACATAAAAGAAGCCAACAAAACTCCAAATAGACTGGACCAGAAAAGAAATCCCTCCTGACACATAATAATCAGAACAAAAAATGCACTAAATAAAGATAGAATATTAAAAGCAGTAAGGGAAAAGGGTCAAGTAACATATAAAGGCAGGCCTATCAGAATTACACCAGACTTTTCACCAGAGACTATGAAAGCCAGAAGATCCTGGACAGATGTTATACAGACACTAAGAGAACACAAATGTCATCCCAGGCTACTATATCCAGCCAAACTTTCAATTACGATAGATGGAGAAACCAAAGTATTCCATGACAAAAACAAATTCACACATTATCTTTCCACGAATCCAGCCCTTCAAAGGATAATAACAGAAAAAAAATGAATACAAGGATGGAAACTACACCCTAGAAAAAGCAAGAAAGTAATCCTTCAACAAACCTAAAAGAAGACAGCCACAAGAACAGAATGCCAACTCGAACAACAAAAATAAAAGGAAGCAACAATTACTTTTCCTTAATATCTCTTAATATCAATGGACTCATTCCCCAATAAAAAGACATAGACTAACAGACTGGCTACACAAACAGGACCCAACATTTTGCTGCTTACAGGAAACCCATCTCAGGGGAAAAGACAGACACTACCTCAGAGTGAAAGGCTGGAAAACAATTTTCCAAGCAAATGGTCTGAAGAAACAAGCTGGAGTAGCCATTCTAATATCGAATAAAATTGACTTCCAACCTAAAGTTATCAAAAAAGACAAGGAGGGGCACTTCATACTTATCAAAGGTAAAATCTTCCAAGAGAAACTCTCAATTCTGAATATCTATGCTCCAAATGCAAGGACAGCCACATTCATTAAAGACACTTTAGTAAAGCTCAAAGCACACATTGCACCTCACACAATAATAGTGGGAGACTTCAACACACCACTTTCATCAATGGACAGATTGTGGAAAGAGAAACTAATCAGGTACACAGTGAAACTAACAGAAGTGAAGAAACAAATGGATTAACAGATATCTAAAGAACATTTTATCCTAAAATCAAAGGATATACCTTCTTCTCAGCACCTCAAGGTACCTTCTCCAAAATTGACTATATAACTGGTCACAAAACAGGCCTCAACAGATACAAAAATATTGAAATTGTCCCATGCATCCTATCAAATCACCATGGACTAAGGCTGATCTTCAATAACAACATAAATAATAGAAAGTCAACATTCACATGGAAACTGAACAACACTCTCCTCAATGATACCTTGGACAAGGAAGGAATAAAGAAAGAAATTAAAGACTTTTTAGAGTTTAATGAAAATGAAGCCACAACATACCTAAACTTATGGGACACAATGAAAGCATTTCTAAGAGGAAAACTCATAGCTCTGAGTGCCTCCAAAAAGAAACTAGAGAGAGCACACACTAGCATCTTGACAACACACCTAAAAGCTCTAGAATAAAAGAAGGCAGGAAATAATAAAACTCAGGGCTGAAATCAACCAAGTGGAAACAAGAACGATTCAAAGAATCAACCAAACGAGGAGCTGGTTCTTTAAGAAAATTAACAAGATAGATAAATCCTTAGTCAGACTCACTAGAGGGCACAGGGACAGCATCCTAATTAGAAAAACCAGAAATGAAAAGGGAGACATAACAACAGATCCTGAAGAAATCCAAAACACCATCACATCCTTCTAGACAAGGCTATACTCGACAAAACTGGAAAACCTGGATGAAATGGACAAATTTCTTTTTTTTTTTTTATATTTTTATTACATATTTTCCTCAATTACATTTCCAATGCTATCCCAAAAGTCCCCCATAGCGCCCCCCACTTCCCTACCCACCCATTCCCATTCTTTTAGTCCTGGCATTCCCCTATATTGGGGCATATAAAGTTTGCAAGTCCAATGGGCCTCTCTTTCCATTGATGGCCGACTAGGCCATCTTTCGATACATATGCAGCTAGAGACAAGAGCTCCGGGGTTCTGGTTAGTACATCATGTTGTTCCAACAATAGGGTTGCAGATCCCTTTAGCTCCTTGGGTGCTTTCTCTAGCTTCTCCATTGGGAGCCCTGTGATACATCCAATAGCTGACTGTGAACATCCACTCCTGTGTTTGCTAGGCCCCGGCATCGTCTCACAAGAGACAGCTATATTTGGGTCCTTTCAGCAACATCTTGCTAGTGTATGCAATGGTGTCAGCGTTTAGAAGCTGATTATGGGACAGATCCCTGGATACAGCAGTCTCTAAATGGTCCATCCTTTCATCACAGCTACGAACTTTGTCTCTGTAACTCCTTCCCTGGGTGTTTTGTTCCCAATTCTAAGAAGGTGCACAGTGTCCACACTTTGGTCTTCATTCTTCTTGAGTTTCATGCGTTTATCAAATTGTATCTTATATCTTGGGTATCCTAAGTTTTGGGCTAATATCCACTTATCAATGAATACATATTGTGTGAGTTCTTTTGTGATTGTGTTACTTCACTCAAGATGATGCCCTCCAGGTCCATCCATTTGGCTAGGAATTTCATAAATTCATTCTTTTTAATAGCTGAGTAGTACTCCATTGTGTAAATGTACCATAATTTCTGTATCCATTCCTCTGTTGAGGGACATCTGGGTTCTTTCCAGCTTCTGGCTATTATAAATAGGGCTGCTATGAACATAGTGGAGCATGTGTCCTTTTTACCGGTTGGGACATCTTCTGGATATATGCCCAGGAGAGGTATTGCTGGATCCTCCGGTAGTACTATGTCCAATTTTCTGAGGAACCGCCAAACTGATTTCGAGAGTGGTTGTACCAGCTTGCAATCCCACCAACAATGAAGGAGTGTTCCTCTTTCTCCACATCCTTGCCAGCATCTGTTGTCACCTGAATTTTTGATCTTAGCCATTCTGACTGGTGTGATGTGGAATCTCAGGGTTGTTTTGAGTTGCATTTCCCTGATGATTAGGGATGTTGAACAAAACTGGAAAACCTGGATGAAATGGACAAATTTCTAGACAGATACCAGGAACCAAAGTTAAATCAGGATCAGAGTAATGACCTAAACAGTCCTATATCCCCTAAAGAAATAGAAGCAGTCATTAATAGTCTCCCTACCAAAAAAATCCCAGGACCAGATGGGTTTAGTGCAAAGTTCTATCAGACCTTTAAAGAAGATCTAATTCCAGTTCTTCACAAACTATTCCCAAAAATAGAAACAGAAAGTACTCTACCTAATTCATTCTATGAAGCCACAATTACTCTGATACCTAAACCACAGAAAGACCTAACAAAGATAGAGAACTTCAGACCAATTTCCCTTATGAATATCGATGCAAAAGTACTCAATAAAATTCTTGCTAACTGAATCCAAGAACACATCAAAACCATCATCCATCCTGACCAAGTAGGTTTCATTCCAGGGATGCAGGGATGGTTTAATATTCGGAAATTCATCAACATAATCCACTATATAAACAAACTCAAAGACAAAAACCACATGATCATCTCGTTAGATACTGAGAAAGCATTTGACAAAATCCAACACCCATTCATGATAAAAGTCTTGGAAAGATCAGGAATTCAAAGTCCATACCTAAACATGATAAAAGCAATCTACAGCAGGCCAGTAGCCAACATCAAAGTAAATGGTGAGAAGCTGGAAGCAATCCCACTAAAATCAGGGACTAGACAAGAATGCCCACTTTCTCCTTACCTATTCAACATTGTACTTGAAGTCCTAGCCAGAGCAATTCAATAACAAAAGGAGATCAAGGGAATACAAATTGGAAAGGGAGAAGTCAAAATATCACTATTTGCAGATGATATGATAGTATATATAAGTGACCCTAAAAATTCCACCGGAGAACTCCTAAACCTGATAAACAGCTTCAGTGAAGTAGCTGGATATGAAATTAACTCAAGCAAGTCAATGGCCTTTCTGTACACAAAGGATAAACAGGCAGAGAAAGAAATTAGGGAAGTAACAACCTTCACAATAATCACAAATAATATAAAATACCTTGGCATGACTCTAACTAAGGAAGTGAAAGATCTGTATGATAAGAACTTCACGTCTCTGAAGAAAAGAAGATCTCCAAAGATGGAAAGATCTCCCATGCTCATGGATTGGCAGGATCAATATAGTAAAAATGGCTATCTTGCCAAAAGCAATCTACAGATTCAATGCAATCCCCATCAAAATTCCAACTCAATTCTTCAATGAATTAGAAAGGGCAATGTGCAAATTCATCTGGAATAACAAAAAACCTAGGATAGCAAAAACTCTTCTCAAGGATAAAAGAACCTCTGGTGGAATCACCATGCCTGACCTAAAGCTTTACTACAGAGCAATTGTGATAAAAAACTGCATGGTACTGGTATACTGACAGACAAGTAGATCAATGGAATAGAATTGAAGACCCAGAAATGAACCCACTCACCTATGGTCACTTGATCTTCGACAAGGTAGCTAAAACCATCCAGTGGAAAAAAGACAGCATTTTCAACAAATGGTGCTGGCACAACTGGCTGTTATCATGTAGAAGAATGCGAATTGATCCATTCCTATCTCCTTGTACTAAGGTCAAATCTAAGTGGATCAAGGAACTCCACATAAAACCAGAGACAGTGAAACTTATAGAGAGGAGAAAGTAGGGAAAAGCCTTGAAGATATGGGCACAGGGGAAAAATTCCTGAATAGAACAGCAATGGCTTGTGCTATAAGATCGAGAATCGACAAATGGGACCTCATAAATTGCAAAGCTTCTACAAGGCAAAAGACACTGTCAATAAGAGAAAAAGGCCACCAACATATTGGGAAAGGATCTTTACCAATTCTAAATCAGAGAGGGGACTAATATCCAATATATATAAAGACTCAAGAAAGTGGACTCCAGAAAATCAAATAACCCCGTTAAAAAATGGGGCTCAGAGCTGAACAAAGAATTCTCACCTGAGGAATACCGAATGGCTGAGAAGCACCTGAAAAAATGTTCAACATCCTTAATCATCAGGGAAATGCAAGTCAAAACAACCCTGAGATTCCATCTCACACCAGTCAGAATGGCTAAGATAAAAAATTCAGGTGACAGCAGATGCTGATGAGGATGTGGAAAAAGAGGAATACTCCTCCATTGTTGGTGGGATTGCAAGCTTGTACAACCACTCTGGAAATAAGTCTGGTGGTTCCTCAGAAAATTGGACATAGTACTACTGAAGGATCCTGAAATACTTCTCCTGGGCATATATCCAGAAGATGTTCCAACTGGTAAGAAGGACACATGCTCCACTATGTTCATAGCAGCCCTATTTATAATAGCCAGAAGCTGGAAAGAACCCAGATGTCCCTCAACAGAGGATGGATACAGAAAATGTGGTACATTTACACAATGGAGTACTACTCAGCTATTAAAAGGAATGAATTTATGAAATTCCTAGGCAAATGGATGGACCTGGAGGGCATCATCCTGAGTGAGGGAACCCAATCCCAAAAGAACTCACATGATATGTACTCACTGATAAGTGGATATTAGCCCAGAAACTTAGAATATCCAAGATACAAGATTCAATTTGCAAAACACATGAAACTCAAGAAGAACGAAGACCAAAGTATGCACTTTGCCTCTTCTTAGAATTGGGAACAAAATACCCATGGAAGGAGTGACAGAGACAAAGTTTGGAGCTGAGACGAAAGATGAACCATCCAGAGACTGCTGCACCCGGGGATCCATCCCATAATCAGCATCCAAACGCTGACACCATTGCATACACTAGCAAGATTTTGCTGAAAGGACCCTGATATAGCTGTCTCTTGTGAGGCTATGCTGGTGCCTGGCAAACACAGAAGTGGATGCTCACAGTCAGCTACTGGATGGAACACAGGGCCCCCAATGGAGGAGCTAGAGAAAGTACCCAAGGAGCTAAAGGGGTCTGCAACCCTATAGGTGGAACAACAACATGCACTAACCAGTACCCCCCAGAGCTCATGTCTGTAGCTGCATATGTAGCAGAAGATGGCCTAGTTGGCCATCATTGGGAAAAGAGGCCCCTTGGTCTTACAGACTTTATATGCCTCAGTACAGGGCCAAGAAGTGGGAGTGGGTGGGGAGAGGGTATGGGGGACTTTTGGGATAGCATTTGAAATGTAAATGAAGAAAATAGCTAATTTAAAAAAAGGTTTGGCCCTGTTGCAGTAGGTGTGTTACTGTGGGTGTGGGCTTTAAGACCCTCAACCTAGTGGCCTGGAAGCCAGTATTCTGCTAGCAGAATGAAGATGTAGAACTCTCAGCTCCTCCTGCACCATGCCTGCCTGGATGCTGCCATGTTCTCTCCTTGATGATAATGTGCTGACCCTCTGAACCTGTAAGCCAGACCCAATTAAATGTGCTCATAAGAGGTGCTTGGTTATGATGTCTGTTCACCAGCAGTGAAGCCCTAAGACAGTGGAAGATTCAGTCAGTAAACAGGAACCAAAGCAGAACACAAGAGGTAGACCTGGCCACATGGTGGGATGTAATACCAGGATTGGGTTAGTCAGTCAGGAGACTGCCCAGCAAAAGGCCTAAGCTTTAAAATATAATAAGCCTCTGTATCATCATATCACTAAAAGTACATAGATATTTGCAATGCTTATAACCTCTGGATGAATGGTTTCCTTTATTAATATGTGGTTCATGTTTTTCTGAGTAGTTTTTATTTGAAGTCTACTTATCAATGTGAGAATGATTATACCAGCATGCTTTTGGCTTCTATTTGCTTGGTGAGCAATAGACTCTAAATTTATTTGGTTGTCTTTTCTAGTTATACGAGTTTCTTTGGAGAAAAGGGATAATTAGATCTTGCTTTAAATATAGTTAGTCCTTGTGATGGCTAATCTCAGTTATCAACTTGACACACCAGAGAAGAGAGAATCTCAACAAAGAAACTGTCTCTATTTGAGTAGGCTGTGGGTATGTCAGGGAGGACATTTTCTTGGTTGTCAATTGATATAATAGGGCCCAGCCCACTGTGGGCAGCACCATACTTAAGCAGGTGGGGCTAGGTATGTAAAAAAGGTAGCTGAGTGGAAATCTTGGAAGTGAGCAAGATTTCCAGTAATCAAAATTCCCCTATGGCCTTTGTTTTAGTTCAAGTCTTCAGGTTCTTGCCTCAATCTTCTGCCTTGCTCTCCCAGCTGATGGACTGTATGTAGCCTGTAAGCCAATAACACTTCCCTTGCCCAGGTTTCTTTTGGTTAGTGTTTTACTATAGCAACAGAGAATAAACTAGGACAGGCTGTGTCTTTTCACTGATAAGTGAAGTGCATTTTTATTCAAGGTGCTGATGATGGCTTTTGCTGTGTTTTATTTTGGTTTTGAGTCTTTCATTTCTACAAACCATTTTGAAGCATTTCAATTAGTGAAGGGTTAGCTATTACTGATGACTCTATTGGTTGTTGTTCTGGTTGGCTGGCTTATTGGTAATTCTTTTCTTCCTCCCCTGGTAGTATTGGATGCTTGCTGGTTTGCTGTATTGAGCATGATTAAGTCCCTGTCAGTCCCTGCGGGTCGTCTGTCTTCATATGAAGGGTGTTCTTTCCTGTGTTCTAGTAGGAGAGTCAGTCTGTCTTCTTCCTCCATATATACTATTCTTTTCAGAATATTTCTGTATTTTTGGCTTAGTCCGAATAAGTTGCCTTAGCTTGCTTGTCTGAAATATTCCTATTTCTCCTTGATTTTAATAGCATACTTTGTTGAGTATAACTCTTGATAGTTATTTACTCTCAGGACTTGACTTGTATCGTTTTCTGCCTTCCTGGCTCAATATTTAAGGTTGCAGATGACAGATGTGAATGTTATTCTGATGTTTTTGCCTCTCTGTTTCTCCCTTACAGTTGTTTGTATTGTTTGTTTTTATTTTTGACATTTTGACTATGATAAATCATAAGGTTCTCTTTTGGTCAAATCTATTTGGGGTTCCAAATGCTTCCTTTGTTTAATTATTTCTCTTTGTAGAGTCTCAGCTATAATTTCATTAATAGGTTGTCTAAATTGTTTGACATGACTTATCCTGTAGGTTTAGTCTCCTGAATGTTTCTTGGAAGTGCTGGTCATGTTCAACCTTGTTCTCCACCACTGAGGCTTGCTCTTCAGATTGGTCTTGTCCAGCGGGTGGATTCTGCTGAGCTTCTGTTTGTTTCCATTTCTAGAATGTTTTTTAAACATCTCAGTTTCCTTGCTGATTTTCCCTCCATGTCACTGACTCTTTCATCGACTTTGGTAACTTTGTTGTCTAGGTGTTAAACTGATTTTAACTTCCTTGGCTGGGTCTTGAACTATGTTCCTTCCCTGATTACTTGAGTCCTCAGTCACTGATGTTCAGCCCCTCACCTTTCCCTGTGGTACTGAGCAGCATCAGCATGCAGGGTGTTATAATGGAATGCTACCTCACATTTCTAAAGTTTCTTTGTTGCACTTTGCGGATCTCCTGGAGTTTATGTGTCCTCTCATTTGTGATCCCCCTTCTCATTTGTTTTAAGGTGACTGACTATTCTTGGTTGGGTTGTCTTCACTTGGAATTATGTTCAGGGGAACACTTGACCAAAGTAGCAATTTTGATGGTTTGCCTGCAGTCCCAGTATTAGCTTAGTTCTGCCATCAGGATATGGCTGTGATGCACGAAGCTCCTCCCTACTGTGGCACTATGAGAGAACTACTGAAATGACTAGAGGCAAGCCAAAAGGATTAAGGAGCCACCCTGTACATTTTGGTAATACCAAGATGTACAGAATACATTATCTTATTATCTTATATAATATCTTATATAGCATATGAGACAGTAATTCCAACATCAACTCAGTAATGTATGACATTAGTTTTTGTGTGTACAGTATAGCTTGAAAAATATTTATTGTTTACAGACTTACTTACAGTTTTGCTTCAGAATATAAAAAGAGAAAACTGAAACAAGGTATTGGGTACATAGTAAAAGCTATAAGTTGATTCTTGTTTAAGGAAGCTAGTGAGTACTAGAATCATTACACACTTCTGTCTACATCAGTGTATGCTTAAAATCACTCATAATACAAAATTAAAGAAAAAGTTCACTTTCGCTCTGCTCTGCTTTATCAAGTCTGTGGATTCCCACACATCACTGTTCTTTTCTAGACATTGGCCCTAGAAGTGAAGTACACATGAAGAGGAATAATGCATACAAAAACTAATCAAATAATTTGTTACCCAACTATCACCCTATTTTGAAAAATATGAATCATAAAAGAGAATTCCTAGTATATATTATTAGTGTAATATGTTGTTATTATTATATGAAACCTAAATATGTAGTTCTAGAGAGCAGCCATTTGAATGAAGTTATCCTGAAGTAACACTCCTCCCTGGTCATATTGATGTTCTAATAGAAATTAGAAATTAATAGTTCTATTTACCTTTACTGGATCCTGTTGCAGTGGCTCTACCTGAGTAGTCAGAATGAGAAATATCTGTTTCTGAGCTTCTTTCCATAACTGTTTCATTTACAAACTTCCTGGGTCCGAAATAAAAGACTGTAAATTTCTGGTGAATATCAAGACCAACTAGAAAGAGAAAAAGATATATGCAAATGCTTATTAAAATCATATTAAGTCCTTACACAAGGCTATTTCTTTTTATATCTCATATGGTTGTAGCACTAGAGCTAAGAAGTACAGAAAATTAAAATGTTTTGAAAAGATTAAAATATGACAAATGAAAAGGTACACATCTACCTTATTAAAAGTTAAAATTCTATAACTGAAATTTAACTGTCTTAGAAAACAATGGTTTCTAAGTAAACAATCAGAACTGAATTATGCTATCTACATATGTGAACATATATGTGCTCATTCATCCTAAGTATATCATTATTCTGTACCAGCAAGCATAAAGGAAATGATTCTTAAATGCTGTCACACTTTTATATTGATATCACCATTATTTCAACTAACTCACCATAATCAGAACTGATTAGATTTATGCTGAGATCTTCTGATATAAGAGCTCTCTTCACATCAATTTTTTTAACCCAATTTCCACTTTTTAACAAGACAGAATCCCTAAAAAAAAAACAGTAATGTATAATTTAATATGATCCAAACACTAGATGAACTAATATATTGATTTCAAGGACTAGTTTTTCTTAAGATAGATCCTGAATAGTAGTAGACAATTACTAAAATTATTTTCATCAAATTCTGAGAGGAAAAATAATGTGTCATTGGAGATTTTTTTTGTTTGTTTGTCTCTTCAAGCTTGCTATGTAGCTATGTCTCCTCAAACTTGCTTTATAACTAAGAATGACCTGGAACTCCTGAGCCTCCACCTCCCAAGTGCTGGGATTATAGGCATGTTCAACCACAAATGACAGTGGAACTACCTTGACCCAAATTATTTTACCAATAGTTGATCCCAAGTTACACTGACTCATGAGGTCAAATAGAAAAATATAGTTGTTATCAGTAAGGCATGAGTTGTTTCTAAATCAATGCCACTTAAGTGTAATTGTGTACAATCACTTCAACAATCTTTTAAGTTGAATTTTAAATAGTTTACATCTGGTGTTGACACAAGACAAACAAGAGGAAACTTATTACTGAACTGAGCTCAAGTCCCCAGAAATAAGGATTTATACTGCGGCATGTTCCAAGTGTACCAGAGTTAGTTGAAGAGCAGTTCCTGTGAGAAGAATGTCCTGCTGTTCAGCTCTTTTAGAAATCTTGCATGCATCCTCCTGTATCCTGGCAAGTAGGAGAGCCTGGATTTATAGTCTCTGCCATTCCCAAACTTAGTACTGTAGTAGCAGTGAGTGCAGGCTCTGGCATGAGAACACTTAGGGTCAATCTAGATTTGTTACCAACTAGCTACTAGATGCTGGCATATGTGACTTAAATGTTTGTTTCAATGTTCTCATCTAAAAAAAATGTGAATTACGATGCACCTATGTCATACAAATGCTAAGCAATTAAGTATTTGGAGCCTATTAATACTAAAAAAGGATTAGCAACCAAAGAATCTACTTATGACATTCTGAGGGAGAAAACTATCTAAAAACAGCTGAAGAGAAACTTATGAAATGGCACACTAGAGGACTAGGCACATGGAGAGATCTTTCCTCTATGGTTGATCTGATTGCCTGTATTCTGTAGTGGAATAATGCTGTAATACTGTAATTGAGTTACTGTAGCTGTTTACATGTTAATTTGGAGAGAGGGGTTATATTCTGAGTTGATAGAAGACTGTATTCAAGGAATAGTAAGGCCATAAAGGAAGAAAAAGGCAGCAGAGTCAGAAAGTCCCCAGAGTCCATTTGTTCTCTTGTAACAATTCCCTCCATGGTGACAGACTTTATAATTTCTTCATTTGATTCTAAACAGAAAGACCTAAAGTAACACACCCAAAGTTAGTATTGTTCTTCCTTCTCTTGAGGAACACTTGCCCCACTGTTACACCAGGAAACTGTAATTTAATTGATTTGTGGTGATCTAATTACTATATCTTCTAGTAATAATTTTAAGTGCAATATATTTAAAAATAAAGTCAAGTAGCTATTCCATAATTACTCACATAATTTTGTGCTTAAAAATGACCTGGTTATCTGCATCGCCTATGATTAAGGTGGCATAGTGAAAGTCTGGTGCTGTTCTTTTAGTTTGCAGCTGCTCAAAGTTTCTTAATATAATGGTCACCAGTATTTCTGCCTTGATATCACTGTATCTTGCAATCTTCAAAAAACAGAATAAGTATTAAATGTTTTAAAGTAATCTCACTGTTCACACTCTGCTGTAATTGTAGTAATGGAAGGCTTTACTTTTAAAAAGACAGTCAGAATATTCACCTGCTCCACCTCAAGCTCATACTTCGGCAGATACGTTACAGCTTCCTTTATCTGGGTCCCAAATGGTGGGTGTCTATTTAAAATCTAAACATATTTACATCATTATACTCTTATCACAAACACTTAAAACTCTTAATGAAATATTTCTTAGACTTCACAGGTTTAATATAAGGTTTCTCACCCCAAACCTCTGTAATTGAAATACTTATGACTATGGAAGAAGAAAATATTTTTGTGTGTGCTTTATATGTTCATGTATGTACATATGTAGGTGTCTGTGTGTGGTGAGGAGACCAGCAATCAACACTGGGTGTATTCCTCAGTTGCTCATCACCTTTTCTCAGTAGGCAGGCTGCACTCAGTGCCCACTGACTGCACTGGACCACATGACCACCACACCCGGATCTTCCTGCTTTCACCTCTAAGAGCTGGAGTTATGGGCATGTGACTCTGGGTTTAGTTTCTGACATGGGTGCTAGGCTCTGAACTCGGATCCTCAGGCTTGTGTAGCATGGAATTTACTGACTGAGTCATCTCTCACATCCAAACAAATAGTTTTTAATAGAAATGAAGACATTATACACTGGGGTTTGGAATTTAAATAGAATTCAGTAATGCTGGGAACACAGAATATACTACATACCAGTTCAAGTTCTCTTGCATTTGCTTCTTCTATTTTTTTAAAAGAAGTTAAGCCTGCATTTACCATGGTATTTGACAATGATATGCCTATGGAAAATCAATGAAAGGGCAATTTTTAAGCTGTTTTAAATGAAATCTGAATAAGCACTTAGCAACTACATTAGTAAATACTTCTTTTAGCTGGAGATGTAGGTTGGTGATAGAACTTACCTAGCACACACAAGAGCCTAGTGTCAATCCCCAGGGCTGCAAAATTTAGTTGCAAATCAACCCCTTTAAAAAGATTCAGTCAAACATCTAATGGCTGTGGTTTGTACATTGTTGAGTGTGTCTGCCTCACTGTGTCAGTGCTGAGCAGGTGGAGGACTCTGAAGGTGGGTCCTGTGGGAAGTCACTAGGACTCTGGTTCTACCTTCCTAAGTAGATTAGTGCTAATGTTCTGGAACTGCTTGGGGCTGCCCAAAGAAGTGGGCTCTTGCAGAGAGAGCAATGCAGGCATCTCCCCCAACCTTGCTTCCTATCTCTCCATGTGATCTCCAAGAAGACTTTCACTAGTGAGAACCAGATGATAGTACCATGCCCTTGAAAGTGCAAAAGAGCAAGATGAATTACTTCATTCACTTAAAACTTTCCAGCTTCCAATGCATTGTTATAGTAACATAAAGTTGACTAACAACTTAATTTATATTTAGAATTCTGACTTTTAATAGAATTTATGTGTTTTATAAAAGAAACAAAATCTCCCTGATCTACATAATTCAACCCTCAGTTTTATTACACATAAAGTATGACACTCCTATTTCCTTACTCAAATTTTCAGCTATTCTTGGAAGATTCTCATACTCATTCTTTTTTTTAATTTTTAATATTTTTATTACATATTTTCCTCAATTACATTTCCAATGCTATCCCAAAAGTCCCCCATAGCGCCCCCCACTTCCCTACCCACCCATTCCCATTCTTTTGGCCCTGGCATTCCCCTATATTGGGGCATATAAAGTTTGCAAGTCCAATGGGCCTCTCTTTCCAGTGATGGCCGACTAGGCCATCTTTCGATACATATGCAGCTAGAGACAAGAGCTCCGGGGTACTGGTTAGTACATCATGTTGTTCCAACAATAGGATTGCAGTCATTCTTAAGACACAGTCATGTCAGTGGTGAAAGGTGCGACCAAGCCTGAAAACCTCACTTTGATTCCTGGGACCCACATGGTAGAAGGAGAAAACCAACTCCATCAAGTTGCCCTCTGACCTCCATGTCACAAACATACTCACATACACACTTAAATAAATAAATGTTATAATTTGTAAAAATACTGCCTCTAGCATTTACAACTCCTTAATGTTCATTTCTAATCATTGTAAGCACCAATAGACAAATACATTCATACCTGAATTTTAAACAAAGGCGGCATGATTTAAGATGGATCTATTCGTGAAGCTATGAATTTCTGAGCTTGTCTGAAATAAAGTGGGCTGTTTCTGCACCTAGCCTAGAGAGCCATGGTTTATAACTCAGCCTAGCACTTCCCATGCATTTACAATGAAATGGCAACTTTGTTTCTGCAGCTGAATTCTCTTAACTGCATGACTGACCCACATAACTGCTTCCATTTAGTGTCCTGCCCCTCGCCTCTTACTGAGTGTTCCTCAGTCCCATTTGCTATTCTTTTGTTTATTTATTTTATTTTGTTCATTTTACCTTTGGATTACTTTTTTTGCTTATGCTTTCAGAAACTATAATTTAAAATTCATACCCTCTTATGATAAATTTATGCAAATCCTGTTTAAAGAATACTTTAAGAATTGTGTGATTCCAAAACATGACCTACTTTTCTAAGATATGAATTACTGATGAAGGTGTAACAGACATCTGGTTCTTTACCTCTTGGGAGTCTCTCTTATTCATTCTTGAATCATACCTTCTAATCATAAATACTTGCTTAATATTCCTTTGTTTCAATCAAATCTATTTCTAATTTTTTATTTTATTTTGTTTAAACCACTATTGAAGTCAAGTTTTATTATCTTGTATTTCTCATGATTCTTGGTAGGAACTTAGATTTTATCTTCTGTTTAGATTCTCTCAAGTTTGGTTTTTAGACTTACTTCCTCTTTTTATGTTCAGTGGTGATGAGTACTATGTGAAAGCTGATTGGTGTTTCATAAATCTGGGAAAGACAGAATACAACAGACACCCAGGCTAACACTACTCTAGAAGGGGGGAAAAAAAAAAAAGCAACCTGAGTAGAAAAAACTTATCAGATGCCATTTAACTAACTTCAAATCTTTCAGTAAGATGCTATTTTCTGACATTTAGTTTGCTAGGCCTTCAGTGTGATGGCTAATCTTCACTGTTAATTTGACTAGATCAAGAATCACCTAGGAAGAGCTGAGCAACACCCTGTCGGGTGAGAGCAGAGCTGGCTGCTCTTCCAGATGACAAGGTTTCAATTCCCAGCACCCACTTGGCTGCTCACAACCATCTGTAACTCCAGTGCCAGGGGAGCCAACACTCTCCTCTACCTGCAGGGGGCACTGCATGCGTGTGGTACACAGACACACACAGGAAAAACCTCCCCAAACACTCAAAACAATATAAAAACCCAAACCAAACCAAAACACCTAGAAAACACATCTATGGGTGTGTCTGTGATGGTAATTCCAGAGAGGCTTAACTGATGAAGGAAGACCCACTCTGAATGTAGGTGGTACTGTCACATAGGCCACTGAATAAAAAAAAAAAAAAAAAAAAGCAGGCCAGGCACCAGCATTCAATATCTTTCTCGTTTCCTGACTGCAGATGTTATGTGAGCAACCACACCACACTCTGCAGTCATGCCTTGCCCACTACAAAGGTGTTTATCTATGATACCGTGAGCTACAATAAAGTCTCCTTTCTTAAGTTGCTATTGTCAGTTATTTTGACACAGCAACGAAATAAGTAGCTAATACAGTGAACTTTTCCAATAGGAATTTCTACTAGATTTTGATTTTATTAGCTAATCCCACCATTATCCCAGATCCCAGAACTTTTTGGCCAGCTCTGCTACCCCCACTGACTTTGAATTTCACAGAAATTAAAAAGTAGAACTTGTGGAGCATGGTAGCTTAGAGTTTTAATCCCAGCACTAAAGAGGCAGGAAGATCTCTGTGAGTTTGAGGCCAGTAATAAGCCAGCCAGAGAAACAGACAGACAGAGAGACAGAGACAGGGACAGGGACAGGGACAGACAAAGACAGACAGACAGACAGACAGACAGACAGAGACACAGAGAGATTTTAAAAATCTGCTTGAGATCTTTGTTCAAAAAAAGTTCAAAAACCCAAAGAAAGTCATGGTTAAAGGGATGGCTCAGCAGCTAAGAGCCACTCTTCAAAGGACTGAGTTTGGTTCCCAGAACCCATGCTGGGCAGCTCATAGCTCCTTGTAACTCCAGTTCTAGGGCACCTGACCCTATATGTACTCCCCTCTGTAATCTGTGGGCGCCTGCGCACACCTGGCATGCATACATTAAAAATACTTATGATAAATATTAGTTTTAAAAAACCTGAGATAAGCTGGGCGTGGTGGCGCACGCCTTTAATCCCAGCACTTGGGAGGCAGAGGCAGGCGGATTTCTGAGTTCCAGGCCAGCCTGGTCTACAAAGTGAGTTCCAGGACAGCCAGGGCTATACAGAGAAACCCTGTCTCAGAAAAAAAAAAAAAAAAAAAAAAAAAAAAAGCAAAAAAAAAAAAAAACCTGAGATAGTGAATGCTTGTGATTTCAACTCCCAGATTTTGTGATCCCCAGGAGGATCACAAATTCCCCAAAGCAGACTTAGCTACATAGCTGGATCCTATTGTAAAAACAGAAGAGACAAAAGGGTTGTGGAATACTCATGCAGCTTTTACAAGGACCTAGGTCTGATGTTTAGCACTTTAAAACAAACAAACCCAAAACAACCAAATGGTAATCCCTAAAGATCCATCACATAATTTTTTGTTTGGTTAGGTGGTTTTGTTTGTTTGTTTGTTTTGTTTTGTTTGTTTGTTTGTTTTACGGTTTTGTTTTTTAGGATCTTTGGAGACAAGGTTACTCTGGGTAGCCCTGGCTGTCCTGGAACTCACTTTGTAAATCAAGATGGCCTCAAACTCAGAGATTTGTCTACCTCTGCCTCTAAGTGCTAGGATTAAGTGCTAGGCATGTGTCGCCATGAACAGCTGTTTGCCTAGTTTTGAGACAGGATCTCATATATTAATAGTTCAGACTGTCCTTAAACTTACTACCATAATAAATATTGGCCTTGAACTCCTAGTCCTTAGTCCTCTGTATCCTGAGTGCTGGGATTATAGGAGGGCATCAACACAACCAGCTTCCATTATGCATACTTTTTAATGTTCTCAAGACACACATATAAGACAAAACTAATGAGGCTATTGATCTTGGCATTATTTAGGAAGTACGGTCACAAAGTCAAGATAAGAAACTGGAAAAAAAATACCAGAATTCTTCAGTCTGGGTTCAGTTTGTAGGGCATGTTGCAGTATTTTAGGGCATGCCCTGCATTTCGTCCTATCAGAAAGTAGTCAGGAGCAGCCTCTGTCTCCAGAGTGCTATGACAGACACTAATAGCTTGCTATTACTAAAAACAGAATTAAGATACAAATAAACGAATTAATTTTCTATCATACACAAGATCCTAGGTCTGATCTTAATAGTTTTATATCTTGTCATTAAGGACACATTAATTATTAATTATAGTAGTAAGAGATAATAATCCAGTCATCTAGTTATCAAAACAAAACTGTCAATATAAAAACAATTTTCACAACGCAAATTTTAAAATTAGTTTTTGTAATGAAATTTTCCCCTAATTGGCTAAAATAATAAATACAAGAAGCCAAACACTGGGCAAGAAGGAGGTAGGACTTCTTGGTATAAGAGAGGAAGAGGGAAGGCAGGAGGAGGGAACTTTATTTTGGTCGGTGGGAGCAAGGCAGACACAATGTAGACCTGGGCCGGAAGATTTCTAACATAGAATAGTTGGGGAATTTAGGATGCTAGGTTCTGTGCCCAATGACTGTGTTATCTGTTGATTTTAAACTAAGATTGTCTGGTGTTTTCCTTCCGTGATGATTCAATTGAGCTCCAAGGAAAGGTAACCAAGGCAGAGCATGGGTTTCTGAGAAGTACACCCCTGTGGGGAAGAGTGATTTCGGAGCTCTGGAGAGGCAGAGCCTGCTAAGGTGGGACAGGCTTTAGCAAAAGGGAAACATGGGGTCTGGGAACTGACTGAGATGGCTGGCCAGTGCCTAGCTGGCAATAGCGTGGATTGTTTTTAATATTACACGCTACAAGATTTCTCATGTATTTTTGTATTTGGTTTAATCGTTCCATTTATGTATAATAACCAATTGTTTTGCATCGCTTATATATTTGTGTATGTGTGTGTAGAACACACATATAGAGGTCAGAGGAGTAAGTTCTATCTTCGCACCATGTGGCTTTGAAGGACTGAACTCAGGTCATAAGGCATGGCAGCAAGCCCTTTTACCCACAGAGCCACCTCATCAGCCCTCTCTCAGGATTAATCATGAAAGTAAGAGTAAGTAAAATTCCAGTTCTCAAATACCAGCACAGCACTTTAAATGGCACATTTTCCTTAAAAATGTACAATCATCATAAAATAATATAATTAATAATAACATATAAAAGAAATTTCAGACAATGACAAACAGCCTGTCTGTCTTGATACCTACCAATTTTATCCAGCTGTTTTGATACATGTTTAGAGTTTTCCCAGAGTTTACACTTAAAACATTTAGTTAAAATCACACTGTTTAAAAGCACAGCAAACTTCTTTTCCTGAGCAGCCACAAAATCTGACAACCCTAAAACAAAGTTTTCAATATTAAATATAGTATATTATTTACTGGGAGAATGTTGAAAATCCATTAATGATTTAACATACATCTTGCAATTCGTGAGCCATTTCTGAAAATCTTCACTGTATCTTGTGTCAAAGCAAAATCTTGTACAGGAATGCATCCTAGCTGAGCCTGAATAAGACTGGGAAAACATGGTTCATTATTTCCTTTTAAAGATTACAGTCTTTCCAATGGCAGAGAGACCCAGGACTTGACATGGACTGGCTATGCCTTAGGATCTCTCTCTGCCTTGATTTGTACAGTGCTATGAGATTCTGTTGGTTTCACTATTGTTGCAGATCCTTTTGACTTCCTTTTCCCAACCATAAAACAATGAGTTCTCATTATCGTATTATACTTTTTTACTAAGTCAGGTTCTCTCTGTCTCAGAACTCTCAAAATCTTTAGCAAAGAACTGATGAAGTTCTGGATGAGGTTCTTCTGAATGCTGTAAGAAGGTCACTGGGATATTTGTTAAATTACTGGAGCAAACTACATTAATAGCAATGCTTTATTAGTAAGTAGAACACTTTTTAAAATCAAAAGGCTGATCTCAATGAGTTTGAGGTCAGCCTGGTTTACACAGCAAGTCCTAAGATATCTAGAACTACAGAGACCTTGACTCAAAAGAAAAATTTAATTTTCATGCACACTTCATCCTTGCTAACTTGAGATCCCAATTAGCATAAACATTTTCTTTCTAATAGTCTACTTTGCCTTAACAGGATATGCTGTACAAGTGACTTTTATAGTTAAATTTTTCTTCTGTTTCTGTCTTTGCTTGTCTGACCTTCCTCCTCCCTCCCTTCTCTCTCCTTTCCTTCCCTTCCATAGTAGTGGACTTGCACACACTAAGTAGGCAATCTACCACTGAGTTACATCCCTAGGCTCACAGTTTATCTTAAAGTCTTAGAAACTGATTTTACATATAATTCTGATTCCTTATTTTTCTGTAAACACATATTTTTAAAAAAATTAAATTCAATTAAAGGAAAAATATTTTAAAACTGAAATGGAAGCTGGGCATGGTCGTTCACACCAGCAATCATTTCTCAGCACACAGGAGGCTATGGCAGAAAAAGGTGTGAATTGTGAGAACAGCTGGAACTATACATGTAGCCTTTGTCCAAAAAAAAAAAAAAAAGAAGAAAAAAAGAAAAGCCCTCATACATACGAATCACAAACCAGTATGTAGTAGTTTAATTCATCAGAAAATAAACTTTTATTACCAGTTTACTTTCATTTCTCTTGTTTTAATTCTCTCTGCCATTGGAAATCTGTAAATAAAACACATGGTTAACTTTATTATTTAACTATTTATTATAAACCCTCTCAAGTTCTGTGAAGTATGTGTAGCCTCTGTACCTGATAGTTATCCGGTTTGGGTCTTTGTTTAAGGTGTTAAGTATTCTCTTTTCGCTTATCCTCAGCTGCACATCTAGAAACTCATTGCAGCTGGATATCATTGAAATCTATAAAATTTAAATATCTGTCAAGTTAACAAATCACATTTAAAATTTTTTACCCTCTTTCTCTGAATTCACTTATTTTTCATGTTGTCTATACACACCTTGGCTTTACTTGTTAGCAAAGAAGAACTTAAAGCTGGCTTTCTACATTTTACTTCTTTAAGGATTCACTCACTAACAAATACTTAGGAACAGCTTCTATATGCCAGACATTGAGACGGATAATGTGATCAGCTACCAGAATATCACTCAGGTTCAGGGTCGAGAGAGGCCCAGTGCATGCTGCTCTTTTTCCTGCCTGTCATGCCGGTGGCTGCTGCTAGTTATCCTTCTGTAGTTTGCAAATCACCATCCCAATGATTTAGCAATAAAAAGATACCTTTAAAACTAAGAAATTTGTATTTGTAGACTAGTTGTGGGGATGGAACTAGGTGTTGTAAATCTTTCACACAATAAACTGAGTGAAATGGTGCTGACACTGAATATTAGTTAATCTCGATTTCTTCTTAGAGAAGAAAAACATTTACATGGAAATATAAATCTTTTCCTTTATCAAACTTTGCTCACATGACTCCTTAACAGAATTTTACTGTGCAGTCTTTAATAAAATAATTACTGTGGTAACTAATGATATCTAGTATGGTTCAAATTTAAAAATAAATATCTTCTACCAATCTCTTCTGTATACCCATGTTTCCAGCAGAAGTCTGTTGGTCCCTTCATTATGATAGCTGCAAAACTCTTCCCACTGTTGATCTCTGAGTACAACCAATTTATTGGTCCCATTTTCTCTAGAATCAGCTTTTGGTCCCCACCTGGGCTGTCACAACACTATTCTATTTCCACTGTTACAGGAATGCTTAGGCAAATAATTTAGGGAAAAGGATACAGGCCCAGAGCACCACAGCAATTCATGTACTCGTGTGTGAATGGATGAATGTCATGCCATTCATTCATGGCAGACTCTGCTAATATAGGATGCTATACTTTAAGTTGTCATAATCAAGTAAGTTGTAGGATAGTTGCCATACCTATTTGTATATAAGTTTTCTTAGCTTTGGTGAGAAACAAAAATGAAAATATAATTTATTCTTAGAAGTTAAATTCTCTATCTTATGATTAGAGGGAGACATAACTAAATTATTTTTTCCTTTCTGCTCATTCAATTTTAAGTTATAGGAGATATACAGATGAGTTATCTCTCCAATATTACTCTTATTCTATTATTATTAATTTCCAATGAAACTTACTAAATCTGATAAAGTTTCTTTTCCACTGATTGCACAAAATTTCTTGACTGTCTCAAATGTAATATAATACCAAGCCATTAGTCTTCCTGCCTCTGTTAGAAAAGATGGAAAAAGAAACATTTTCCACATTAGGTGATACAACTTGGTTTTTAAGAAATAAGTTTAACAAGCATTTTCTTAACATCTACTTAATGTGCACTGTGTGCTTGTAATGACCCCCAAACATCCCCAAAATGTAGAAAGCACAATGCACAGGACTTACAGTTGCTGGAGATAACCACAGGAAGACAGAGAACAGAATCCACTGACTGACAATATTTACATGCAAGCTTAAGTTGAGAAGAAGTTTACCTAAGAGAATGGCCAGTATAGGATGACCTAATAGGAAAATTGAGTTTTAAGTAACATTTTAAATGTGGCTAATATGACTTGCAGACAGGAAGCAAAGCCATTACGACCTTGGGGAGAATCAAGATTTATTTATAAAAACAGGAAAATAAAGAAGACAGTCTTTACAACACTTTAGAAAGGGGCATAGCTTGATAATCCTGAGCTCCCCGTAGCCTACCTGTTATAAACCTCACTTACAACCTAGAAGACTGTGTGTATATTTCTCAATTACTAAGGTAATAAAAATTTTAGGTATATACCTAAAATTTGGCTGTGGTGCCCAATACTTAGTAAATGTTGCTTAATTTTGTAAATTAAGAAATGATGGATGACAAGCTACAGCAGCCTCAAGGAGCTTTAATTCAAAGGAGCTCAAAACTTGGATCTGATTTGTAAGATTAATAGCATCACATAATTCTTTAGCAATTTTTAGTTAAATTGGAGTTTCAAAATAAAATGCTTTTAAAATAGAATAACAAGGTGGCTGGGAAGAGGGGATGGGAGAAGCAGTGAGATGGATGGAAGATTTCACTGTAGAGGCCATGGGGTCTAATTAGTACTTGTCCACATCCAAACTATTCCAGTCCTACAAATATACACAGAAAACAGCCAGGAAGAGAGAAGTGGCATACTGGGTCTCATGGGAGCCATTGGTATTTATGTATGAACCATAGTTTTTCTTGAAGAAGAGACTATGCCTGTCATGCCAACAGAGTGAGCAGCATTAAGAATGTTATAAAACAGAATTAACTAAGAGAGCCTGGGAAGGAGCTAGGTCAGCTCGAGTCACTGTCCCAAGCAGGAGCCTGCTGAGTGTGTGCAATGAGGATGCAGTAATGTAGTGTGTCAGAAGGAGCTTCTGAAAGAACAATGTGCAATGTAAACCACACGAATATTGTTATTTGGGGAATATATTTAAAAATGGCCCTTTCACCATCTGTTTAAAAATTAATATAGAGTATTTCCCTACCCCACAAAATATTTAAAAATTTAAGAAAGCACTTAGTATTTGTTGATTTATTAATCAGAATAAAGTTTCTTAGGTAAGAAAAATATGCTAGAGAAAAAACTATAAAGAAAACAATCCAAAGTCAAAGTATGGAACCAAAATGGAGACAAAAGACTTACAAGTAAACAGAAATGCAAAGTGACTTGCTGCCAATATAGTTATCAATTGATAAATCCAGAGTATTTCAAGGCTATTAAAGCAGAGTTTGCAAATTGTATCTTAGTAAGTTTCTGGGTTAATATCCGTTTATCAGTTGAGTGCATATCATGTGTGTTCTTTTGTGATTGGGTTACCTCACTCAGGATGATATCCTAGAATATCCAAGATACAATTTGCAAAGCACATGAAACTCAAGAAGAAGGAAGACCATAGTGTGAATACTTCGTTGCTTCTTAGAACGGGGAACAAAATACCCATGGAAGGAGTTACAGAGACAAAGTTCAGAGCTAAGATAGAAGGAAAGACTATCCAGAGACTGCCCCACCTGGGGATCCATCCCATGTACAACCACCAAACCCAGATACTATTGCATATGCCAGTAAGATTTTGCTGACAGGACCCTGACATGGCTCTTTCTTGTGAGGCTATGCCAATGCCTGGCAAATACAGAAGTGGATGCCCATAGTCATCTATTGGATGGAACACAGGGCCCCTAATGAAGGAGCTAGACAAAGTACCCAAAGAGCTAAAGGGGTCTGCAACCCTATAGGAGGAACAACAATATGAACTAACCAGTACCCCCCCCCCCCAGAGCTGTGTCTCTAGTTGCATATGTAGCAGAGGATGCCCTAGTCGGCCATCAATGGGAGGAGATGCCCTTGGTCTTGCGAAGATCATATGCCCCAGTACAGGGGAATGCCAGGGCCAGGAAGCAGGTGGGTGGGTTGAGGAGGAGGGCGGGGGGGGGAGGGTATAGGGGGCTTTGGGAATAGCATTTGAAATGTAAATGAAGAAGATGTCTAATAAAAAATGCCTTAAAAAAAGCAGAGTTTGCAGGGCAGAGATAATAGAAACTGTAAGAAGGCATCTTTTAGACTCCTTACTGTAAGAAACATTACAGCCAATGGCTCCATTTGCACTTACTCTGAATCAATCCATCACCATGAAATCAACACAAAATCCCACTTTCATAAGACCCTCCTAGGCAGTAAAATGACAGTAAGCTAATGTAGGCACACCAGGTAAGAGCCTGCCCCACAGACAACCCCATCTCCGACTTACTTCCCCATCACTTTTGTCAAATGCACCTAGGCTTACAATGGATGCTCAGATTTGCCCTCCTTATTCTTTCCCCTCCCTTCGTTCCTTTCCTCCTTCCTTCCTTTTTTCCTTCCTTCCTCCCTTCCTTCTTTCCTCCCTTCATTCCTTCCTTCCTAAATGATCTACATGCCAATTTAATGACTGCCAAGCTTCTTACAGATACCAGCTGTTTTAAAATGATTAATCTTTCTTAAAATAGGAAAAATATTAATAAGATAATAGATAAAACTAGCCAAATATTTGAGTATTGTGACCACAAATTAAAAAACAAAAACTATATGAAGCAGAAGTATTAAAGAGTATATAAATAGAATTTATATACACAATAATAAACTATTGAAGATAAAATATGGGCTGGAGAGATGGCTCAGTGGTTAAGAGCACCGACTGCTCTTCTGAAGGTCCTGATTTCAAATCCCAGCAACCACATGGTGGCTAACAACATCCATAATGAGATCTGACACCTTCTTCTTGGATGTCTGAAGACAGCTACAGTGTACTTACATATAATAAATAAATAAATCTTTAAAAAAAGAAGATAAAATATTAGTAACATGAAAGAGCAAGAAAATCATAAAACAATTTAACTGAGATGTGATGGCACACACTTTTAACTCCAGCACGCTGAAGGCTAAGGCAGGATGGTTGTCTGTAGTGTGAGGCCAGCAATGGGTACAAAGTGAGACTGTCTCAAAGCCAAACAGAAAGATTTTTTTTTAAACCCAAAGAATTGCAGATAACATTTAGGAACTGCTACCTGCATTAATGGCAGTCTAAATAATTATAAAATAGCATTCTGCTGAAGTCAACCAATATAGTTAACAGAAATATGGCTATCATTTATAAATCCTCAAATCCTCAAAGAGCTGGGTGATGGAGGCACAAGCCTTTGACCCCAGCACTTGGGAGGCAGAGGTAGGCAGATCTCCATCAGTTCAAGGCCAGAATGATCTACAGAGTGAGTTCACTAAACAGAGAAATCCTGTTGTGAAAAGAACTAGATAGATAGACAGACAGACACACAGACCAACCCTCAAAGAACTAACAGGATATTTTAGCTGGACAGAGCTGAGATCCAAAGGCTGCCTTTGGCTCCTGTGACCCTATGAAACTGTTCTATCATCTAGCTTACCAAAAGGGAGAGAAATAGAAGGAAAACGTTCCTTAGAATCTTTTGGACAAAGTAACTTCAGAAGCCACGAAAGTCATACATATGACTGCTAAAAAGACACTAAAGTGTGACTCTTGAGAAACACATGCCCACACATGCAGGTCATCCCTCCCTAAGGGAGAAGGAAGGAATCCCCTCCCTTAATGCCCACGCCTAAGCTCATATAAACTTTCTTACCTACCCTCCCTCCATCCTGACTCATCCTGATACTCTCTTCTTTAGTAAAAGTCAACAATACTGTTTTCACCTGAGCAGTACACAGCCTTGTTTCCTTTTTAGTCTGAGAGAACATGAGCTACTACACCTGGCAGCACACAACCTTGTTTCCTTTCAGCTCTGCTGCTGCTAACATACAAGATGCAATTCTTTTTGTTTTGTTTTGTTTTGTTTTGTTTTGTTTTGTTTTTTTGAGACAGCATTTCTCTGTATAGCCCTGGCTGTCCTGGAACTCATTTTGTAGACCAGGCTGGCCTCAAACTCAGAAATCCATCTGCCTCTGTCCCCAAGTGCTGGTATTAAAGGCCTGTGCCACCACTGCCCGGCCACAAGATGCAATTGTTAATGATTTTATATATGTTTATAGCTGCATCTGTAAAACTAAACTGCATTTCACAAAAAATGAAACTGGAAACAGAGATCTGAAGTCTGAAGCCTATAGTAAGAAGAAAGGTCAAGGAGACTCCCATTTAAAAGCAGAACCAACACAGCAGTGTCCAGAAGAGAAAATCAGGCAGCATCCATCGGTGCTGAGAAAGAAAGCATGTCACTCGATCATTTACTAGATGTGTTTAATAGACAAGGAAATGATGCCTTATAGCTATAAATGATGATATACTATTGGAAACAAGGTCATAATTTTGTTTTACCATTGGTTAAATTTTAGTAAAACAAAATTTTAGTCTTAGTAAACAAGCGTTAAACTCAGTGACACCATAAGGAAAAATACCTGTTGGTTTGAAATTAACATCTTCATCCATCTTTATCAGGTCTAGTGATGATAAATCTTTCAGATTCTTCAAACATAATTCTGTTCAATTATAGAAAACAGATTTTAAGTTTAGTAAAATAAGAAATAAATGAAAATTAAAATTACTATTAAATATATTGAAGATGTCTGCTATAGCATTATTGTTCTGGAAGAACTGGAGTCTTTTAAATAGCAAAAAAAAAAAAAAAAAAACCCTCGGGAAACAACATTCAATTAATGTGTTAAATACCATTCAGCACTTGGAACATCTGAAATTATATATATATGTGTGTGTGTGTATAAATAATAATAAATAATAAAACATAATAAAATAATAAATAATAAAACATGCAAAAATTACACATACACATTGGGAGACTAAAGAATTGAGGCTGAAGTACTTGTTCCAAGTCTAAGGAACTGTTTTGTTATCTACTCTCCACTATGCCATTGTTTTTCTTATAAACTTTTATCAAACATAAAATAGCACAAAATGATACTGGCTGACACCAGAATTCACAGGGCTACTCCTGATGGCTCCAAATCAAGGAAATGCACAGACATGTAGATAGGATCCAGAAAAGTGAGAGAACTTATTCAGTAAAGATACACCCCCAAGGAGGTGAAAAAGTATAACAGCTCCTCTGCCTGGCTTTACAGGGGGCTGGGGCCCTCATGTGCATAGTGGAGCCCAGGCCCTCTCCCTCATGTGCATAGTGGAGCCCAGGGCCCTCTCCCTCATGTGCATAGTGGAGCCCAGGGCCCTCTCCCTCATGTGCATAGTGGAGCCCAGGCCCTCTCCCTCATGTGCATAGTGGAACCCAAGGCATGCTGTATCTGTTGCATGTAGTTCCACATACAACTTCACATGTGCCATTAACATCTTAACTCTCCACCCAAAGTTGTGTCTTTTAGCATCATATTGAGCCATTTGCTGCTCTCTATACTTCTGTGTGGTTTGAGGGGACTGCAGATGCCCTCAGCAGAAGGGGTCACTACTGCTTCCTCTTTGCCACACTAATTTCTCAATGAGGTTTATACAAGGTCCATGGACCTCACTCACTGCCCATTCTCTTGTTTCCAAAGTATATAATCAAAGAGTTTTATGAATTTGTTCTCAAACTTGTCAGTCTTACCCCTCATCCTGTTTGCCACTTTATTGAAATAATCACTTAATTTTTTCTAGCTGATGCTTTTTAGTTTTTTATTTCTATCTCTCTGAAGAGGCTGCCATGTGTGTCTTCAGAAACCTCTGAAGAGGAAGCAATACAAATCCATGCGAGTAACTGACAGAAACTAGTGAACACCTTCCAATCATACCCTACTGCTTACTGTCCCCAGTGCCCCGTGCAGCAGCCAGAAGGGAGACAGTTTAGAGCAGAGTGAGCAGTACACCCTGCCCGGTCCTACAGAGGAGCCAATCATAAAGGCCCTTACAGTCCTTATAAGGAGCAGTGTCATGCAGTCAGCTTGGCACAGCTTAACACATTTGATAACTATGGCTCTTAAATGTTTTCTAATTACCTTAGTTATCCTCGCTCAAGCTAAAATTAGCTTATTATCACTAATCAGTCACTCGATCAGGGAAGATTTTTGCTATCCTATATACTGAACATCACATTTATAGTGGACAGTACACATTTCTTCATATATGTAGAACTTATATTTTAATGAAAAACCAAATCCACAAATAATACATTTTGGGTGTTGTAAACAACTAAAAAAAATAAAGCTGAGAAAGATTTTTTAAAAACTAATAGTTTTTTAAACACTTAACTAAGGTTTGTACACATTTCTGATTTAGCCATATAAATATATAATTTCTATATGAAGTATAGATATCCCTAATTTTCACAATAAAGGCATTTTTCCAAGGTCAAAAAATAGTAATAACTACAACATGAAAGTAATTTTATCTTTAAGTGAAAACAGATATAAATAAAACAGCAAGGAAGAGCTCTCTGACAGGTGGGTATTTGAACAGAGACTTAGATGAAATAAATGTGCAAGCCATGTACAATACTTGAGAATGTTCCAAGAGCAAGGAACAGATGATGACAAGACCCTGAGTGACAATGAGCACACTGTAACTACCTAGTGACAATGAGCACACTGTAGCTAACATAGTGACAATGAGAGCCCTGTAACTAACTAGTGACAATGGGCATACTGTAACTAACATACAAGGATCAATTTAGAGATAAGAAATAAAATGGAGAAAGGGACAAGAAATAAAGTCAGAGACAGAGGCAGGAGCTATGTGCTGTACCTTGTAGGCACTGTGAAACTTTGCATTTTATTCTCGTGGTTACTGTAACACTCTTAGAGGCTACTGAGCAAGAAGCAAAATCAGATTTGGAGTAGCAAGCTCTGTGCTGCTGTCTTTCCTCCAAGGGAGATGTCAGGGCTCAGAACGCAGTAGCCCTTGGACCTGAGGGAGCTGAGAGGCTCCAGATGGCTAACCTGGCCTTCAGCCTCTGCCCTTACTAGTTACTTTATCTCTGTATTTTTATTTGCCACATATAACTATTCAGAGAACAAATTAAAATTAATGTTACTGTATCCAAAACTCTTTATTTTTGCTGAAAGTCTCAACACAATGAAGACACAGCAATATTGAATTCTAATAAGTGCTTTTTGAATTTTTATAGTTTAAAAATACTTAGTGAAGGATTAAAGTTGAAGTTTGAAAGGGAAATATTGCACAGATTTTTATTTTATTTTATTTTATTTTATTTTTGGTTTTTCAAGACAAGGTTTCTCTGTGTAGCCCTGGCTGTCCTGGAACTCACTCTGTAGACCAGCCTGGCCTCAGAAATCTGCCTGCCTCTGCCTCCCAAGTGCTGGGATTAAAGACGTGTGCCACCATGCCCGGCTTATTGCACAGATTTGAATGAGAACCCACAATAAATCCAAAATTATATTTTCAATTAAAATTAACCTAAAAAAGGAAAAAAAAGTGTTTAATCTAGCTCGGCAGGGGTGGCGCATGCCTTTAATCCCAGCACTTGAGAGGCAGAGGCAGGCGGATTTCTGAGTTCGAGACCAGCCTGGTCTGCAAAGTGAGTTCCAGGACAGCCAGAGCTATACAGAGAAACCCTGTCTCGAAAACAAACAAACAAACAAAAAAGTATTTAATCTATGGGCAGTGTTTTCAGAGATCAAGGTCATTTAAAAAACAATCAAAATAAAGCCAAGTTAATATTTTATACAAAAGCAGATATTCTGACAGAATTAATCAATACAGAAAAACTATACATGCCAAATTTTGTACGTAAAAAATAGTTTTCCAGACAAGTTTACTTTTTAAAATAATTTACAAAAGTATATTATTATTTCTTTAGTAACAGATATTTTTCATCAAAATGTATACAATATATATAGATATTAGAAGGAAATATATCTAACCTTGTAATTTTGCTTCAATCCCATCTTTGTTCAATCCAGATGGAAAACCTGTGTAAGTGATTAAACATTTATTTAAAAAATGAGAGTGTATTTAATTTTTCTTTACAATTTAAACTTCACATAAAATTCGTATCTATATTTCATATAGATTAATAGCAGTTTAATGAGCTCAAAAAGGCTTAACTATTCATAGATCACAACCACTATCTTGAAATCTTTTCAACTGGCTATATTTTGTTTTCTTAATCTGTATTAAGTAATCTGAAACTATTGAGCAAGAACCATGTAGAATCCATTTAAAGATCTATTTTATTATATTTAGTTATGTCTGCATGTCTGTGTAGAACTAAGTGCACTTGAGGCAGGTGTATATAGTCAAAATTTGGAAATGATCTATATGCCTATCCACAAAATAGTTGGCTGAAATGTGGTGTATTGATACAACTGGGTCTATAATTTTATAACAAAAGGAATTTAAAGCAATCCCGTGAACACTATGAATTAAAAGAAACTGAAGAAGAAAAGGAAATACTTCCGTTTACATGAAATTCAGGAAATATAATATAACATGAGCATACTTATGGAAAACCTTCTACATACTGGATGTGGGTATCTGTGTCTATGTGTATATATTTAATTTAACTTTTATACCTAAGATTGCTGTCACTTACTGTGGTAATACAATATAAAAAATTCACTACAAAATAAATTACTCACAAGGAGAAAGAAGTGCAAATTGCAGCAAAGATGAATTTTGCACAAAGTTGATAAAAAGATACAAGTATATACCCTGTAGGGAATATGTGAATATAGTACTCCCAAGAACTGCTGACAACCATGTAAGCCACTAAGGACAATAATTTAGCAATAGGCACTACATTTTAAAATGATGTGCCCTCTGACTGGAGACTTCATATCAACTGGAGCTGTTTAGACATGTCAGGTGGGGCTGGTTAAGAGAGGGTCTGAGGTAGGTTCCCAGCACCCAGGTCAGCAGCTCACACCTGCCTGTCACTCTAGCTCTAAGGGAGGTGGAGACAGGAGGATGACTAGGTGAGAAAGCTGGAGGTGCAGGTTCAGTTAGAAACCATCCCTCAAAGGGGTACAGCAATGACAGAGGAGGACATGTGCTGCTTTCTTCTAGACCCCACTCACCACTACCTAGGTATACATGTATACTCACACAGACATATATACACAAATAAACAAGTAAAATAAATCCTTAGGTATTTATTTTAAAAATAGAATATGTTATGGCTCAGTTTTACCACTCCTCAGTAAATAACCAAGGGACGCTTAGTCAGCATATTCCACAGGGATGCATGCCCAGCCTTAGACATTGCTGCATTCCTCACAATAGAAAGAAACTGAATCAGTCTAAATGTTTGCCAACAGATGAACGGATAAAAAAAATGGACATATGTATACAATGGATTTTTTTCTAGCCATGAAGAAAAATGAAATCATGAGATATTCAGGAAAATAAATGGTAATGAAGATCATTATGTTAAGAGAAATAAGCCAGACTCGTGTGTGTAATCCAGTGTGTGTGTGGGTGTGTGTGATGTGCAAGAAGACTCTGAGAAAAGGAGACCTTAAGGATGATGGAGAGGGTAATGGATCAAGTGACATAATGCAGAAGGGAGCATGTTTGTGGGGATCTGAAGGTCCAGTCATAGGAGGCTGTAGAGGGAGGGAAAGCAGTAGGAGGACATGAACATAAGAAAGCACAACGACAGACACGATGAAAATGTCACAGTAAAGCCAATCACTTCATACACTAGCCTAAAACTTAAACAGAAACCCTCCAAAATATACTAGGGAGAAACTACAAAGAAAGGTGCAGAACAATCGTGGCATAAGGCTCTGAAGCTGGGAGGCTAGGGCAGGAGATTTCTGTGATTCATGGTTTGCCAAGGCCACAAAGCAACTGACTCAGTTCCTCTCCCCTGCAGGTGGCTAGGACTAACTTGTTTTAAAGTTAGTTAAACGAGGAAATGCAGCTTTTATTTAGCCAGCCTGTCTTTTATTACTCTTCCTGCAGGAAGAGAGATGCAGGAAAACTCCACGTTGGAAACAGTAAGCCTCAGCCAAGGGTTCTGTGCCAGCCTTCTGGGCGAGTCTGCAAGCCCTGCCAGGCCTTCAGGCCACTGCAGCTTGGCTGACGTGCTGCCAGCACCTCAAGAGAGACTCTGACCCAGACCTGCTAGCTGAGACGCTTGGGTTCAGAAACCCAATGAGATAATGAGATAATGAATGTCCGTTGTTCCAAGATATTGTGTTTTAAGCAATTTGTTAGAAAACTAATATAATGGGATATTGTTTGCATAAAATGGAAAATTACACCTTATTTGCTTTTATTTTATGATTTGCTTTGTGTTCTTACAAATTGGAAAATGAACAGCTACAAATTTAGAATGAGAGGGAAGCTGAATGATAAGTATGAGAAAGATTCAAAACTTTAAAGCTTTAACTTATGTTAATTTAGTTTATGTACTTAATTTTTTTTCTTCCACTGAGTCTATTTTTAACAGTGTTGATTTTAAAGCTTAATTAAGGACTAGGAGTAGAACAGTGTGTTCTCATTTTGCCTACTCTTACCTCTGAATATATTGCTGACTGCTACTATTTTTTTCTGTTGGTTATTAGTTTCTGTAATCTAATCTTTAACAGTATAAATAAAAACCCTGGTGGTTTGAAAAACAATCACTATATTTCCAGGTCAAAGTAACAAACCATAGTGAGATGGGTTTTTCAGAGCTCTGATATACAGCATTGTTGATCGGATCCAGTCCAGAGCAATGCTCACGTCTGTGATGGTGTGCAGCACTATTTCTGCATTTAAATGTTCAATAAGATGTCTGTGCAAACTAATGGGGGAAAAACTCTGCATGATTAATGTGAATTTCAAGAACATAAATTTTACTTTTTAAGCTCTAATAATATACATATTAGTTGCTACTTTAATAATGAAATAAATTGCAAAAATATAAGAAAATCTTTGAAAGGCAGCTGAAGATCTTAAAGAACTGAGGTTTCTCCTTATTTCACAGTTCTCGACACGTTTTTGCAAAGGTCACTGTGGTGACATTAGCGCGGATTCTATCCGACTTTACCAAAGATAAGTACTTATGGCACACTGAATACCATCCCAGATATTATTCTCTCTCATTATAAAATAAAGCTTAAGGTATGACAATATTTCTCTTATTAAAAGTTAGTAATTACAAATTTAATTCTTGTAAGTTATAATATAGTAATAATTAACAAGACCTTATTACCTTTTTAGGATTTTTAGAACAAAGATATGTACCATTGTGTGCTAAAAATCACCACTAGATCCATGGAAAGAGTTACAGAGATAAAGTTTGGAGCTGTGAAGAAAGGATGGACCATCTAAAGACTGCCATATCCAGGGATCCATCCCATAATCAGCTTCCAAATGCTGACACCATTGCATACACTAGCAAGATTTTGCTGAAAGGACCCAGATATAGCTGTCTCTTGTGAGACAATGCCGGGGCCTTGCAAACACAGAAGTGGATGCCCACAGTCATCTATTGGATGGATCACAGGGCCCCCAATGGAGGAGCTAGAGAAAGTACCCAAGGAGCTAAAGGGAACTGCAACCCCATAGGTGGAACATTATTATGAACTAACCAGTACCCCAGAGCTCTTGACTCTAGCTGCATTTGTATCAAAAGATGGTCTAGTCGGCCATCACTGGAAAGAGAGGCCCATTGGACTTGCCAACTTTATATGCCCCAGTACAGGGGAATGCCAGGGCCAAGGGGTGGGGGTGGGTGGGTGGGGGGCTGGGGGGGGGAGTGTATTGGGGACTTTTTGGATAGCATTGGAAATGTAATTGAGGAAAATACCTAATAAAAAAAAAGGAAAAAAAAACAAACAAAAAAATCACCACTAGATAATTCTGTTGTCTTTAATTCCTAAAATTACGTTAGTTTTACAGTTAAATTGTTAGACTATTTCAAGCAAATGGCCTTAGGAAATCCGCAAACCAATCTCCGTTGTGTACACTAAAGGAAACACGCCACACTAGTCTAATTTCCTTTTGGAACTGCTCTCTGTTACCTGCTCTCTACAGTGTCGTTACAAGCTAGCATCTGCACATACTTCTCTCTTGTACTTAGTCGAGTCATAATGACTGCAGTAGCTGTGGTGTCAAACTGCAACAGAGCACAGGGTTGGAAAGGTTAGAGCACACAGAGGACACAGTCTTTCTCTCAGAACTTTCATTTCACGCTGAATTTTAATATTAACAAAAAGTTTAATTTTAAAAAGTCTCCCAAGTGTAACTGTAAATATTACTTTTGTTTCAATATAACTTAATTTTGACAATATTAAAGTCAAAATAAATCTTTGTAAACTGAATTAAAAATTTAAGATTTAATGTAGTTTTCATATATGCTGATAAACTAAAGTCATTCTGAAAGGTGGGATCTCACTTAAGAAATTTGATGAAGCAGTGGTGGCGCACACCTTTAATCCCAGCACTCAGGAGGCAGAGGCAGGCAGATTTCTGAGTTCGAGGCCAGCCTGGTCTACAAAATGAGTTCCAGGACAGCCAGGGCTACACAGAGAAACCCTGTCTCGAAAAACCAAAAAAAAAAAAAAAAAAAAAAAAAAAGAAAAGAAAGAAAGAAATGGGATGAGGAACTGTCAGAAGGTGGACTGGATAATGACTGGACTCTTAAAAAAAGGTTAAAGATAATTTAAACAAAAGAATACATAACATCACAATTAAAGGTATACTAGTAGATAAGTTCTCTTTCATCCTCCAAGTATTGAAGTAAACAAGAAAACAAAAATAAAGTGGGGGGGGGGGGGGAGGCAGGACTGTAGGCAAGCCTGTAGGGCATTTTCTTAATTAGTAACTGATGTGGTAGGGCTTAGCCCATTGTGGGTGGGGCCATCCCTGGGCTGTGGTCATGGGCTCTATAAGAAAGCAGGCTGAGCAGTAAGCAGCACCCACCCTCCATGGCCTCTGCATCAGCTCCTGCCTCCAAGTTCCTGCCCTGTGTGAGTTCATGCCCTGACTTCCATTAATGATAGACTAATGTGGAAGTGTAAACCAAATAAACCCTTTCCTCCCCAACTTGCTTTTGATCAAAATGGTATTTCATCACAGTAATAATAACCCTAACTATAACACTGTATAATTTGATAGATCTCATTTGTCCCCTAAAATTAAAAACTTGTATGCCCATAACATTTTTATACTTTGAAAATTATTTTCTTCCAGGATGTTGCTCTTTTAGTATCTATACAAATGACTTCCTCATTCAAATACTTGTCAGACATATTTTGAGATAAATATGGATTGACTTTTAATTATAACATTTAATGCTACAACCCTGGGATGTTACATGTTCTGTAACTCACAACAGCCCTTCACAATGAAAAACTGCCTGTTCAAAATGCCCAGACTACCTGACATGTGGCTGATGCCTATAATCTTAGTATTTAAGAGGCAAAACCAGAAAGACGGCAAGTTTGAGTTCAGCCTTGGCTTCTTATTGTGGTCCAGCTTCTAAAATAAACATAAAAATGACAAAACATCTTTATTCAAATAACAATATAAGGTGGAAAGGCCCTTTAAAATTCCTTTAACAGTACCCTCATCCACAGAGAGCAGCTTAGGCAAAGCTGGAATATGAAGTGTATATATCCCAGCTAGTGAGTCTTTTGAAGTTTATTCCATCACTAAAGTTGATTCTTAAATTACATTATTTTTCAATCTAATTTGAAATGCAAACTGAAACCACACAACCGCACCCCCCTTCTTTGCTATATTTAGAATGTCAAAAACAAAGGAAGAGGAAAGCTATTGTCCCTTACCTGGGGTCTGCCAGCTCTCCCAATCATCTGCAGGATGTCGGTCTCGCTGTACTCTTCAAACACACCTCCACTGTAGTGCATGGTAGACTTGATAACAACCAGGTGAGCCGGCATGTTCACGCCCATAGCTAGAGTACTGGTAGTGACTATCAGAGTAGGGATAACCAAGCCTTATAACTTAATTATCCTGGGAAGATATCTGCTTATAAAACATATACTGATAAAAATGAACTAAAAACTCTTAAGAAATTTAGGAAAAGGCATAGAAGACTTTGTTATATAAAATAATAATATACCCTAAAAACAAAACAGCTAATAAGTTCTTTTCAAATTGTCTTATGTTCAATAAAATGATAAAGAATTATATCTTGCCAAAAAATTTACTGTAATATGGATGCACAGTTCTTTTTAAGTTCTTGGAAGAAAAACCCTATCTCAAAAAAAAAAAAAAAAAAAAAAAGGTCTTGGAAGAAATTAATTAGAGTATTTAAGCTTTTTTCTCTTAAAATACTTTCTCAAAATATTTTTACTATCTATAAGAAATATGTTCTACTCACAAAGAACAGGTAGATCTCCAGAGGTAAACAATCCTTCAACCAATTTTCTATCTGACAGCTCCATTCCAGCATGATGGTAACCAACACCATATACCAAGGTATCTATAATAGGAACACATTGCCTGTCAGCCACTGCTACCATGTCACCAGCACTGACCCCTGCTATCAGTACTTAAAGTCATCTCAGGCTGGATGTGTGGCTCCATGGCACAGGGCTTGACTAGGCACCCCTGAGGATCCAGGTTCAGTTTCCAGAACAAAAAAAGGAAACTTGTCTTTAAACTTACCTTTCAGCTTTGAATCCCTTATAGAATATGCAGACTTCTGCAACCTATTAAAATATAAAATTAATGTTATTCTCTGTAACATCAGGAAATTCTGAAAGTTTATTATTTTTATTCTTTATTAATTATTATTATTACTATTATTATTATTATTAGTTTTTCAAGACCGGGTTTCTCTGTGTAGCCCTGGCTCTACTGGAACTCACTCTGTAGACCAGGCTGGCCTCAAACTCAGAAATTCGCCTGCCTCTGCCTCCCAAGTGCTGGGATTAAAGGCATGCGCCACCACGCCTGGCTTTTCTTTCTTTCTTTCTTTCTTTCTTTCTTTCTTTCTTTCTTTCTTTCTTTCTTTCTTTTTTTTCCTTCACGCTCCAGCCCCGCTCACTCCTGCCCCAAGATTTATTTATTTATTATATGTAAGTACAGTCTAGCTGTTTTCAGACACACCAGAAGAGGGCGTCAGATCTCATTACAGATGGTTGTGAGCCACCATGTGGTTGCTGGGATTTGAACTCAGGATCTTATTTTAAAAAGAGATTTTCACAACACCATCATCCAAAAGCTATCTTTTAAAAAAACAAAACAAACAAAAATCCACAAGCTCTGACAAGTTTTATTAAAGGAAAGCCTTCTTCATATACTTTTACGAGTCTGTCCTGGCTTGTTTTCAATATTATGGAAATCCCTGGGTAGTGGCAGCCAGGGTGCATCTGTAGCAGGAGGAGGCACTGAAAGCCATCTTTAAACCACAGGGACTATTTCAAGGGAAGTGGACTGGGGCAGAGGAGGAGTGTGGGAGGAGGAGCAGCAGTAAGAGTCACTGTGTGAAAGGCCCTTAGGATTATATGCCAACAGGAGCAGCATGGAATACCTAGCTTTCCTGTTCAGAATGTATTAGCTGTAACATTAAAACTCATTCTAAACCAAAAAATTAGAAAAAAAGAAACACCCCAATGCATGCAATTATGTGCATGGGGTCAGAAGAAACCAGTCCCAGAATCTGCCTAATAATGTTTGTAAGAAATAAGAAGTTTCAAGCCCGCCTTGGTGACCCACATGTCTTGGTGACAGAGAGGGAGGCAGAATGACTGAGGTTCAACCTGTGCCAGTGCTGTGAAACAGAAGCAAAGATGGGGCTGGGGAGAAGGTCAGCGGTGAAGCGCCTGCCTTCCATGCACAGGGCCCTTCCTCAGTTCCTAGTGTCACAGTGATGGAAGGAAGGACAACGTTTAAAACTCTACTACATCATTAGTAAGTGAAATAAATAAAAAAATAGGCATAACTTTTTTATTGTGTTCTGTACTTCTCCCTGCCATTGGCATATATTCATAAGGACATTCCCTTTATGTAAAACACAAAAACAAAACAAAAAACAAACAAACACACTTAAGGAGAGGAGGAATTTATGAAAGAGTTTTGATCGTATGAAACCAACAACTGTCCTGTGGGCAGAAGGGGGTGGTAGAGAGTGAGGGTGGGGTGATATGTGTCCTGGCTCTAAGGGAGCCCACAGCCTGTATATCTCAGGCTCTCAGGGATACGTTCAGCTAAGAGCACAGAGAAGACACAGAGTCTATGCAAATAAACCTCTTAAAGCACAAAGAATTCCACCCACCTTCCAAACTGACATCATCATTAGTCTGAGCGAGGAGACACACTTACTTCTTGTTGTCACTTCTTATTCTGACTAAAGGTGACAGCACAATCTGACCTCTGTTCACTCCCAGCAAGCAGAGGCTTCGAGTTATTTACAACTATCCAGGTCCCCTTTCCCCTATACCTACACTTTTGTTTTCAATTCCACTTTTCCATTTTCTCACTCAACCCATAAAGCCACTGTTATTTTTATTGTACACATAAGAAACCTAGGCTTGAAGATAAGGTTGAGGGATGCGTCATGTTCTCACTTCACCTAAGCGATCCCCAAAGGTCCTCCCCTTTTGCACACACCGTAGTTTCTGCTCCACAGAGATGATAAACTTAGCATCCTTCACAAGAACAGAAGCAGCCTGCTGCACACCTTTCCTTGTTGAACAAAACTGAAAATATATCAGAGAATTACATATCAATCAGGTTAAAAACTGGACATCACTCCCCAAGCCAGCAACTAAGAATCCGTACCACAAGTGTGGGCTTCTGATCGGAGTATGTTCGAATAACACTGTATACTTTATAGTTGAGGGCCAAATCAAACTTAAATTCAGTTTGGCTACTACTGCAGGGAAAACCCAGGACTACTTTCTGAAGTTTCACAGGTCTATGGCTCTCATCCATTTTCAGACATACAGCAGGTCTCTCACCATCTGAGAGCCATTCTGCGATCTGCAAAACAAAACATAAAACAAAAACAAAAACAAAAACAAAAACAAAAAACCCAGAAGTATGTACATTACATTTTTTCTAGTAAAGTTCTATAGCTAAAATAACAGGATTGTAGATCACGTTAAAGTCATGGTCTGAAAGTATTTAATCAAACCATCTTTTTTCAACATTACATATTTCACTAACATTACATTAGTAAATGCTACCAATATCAGTGTTTCAGGACTGTAAATCCTTTCATATGGTAGAGTTCGACTAGCCATTAGTATTTTGTTTTACATTCCCTCATAAGAGCCCAAACTAGAATTGAAATAATTTGTTCATAAAAATCAAAGTTTCTGTGGTGCTGTAAGTCCTGCTTACTGTTCAGAACTACTCCTGAAAATGACCGAGACTTTTGAATGTCCCTCAACATTAGCAACACAGTAACAAAGCAATGACTGCCTTATGTTGGTCTTGTAATCAAAGAATAAATATGTGGCGGGGATGGGGGGCAGAAGAGTGCATCAGATCCTTTGGACCTACCTGGAGTTACAGCAGTTGTGAGGGTCCTGACATGGGTGCACCAACTGAACTGTGGTTCTCTGGGAGATCAGGAAGTGCTCTTGACCTCTGACTCATTTCTCCAGACCCCAAATAAACTCTCAAGAGATGGCAGCGCCAAAAGCACATTTCAGACGCAGTATTAGAATTACTCATCAGTTACTGATTCTGTGGCAAGTGGTTGCACTGTGTTTTACTTACACTGACAATGAACCGCCTGGCATTAAACTCCCCAGGTCTGATCCAGGTGAATAATGAAGTCAATGTTAACTGAGTTCTCATTCTCACCTTTGTGGATCATGGTCAGCATGGACTCCTGCAGGGTCCTCGCAAACAGCAAATTTAAGACATGTTTACACTGAAATTCTTTACAAAGGATAACTAGATTCTTTCACAAAGATGGGTACTGTTGACTCAGAAAACAGTGCCCAAGATTTAGGATCTAGGGAGAATGACTGAGGTAAACACAATGCCTGTGGGTGTCAGGATTGGCCTGGCCTGGTCTATAATAACACAGAAGTCACTAAGGCTGTTGTAAAGCACACATGACACCACTCAGAAGGATGGGTTTTCATGGCCTAGAACCATTTCTCAAGATTTAGGTAGATGGAGTCCAGGAAAGCAGAGCATAAGTCTGGGAGAATGAGTGGAGCCTGACTCCACTGATAGTAAAGGTTACCAGGCTGTAAAGTACACTCTGCCCCAACATTCCAAGAAAAACACCTAAGCACCTCATTCCTTCGAAAAGATAATCCATGTGTTTGACATTTTCTGGCTTCTCCAGTGCTTGTCTGTGTGCCCTCTATACCCTATATCTACCCATTGAAAATAATGAACATTCTATGTTGTTCTTGAACATAAACAAAACCAGTCGTAATTTTAAGAATAAGAAATTTAAAAATAAAAACAAAATTTGCCAAGGGAAGAGACAATATAGCAACTATTTACAAAAGTAATTTCTAAGTATTACCTAAACCATAATAGGCTGAGAAGTAAATAGGAGTGAGGAAAAGTAAGACTATATATACTAGCTTATAAGACATTTGCTTAAGAGCCTGGAGAGATGGCTCAAAGGTTAAGAGCACCAGCTGCTCTTCCAGAGAACCTATGTTCAATTCCTAGCACCCATATGGCAGCTCACAAGTATCTGTAACTCTAGTTCTAGAGAATCCAACACCTTCTACTGGCCTCCAAGAGTACCAAGCATGTATAAACATACATGCATGCAAACCATATAATATACATATAGTAAAGTGAAAACTTTGCTTAGGAATTAAAGAAAAAGTCATACATGATTACAGAAAGTATAATAGTGGGGTTGGGGATTTAGCTCAGTGGTAGAGTATTTGCCTAGCAAGCCCAAGGCCCTGGGTTTGGTCCTCAGCTCTGGAAAAAGAAAAAAAGAAAGTATAATAGTGCAAACAACTATTATCTTTTATTCTCCTGTAGTAATTGTCCTCTCCGTGACTTACTGCCTCTGTCAGCTAACCTAGGCCTAGTCCTGGAAGCTTCTACCCTCCATACAATCTCATCTAGGCCTAGAATGTTTTCTACCTCTGAGCTCATTGCTGAATACGCTCACCCTTTCTTTCTATTTCTTTCTGAACTCTGGCTGGGTGGTCAACTCAGCTGTTCTAGCTCAAACTACTCTTCAAGTTGACTAATTCAATCTGCTTTTCTCTCGGCATGGGCATGTCTGATTGGCTCTGCTTGGCCTCAAAATAACCCTGGCAATCTGTTCTAATCTTCTGGCTCCTTCTCATTCTCTGACTTGTTCTGTCTTCACCTGTGTCTAGCTTGTTCTCTCTGCAACCTGTCTCTGTAAAACTCTCCCAGTAAAAAATACCTCCTCTGCGTGTGTGTGTGTGTGTTTTCTCTTAAATAGCCTCTCTTTCCTGTCTGTTTTCATGAGAATTGGGCATATCCTGTCCTGTCAAATCATACATGACACATTACTAGCCAAGTTATAAGGTGCCTGATATAGGTAAAACTATGAATTTTAGGTAAAAGCAAATAACATATTTGTACTGAAAATATTTTATTAAATGTTATCAAATTTTATGGCTGTAACTTTATTATGTCAATGAAATCTGGCACTAATAATTTTCTACATACACTTTCCTACTAAACTTATTAAGTGACTGTGATGGTTTGTATATCCTTGGACCAGAGAGTGGCACCATCTGAACGTGTGGCCTTGTTGGAATAAGTGTGACCTGGTTGGAATGGGTGTGTCACTGTGGGTGTGGGTATAAGATCCTCACCCTAGTTGCCTGGAAGTCAGTCTTCCACTAGCAGCCTTTGGATGAAGACATAGAACTCTCAGCTCCTCCTGCACCATGCCTGCCTGGATACTGCCATGCTCCCACCTTGATGATAATGGACTGAACCTCTGAACCTGTAAGCCAGCCCCAATTAAATGTTGTTTTTTATAAGACTTGCCTTGGTCATGGAGTCTGTTCACAGCAGTAAAACCCTAACTAATACAGTGACCAACAGAAAATATCATCTTCTCTGAGATCAAATTGACTAAATATCCCACAAATAATAAAAGGTGAAGCAGGTGAAGATTCTGACTTACATCCTCAGCATTGGGAATTGTTGCAGACACAGCTACAAATCTTACTGGAATAGGGCTGGCACTTTCTAAAGCCCTAGATAAAGACTGTACAGTTTTCATTCTGCTAACTACAACTTCAAGAGTTGGACCACGATTTTCATCTTTAATAACATGCACCTAAGCAAGAAATCAAGAGAGAATAATTAGGTATAAAACTAAAAATTTATTTAATCAATTAAAATACACAATATTAATACTTTTCCTTGAAAAAGTAAGCATTTTACATTTTAAGGGACTAAATACATTACTTTACTAAAATGTCTTTTCTTTCTATCCTTTTAAATATCATCTGTGTTTATCTCTGAAAGTGAACGTGTTTACTACCTCATCGATGAGAAAGAGTCGAACCAGCTGGATAAAAGAGTTGTCTCTCCACTTCCTCGTCACACTGTCCCACTTCTCCTACAGAAAGAATACAAGTAGTTCAATCTAACAAGAAACCACAAGTAGTTAAAGTATTTATTAAGACACTGATAAATTTTATCAGACATATTACAAAGGGCAGTGTTTTGGTTGAGTCTTTAAAAATCTCCCCAAAGAGATGAGGATTCAAAGTTACTTGAATGATTTTAAGAGTCTTAAAGAGGCCGGGCGTGGTGGCGCACGCCTTTAATCCCAGCACTCGGGAGGCAGAGGCAGGTGGATTTCTGAGTTCGAGGCCAGCCTGGTCTACAAAGTGAGTGCCAGGACAGCCAGGGCTACACAGAGAAACCCTGTCTCGAAAAAAAAAACCAAAAAAAAAAAAAAAAAAGAAGTCTTAAAGAACCAGGTCTTCAGTCTTCGAAAATTATTTAACCATATATGTATTGATTTAACCACAAGTCACAATCTCTTCATATTTTATGTGTGTGAATACTCTGCTTGAACATATGTTTATGCCACATATGCATGCATGCCTGTGAAAACCAGAAAAGGACATCAGACATCCTGAGACTGGAGTTACAGATGGTGTGAGCCACCATGTCAGTGCTGGGAATCAAACTCAGGTCTTCTGGAAGAGCAGCAGTGCTCTCAACCGCTGAGCCTCCTCTCTGGGCTGCTAATTATGCCTGTTAAGCCCTATCAAGGTACTCCTCCTATAATATATACGTGGACAAATGAATATAATGGATAAATATGACTATAAACTATCCACAATTACAAATTGGTTTGTCTTACTCGTTGTTCACATATGTCGTCGTTTCTCGTCCACCTTTTTATTTATGGATATTCTCTCCATTTTCTGAATGCTAGTACTTTTATCATTTTGTTTACATTGAAAATACATGCTTGCACTTTGTGTTTCCTTTTAATAATGTTTCTGAATGAAGACAAATATTTTCAAGTAAATAATGAAATGTAAATAGTACTTACTGGAGTTGTTATAATTATATTTGCATGCTGAATCTCAAATAGGTCATCCATTACTGTATCACCAGTAAGTTCTTTACAATTCAAGCCTACTGGCCCAAACTTTTCTTTCCAGTCATCAAACCGCTGACTACAAAGGGCTTTTATTGGTGCCACTAAAATAAGATATTTATTTTGAACATTAGTGTAATTTTAAAATGTTTTTTTTAAGTCTAGTTAATAAAAGTAAGCTAAAACATACATTGCTGTGTAATATTGATAAAATAAAAACTAACAATACAAACCTAGTAAGCTATAAAAGTAATCACCAAGAAGAACTAAAAACTTAAACCTAAGTGATTGCTCAGGCAATCTCCAGATGGGGAGAGATGGGGCAGCAAGTGATTATTGCTCTTCATGGAAAGTCTTTTGTGATTAGTTATCTCTCCAAATTGTATGTATATACTATTTTGGGGACATTTACAAAATATACACCTAAAAAGGAGAATAGATGTTTCTATGTAAATTTCTAAAATTGTAAAATATATGATTATTTGCTCATTTTGACTATTCTCTTTTAATAAGTGTAAAGTTCAAATCCTTGATTCAAATATTTTTTATGATCAACTCTAGAAAAACATTTCAAATTTAATGTAAGAGATGAAACCAATTGTGGCGCGTCTTTATTAAAATGTGCAGAGGGCTAGAGTTATAGTTCAGTGGTGAAGCTCTTTCCGAGCATGTGCAGAGCTCAATGTCTAGCACCACACACACACACACACAAAAACCCCAATAGTGTGGGGAGAATTTGTCGGCTAGTAGTGCTCAGTGGTAAAGTGCTGTTTACAGATTTAGTCAGAGCACCATAACTAAATAATGTTTTTAATACCAAATAATACTGTCTATGCCCTGTAATAACATTGTTTCTACTTCGATCTTTAATTATAACTAATCATAACTTTTATAATATATACTTACTGTAAACAATCTTCATGTTTAGCCACGGCAATGGTACTTCCATTAACAATCTTGTTATTGCTAGCTCAAACACTACAGTTTTCCCAGAACCAGTGGGGGCACAAATCACAAAATTCCTATCTGTGTAAAGAAGCTGAGATAAAATTGAACAATTATAAATATATAGAATTTTTTATACATTCTCCATTTTCTAGAAAAATGTGCTTTAAGAAGATAAGAACTACTGGCTCAAGCACGTTGACCTCTCTGATTCCTATGTGTAGTCCTGCTCTAGACATCTCAACCTCAAGAACAACACATTTTCTCATACTGTACAATTCTGTCAAAAAGATATGCTGGGGGCTGGTGAGATGGCTCAGCAGTTAAGAGCACCGACTGCTCTTCCGGAGGTCCTGAGTTCAAATCCCAGCAACCACATGGTGGCTCACAACCACCCATAATGAGATCTGAAGACAGCTACAGTGTACTTACATATAATAAATAAAATTAAATTAAGTTAAAAAAAGAGGATTATCCAATGTTTAAAAAAAAAAGATATGCTGGTCATAAGACAAAGTCATCCCTTTACCCTTCAATGAAATTCTTATAAATTTAATAAATACAAGCTAACTCCCTATATGACTCATGCACTCACTTAACAAGTATTTTCTAATCTCTTAAGGCATACAAGACCACAGCTAGTGAGAAGAGGAAGATAATTAAACAAGTGGAAGATACTTACATCATCAAAGGCTTTGGATTGTATATAGTTGAAGTAAGGGAATTCTTTGAATATACTTCTAAATTTTGCCGCTTAGAATAACATTAAGGAGTTAAATATTTCAGAATTTAAAAATGTTTACTTTTAATTTAAAATTTCAGTTTTGGTGCTATTGACCCTCATAGTATCTTATAGTAATAAGGTATCTTATTAATTAAGCATTTTAAGAGTTAATGGACGGAAGCTGGAGAGATGGCTAAGCAGCTAAGCACATTTGTTCTTGCAGAGAACCTGGGTTTGATTCCTAGTACTCACATGGTGGCTCAAATTACATGGGATCTGATACCCCCTTCTGACCTCTTCAAACACAAGGTGTACATGTGGTACAACATGTAGGCAAAATACTCATACATAAGACTTTTTTAAAATAAAAAATGGAAATTATTTTACTCTGCTTCCACATTCCTTTATTCTAAAGAGAACTTGTAAAATTCCTGTGGGAAAACAAAAGATTACAAAAGGGATATAACTTGAGAGTTAAATAGAATGAAGAAGATCTGAATATATGGAGACATGGCAATCAGAACTATTTTTAGTTTGTTCTTTTCTTGTCTTAACTAAGACGCTCAATTTTTATATTTTCTTTAGTGCTCAAATTTTCAATTATTAGTTGCTAATTTTGGCTGCATGTCATTAGTGGAAATGTATTCCTGGTCAGTTAATCTTGAATCCCTTCATTATGCATATTTGCTTAATAAGATGAACTCGGATCACCCTTCCCCTTTTAGAAAGTTTAAAGATAGTAATAAGATACAAAGAGTAATTAATTAACCTAGTCTGTACAGCAATGATTCTCAACATGTCAGTTGTGACACCTTCATAGGGTTGCCTAAGACCATCAGAAAACACAGATACTTAAATTATGGTTCATAACAGAAGCAAAATTACAAAAATGAAGTGGCAACACAGCAGTTTTATGGTTGGGAGTCTCCACAACAGAAGGAACTTCCAGCATTAGGAGGGTTGCAAGCCACTGCTCTAAGGTGAGACTGCTGCCAGCCTCAGGGATTTTTAATGGCAGTCTTCTAATGAAGTTGCAATTGATCACATACAGTCATTACCACTATATGCAAAATGTATTACTAGATCTAGAAATCTCCAAAAAAGAATGAGTTTCTATCACTGAGGCATTTAGAGCTTATTAGAAGGTAGAAAGATGGTTTAGTAGTTAAGAGAACTTGTTTTCTTGCAGAGAACCCAAATTCTATCCTAACACCAGCAGCAGGCAATTTACAAACACTTGTGATCTAGTTCCAGTGACCCTTGAACTCCTACATATACAGGCACACACATACAAATAAAAGTACATTAAAAATTAAAAAATATATTTGAAAGCACAGTTGTCTAACAACTATTTTATAAGGTATTTAAGTACTCAAGGGTTGTTCTAGTAATGCTTTTAAAACGTTTACATCAGATTTATATGACTTCTCTATCTAAATTTCCCCCTTTCCCTCCAAGAAAATGGTTATAAGACCCTACATCCTATTTCCCAACTCTTCCCTTCAATCTCCTATGAGCCTTTATTGCTCTGACTTCGGATCCTCTGACCTTTACCCTCATACTCTCCTCCTTTATTTATAATGGACTCTACTATTCAGAAACATCAGCCATGTACCCGCCATGACATCTTCCCCCTGCCTTTAAGCTTCATTTTTCTCTCGAATTTCTTTCTCTTGCACCTTATGGCTTACATCTCACCATATTAAGAAGGACTTCAACAATATGAACTAACCAGTATCTCCCTGAGCTCGTGTCTCTAGCTGCATATGTATCAGAAGATGGTCTAGTCGGCCAACACTGGGAAGAGAGGCCCATTGGTCTTGCAAACTTTATAGGCCTCAGTACAGGGGAACACCAGGGCCAAGAAGTGGGAGTGGGTGGATAGGGGAGTGGGGCGGGGGTATGGGGAACTTTTGGGATAGCATTTGAAATTTGAAATGTATATAAAGAAAATATTTAATAAAAAAAGAAAAGCTTTCTTTTCTTCACCTGCAGTGCCCACCTGCTCTCTATCTCTCACCTGCTCTCTGTCTCTTTGTTCTACGGTACCCTCCTCTTCATGTACGTGAGTCATGGGGTCTTCACCAGGTGAAAACCAGGATAAAATGTATTCTCTGTTCTACACAGTTGTGATTCCTCTGCTAAACCCCTTTATTTACAGCTTAAGAAACAAGGAAGTTTTGTGTGCTTTGAGAAAAGTCATTAAATAATATATAATTTCTGAATATTTCAAAGCCTTTTCCATCCTTTTCCTCTCTTTTGAATTTCATCATTATATTTTATTTTTTATTTTGCACATAATTGAAAATTCACATATTGTTAAATAAAAAATACAAGTTTAGACTTGAAAAAAGAAAGAAAGAAAGTAAGTAAGAAAGAAAGCCTTCCCTGCATATTTTATTAAATTCAGTATCTTGAGCCTTCAATTCCAACAGTCCTAATTTCATTCTCCTTTACCTTTTCTCACAATTATTCAGCTCTAACTCACCCCTACCTCCCATTGCAAAAACAGTAACTCAAGGACAAGTATTTACTCTTTTCTTAATTGGTATATTTCACAAGCTCACAACAGTGTCTAAGTTAATGTAGGTTTGCACTTATTAAACCATGTAGTTAATTTCTAAATTATTATTTCATTTTACTTTCAGCATGTCATAATATTGTCATAATATATACAGAGAAGCAGGCACACAGATACACACAAATGAAAATAAAAACTTAAAAAATATATTTGAAACATGTATATGGAAATATATTTGTGACAAAATAAAAATAAAATTTAGAGTTTGACAGTCAATCAGCTTTTGAAAGAATAACAGTTTCCCTCAAGGAATATTTTCCATATAAAATATTTATTTATAACAAGCCTAAGAGAGGCCTTTCATGCTGTCTTTTCTCTCATTAGATAGTTCTACATCAATTTATATTCACAAAATGAATCTTTGAACAGAGTAGACATAGATTCAGTCTCCCGGTGCACAATAAACCTCAGCTGGTAGATGCATCGTCTACTATCACTGAACACTCAAAACCAAATGTGTCTTTTGTTCCACAAGCTTTCAGCAGTGCGCTGCACTTATCTGTTATCCTGGAGGATGTCTGCTGGCACAACTGCAGGCTGCAGCTCTGGAGCCAGAGAGGTCTGACAAGAGTTGGTGTTGTCCTGAGGATCTAATTAGAGTCAAATACTAAGAAAGAATCTGTAAGCGTGTGTAGAGAGAATCGATTGTGAACTGTGTGGAAGCATCACCTGTCAATAAAAAACTAATGGCCTATTAGCAAAAGGCAGGAGATAGAAGGTGGGAGGGAGTTCCAGGAGAAAGAGGAACTCTGGAACATAGTGATATGCAAGAAATTTGCCCAGACTCTAAGGAGGCAGACGTTCTTCTGGGTTCCTGTGCATCAGCAAGCTCCTCAGGCCAGCACGTGCTTATGGTGGCTAGCTCTGGCTCCCTCCACTCAGGCTAGCAGGCTGCCCTTGCTAGCCTTTGATCTGTTTGTCCTCCTGTGAGAGCTGAGCCTCATCATGGCCGTGGGCACCTGCTGGGAGCTGAACCTATCGGGCCCGGTTCTGTGAAGTCTTTTTGTCTGCTGGCATGTGCTGAGGCTCCTGTTCCTTACTAGCTCTCTCTTACAGGGGTTTAGCCTCCTGCCTGGCTAGGAAACTGTGTGGAAGCATCATCACCTGTCAATAAAAACGGGTGGCCTATTAGCAAATGGCAGGAAATAGAAGGTAGGAGTTCCAGCAGAGAGAGACAGAGACAGACCGACAGAGACAGACAGAAGACAGACTCTGGGAGATAGTAATATGCTAGAGATCTCCCCAGACTGTGAGGAGACAGACATATGAAACTGAGGAGAGGTAACCAACCATGTGGCACACATAAAATAGAATAAATGGGTTATATAGTTACAAGCTAGTCAGGAATATGCCCAAGCTTATAACCCAGGCATTTATTCACATATAACTAACTAAGTCTCAGAGTCATTATTTAGGAACTGGAGCACCAGTAGAAAAGACCTTGGTTACATATATGTGTCCAAACAATCCACAAACTCTTCTGCTGTTTACTCTGAACAAAGTACAGAAGATCAGTGAATTTGGCAATATATTAAGTTATTAAAAAAAATAAACCAACGTGAACAACTATAGACTTAACAATGACATCTAAATAATAGAACCACATCAGAGTGCTACTATAACATGAAAAATCCTTAAAATTCTTCAAAGGATAGCTTTAAACCATCAAAATGCTTCCAACAAAAGAACACCCCATCATACAGATAACCAGATAGCTGGTTTTTAATTTTATTTTTGAGATATAATTATATTTCTCTGTCCTTCTTCTCCCTCCAACTCCTCACCTATTTCTCCCTACCCCCTTTAAATTCATGACCTCTTTTTCTCTAATTGTTCCATGCATATATTTAGGAATATAATATACATATTATACAATATAATATAACGTTATGTATTATTGTATATAATTATTATATTATAAAGTGTATAAAATATAAAATATGCATATTATATAATGTACAATAATATATAATATACATATTATATTCTAAAATGTAACCTACTCAGTCCATATAATGTTACTTGTACGTGTATTTTCAAGGCTGACTGTTTGGCACAGGACAACCATCTGGTGTGCTCTTCCCTGGGGAAGACCACATCTCCTACTCCCAGCTCTCCTCAGTTGCCTATAGTTCTTCCTGTAGGGTTGAGGCCTCCTGGACTTTTCCTCATCCATGTTGACATGCTCATTGATATCATTCTTGTTCACCTCATGTTTGAGTAGTCATGTTGCCCAAACTTTATAGTTTCCAATGTTACTAGGAGACACACTCTCATGGCAATACTCCGATCCTCTGGTTCTTACAGTCTATGCCTCCTCTTTTGCAATGTTTTTTGAGCCTTAGGTGTGGGAGTGTTTTATAGTGTATCCACTGGGATTGAACTCCATTAATCTGCATTTTGATTGGTTGTGGTTTTCTGTAATGGACTCTGTCTATTACAAAGGTGTTTCCTTGTTAAGGGTAAAAACTACACTTATCTGTAGGTGAAAGGACAAATGTTTAGAATGTTGTCAGGGACTGTGCTGGCTTAGTAAAGTGATAGTTGTAGGATCTCCTCTAAGATCCATGATTTCACTATCATTGAGCAGTTAGTTATGTCTCCAGTACCAGCATGAGTTCTCTCTTATGAGTGGATCATAAGTCCAATTAGGGAGATGTTGTAGCTCCAAGGTATACATGCCACTACTGCACCCTTAAGACTATCGTACCACACTAGCTGTTGATGTAGTTCACAGGTGTCAAGGCTAGTGGTTGGCTGCCTCCTTCCTTCGGAAGCTTGAGTAGTACTTTCTGATACCTTAGAAGCTAGTCCTTAGAGATGGGGCATTTAGGTCTAATTAGACAATGGTTAATTGCCTATTACTGAACTATTTCTTATGTTCCTCTTCTACTAGTGCAAATACACATGTGTGCATATGTATGTGGCACCCCAGATATTGACCTCAGGTGTCTTCCCTTGCTCTCTATTTTATATATTGAGGTAGGTTCTCTTGCTAAAACTGGAGCTTACTGTTTCAGGCTATTCTGGCTAAGTCACCTTGCTCTGGTGACTCCATCTTCACTCTCTAGCTCCATTACAGGCTACCATGCCAGCCTAGCTTTTGCTGGATTCTAACATTGGTTTCCTGTTTATGGAACCACTTGGGAAAGATTAGGAAGTGTGGAAAAGGTATGTCATTGGGAGTAGGCTTTGAGGTTTCAAAAGACTGCTACTATTCTCAGGCTCTCTCCCCTTCGACTTGCAGATCAAAATGTGAGCTCTCAGCTAGCTGTTCCAGCCAACATGCTTGCTGCTTGCTGCCACTCTGCCCTTGCATGATGGACTCTTCACCCTCTGAAACCGTAAGCCAAAGTAAATGTTTTCTTTTGTAAACTGCTTATTGCTTTGGTCATGGTGTTTTATCACAGCAATAGAAAAATATCTAAGACACTACTCAGTAATCTGAAATTCATCTTCTTCTTTGTAGATGTAAAAGGAGTATTATTACAAGAATATTCTGAATACATTCAAGTAGTCACATTAGAAATGTCTAGGTATACAAACTTGATTTTCAAAAACTTCAAATGAGAGTCCTTCTAAAATATTAGTTAGTAAAATGTTCTCAAATCCACAAAAAGCTGCATTTGCTTAGAGTTCCCTTATTTGTTTTATATCTGTATTTGTATGTACAAGTCAATATATCAAAGTTCTTCCAAGGCCACAAATCTGATTTCTGTGTTTATATTATCACAGCCTGAAAACAGTTCATAAACTAGAAAGCCTGCAGATCACACTTGGAATAGCTCTGACGTTCATAGTGTGTCTCTTACATGATCCAAGACTTATTTTTCTATCTTTTTCAATGCTACCCAAAGTAAACACACAAGAGTACAATGAAACAAAATCTTGAAATATATGATTTGATAAATGGAAAGTAGCTATTATGAAATAAAGGATACGGATTTCTGTGACAGCTTTCAAAGAACCTAAGCCATTTGGGGTTATGCCTAAAAAAAAAAAAACTATATAATTATATGGATTTTTAAACTTTCCATAAAAAGCTCCAATAACATTTGTATAACATTTACTGAGAGGTAAGTTAAAAGGTAAAGACAGAGCTAAAAAATATAAAACATATATGGAAATGCATAAATTGCACATGGTAAGAGAACTTATTTACTCTATTTTGTATTCTTCTTTATGCTAAGAAATGCAAATTAGTTTGTATTTTCATAAAAAGCAACTAACTAAATAGGCAAATAAGTAAGAAGTTACCTTGAATATCATGAGGCTGAGATGCAGCAGGAAATGACAGTGCTTTGACTATGTCTTGTCCAACTCCAGAAGCAGAAAAAGCATCATTTGCTTTGAATTTGCTTGTAGAATACTGACGTTTCTGCTTACTATTGCTACACGTCCATGCATTCTCTTTGCTTATTTTTGTTTGGGTAAGTTTCACTGGGCTGATATGAGAACTCAAGTTTAAACTTCCATCAGCATAGTCACAGTCATGTTCATTGTCACATGTTCTAGACAGTCTGAGACAAACACACCACCACGTTTTCTGCTTTTAACATTTGCTCAAAAACTAGCGTAAAATTATTCTCTTAAAAATACCCATAACTATAGTTTATCGTTTCCTAAAATTCATCTAAGTTTTTGTGGCAGGCTGTCTCCAAGTTGGCTCCAATGGTCCTTGTCTCCTGGTAGTCACAGTCGTTTATGATCTACAAATGGACTCACTAAGCCAGAACTGACCTGTGTCACAGCATACATTCTAGTAAGTAGTACTATACATAGGCAATTCTGAGCTATGCTTGATAATACTATAAGCTCATGAAGACACTTTCCCTTCCACAAGGATTCTTGGATAGATTATGCTACAGAGAGCTAGTCAGCATACCATGGAAACACATTTTAAAACCCTGGAGAGGCCCATGTGGAGAGGCACTGAAGGATCCTGTCAACAGTCAACACCAACTTGACAGACAAAAGGAGTAGTTGACAAAAAGTGAACCAAGAATCCTTGGGAGACATCAGGTAACTATATACAATGTGACTGATTGTGGCCTTTTATGAAACCCCAATTATGCTTTTTCATGGGAGACCCCAGGCTTAAGCTACTAATTAACTTGTTCCTAACACATAAAAAACATTAAAACTAACAAAGTTTACTGTTGTTTTAAGCCAGTAAGCTTTGAAGTAAGTTATTCACAGCAACAGATATCTAATTAAACTGATGAAAGTCAGCTAAGTGCTGAGGTAGGGGACTCGCTAAATAAATCCTAACAGCAGTTTCTCTAATTGAGTTAAGAAAGGATGCAGAGCCCGTTTTGCAGGGCCCTGGCCTTGTAGATGAATTCAAAAGGAGCACAGAAGGCAATCTGAGGATGATTCTCTGTAGTTAGAGAAAAGGCAGCCATGCATGTAATCTCCACAATTGTGAGAAAGGAACTAGAAAGAGGGAGGGAAGGAAGTAACATTTTCTGAGTTTGAAGTTAGAAAGCAGACAAGTTCACTGGAAAGTCTACAAGCAACTGCATGGGGGTATGGTCCTCAACCTACCTAATCCTGTAACCCTGTAATACAGCTCCTCATGCTGTGGTGAACCCCGACTATAAAATTATTTTTGTTACTACTTCATAACTGTAATTTTGCTACTGTTGTGAATTGTGATGTAAATATCTCTGTTTTCCTATGGTCTTAGGTGACCCCTGGGAAAGGATCATTCAACCCCCATAAAGGGGTCGTAACCCACAGGCTGAGAACTGACAGTCTAAGGGACAGATTTTCCTACTATTTTCATACCTTGCCTTCAGCTGTGTAATTATTTCTTTTCATTTTCAGCTTTGTTTGGTTTTTAGGTTACAAAACCAGACTTTTGTCTTACACACACTCGTGTGTGTGTGTGTGTGTGTGTGTGTGTGTGTGTGTGTGTGTGTGTGTCTGTGTGTGTGTCTGTGTGTATCTGCCAGTCTGTCTGTGTCTTTTCTCTGGGGAGATCCCTGGCCATGACCAGACACGGAAGGTGCCTTTTGTAAAGGATATTACTAACTAGCAAAACTAACCATTGGAAAAGCATAATATTATCAAGCATGCCATTTGTGCTAGAAGATGCTGACACATCTATGTTCATATGTATAGTTCCCAGTCAACCGAATCTTCCTTGGCCCTACAGTTCATCTCTGTTTACTTGAAATCTAGTTTTCATGTTAATTTTGAGACATAGTAGTAGTCTCACTGTGTAGCCCTGCTTAGCCTAGAACATGCTATGGCCCTGAACATCTAGTGATCCTTTTGCTTTTGCCTCTGAGTACTGAGATTACAGGCTATCTCTTTTTGTTTAGTTTGTTTTATGTAGGCATCTGAAACTATAAGCCTCCTCTCATGGCCACTGTCACTGTGTCACACAGGCCTAGGTGTGCTGTGCTTTCACTTCACATGCCATTAGGGGTGTTTTGTTCTCATTTGACTCAGGCTGTTTCGTGTGTTGTTCAGTCTTTATGCATTTGTATGTATTCTTTAGTTTCTCTTGCTGTTGATTTGCAATTATTCTATTGTGGTCAGACAGAATGTAAGAAATTATTTAAAATTTTTATACATTTGTTCTGCTGACAATGTATATTCTGCAGTGTCTATATGGACTTTCTGTAGATGTTGTGAGGTCTCTGATCTTGGAAGGCGTTTAACTCAGATGATTCTTTGTTCATGTTTTGTTAAAAGGACATATTTATTGGTGAGAATAGAATACTGAAGTCAAACACTTACTATTTTGTTGGAGTTAATCTGTTTCTTTGTATCCAGTAATCTTTTATGAAACTGGGTGCACTGACGTTCAATGTTTAAAACTTATGCTTAGAATCATATCTTCTTGATATATTGCTTCCATAATTGGTAAGAAGTGTCTTTTTATATCTCCGATTTTTGTATGAAATATATTTTGTCTAATTTTAGAATGGCAATGTCTTGCTTTTTAGTTCCATTTGCTTAAAATACCTTTCCCTGTCCTTTCACCCAAAGATTGTACCTGCCTTTGACGGTAGAGTGCATTTCTTAAAGGCACCAAATGGATGCTGTTTCTCTTTTCTTTCCTTCCCATATTGAGACTACTACCACTACTATTACTGTGATGATGATGATGGTGATGATGATTGTTTTTCAAAATAGGGTCATCCCATGTAGCTCCACCTGTCCTGAAACCCACTATGCAGACCAGACTAGCCTTGAACTTATAGAAATCCACCTGCCTCAGCCTTCCAGGTGCTGGGGTTAAAGGCAGGTGCCACTACACCCATCTCTGGATCCTTTTTTTTTTGTTTTGTTTTGTTTTTTTTTTTTAATCTAGTCTATTTGTCTTTAGGAAATTGATGCCATTAATATTTAATTATTGAAAGACATGCATTAATTCCTTTCATTTTGCTGATTTGTGTTGTTTGGTGATTTCCTATCCTTTATTTATTTAATGACGGTTCCTGGTGGTTTTTCTTCCTATAACCTTATAGATGTGTTTGTTTCTCTATATCTAGAGAATTCCTTTAAGTATCTTATAAAGTGCTGTCTTAGTGGCATAGAGTTTTTTAGTTTGTTTTCATTGTAGAAAGTCTATCAATTATGACAGACAGTTTTTCTAGATATAGTAATCTGTACTCTCAGTTAGTAACTTTAAGAGAGTGAAATGATTCATTTCATGCCCTCTCACTTAAAATTCTATTGAGAAACCTGCTATTATTATAATAGGCTTATTTTTTTTCCTTTGGTTTTTTTTTTTTTGACTGTTCTTTTTTTTTTTGAATTAGGTATTTTCTTCATTTACATTTCCAGTGCTATCCCAAACGTCCCCCATACCATCCCCCAGACTCCCCCTCCCACTCCACTTCTTGGCCCTGGCGTTCCCCTATACTGAGGCATATAAAGTTTGCATGACCAATGGGCCTCTCTTTCCACTGATGGCCGACTAGGCCATCTTCTGATACATATGCAGCTAGAGACACGAGCTCTGGGGGGTACTGGTTAGTTCATATTGTTGTTCCACCTATAGGGTTGCAGACCCCTTTAGCTCCTCCATTGGGGGCCCTGTGATCCATCCAATAGCTCACTGTGAGCATCCACTTCTGTGTTTGCTAGGCCCTGGCATAGTCTCACAAGAGACTGCTATATAAGGGTCCTTTCAATAAAATCTTGCTAGTGTATGCAATGGTATCAGCGTTTGGAAGCTGATTATGGGATGGATCCCCAGATACGGCAGTCTCTAGATGGTCCTTCCTTTCGTCTCAGCTCCAAACTTTGTCTCTGTAACTCCTTACATGGGTATTTTGTACCCTGTTCTAATGAGGAATGAAGTATCCACACTTTGGTCTTCCTTCCTCTTGATTTTCTTGTGTTTTGCAAATTGTATCTTCCATATTCTAAGTTTCTGGGCTAATATCCACTTATCAGTGAGTGCATATCATGTGAGTTCTTTTGTGATTGGGTTACCTCACTCAGGATGATACCCTCCAGATCCATCCATTTGCCTAGAAATTTCATAAATTCATTCTTTTTAATAGCTGAGTAGTACTCCATTGTGTAAATGTACCACATTTCTGTATCCATTCCTCTGTTGAGGGACATCTGGATTCTTTCCAGCTTCTGGCTATTATAATTAAGGCTGCTATGAACATAGTGGAGCATGTGTCCTTCTTACCAGTTGGAACATCTTCTGGATATATGCCCAGGAGAAGTATTTCAGGATCCTCCGGTAGTACTATGTCCAATTTTCTGAGGAACCGCCAGACTGATTTCCAGAGTGGTTGTACAAGCTTGCAATCCCACCAACAATGGAAGAGTGTTTCTCTTTCTCCACATCCTTGCCAGCATCTGCTGTCACCTGAATTTTTGATCTTAGCCATTCTGACTGGTGTGATGTGGAATCTCAGGGTTGTTTTGATTTGCATTTCTCTGATGATTAAGGATGCTGAACATTTTTTCAGGTGCTTCTCAGCCATTCCATATTTCTCATGTGAGAATTCTTTGTTCAGATCTGAGCCCCATTTTTTAATGGGGTTATTTGATTTTTTGGAGTCCACCTTCTTGAGTTCTTTATATATATTGGATATTAGTCCCCTCTCTGATTTAGGATTGGTAAAGATCCTTTCCCAATCTGTTGGTGGCCTTTTAGTCTTATTGACAGTGTCTTTTGCCTTGCAGAAGCTTTGCAATTTTATAAGGTCCCATTTGTCGATTCTCGATCTTAAAGCACAAGCCATTGCTGTTCTATTCAGGAATTTTTCCCCTGTGCCCGTATCTTTGAGGCTTTTCCCCACTTTCTCCTCTATAAGTTTCACTGTCTCTGGTTTTATGTGGAGTTCCTTAATCCACTTAGATTTGACCTTAGTACAAGGAGATAGGAATGGATCAATTCGAATTCTTCTACATGATAACCGACAGTTGTGCCAGCACCATTTGTTGAAAATGCTGTCTTTTTTCCACTGGATGGTTTTAGCTCCCTTGTCGAAGATCAAGTGACCATAGGTGTGTGGGTTCATTTCTGGGTCTTCAATTCTATTCCATTGATCTACTTGTCTGTCACTATACCAGTACCATGCGGTTTTTTTTTTTTTTTTTTTATCACAATTGCTCTGTAGTAAAGCTTTAGGTCAGGAATGGTGATTCCACCAGAGGTTCTTTTATCCTTGAGAAGAGTTTTTGCTATCCTAGGTTTTTTGTTATTCCAGATGAATTTGCACATTGCCCTTTCTAATTCATTGAAGAATTGAGTTGGAATTTTGATGGGGATTGCATTGAATCTGTAGATTGCTTTTGGCAAGATAGCCATTTTTACTATATTGATCCTGCCAATCCATGAGCATAGGAGATCTTTCCATCTTCTGAGATCTTCTTTAATTTCTTTCTTCAGAGACTTGAAGTTCTTATCATACAGATCTTTCACTTCCTTAGTTAGAGTCATGCCAAGGTATTTTATATTATTTGTGACTATTTAGAAGGGTGTTGTTTCCCTAATTTCTTTCTCAGCCTGTTTATCCTTTGTGTAGAGAAAGGCCATTGACTTGAGTTAATTTTATATCCAGCTACTTCACCGAAGCTGTTTATCAGGTTCAGGAGTTCTCTGGTGAAATTTTTAGGGTCACTTATATATACTATCGTATCATCTGCAAACAGTGATATTTTGACTTCCTCCTTTCCAATTTATATCCCCTTAATGTCCTTTTGTTGTCGAATTGCTCTGGCTAGGACTTCAAGTACAATGTTGAATAGATAGGGAGAAAGTGGGCAGCCTTGTCTAGTCCCTGATTTTAGTGGGAATGCTTCCAGCTTCTCGTCATTTACTTTGATGTTGGCTAATGGCCTGCTGTAGATTGATTTTATCATTTTTAGGTATGGACTTTGAATTCCTGATCTTTCCAAGACTTTTATCATGAATGGGTATTGGATTTTGTCAAATGCTTTCCCAGCATCTAACGAGATGATCATGTGGTTTTTGTCTTTAAGTTTGTTTATATAGTGGATTACATTGATGGATTTCCTTATATTAAACCATCCCTGCATCCCTGGAATGAAACCTACTTGGTCAGGATGGATGATGGTTTTGATGTGTTCTTGGATTCAGATAGTGAGAATTTTATTGAGTACTTTTGCATCGATATTCATAAGGGAAATTGGTCTGAAGTTCTCTATCTTTGTTGGGTCTTTCTGTGGTTTAGGTATCAGAGTAATTGTGGCTTCATAGAATGAACTGGGTAGAGTACCTTCTGCTTCAATTTTGAGGAATAGTTTGTGAAGAACTGGAATTAGATCTTCTTTGAAGGTCTGATAGAACTCTGCACTAAACCCATCTGGTCCTGGGCTTTTTTTGGTTGGGAGACTATTAATGACTGCTTCTATTTCTTTGGGGATATAGGACTGTTTAGGTCATTAATCTGATCCTGATTTAACTTTGGTACCTGATATCTGTCTAGAAATTTGTCCATTTCATCCAGGTTTTCCAGTTTTGTCGAGTATAGCCTTGTCTAGAAGGATGTGATGGTGTTTTGGATTTCTTCAGGATCTGTTGTTATGTCTCCTTTTCATTTCTGATTTTGTTAATTAGGATGCTGTCCCTGTGCCCTCTAGTGAGTCTGCCTAGGGTTTATCTGTCTTGTTGATTTTCTCAAAGAACCAGCTCCTCATTTGGTTGATTCTTTGAATAGTTCTTCTTGTTTCCACTTAGTTGATTATGCCCCTGAGTTTGATTATTTCCTGCCGTCTACTCCTCTTGGGTGAATTTGTTCCTTTTGTTCTAGAGCTTTTAGGTGTGTTGTCAAGCTGCTTGTGTGTGCTCTCTCTAATTTCTTTTTGGAGGCACTCAGAGCTATGAGGTTTCCTCTTAGAAATGCTTTCATTGTGTCCCATAAGTTTGGGTATTTTGTGGCTTCATTTTCATTAAACTCTAAAAAGTCTTTAATTTCTTTCTTTATTCCTTCCTTGACCAAGGTATCATTGAGGAGAGTGTTGTTCAGTTTCCATGTGAATGTTGACTTTCTATTATTTATATTGTTATTGAAAATCAGCCTTAGTCCATGGTGATCTGATAGGATTAATGGGACAATTTCAATATTTTTGTATCTGTTGAGGCCTGTTTTGTGACCAATTATATTGTCAATTTTGGAGAAGGTACCATGAGGTGCTGAGAAGAATGTATATCCTTTAATTTTAGGATAAAATGTTCTTTAGATATCTGTTAAATCCATTTGTTTCATAACTTCTGTTAGTTTCACTGTGTCCCTGTTTAGTTTCTGTTTCCACGATCTGTCCATTGATGAAAGTGGTGTGTTGAAGTCTCCCACTATTATTGTGTGAGGTGCAATGTGTGCTTTGAGCTTTAGTAAAGTTTCTTTAATGAATGTGGCTGCCCTTGCATTTGAAGCATAGATATTCAGAATTGAGAGTTCCTCTTGGAGGATTTTACCATTGATGAGTATGAAGTGTCCCTCCTTGTCTTTTTTGATAACTTTGGGCTGGAAGTCGATTTTATTCGACATTAGAATGGCTACTCCAGCTTGTTTCTTCAGACCATCTGCTTGCAAAATTGTTTTCCAGCCTTTCATTCTCAGGTAGTGTCTGTCTTTTTCCCTGAGATGGGTTTCCTGTAAGCAGCAAAATGTTGGGTCCTGTTTGTGTAGCCAGTATGTTAGTCTATGTCTTTTTATTGGGAAATTGAGTCCATTGATATTAAGAGATATTAAGGAAAAGTAATTGTTGCTTCCTATTATTTTTGTTGTTAGAGTTGGCATTCTTTTCTTGTGCCTGTCTTCTTTTAGGTTTGTTGAAGGATTACTTTCTTGCTGTTTCTAGGGTGTAGTTTCTGTCCTTGTATTCATCTACTCCTATTATCCATAGGTTTGGTCTTCTCATTGTGTCCTGGATTTTCTGGATGTTTTGAGTTAGGATCTTTTTGCATTTTGCATTGTCTTTGATTGTTGTGCCGATATTCCCTATGGAATCTTCTGCACCTGAGAGTCTCTCTTCCATCTCTTGTATTCTGTTCCTGATGCTTGCATCTGTGGTTCCAGATTTCTTTCCTAGGGTTTCTATCTCCAGCTTTGCCTCACTTTGGGTTTTCTTTATTGTGTCCACTTCCCTTTTTAGGTCTAGTATGGTTTTGTTCATTTCCATCACCTGTTTGGATGTGTTTTCCTCTTTTTCTTTAAGGACTTGTAAGTCTTTCGAAGTGTTCTCCTGTATTTCTTTAAGTGAGTTATTAAAGTCCTTCTTGATGTCCTCTACCATCCTCATGAGATATGCTTTTAAATCTGGGTCTAGCTTTTCGGGTGTGTTGGGTTGCCCAGAACTGGGAGAGGTGGGAGTGCTGTGTTCTGATGATGGTGAGTGGTCTTGGTTTTTGTTAGTAAGATTCTTACGTTTGCCTTTCGCCATCTGATTATCTCTGGAGTAGTTGTTATAGTTGTCTCTAGTTAGAGATTGTTCCTCTTGTGATTCTGTTAGCCTCTATCAGCAGACATGGGAAACTAGCTCTCTCCTCTGAGTTTCAGTGGTCAGAGCACTCTCTGCAGGCAAGCTCTCCTCTTACAGGGAAGGTGCACAGATATCTGGCGTTAGAACCTCCCTCCTGGCAGAAGATGAAGGCCTGAAACAGGACCTGTCCCAGAAGCTGTGTTGCTTCGGCCTGTCACAGAAGCTGTTAGCTCTAGTCCACACTCCCACCTCCACAGACTAGTCTTGGAGGGATCCAGGAACCAAGATGGCTCCCCCAGGTGCTCCGGCAAAGCCCTCCTGGGCAGGGCAGACACCTGTCCTCTGGCAGAGAAGGTGCTCCAATGTCTGGAGCCCGAAATGGGGTCTGTCTCAGAAGCTGTCCTCTAGGGACCTTGGGGGTGTCTGCCAACTCTGCGTCCAGGTGACCAAGTGCTGGTGCAGACCGGAAGGGACTTGTGACCCTGGTCAGGCCGAGTTTCCTGCTTCTCTAATGCTGTCTCAGGTCCCACGTGATTGGATTGGAACAGAAGTTTTGTTCCACTCACCACTGGTTCTAAGATCGTGTGTAGAGTCCTCTAGGGGACCTTGGGGTGTCTACAGACTCTGTGCCCAAGGTGACCCAGTGCTGGCGCTGACCGGAAGGGACTTGTGATTTATTTGTTTTTATAGTTAATGGTTTGCATATAATATGGCACAGGAAGCCAAAGCACAACCTCAATATGAAAATACAGTAATAATCACTTAAATAACAATCTCTTCAACTCTGATCCTTTTAGGAAATAGAAAAATACTGGTAGTCCTGTGTGTATTAAGATAAAAGCTACTGCAGTGTGAATGGCAGAGAAAAACAAGTGATTAGACAAAGAACTACAGGAGGTAAAGTAAACAAGGACAGGTAACAAATCTGACCTGAAAGTTTCCCTCTCTAAGTACCAGCTTCCACGTTATCAGAAGGTGCCATGCAAACTCCCACAGGAGGGATGCGACCAACAGTTATACCCAGCTGTGACACCTGTGAACCACAACAATGACCAGCATGGCATGATAACCTAGGGGTGTAGCTGTGGCCTCACATTTGTTGCATGTCTCACATCTCTAGCTGGTTGTAAGACCCACTCACCAGAAGAGAAATCATGCTGTTACAGGAAACCTAACCAACTACCCAGAGCTAGTGAAGTCATGGCTATTAGAGGAGAACCTGCAACTGCCACCTTACTAAACCAGCATAACCCCTGACACCTAGTCACAGCATCTTATGTCCACACATCAGTGTAGTCCTCACTCTTCATCAAGAAACCTTCTCTTTGCAACAGTCTGAGACATTACAGAAAAGTACAACTAATCATGAGTTGTGGAGTCTAGTTCCCATGGCTACATCTACAAAACACTTCTAAACCTAAGTCTCAGAGAATGCTGTGGAACTGGGGTGAGAAAAGACTGTGAGAGCCAGAGGATCAGGGAGTTTGTTGTGATATTGTGTTTCCTAGGAAGATCAGACCAGTATGAGTGCTGAAACATGAGCTGAACAAGGATGACAACACATGTGAACAGGGATTTGGGGGTAAAGATGCCCAAGAGGCCTCAGTCCTATAATAAGAACTACAGGCAACCAAGGAATGCTAAGGATGGGACAAATAGTCTTCCTTGGGAAGAGCACACCAACTGGTTATCCAATATCAAATGGTCAACCATGAAAATACATACAAGTAACATAATCAAACTCAACAGTTTGCACTTATGTATTTAGGAACATACATGTATATGCATATATGTACATAACAACATTTAATGAAAATAGAGTCTATGCTTTTAAAAGAGAATAAGGATGTGTCTAAGTTAGTGTTTTACTGCTGTGAACAGGCCCAATGACCAAGGCAGCTCTTAAGGACAACATTTAATTGGAGCTGGCTTACAGGTTCAGCCTATTATCAAGGCTAGAACATAGAAGTATGTAGGCAGGCATGGTGCAGGAGGAGCTGAGAGTTCTACATCTTTATCTGAAGGCTGCTAGCAGAATACTCACTTCCAGACAGCTAGGACTAGGATATTAAGGGCCACACCCACAGTGACACACCTACTCCAACAAGGCCACACCTCCTAACAGTGCCACTCCCTGGCCCAAGCATCACAGGTTTAGAGGGAGAAAAGAAAGAGGAAATGACATTATTATAATCTCAAAAAAAAGAGAGAAAAAATTTTTACAAAGAAATACAATCAGAAGTGTAACCTAAAATAATCCCAGTTCTCAGGAGGCTAAGGCATAGAAACTCCCAAAACCAAGAGATTGGCCTGCTAATGTAAGATTTGTTTGTTTTCAAGTCGTTTTTCTCAGGTATGTTAACAGCAGTAGGAAGCTAACACATGTGAGAACATATAATATACATACTTAGTTTCTGCCCCTGCTGGCTTGTCACTTTACTGTTAATCTATTCATCTTCTAATTTATGAAAAGGGTCATTTTGGAGTGTAGCCTAAATATATTATTTAGAACCAAGCATGGCAGAATATGCCTTTAAAGCCAGTGATGAGGAGGTAAAGGCAAGATTTCTGTACTTTTGAGCTCAAGCTGGTCTACATAGTGAGTTCCATTTTACCTAGACCTGCATAATGAGATCCTGTCTCAAAATAAAACCAACAGTATACATATGTATGAATGAATGAATGAATGAATGAATGAATGTATGCATATGTACACAGACTTACGGCTAACTAGAAGTGGGTTTAGCATTGTTTTATTTTTGTTTTCAGCTTTAACTTTCAGTATGGCTAATTATTAGTTAGACATAACCCACCTAAACAAAAGCTGAAATTCCTCAGAAAATTTTAAGTATTAAAGATTACTGATAAGAAAAGCTTGAGAATCTTTGCTCTACCAATAACTGTTGTTAAAATAACTGTCACATTACAAAACATTTAGTGAGTTAGTTTTAGTTATCCACTATCTGTACCATCGCTGTAAATGTTAAGCTCCTGAGGGAAAGGACATATGGTTCCTGAGTGGAATCCCAGGCCTGATTCTCATATAAACATGCCTTGTTACTCTCCCTCTCATCTACATCCTAGTATATTTCTTTTCAGTGTACACCTAATATTTAGATTAGATTACTGAGTATTGTTTAACTTATTAGTTACCTTTTTTTGAATGCTGATGTGCCCTGTCTGTCTTCTGCCACATCATGTAATTTTGTATCACCAGGACTCTTTGAAGATGGACTCTTAGCACCCATGTGATTTTTATATTTCTGAGAAGAACCATACATCAGCTTCCCAGCTACATGTGACATGTCATTGTTATTTGATCCTCCTAAATTTAGGTAATCCTGTTCATGTACATTACAGGAAAAATGGAATTTTTGTGTTGGTGAAATACAATTTGTGTCTTCATTAATGATCTTCAAGTTTGATGTTAACATTCTTGGCATCTTTCCTTTCCCTAGGGGAAAAGAAATATACTAATTATTAGTTATTACATGTTCTTCATGGAAACAAATTTTCTAAATAATGATAAAATTTTTTCAATTACACATTTCTAAAGAGAGCTAGTGACATGGTTTAGTGGGTAAAAATATTTGTTGTCAAGCCTGAAAACCTGAGTTCTATTCCCAGAACCCACGTGGTAAAGAAGATAACTGATTCCTACAAGTTGTTCTCTGACTACACAAACAGTGACAGCACCCACCCCATACACGGACATACTAAGTAACTGTAACAGAATTAAAATATGCAAACATATAAAGTATGAGTTATAATAAAACATTAAAGTTTCGAATATTACAAGAACCATGCACTGAGCATGCTTGTCTCGGGAGACTGTTTTCTAGTATGGGGAATGACACAGGCCCTCCTGTGTGCTAAGCACATGCTCTGCTATATCACTAGCCTGACAATGCTAAACATTATCTCAAACTATAGATAATCTACTGAATCTTGTTTTTTTTTTTTTTGTTTTGTTTTTTTTTTTTTTTTTTTGGTTTTTTCGAGACAGGGTTTCTCTGTGTAGCCCTGGCTGTCCTGGCACTCACTTTGTAGACCAGGCTGGCCTTGAACTCAGAAATCCGCCTGCCTCTGCCTCCCGAGTGCTGGGATTAAAGGCGTGCGCCACCACGCCCGGCTGAATCTTGTTTTTTTCACTGAATACACTTCAGAATTTGGCTTTCTGAAAACTTTACCATTGTAAAGAACAAGGCACATGCGTGGTAGTGACTATGCACTAGGTAAATGTGTACAAACAAATGTGTGGTAGTGACTATGCACTAGGTAAATGTGTACAAACACATGTGTGGTAGTGATTATGCACTAGGTAAATTTGTACAAACACATGTGTGGTAGTGACTATGCACTAGGTAAATGTGTACAAACACATGTATGGTAGTGATTATGCACTAGGTAAATGTGTACAAACACATGTGTGGTAGTAATTATGCACTAGGTAAATGTACATGTTTGTAAGAAGGTGAATGTTTAGATCTTGAGATTTGATAGGCATATACAAATCTTTGACTTTTATTCTATTAAAAAAGGAATTAATAGTTTAATATGTCAGATTTTTATGCTGCCATAAACTGCATGAGTTTGGCTTCACAAGAAATATGACAATTTACCTAATAGCTTATAACTTTCCATTTCTTCCTCTAACTCTTGAATATCTGGAATTTCTGAAATCAGTGGAGCAGGAGGGAGAAACCAATCCAGTGATTTTTCCTTAACTGGAAAGCTATATAAAATATAAAATGTGAGTATATGTTAATAAGGAAGGTCTATCAAAAAACATTTATTTATTAAACACTACTTGGGTGCAAACTCTTAGACAAACATCCCATAGACAAACTTTCTGTCATGGTTTTGCTTTATCCCTGTGTGTCAATGCTCTCAATATCATTTCCATGTGTCACAGGACTGATGACACTGCCACAGAGGAACACTACCTAAATGATGGCTAAAACTCCTCTTCATCTTCTTCTCAAACTGTAGAATTTAAACTACTGTATAAAACAGATTACTTGTGACACACCTCACCTATAATCATGGGTTATCAACAACCAGCATGTAAATGTGTTACTATGTTCTAGATTATTCCTATACCTATTAAAATTAATACTCTAACAGAAGTATTTTTGGTCTATAACTATTCATAAATCACAGAAAATCCAAGACAATCACAGAAACTGACAATTTCTTAAAGGCTACAATAACTTGTTGCTCCAAGTGGGTACCTTTACCCTCCTTGTCCTTTAGCTGTGACTCTGTTAATGATACTGCTTAAAGTTTTCTTTTCTAATCAAAGTTTCTTTTGTTTTATTACTACAAAAAATACGTAGGGATACAGGAAATGTAACTGAGAAGAAAGAGCACCATATATCATTACTGCCTAGTCCCAGTGTTGGTAGTAGCAGTTGCTGCTGCTACTGCCTCTGTTTCCTCCTTCCTTCTCTTCCTCCTCTTCCCCCTCTTTAAATGTAGGAGGCTAAGCTTTCTGAAGTGACAGTCTTACTTTTCTACCTCTTATAACCTAGCACATACCTACTCTGCCCATATTTTCCAATAAAAAACTATGGTACATTATCTATGTTTGACAAACTGCCTAACAATAGGCAGAACATTTGAAAGTAAGGATGATATCAAAGGCTCTCAGGAATATATGCCAGAATGGGTCATAAGATTCGGTACATAGTCCTACTTGTAAGTATAGGATTAACTTCTGAGGACCCCATATACAAGTTTCCAAAGGTCCTCTCCTACTAGAGTCTCTCAGGCACATTGAATTCCCTATGTCATGACCTGAGACAAGATACATGAAGTGTTACCAAGGAATAAAGCTTGTTAGGGATTCAGTCCACAGGGTTTTAACTGAAGACTAATCACATAAGTACCCCTAACTGACACATGAATTCCAGATTCCAGAGGAGAAGCAGGTTTTCAGCCTGAGTCATATTACTGGTATAAACACTTTCTGCACAGTAAGCCACTATTATAGTTAATGGTGGGGAACTTCCTGAAGGCTAAGTTCTTAGACTCTAGTCAAAGGCAAATCCTGCAGGCAGACCTTTGTAAGTATAGTGCCTCCTTTTGCACAGGAACAATTTCAGAAAAAATCTAAGAAGATAATGAGTTACAAGCTGACATCTAGCTCTATTACTCAGTCTCCTCACAAAATTAAATTATCCTTATGGTTTTTTTTCCTACAGGTACCATCTCCTAACCACCAAAACCCAAACAGTACAATATTTTCTACTTACTACATACAGACATACATTGGGTCTTCCCAAATCTCCCTTACAATAATTCTTAAATGAAACATTTCTTTACATTTCTACTGTTCTTGTTCTAACCAAAGCTTCTTTTCAATCAGTCTAGGTCCCTGCCCAAGATATGATGCTGCCCTCCTTCAGAGTGAGTCTTCCTATCTCAACTAAGCCTTATGAAAATCCCTTGAAGGCATCCTCATAGACCAATCTAATCTAGACAATCCCTCACTCGGTTTCCTTTCTCAGGCTATTCAAAACTGTGTCAACCTAACAAAACGAATCAGTCCAATGTCCACATAGGCCCATGTGTTAAAGGCTTGCTTTGGTTAGGAGAATGTGAAACTTTCATAGGTAAAAGTCCCAGGTGTAAGTTTGTTCACTAAGGTGTGGATCTGAAGAAATACTGAGAGACTGGCCTCTCCCTGTCCCTTTGTGCTCCTCCTGTCACAGGTGACGTTTACTCTATTCTATCATCCCCCCAGGACACACTATCCTTCCACAGTCCTAAAGCAACAGGTCAAGAGACCACAGCTTCCAGCTGTGGGCCAAATACCTCTTTCAGTTTTAAAAATTATTACCTAAGATGTTTCTAACAGTAATGAATGATGACTAACACAACAGTAAATAGAGAATACATTCTGTGCCTCTTCTTTCTGTTCAAAGATATTTCCTTTATTTTGCTTGGAACTTTGTCCTGCCTCACTCTCATACCCACATATGGATGTTCTACTATTCATTCATTCATTCATTCATTCATTCATCAATTTGTAATTTTTATTGATACCATATACCAGGTACTGTTTCAGGCAATAGGCTTTACATTCATCTAACACCCAGAACAAATCCTACACTTCCTAAGATATCTCCATAGGTTCTCAAAGATTGTCTTCTTTCTTTCTTTGTACAGACTCCATAATAATTCTCATGGCCCTTGTGCAATATGTATACATAGACAGATAATAGATAAAAACAAGGAAAGAAATAGATAAACCTGATAATCCATCTTGAGTGTGAACACCTCCGGGCTTTATTTCTACTTAAGTCAGCAGGACTTAGTATAATGCTTCTTACACTTAAGTATGTTGTTCAAGAAATGCTCGATAATTTAATTCCTTAGTTTTTAAAATATAAACAACATCCAATATTCTTATTCAAATATTTAACATAAAAACAATTTACCCACAATTAACTTTTCTGGTTTATGTCTCACTGCTTCTGTTTTATGAATCTCATACTCTAGGCAATCTTTACAGACGGTCTCCTGAAAGTACTGTGAACTATCCTAGCTCCATCCTTGCTTGTTTGCTGTAGTATTCTGGCATCAGGACTTACTTTCTTACTGCTGAAAGAAAGATCGAAGCCCTGAAAGCATCCTAAAGCCCTCCCTTAACATGAGAAGCCTAGGTGATCTCCCACATCTGAAAGTTCATTGCACAGATACACCTGTCATTTCCTTTGAACATGTTTTGATTTTGGAATTAGTCAACATTTTTTAAAAGATTTATTTATTTTATGTATATGAGTACACACTGTAGCTGTATAGGTAGTTGTGAGCCTTCATCTGGTTGTTGGGAATTTAATTTAGGACCTCTGCTTGCTCTGGTCTGCTTGCTCAGCCCCACTCGCTCCAACCCAAAGATTTATTTATTTGTTTATTTACAGTGTAAGTACACTGTAGCTGTCTTCAGACGCACCAGAAGAGGGCGTTAGAGCTCATTACGGATGTTACAGATGGTTGTGAGTCACCATGTGGTTGCTGGGATTTGAACTCAGGACCTTCAGAAGAACAATCAGTGCTCTTGCTCGCTGAGCCATCTCACCAGCCCCTAGTCAACTAATGGCCTATTCACACGTGTGTATTCAATCTTGACCATGGCTTTAATAGTTGAAGTAAAAGGGCTTTTCAGTCTTTTTTTAAATCCTTTTCAGTGCCCAAACAATATTTGATATTTGAATGAGTAAAAAAAATTTAAATGTTTTAACAAGGCAAAAAAACAGAAAATTTAGAAGAGAGCAATCCACACATGAGAAACATCTGACTGACTTGCACTCCCTGCTGCTGTGGCCTTTGGCATTAATCTTCATTCCTACCTTCACTGAGCGTGTCATCACACCTGGCCTCCAGCACAGCGCTGGCCCACTCTGTCTCCCTTCTCAGCCTGAGCTATTCGATCATTACTTCTAGTATTTATCTTGGCCTTAATCTGACAAATCAGGTATGGAAGCAAACAAAACAAAATCTATTTTCAAACTATAACATTTTAAATAATAAACTTCAGTTACTCCATTACGTTTGAATTCTATGTTTTCTGAACATAAAACTGAAATATCAATCTGTTCACTTTTTATTTATTTTAGGTTATCAGAGGGAACAATTAAAGGTCCTTAGAATTATAAAACTGAAAGTGGTGCATTAATAGGTAAGGCTTACTTACTTTTCAGTTTCATCTGGGCTACTGAAAAACGAATTATCCATGGAAAAGAAGCAATCGTCTGGCTTCGGCATTGTTGAAAAACAGACCTTGTCTGAAATCTATAATTTAAAAAAAATGTGGTTTATATTTGTTTACAGGTATCTAAAATATAATTTCTAGAAAAGTGTATCAAAATCACTAATTTTCCAGAATGCTTTCTTGAATATAGTCACAGACAATTCTTTGAACTCTGTCTTCTGTAAATGTCTAAATGCCTTAGCAATGGAGTGTACTCTTCTCTGTTCATTCCTGTGTTCCCCACAGGTCTTTCTCTTAAAATTGTAGCAAAGCTTAGAACATACTTCTCTTCCTCACCTAGCAAATTCCACTCCATCCTTCAGTGTGTGGATCCCCATGGTTAAAAGCATACCTTGCTCCTTTTTCATTTAAATTATCCAACCCCACTGCACATCAAAATATATCTTGTTTTTCTAAATTCTGAAGCATAATGAAGTGTTCTCTAGGCCAAAGAATGAAATTAGATGGACAAATCATAAAAAAAAACATTTCCATTCCTTACGTGATAGATGATACACCGCAAACTTGTCCTCAGAACAGAAACTAAAAGTTTAACAACCACAAGAGCACCATCTCATGGCAACAAGCCCATTACCAAGTTAGAATATGTCACCAGTATTAGAGACTTCTCTAATAAAGACAAAAAACACATGCAGGAGTGATCTGGGTAGGAAGGCTACATCGAGAGCACCTCTTGATAAATGCACAGGAGAGAGGCTAAATTCTGCATCCACTTCAGGGTGCTTCTTATAAACCAGAATATTGTGGGCTTTCACTGTTTTAGTTATTTGGTCTACCACCCCATATTTATTTATCTTTCTCTTCTCAATGTCTTCCCTTCTTAATTTCCCAGTCTCCCCTCCATGAGCACCCCACTCCATCCCTCCTCCCCTCTGCCTCTGTGAGTGAGCTCTCCCACCCAGCCACCCAATCCCACTCCTTCTCTAGGGAATCAAGCCTCCACAGGACCAGTGCCTCCCCTCCCACTGATGCCTGACAAGATAGTCTCTGATACATATGGAGCAGGGCCACAGACCAGCCCATGCATGCTCTTTGGTTGGTGGCTTAGTCCCTGGGGCTCTGAGGGAGTCTGGTTAGTTGGTACATTGTTCTTGTTTTCTTAACCATCCAGTCACCAACAAAAAGAAACAGCAAAAACTAAAACAAGTAAATATAGTCTATAAATGTATAAAACAATTTGACTACCAGATAAACAGGTCGCAGTGTGGACTCTAAAAATACTTGGGGCGATATCACTTACAGAATTTTGCACTATATTTCTGTATTACACGGTGAGACCTGTTTTTTGTTTGTTTGTTTGTTTTTTTGTTTTTTGTGGATGTAGCCCATACTGACCTTGGCTGAGACTGGCCTTAAATTGATCCTCCTGCCTCCACCTTTCCAGGGCTGGACTATAAGCTTGTAACACTATGCTAGGCTCTGAAATAAGAACTTTGTGACAAATTTAGAATATCTAAACCTTAAACTTTAATTAAAAAGTTATCACCTTACATCAAAATGTAACAACGTATTTCTGACAACCTTAGTATCTTAATCTCTATGATCTTTTACTTGTTGTATAAAAGTACTGGACAGCGGGTTCCTTATAATTTTTGCATCTGAAAACATACTTAGAAGCGAGTGGATCACAACAGCAACCTCAACACCTGGGAGGTGGAAGACGAAGCTAGGCAGGGATAGCCTAGGCTATAGAGCGAGGACCTGTCTCAAACAAACAACTGAGTACTTATGTCAGAAGCGCACATGTCCACGCGTAACTACCGTGCAGAGGCCCAGGCCCAGCGCGACCACGCACCACAACTGAGCGCGAGGGGAGGACAGCGGACTGGAGAACAGTCCGCAGTGCGGGGCAGACAGGCCCGGCGCGCTCCGGGCGGGAGGCTGAGGCGACGCGCATGCGCGCCCTCCCCGCCGCGCCTCCGAACCCCCCACCACACTGTGCGCCTCAGGCCTCAGGCCGCGCTCCCTGACGGGAATGCGTGGGAGCCGCCCGCTCGCTCGCCCGCTCGCCCGCAGAGGGCGCCCGAGGCCCCGCTGCCCGGCCGGGTGGTCCACACCCCACACATCCCCTCCCCTTACCTCGCACTTCCCTCCCCGTCACGCGCCTCCTTCCCCACCTCCCCCCCCCCCGGGCACGCGCTTCCCCACCCACCCACCCTACCTCCCTCCTCTCCCCGGCCCCGCCACTGCTCGCTCACCGAGCCCCACACGCGCCCACGCGAGGCGCGCGTCCCGCCCAGGCCACAGCCACCTGCCCGGGGGGCGCTGAGTCGAGCGCCGATTTACCCACCCTTCGAACGCCCCCCAAGCCCGGCTTAGTCAAACGCCTAAGAATGGATCGGCAGCCCCCAGTCCCCTTCCCAGCCCAACTGTTTCCCTCAGAGATGTGTGGTTGGTTTTGATGGGCTTACCGCTAATCATTAAATAAATATCTTACCTTGGGGGTCCTCTACCGCCAGGCATTAGCTAGGCCGTAGCCCTGGAACCTCCATTTTCTTCCTACCTAAGTGTCTAATTTAAAATGGCACCCATTAGGTCACTGTTGAGCTACAAGACTGAGTTTAAACAGTCTACCCAGAGAGGTCAGGAAATACATCTGATGTAAATATTTGATACCAAACATCAATTATTTATTTCCAGAGCGTGCCTATGCCTGGCCCCCAGCTCTTCTTTCTACACTCTATTTCCTTAAGCAGACGTTGACATTGTGTTTCGTTGTTTAACTGTATGATTAGAAAAAGTGTATGCTTAAAAACTTCAAACAGATCTCTGCTGTATTTTGAAGTATCTATTGTTATTTAGCATATATATATATATATAAAGCATATATATATATATAAAGCATATATATATAAAGCATATATATATACAAAGCATACAAAGTGCTTTTTTTTTTCTATTGACGTTACTCTCAAGTGGCAACTTTGCCCGCCATACAAGTCATCTGCACAGATCGCATAAAACACAGCAGCCTCTGAGCAATTCTGAGGCTTGTTAATGTTTTATTTCCCACAAGTGAGCACCCAAGCCATGATAGGCTCTGAATTTTCCCTTCCACAGAGCTTGCCGGCACACCACAGGTCCTGGCTTCTTGGCCTCTGACAGAACTAAGCTCTGCTGCTGGGAAGTCTCTCTCCAAGAGGTAGGAACTGTGATGCAAACGTGCTCACCTCGGTACTCAGTGCAGAGGCAGAGCTGAATAACCCCTTCAAACCACAAAACTAATGTTTAGGTCTCACTTATAAACAGCTCACTTCTGGCAAATTTTACATCCTAATTTCTGGGTTCTGAAATAGAGTAAAATCTTAAGCCAAGGAAATAATTTGAACTCGTTTATTATACTGCGAGTTCTATAATAGTTAATTTTCTTAAGATTTAAAAATTAGGACCTGGAGAGATGGCTCAGTAGTTAGGAGCACTAACTGCTCTTCCAGAGAGCCTAAGTTTGATTCCCAACACCCCTGGGATGGCTCACAACTGTCTGTGGCTCCACTTCAAGAGAATCCTGTGCCCTTTTCTGACCTCTGCACATGATGCACAGATGTAGGCAGAAAGCCCTTGCACATAAAATAATAAAAGGAAAGAGTAGACCTGGGCAGAACCAGGGGATCCGCGTTACCCATCTGCTCCTCTTGCTGTTTCCCTGGAGCAAAACTCAGCAGGTAATACCTTCCATTTTGGGTGAGTCATGCTATAAGGACCGGTGACGACTAGCACAGGAAAATAGGAAAGCTAGGGAGCTTAAGGCTTAAAGAATATTTAAAAACACACGCTGGGGGAAGGAGATCTAGCAGTCTATAATGCAGAGAAGAAAAGGCTCAGGAAATAGCTGGCTCCTTTCCCATCTTTAAGGGACTCTTGAGCAGTATAAATTATTCTTTGGCTGTGCTTTCATACGCATGGTTTCAGCAGGCAGATGCAGAGTCAGGGTCAAAACCTCTGCTGAATAAGAAGAGACTGCAGCCAGGAAAAGTAGTGAACAAGGCCTTTCTAATTTTTTTATCATAAAATTTATGGATAAATAATTTATGTACCCTGAACTGTACCCAGTTAAAATATACAACTCAATCAGTCTTAACAGTTTTGTGTGTGTGTATTTTTTTTTTCAAGAAGTTATCACCGTAATAGAAACAGCACAGAACATTTTCAGGACCCCACCCCCACTCCCACCCGCCTTCACCCCCTCCCCCATCCTCCTTTCCTTTAGTCAATTGCCCTGTCTGCCCTCGGCCTCAGGCAAAGACTGATCTGCTCTTTATCTATAAGGGGCACTTTGCACTCTCGATCAATGGAATCTATATCTTGCATCTGGTTTCTTTCACTCAGTCTCATGATTATCAGATTTGTCCCTATTGTCTTGTATCCTGGCATCTTACTCCTTTGGACGAGAGATGTTCTACGCCATTCATTCTACTGTTGACCACTACAGCCCTGGGATGGATACATTGCAGTGTGTTTGTCCATTCACTGTTGGAAGTGTGTTTAGGTTTCCAATTTGGGCTTATTATGAATTATTATAAGGGATGTATTATTATAAGAACAATTATAAGAGACTCACTTATAAAGCTATAGAAGGTTCTTTATTTGTAACATTTCTATATATCTATTTTGTGCATGATCAGGTCGGGAGAGATGGACTCTCATGCCACTGCACTGGTGTGAAGGTCAGAGAAGAGCTTTTGGGAGACTGTTTTCTCCTTCCCCCACGTGAGTCTGAGACTTGATGGCAGGAGTCTTTGCCTACTGAGCCATCCCCTAGCCCCCACATAAAGTATTAATATGGCCATATCTCTTCATTTTCCTTGTGTGTATATTGGAGTAGAATGAATGATTAGACAGAGAATAAATACTTTACAGTAGTATTTGCTTCACTGTTTAAGAAAGTTCCACACTGTTTTCCTAGATGGCCTTATAATTTTATATGCCTGTCGAAAGTGTGAATGTTCTAGTTAATTTTCAGCTGTGGGGTGGTTTGAATAAGAATGGCTTCCATGGACTCCTGTATTTACATTCTTAGTCCCTAGTTGACAAACTGGGAAGGATTAGAAGCCATGGCCTTCTTGGATGAGGTGGGGGGCCCGAGGGGGTAAGGAGGTGGGGGGCCCGTGTGAGTAAGGAGGTGGGCTTTGAAGTTTCAAAGGCTCACACCAGGCCCAGGGTTGTAGAGAGAATCTCTTGTGTACTGTATGGAAGCATCACCTATCATTGAAAAGCTGATTGGCCAATGAGCTGAGGCAGGAAGTGGGAGGAGGGAGTTTCAATAGAGAGAGAACTCTGATATACAGTCAGTTTTGGGAAGAAAGACTTGCCCGAAGTCTGAGGAGACAGACAAGGAGTCAGATGCATGAAACTGGGAAGAGATAACTAGCCATGTGTCACTCAGAATAAAATAAATGGGTTAACTAGGTTAGGAGCTAGTCAGAGAACAAACCCAAGACTATGATCTGGGAATTTATTCTCAAATAATTAAGTCTCTTATTTCAGGAACTGGGGCAGAGGGTGGAAAAGCCTGAGGTTACATGGGGGTCTCATTTCTCTGCCTGCTGCCTATGGATCAAGATGTAAAGCTCTCAGCTAATGCTCCAATGCCATGCCTTTCTGTCTACATGCCACCATGCTCCCTGATGAAGTGATAGTGGACTAACTCTCTGAAGCAATAAGCATACTCCCAAATAAATGCTTTCTTTTTTTATAACAGTAGCCTTGGTCTTGGCGTCTCTTTACAGCAGTGGAACATTCAGACAAACTGGTAACATTTCTTAGTGTCAGGATTTCTCCTCTTGCCTCTTCTAATGGTCCAAATGGCATCTTTTCATGTCTCAGATAATTTTTTTTTTAATTTTTTATTATTTTTTTTGGTTTTTCGAGACAGGGTTTCTCTGTGTAGCCCTGGCTATCCTGGCACTCACTTTGTAGACCAGGCTAGCCTCGAACTCAGAAATCCGCCTGCCTCTGCCTCCCGAGTGCTGGGATTAAAGGCGTGCGCCACCACGCCCGGCTTCAGATAATTAATGAAATTAAAGATCATTACTCAACATACTCTTATGAGTGTCTAGTGAGCTGTGACCTTGTTGGGTCTTCTCTGTCAGTCAGTCAGTTCTTTGATACAGGACTTTGATAGAGAAAATTTTCACCTACACTGTGGCTTCTTCCTTTTCCTTTTTAAAACAGAAAATATTTTATTTGGAGCAAATTCAGCTCATGCTCATTTATCTTTGTGATTTGTGGGTTTTGCCAGGCACAAGTTGGCAAAGACAATTCCTACATTATTTTCTGGCAGGCTTATATGTCCAAGTTTATCTTTAGGTCTTTCACACATTTGAGTTAACTTTATGCATTGTGTGAAGTAAAAGTAGATTGTCTTTATTGTTGTTTTCATACAACTAGCCCACATTTCTAGAAGTGTTTATTTCCTTTCCTCATCGAATTTCTGGAGAAACTTTGTTTGAAACATATAGGCTATTTGTGGTTCAGCTTGGGGGACTTAATTCTATTAATGTGTCTATATATTTATCTTATAACCAATCCAAAGTACACCTTTGCAGTTAAAATATACTTATATAGTCAGTAGGTAATTAGCTCTGCTTTTTAACCTCTTGTGATCACCTTCATTTCTTTGTTTAGAGTATTTAGTCCATTTATACTTAATGTAATAATCAATATGATTATACTCATGTCTACTACTTTGTTAATATATGTCATCTCAAATGTTTGTTTCTGGGTTTCTTTCAGATTAAGGAGTCTTGAATTTTGGGTTTTAATTTATATATTAGCTCTTTAATGATTATTTTAGTTGTTGCTTTAGATACTTTGATATGTATTCTTAAATTTTATACAGTTTGTTTAGTATTACTATAGTAACACAGCCATTTAGGTCCCTTTGCCTCCATCTCCACCATTCTTCATGTTACAGTTGTTGTATTGCTCCACCTGTGTTTTCATTGACAAGTGTGTGTAGTGTGCATATGTGCATGGGAGCAAATGCACTTGAGTTGTGTTGACTCTGGATTCCTCCTTGATCATCCTTATGCTAGCCACCTGACTTGGGAATTTCCTGTCTCTGACTTCCAAGGCTTGAATAATAGGTGAGGCACCCAGCATTTATATGGGATCTGAAGATTATATTCTCAGACTTGCAGAACAAGCACTTTGACTACTAAGTCATCTCCAAAGCCCTAGGCTGGGTCTCACTATGTAGCCTTGGCTGGCCTGTCCTGGAGCTAGCTGTGTAGACCAGGCTGGGCTCTAACTCATAGGGATCCATCTGCCTCTACTTCTCAAGTGCTTTGATTAAAAGCATGCAACACCACCCCCTTTAAAATATATTTTTTAAACTCTTTATACAATGTTCTCATTTTTGCTTGTCAAAAATTGTGTATGGTTTAGAGGAACTAACAGATAACTCAGTTTTCTAAAATTTCCCATATAGTTCGCATTTCTCCTGTTCCTCATTTCTTCCCCATAGAAAAGTTTTGAGCTGATATTCTTCAACTTGAAGTTTCCTTTAGTAGTTCTTGTGCCATGGGTAGGATGGGGAGATTTTTCCTTAGGGTTCTTCATCTGAAAGATCCTTCACCTTATTCTACCTTCTCTTCGAACTATTTACTATATGGTTGTTGTTTTGTTTTTGAGACAGGGTCTCTCTGTAGCTCTCCTTGAATTCACTGTAATCCTGTCTCAGCCTTCAAAGTATTTTTCCTGGATATCGAGTTCTCAGTTAGGTTTTGCTCTTTTTGGAGATGTATTTGTTGATTAGTCTTATGTCAACAAGCTAGAGTCATCTGAGAGGAGGGAACCTCAATTAAGAAAATGCCTTCAGAAGGTTAGACAATAGGCAAGCCTGTAAGGCATTTTTTTAATTACTGATTGATGTGGAAGGGCCCAGTTCATTGTGGGAGGAGTCATCCCTGGGCTGTGGTCCTGGGTTCTGTATGAAAGCAGGCTGAGCAAGCCATGGGGAACAAGCCAGTAGGCAGCACCCTCCATGGCCTCTGCATCAGCTCCTGCCTCCAGGTTCCTGCCCTGTGTGAGTTCCCACTCTGACTCCCTTCAGTGATGAACTACAATGTGGAAGTGTAAGCTGAATGAACCCCCTCATCCCTAAGTTGCTTTTGACCATGGTGTTTTAACTCAGCCATAGTAACCCTAACTAAGACCGTGTTATGACAAGAAGTCTTTGGTGTCTAAACCGTTGTTGCCATATCCCGTGTCAGTTTCCTCTCGGGAAAGAGATGGAACTGGGGTTATAGCCAGTTATAAACTGCCCTATGGGTGCTGGGAGTCAAACCTGCATCTTCTGCAGGATTAATATAATAGCAGCTAAGACACTTAAACTAAGCCATCTATCCAGCCCCCAAACAGACCTAAGTAGCATTCCTCAGAAATCTAGTGATGTGGATTTCTGTTTGTCAGGAAAGTCAGCCCCCAAGGTCAAGTATCTCAGACAGAATACATCTGTCTCCCAATTAACCCGAACAGCCTGCATCAGCTCAAAGACCCACCCATGACTGTCATATAAGGTGCTTGCTTTCCCACCAGTTCACAACTGACTATAACAGCAGTCCCAGGGAATCCAATGCCCTCTTCTGGGCTCTGCAGGCATTTCATGCAGATGGTACACAGATGTACATGTAGGCAAAACTCTCATAAAATAAAATAATTGTTTTATCTGTTTACCAGGTAAGAATTCACCCTAGATGGGCCTGGGGCAACATCTAACGACATTGTCAGCAGCCTTGCCATCAGAGGTTTGCTTTGTGACCTAACACTTTTTAGTGATCAGTGGGATGCCTACATAGTTTCTCTTTCTTTTAATTGTTTGATACAGGACCTTCTTGGATATCCCAGGCTGACTCAAGCTCACTATGTAGGCAAGGCTAGATTTGAACTCACTGTGTGGCCCAGCCCTGCTCAGATTCATGGCAATCCGCTAGCCTTAGCCTCCCAGACACTGACATTCCAGGTGTGTGTCACCACACCCTACTCTTTTTTCTTTATATTATCTACAGCTCTTGCAAAATTCAAAATGTTTTCCTTTTTGTTTGTTTGTTTGTTTGTTTGTTGGATTTTTTTTCAAGACAGGGTTTCTCTGTGTAGCCCTGGCTGTCCTAGAACTCACTCTGTAGACCAGGCTGGCCTCAAACTCAGAATCTGCCTGCCTCTGCCTCCCAAGTGCTGGGATTAAAGGCATGCGACACCACTGCCTGGCCAAAATGTTTGCCTTTTTATCTTAATGATATGATCTAGAAAAGGATGAGACATGAAATTAAAGATATACATTTATAAATCCTGGCTATTTCAAGATAAATAGGAATTCAGAATAAAATTTTCCTAAATTTGTAAAATACATTACTAGTTTCAGATTGTAATTTTCAAATTTTGAGACTGTTTTATGGCAAATGATGTATGCACCTCCACTATAAATAAAGTTCACGGGGCTGGGGAGATGGCTCAGTGGTTAAGAGCACTGACTGCTCTTCTGAAGGTCCTGAGTTCAAATTCCAGCAACCACAGGGTGGTTCACAACCAACCATCTGTACTGGAATTGGATGCCCTCTTCTGGTGTGTCTGAAGGCAGCTACAGTGTACTCATATAGTAAATAAATAAATCTTTAAAAATCAATAAATAAAGTTCACCTCAGTGTGCCTTGTCATGTGTGTATGTATGTGTGTGTGTGTGTGTACATGCTGAGATCTTTTGATCTTTAGATCTTTTGAAACCCAGGACTTTGAGTGAGTTTGCTACTGTGCAACTATACTATACCCCCTGTGACTATATAAGTAAAATAATCTTAACAGTTCTGTTTATCCTCTCTTTCTCCCTAGGTGAATATTGCCAAATATTCACTAAAATCCATTTTCTTATCTTCTATACAAATGAAGTTATGACTGGGCTCACCATGCTAGGGATAGGATGACTGACTCCTCGTGTGATTGAGTGCAGGAACCAAGAAGTGCCTTTGTGCCTGAGCTCTTGTCAGTAAAATCTAATGACAGCAGAGGTGCAGTGTCTGACTCAGACATTCAGATGTGACTGGTTTCCACCAGCTAGATCCTACAATGACCCTGTGTGTGTGGGCAGAAAACAGTGTAACAATATGGGTGGCCCAAGCTTGAACAGAACCATGTAAGGGCTCTGCAGGGCACAGAGGAGGGAAAGCCTCCGAAGTCTGAGAGGTAGGACAGAGTCCTCAAGGCTGTGTCCTGTGCACAGTATATTCTGCAGTCCAGAGAAGAATGAATGTTCAGTTGGTCATTTCTTCTATAATCTATATGAACAGAAAAAATACATAACTTTTATATAAGAAAATCCTAACAAAAACAAACAACAGTATATCTGAATATAGCTAATGTGCAACAATGTATTTATAGCTTTTACACCTGATCTTAGCCAAAAGGTCATGAAGTGATCGTCATTCATATCTAATCTTTTTCAAGCTCCTTACTTTTAAAACTTGTGATCTCAACGAGTTGGGTTTTTTTTTTTTTTCCTAAAATGCGTCTCGCACAACTCTGAGAGATATTGGAGGGGGAATCAGCAAAGCCCGAGTTCTCTGTGATTCCGCAGCCCTTTAATCATAGCGTTCCCAGAACACAGGGATGGGATGCGCTGATGCTGCTTCGGGGAACCAGCTGCCTCTGTGCGCTAAACCAGAGTCCCGGAGCAGAGTCTCTTCTCACCATAGCTGCAGAGTCCTTGCTACAGCATTGCCTCAGCTTTAATATTTTAAGCTCGGCATCTTAGGAGGTGGGTGGCTTACTCTGCTCTCTCTGGATGATTCCTGCTTTGATGCACTGCTTTAGGTCCCGGGGTCTCAGCTCATCGGCTGCTGGGTTCACAGGAACACTTCATACTTGCTGCTGGGTGTATGTAGACTTCTGTCGAGCTCTCGGACTTAGGTTTCTCTCAGTGCTGCTTTGTTTCATCTCGTGGTTTAAAATAATTTTTTATAAGTCCTCAGACCATTTTTTGTTATTTGGCAATGGATGAGAAGCAAGTACATATCTTATTATGCTTTACTTTTGACCTAAGTGGTACAATAGATCTTTTGAAATATATACGCTTTATGACAGAAAAGTTCATAGACTTTGATTTCTTACCAAAAAAAAAAGTTAGGTTGACCAAATGCTATTATGGAGAGCTTATAGTCTTAAATGATGCTTTCCAAAATTTGCATGTGATAGATCCTTAATAAACTCCCTCTAGGATTAAAGTTCTTCTTACTGTTCACAGAAGTATCACCATGACAAAGTTAATATTTGAAACTCCTATAGATTTGGAGTAATTATGCTTAACGAACAATGATTTGTTTTAATTATCACCGTTGTTATTAGAAGAGTTGTAGGGAGACGGATAATGTGTGAATAAGAGTGTGGGCATTGCCATTCCCTAGGCCTGTGTTGGTGCCTATGTTGGAGCTCATTGCTCCTAAAAGACATTGTACTTCAGTTTCCTCACCTGTGAAACAGAAGCAGCAGTACCCACCTCAAACAATCTGATGGAGAACTAGGGTTATGCAGATAGAGCCTAGCACAGTAACCTACATTGTGAGAGCTGTCGTGTTATTAATTGCATTATTATCAAATATTTGAAGTGTTATGTGTTAAAAATGAAAACAGACTTCACTATATAAAGGCTTGCCTCTTCACTTTTGTGTATTAATGTTTCTATGTTTCTTATGTTCTATGTGAACATAAGAAAGCTGTTATGTTCTCTTTCCATTTCCATGAGTGTGTTATTATTCATACGTGCATATGTTGGGAGCATGTGTGTGCACATATGCACGTGGAGGACTGAGGTTGGTGTTGGGAGTCATCCTCTATCACTCTTCCACATTAGGCCAGGCTCTCTCAATAAAACCATGACAAATATGCATCTTTCCTTCCATGATTATTTCTCAGTATTCAGCAGAACACTTGAAATGACCCTTCCCTTTACACATCTCTGGATCTCTCCCCTCTCTCCTCTCTCTTTCCCCCACTCTCTTTCTTGCCCCCCCCCCATGTCATTTCTCTCTGAAACTTAGGTGAAGCTTAATTTAGACTCTCATTTCTCAACTCAGACATTCTTACATTCTTCCAGATTCCACCTTAGCCCCACCTCCCTGTGCTGGGATCCAGAAACTCTCATGGTGCATACACCACCCAAGCCTTGGAGTACCAAGAAAGAGCTTAGAAAGTTCAAGGTGCTCATAACACAAGAATCTCATTCTTCAACTTCTTTCTAGGCAGTGATCTCATTAGCCCAGTCTGCAACTATGAGTCAACGGGTGAGGGCAGAGAAAAGGTTGTTCACATAGGCATTGCAAGAATATCCATGGATGAATATGAGAACACAGAGGAATGAGAGCTATGCCATGCAGATCCTGGGATCCCTGCACCCCTGCACCCCTGCACCCCTGCACCCCTGCACCCCTGCACCCCTGCACCCCTGCACCCCTGCACCCCTGCACCCCTGCACCCCTGCACCCCTGCACCCCTGCACCCCTGCACCCCTGCACCCCTGCACCCCTGCACCCCTGCACCCCTGCTATATGGGCATTCTGCTGGTTGAAGAGATGCCAGCAGTAAGAGGCAGTATATTATAACTCCCATGATAGTCTAGAGGAAGACATTTCTCTAAAGGACTCCACAGGGTTCCTGCAGACACCAGTCTTTAGAAACTTGCTACAGGTCAGACACACATGCCCAGGATCTTTTTAAGATTTATTTATTTATTTATTTATTTATGTATATGAGTACACTGTAGCTGGTTGTGAGCCTTTATGTGCGAATTGAATTTTTGGACCTCTGCTCACTCTGGTCAACCTCGTTCGCTCCGGCCCAAAGATTTATTTATTATTATACTTTTCTTCAGACACACCAGAAGAGGGCATCAGACCTCATTACGTGCGGTTGTGAGCCACCTTGTGGTTGAAGGGATTTGAACTCAGTACCTTCAGAAGAGCAGTCAGTGCTCTTACCCACTGAGTCATCTCACCAATCATCCCAGGACCCATTTCTTTCTTCCTTCCTTTTTTTTTTTTTTTTTGTTTTGTTTTGTTTTGTTTTGTTTTGTTTGTTTGTTGTTTTGGTTTTTTGAGACAGGGTTTCTCTGTGTAGCCCTGGAACTCACTCTGTAGACCAGGCTGGCCTTGAACTCAGAAATCTGCCTGCCTCTGCCTCTGCCTCCCAAGTGCTGGGATTAAAGGCGTGCACCACCACTGCCCCGCCCCAGGAACCTTTTCTAAGAGCAGCAATCATGCAGGGTTTTCAGCAATGGATGCAAACAAGTAAAAAGAATAATACCTTTTCTGCTTCATTTCTCCTCCCCATCCTCAAGCCCAGAAAGCTTGAGAAGGATGAGGGAGCAGACGGTGGTGGTAAAGAGGCCCCTGCTTCCCTGACTTGGTTCTTGAGTCAGGAGCAAGCTGAGGCTTTATACTCAAGAAGGATGAGACTGGTGTTTAAGATGGCTAGGCTGTTTGATGCTAGAAACCTATGCCTCTGCTGTAGGTGCTTCTGAGAAAGCAAGGGAGGAGGGAAAATAAAACTACATCATGTCTATTCCCTAGTGGGTTTAGACTCTTCAAAAAGTGCTTATGATTTTGTCCCCAGCACAGAGTAATCAGTGTTTAACGGTTATTTGATCAACAGTAAATAAATCTTGGTTATTTGAAAGTATACTTTTCAGTTGACATATGCAAATCAAAATTTAAAATCGATTACTCTAAAACTTAAGCGTTATAAAGCAATTTACATGCTTTAACATTTAGTTTGATGAAAGAAACTCTAATATATAGTCTACTATGTAAAGTTCCTCTGTGTGTTTTGAGAGATGTAACTCAGGGCCTTGTATATACCACCAAGAACTATACTGTTGAGTAACAGTCCAGACACTACTCTGTTGGTCTTGTTTGTTTGTTTGTTTATTGGTGGCAAGGTCTTACTGAACTAGACTTAGCCTAGCACAGAACTTACTTTCTGTCTGCTTCCTATTATCTGTACACTACAATGTACATTATTTTTAATTAGCCATGTATGTGTGCCTCTCTGAGTCGGGATATGTATATGAGCTAAGATATCCATGAAGGCCAGAAACCAGGGTTGTATCCATGCTTGCCACTTTAAGCCCAGAAAGCTGGGTCTGGAGAGAAGTGGGAGAGGAGCATGTGCCGAGGCAGGCAGTGGTCCTTAATTTTATTGGAGTTCCATGCTATAGACAGAAGTTGTCAACTGCCATTTTAGGTGTATGCTCAGTATTGCCCAGTTTTAACCTTTGACCTTAGCTTAACTAGGACAGTCATGGTGGGGTCACTCAAGTCTCCACATCCTTCTGCCATCATTGTTTCAAGTCACTCTCCTGGGGCATCAAATAGTTCAGGAAACAGTCTAGTGTTTCTAAACTTATTTTGTAGAGTGATTAATGATCCATTGTTTTAAAGACAAAATTCTATTTTACACACTAAAGCAGAGTTTCTGTGGTAAATTAAAAAGTAACTTTGTACAGGATATTTTGATAGGATGGGCAGGGATTTCATTTGGTAAAGTGCCTGCAACCCATACTTTACAATCTTTTTTTTTTTCATACTTTACAATCTTAAGTGTGATCTCTCAGACCTTTGTAAAAAGCCAGGCATCAGGATGGGTCAGGAACAGGAGGGTCTCTGGGGGTGTTAGCAGGCCAGCCTAGTCAGCTGGTAAGTGTGGGATTCAGTGAGAGACCTTGTCTCAAAATGCAGGGTGAAGAGTGATTCAGGAAGATACCCCCAGCTTCTACAAGAACACTCACACATGTTTATTCAAATGACACCTGCGTACACACGCACCACACACAACACACAATACAAAGACACACATACTACACAGACACACAAAAAAGAAAAATAAATAATATTATTTAATAATAATGTTTAAGAGTTTTTTAAAGTCAGTCATGGTGGTGCATACCTGTAATCCCAGGACCAAAAAGGCAATCAGAGGAAGGGTTGGTTGTAAGTTCAGGGCCAGCCTGATCTGCATAGTGAGCTCCAGGCCAGCCTAGGCTACATGCTAAGACCCTCCCATACTAATATCCACCCTTCAAAAAACGGTTTTGCAATACCATGATTTGGTTCCTCCTTTAGTTTTTAGTAACATCATAGTCTGTCTGTGTCTGTGTCTGTGTCTGTGTCTGTGTCTGTCTGTTTGTCTGTCTGTCTGTCTCTCTCTCTCTCATACACACACACCACACGCATACACTGTCTGTGTTTGTGTTTGTATCTGTATCTCTATCTCTCTCTCTCACACACACTGTTGGTTGGTCTGTCTGTCTGTCTGTCTCTTTCACACACACAACTCATACACACTCTGTCTCTGTCTCTCAAACATATATTGTCTGTCTCTGTATGTCTGTGTCTGTATTCTGTCTCTCACACACACAAAGACTATCTCTCTCTTTCTCACACACACACATGCATACATACACACACACACACACACACACACACACACACACACACACTCACTCACTCACTCACATGCCTTTGCTTTTTTCTTCCAGGCAAACCTTGGAATTCTCAGCTTACTTTCATTTTACCCCCACTAGCCCATAGCACCCCTGATGCTACTTCTTGTGAGGGCACCAAAGAGCAACATCTCTGTCATTCTTTTGTTGCTAATCCTGCTAAATTTCTCATTTATGTAGCAAATAAATAAAGAGGCCTCCATCAGAGAGAGTGGACATGTCATGGTTCAGGGGACTTTGCCAAGTCTCCTTGAAGTCTTTCCCAGGAGGGTAGAGAGTTCAGGGGCAGCAGTGTCTGGTCTGCAACATCCAAGACACTTCATTCTTGGAAGTGCCAGTCTCATTTTGTACCAGAACTTTTGTCCCACTCTGTGTGAGAAACACCACTTTGTGTAAATAATCTTGGGCCTCGGTTTCCATGTGAGCAGAGTTTTTGTCTACTCTTTCTTAGTCTCTATATCTGCTTCTCATTTTCTACCTAACAGCTAAACTTTGGTGAGATCAGAATCCTGCCCCAGGCCATCTACTCTTTGTTTTCTGGGTATTTCCCTGAGGGCAACACCATGGACTCCTATATCAACTCCCGTGATTTCAGTCATATATACGCTGACGAATCCCAAATTTATGTTTCTGGCACAGTTCCCACACCTGAGTAACAGGTCTGCATAGATAACTCCCTACAGTGCAGTTCAATCTGGAAGTCATTCCCACATCACTCTATGTCCAAAACTGAACCCACAATCTTATCTCTACATAAATAAAATGGCTGTTAGGCACCCATATGTTCGAATCAAGTAACTAGGAGGGGCATCTCTAATTCTTACTTCTACCTCAGTCCTCCAGACCCAACTATTGAGTCAACTTCTTAGGTATGATTTATTATTGTCATCATTCAGAAGAGAAAGAACCGTTGGACACAGATGAAAGAGCCTTTTCCCCTGAATGGATAACTCTCCATCACAGATGATCCATTGCCAAATACTGAGCTGAAGAAAGGTCATCACTCTTCCCCAGCAGTGATATCAGCTGAAGGTTATGTGCAGCTCCTGGAATTAATCCTACCCACCTCCATGGATGTTGTGATACACAGACCCTCCTCTTCACTCTCGTCTTTAAGGAATATGATGTTCTGTAAAGTATTCCAGTTTTTAGGACAGCTACTAATTTATAGATAAACTGGCTTTTTCTAAGTCTTTGTGAGTTGATTAATGTGTACCAGTAATGGGAAATAGATCTGTGTTATGTTGATAAAACCCAGTATCTAAATCTATAGGCTGAGAACCAGAACATAGGCTGCGATAAATCCACCAAGATAATCCATCTTATGGAGGCTCTTGAAAAGTAGCCAACTGATCTTGCCTGAGTTACCCATGTGCTTTCCATTTGAAATATTTCTGAGGGGGGGGGACCCTTCTTGACTTAAATAAAAGACATGCACCAACTTACTGCAGTGATAGAGATTATTCTCAAAAATACGTGGAAATCTGGAGTGGCAAAGGGACCTGCTTCTCAGGCCATGCAGAGCACCTGGATTTGATGTTCCTCGTGTGGTAGTGGCAGCGGCTGCACAGAGAATCAAGAATGTTGTATTTATCACCATAAGCCATTTTCCCAGTGTTTTATCCTTTCCTAAACAAGGACCCGCCACAATAGGGTCAGGGTCATGACAAACCACCTCTTAAGCCATTTAGCTCAAACACATCTGGTCCAGTTTGCTATGGCGATGACATTAAGTTGGAATGCCATGAACTAAAATAAATATAGGGTGCACAGGAAAAGGGAGCTTGGCCATTCCCCACACACGGCAGGCATTTTTAACACACCAGAGACTTTTCTTGCAGGTCATTCAGTAGAGGCCACAGTCTGCTTTAGGAAACAGCAGGAACAGAGAGAAGAAAATGAATAGAGGAATTCCAGGAGGAAGATGCAGACTTTGAGTACAAGGGAAGTCAAAGATAGTTAGGGTTTCACTGTTGTGAACAGGTACCATGACCAAGGTATGACTTATAAAAACAGCATTTAATTGGGGCTGGCTTACAGGTTCAGAGGTTCAGTCCATTACCATCAAGGTTGGAGCATGGCAACCCTCAGACAGGCATGGTGCAAGAGGAGCTGAGAGTTCTACATCTTCATCTGAAGGCTGCTAGCAGAATACTGACTTCCAGGCAGCTAGGATGAGGGTCTTATAACCCACACCCACAGTGGCACACCTACTCCAACAAGGCCATGTCTTCTAATAGTGCCACTCCCTAGCCAAGTATATACAAACTATCACAGGGAACAGACCAAAAAGTTAGGTCATAAAGACAAAATCAGGCTTTGGTGAGACTAGCCTATGAAGAGTGTGGCAGATCAGACCATAGTTAGGAAAACAGTTTGAAGAAAGAGTTAGAAACCCAATTCATAGGAACAGTCAATGCTAGATTTTGGAGGGCCTTGAAAACCAGAAAAAAAAAAAAAGAGTTTAATTTTGATATGTCAGAAAGAAGAAAAGAATGGAGACTAAAAATCAGGAAGACTAATGAAGTAGCCATTGTCATAACCAGAGCCTAAGAATATGAACTAAATTAGTTGCTGTATGAAAGAGACATTCTGGCTAGGGATGTAGTTCTGCAATAGAGTGCTTGTCTAGCATGCGTGAGGCACAAAAGTAGGCTGATATCTATCTATCTATCTATCTATCTATCTATCTATCTATCTATCTATCTATCTATGTATCTATCTATCTATCTATCTATGTATCTATCTATGTATCTATGTATCTATGTATCTATGTATCTATCTATCTATCTATCTATCTATCTATCTATCTATCTATCTATCTATCTGGAGCATAGTCTGGCACAGTGATACATACTGCAATCCCAGCACATGGGAGGTGGAGGCAAGAGGGTAAGGAGCTTGTGAGAAGCCTCAGCTACATAGGGAATTCAAGGATGGTTTGCACCACGTGAAACCATACAAAAAACAAAAAACAAACATAAAAACCCAAAACAACAACAAGAAAAATAAACCTAAGAACCAAAAATCACTCTGAAAGGGAACTTGGCATATATGTGATCTTGGAGGCAGAGGGAAGAAAGCTTCAAGTTCCAAAGAAGGAAGCGCCAGAGCTACTGAGTATCTGAGGAACCCAGAATCTGCTTCCAGAACGTTCTTCTAAGCATAAAGTTCCACCCTTTCTTTGCCTTCATGCATTTTCCCCTAAATACTCAAAAGAACAGCTCCCTCTCCCATCTGACAGATTGATGTGAGATTGGCTGAGCTCCTCATGGTCCACTGTAGTAGAAAATGTGTTCTAGGGGTGGCGTGTACCGACATGAGAATAGTCTGTGCCCCTCATGGCCCACTGTTCACCATGACTGAAGACTTGTTCACAGGATGGCACTATTGAAAGGTGGCAGCACCTTTAAGAGTTCAGACCACACCTGGGTGGTGACAGCACACACCTTTGATCCCAGCACTTGAGAGGCAGAGGCAGGAGAATCTCTGAGTTCTAAGTCAGCCTGATCTATAGATCAAGTTCCAGGAGCCAGGGCTACACAAAGAAACCCCGCCTTGAAATTTTATAGACAAACAAACAAATAAATAAAAAGAGCTCAGACCACTGGAATAGGGTGAGTTGGGTATTTCTCATGTGGCCCCTTGGGTATTTCTTGGAGATAGTTGTGATAACAAATAAATAAAAAGAGCTCAGACCACTGGAATAGGGTGAGTTGGGTATTTCTCATGTGGCCCCTTGGGTATTTCTTGGAGATAGTTGTGATAAAGCAGCAAGCATGCTCCATCTATTTTCTAATCTTATTCCTATCCCAAAGGTAATGGCTCAGGTCTATAAAAGAATATTAAAAAAAGAATCATGTTTCCTTTTTAAAAAATATTTATTTTTATTGATTTCATGTGTGGAGTATACTGTCAATGTCTTCAGACACACCAGAAGAGGGCATCGGATTCCCATTACACGTGGTTGTGAGCCACCATGTGGTTGCTGGAAATTGAACTCAGGACTTCTGGAAGAACAGTCAGTGCTCTTAACCGCTGAGCCATCTTTCTAGCCCAAATCATGTTTCCTAACAGCACATCTGAAAATAGCATTCTCTACACGAAATTAAAGCTCTTTTACAAGGTCAGCCAATGGGATCTTCCAAAACTCATGTTAAAATTTAATCTGGAATGTAATAACATCCAGAGATGGCGCCTGTAGATTACACCATGCAAGATGAGACCGAGATCCTTATCATGTCCTTTATCTTTCCAGTCCTTTGCCGTATGAGGATACAACCAACATTCATCTTCTCCCAAAAAATACAGCAGGAAGGTGTGGGTTTGGAGTCAGTGAGTTGGGCTCTGACCAGACACACTGCCTGCAGGCCCATACATATATACATGCACATAAAAATTTACATCGGACACATATAAATTTGATCATTTTGCTAGAAACTATGTTAGTGGAAGACCATATCAATGGCAGAAAGTGACAACTTTTTTGTCAAGGAATTGTCTGTGTTCCCACTTTTTCCCAGACAATCAGAATTCCAAAATGGAAGAATGAGCCTGCAGCAGTAGACAACTGAGGTCTTCTTTGTCACTACAAGTTACAGGAGCAATGAAGACTTTTTAAACCACAGAAAAGCACATCTTTTAAAACCACACTCGGGAGGCAGAGGTAGGCAGCGCTCTGAGCTTCAGGCCAGTTTCCTCTATGTAGCAAGTTCTAGTTAAGCCAGAACTACATCATAAGACCCTGTCTTGAAATAGAAGAGAAGAGAAGAGAAGAGAAGAGAAGAGAAGAGAAGAGAAGAGAAGAGAAGAGAAGAGGAGAAGGGAAGATGATGTAAAAGAGAAAAGGCTAAATGGCACACACATACCCTTATGTGTGTATACTGAAATTATTGTTTTTCTAGTTGACTTATTTAGAGATCTTCCTTAATTTTCATTTATTTCACTATATGTAGGGAAAGAATTCTTGGCAAAATAAGACAGTTTTTTTTTTTCAGGCAAGTATTTGAGGAAAGGCACTATATGTATATAACAACACTCCTGTGTGTGTGTGTGTGTGTGTGTGTGTCTGTGTATATTCATGCATGTGTGTCTATGTGTGTGTCTGTGTGTATTCATGCATGTGTGGATGTGTGTGTGTGTGTAGGTCAGAGGTTGACAATGGGTGCTTTCCTCATTTGAGCTCCACTTTATTTTCTAAGATGCCACCCCCTCAGCATCTAGCACTCACTGATCGCTGATTTGGCCAGCCTGGCCAGTCAGTGAGCTCCAGGAATATGTGTATCTCTGTCTCCCAGTGCTGGGGTACAGACACATGTCAGCTTACACAACACTTTTTGTGTTGGAGGTCTAGACCCAGGTCCTGATACTTGCAGGACAAACATTTCACTGACTGAACCATCTCTTGAACCTCCTTAAGTGGGGACTTTTGAAGCAGAGAGACTGTAAAACTCACCATCTGATCAATCCATGAGGGTTTGAGACGGCACTAACGAGAGGGCACAAGAAGGAAAAAAGATCACACTGGTGTTGTCCTGGGTAAACCAGGGTGCAGGTCAGTGTTGAAGGAGAATGCCATCTCCCCTTCTTTCATGGCCTCGAGGAAAATCTGTTAGAGAAGAAACAGGATTGAAAAGACCCTCTTCCTGGCCTTTGAGTTTCAAACTCAAAGTCCCTGAGGAGAACTGAGTAGACTTGCAGCAACTGCAAAAAGAAGGGGGGAAAATAAAAGAAGAAATAAATACAGGTATACAGCTTCAGGCCTGTAAGGGAATGGAAGGGAAGGAAGGGGACGACGCCATGAGAGTTCAGAGCTCCAGGTCCTTCAGAAAAGGGGCTGAACTTCCTTATCGCAATGGTCAGGTGGCATTGAGACAGGGCAGTCTGCAAACACCCTGGCTGCACTTAGAGCCAAAGACGAAGCACACTGCAACACTTACCTGTGATCCCAGGAGGAGGCAGGAGGACGGGGACATCAAAGTCATCGTGGAATACAGAGCAAATGTGAAGTGAATGAATGCATTATAGAGCACCAGATGAAGCTATACCTCGGAGAGAGGCCTTAGCCTGAAAGTGATAGCCCTCCCAGAGCAAGTGAGCATAGCTAGACAATGCCAAGGGGCCAAGGTATAACCCCCAAAGGATTCCTGGCTATCCTGGAACACAGGTGCATGTGTAGCAATAATAAAAGAAGTTAACAATAATATTAAATAAAGTTAAAAATAATGTTGTTACCTCCTGTGGTGGCTGATCCTGGTTGTCAGCATGACCACCTCTGGAATCAACTACGTCCCAAGCAGCTGGGCTCATCTGTGAGAGCTTTTTCTTGATTGGACCACTTGAGGTAGAAGATCAACCCTAAATCCTGGCCCCCACCTTCTGGTGGCAGCCCACATATAGGACATGAAAGAGGAGGCTTTTGTTCTTTGGTCGATCTCACTCTCACTGGCAGTTCATCTGCTCTGCTGCTAAGGCATTTCTTCACCGATATTAGAATATGTGTGTGTGTGTGTGTGTCCAACATTCTGAAGGCCAGCTATGATATCCAGCTTTTCTGGACTAACAACTGTTGGATTCTCTGTCTTCCCATCAGGAGACGGCCATTGCTGGACTGCTCAGATCACAGCCTATAAGTCACTCTAATAAATCTTTCCCTTTTACTATAGATAGATTCATCCCATTAGTTCTGTTCCTCTAGAGAACCCTGGCTAACACACCACCCAAGGATAAGGTCATATACAGTATTAACAACACCCAAATCTTAGCTAGAGAAAAAGTTCCTAATCTGTGCACACGTATGAATAAGATGTGAACTCAGTACACAGAAATTCAAGCAAGATGACAGTGACTGTGTGACCTACACAAAGGGAGGTATGGAAAAGACCATAAACCCAGACAGTTGAAGTATAGATTCCCACATTTACCCAGTGAATTGAAATAGCTCCCTGAGCTTCCTGTCCTCTTCTTCCCCCCTCTTTTCCCCTCTCCTGTCCTTCTCTTCCCTTCCCTTCCCTTCCCTTCCCTTCCCTTCCCTTCCCTTCCCTCCCCTCCCCTCCCCTCCCCTTCCCTCCCCTCCCCTCCCCTTCCCTTCCCTCCCCTCCCCTCCCCTCCCCTTCCCTCCCCTCCCCTCCCCTCCCCTCCCCTCCCCTCCCCTCCCCTCCCCTTTCTTCTTCTTCTTCTTCTTCTTCTTCTTCTTCTTCTTCTTCTTCTTCTTCTTCTTCTTCTTCTTCTTCTTCTTCTTTCCTCCTTCATGGAGTCTCAATGCATAGCCCAAGCTGACCTCAAACTCTAGAACCTTCTGCCTCTGAGTCCTAATGCTGACAGGTATGTGCCACCATGTCAGATGTTGTCTGACACTTAATCAAAAACTGAGCCCTCCTTTTCTCTTCATGTGCTCAGTATATCAGTGTCAAGGACCAGCTTCAACTTGGAGAGAGGTTCTGAGGAAAGGGTGTTTGGGAGTGTCGAAATAACAACTTAAAGTCAATGGTGGGTACATACTGACAGCCTTGTGTTCTACTCTCCAGAGATCTCTAGATCAGCTCTTGCAGATCAAATCCCAGTCTTTTATTTCCATATCAATTCAGTTGTCCACCCCAGGTTCCCTTTTGATTATACCATGAATCAGCCCTTTGACTCTTAGAAAACACAGCAAGTACTTTTTTTTAACATAGCAATGAATTCAGAGATCTGCCTGCCTTTGTAAGCACAGGCAATAAGGTAGCTGGGTGGGATCTGGCTCTGAGATCACCATACCATTCCCACCCTACCTGGGCTGACTTTGAAGTCAGTAATCTGTCTACCTTTGTAAGCACAAACAATAAACTTAGCTGGGTGGGATCTTGCCCTGTGATCAGCAATCCCTAAATCTTTTTATATCCTTCCTTATTATCTTTCTGACAAGTTGGCTTACAGGGCAGCTGCCTATGTTCTTTTAAGTTCATGAAACCCCTCATATAAATTCACATTGCATCCTTATATTTTGCATAGTTAAGAAATTGTATATTCTTGAACTCATGTTTTCAGAGTTCTTTCCCACAGCCTTAAGGGCTGTCTTGAAGTGTTTATCATTTTGCTAAGGGCATTAGATACATCCTTGCCTCCTGAACTGCTTCCAATTATCAGGGAGTCATTAACCTTGGCAGAGAGAACATTCCCTGATAACTTTGACAGGGAGAATATTTCCTGAAGGAGGAACATAAAGTAATATATATATATATATATATATATATATATATATATTATATAATATATATATATATATATTAACAAACAAGCCCCATGCCCTGGTAGCTCTGCTCCAGGGGTGGGAACTGTGTTAGCCATGCAGGACTTGGCATATCAGATAATTCCCTTTTAAAATAATTCATTTTAATTATTTTAAGATAACTGTTAGATTCGAACTTCACTTGTAGCTAGGAAGCCCTGTTTCAAAGAAGGCCTTGTGGTCCTTCTGCCTTAGGCTCTTCAGAGGCTGGAGTTATAGGCTTGAACCACCAGGCCTGGCTCTCCATTACCTTTAAAGCCACCTTAATCAGCTCAGACCAAGTTCTTTCGGTTCCACTTGCTTGATGCCCTTCCCAACCTCTCTGTCACTGCCTTATCCCAGATTGTTGTCATTTCTCACCCACAGACAATAAGATAACATGTTTGGTCTCATGACATAGCAGGCACTGCAATGTCATGACATAATATTTTAAATTACATTTATTTACAGACAACTCTTCTGTCAAATTGCACTGGACCTACGAGGGCTCAATATTTTTATTTCAGTTGCAGTTAAGAAAGCCAAGACATCAGGTTAAACAAGTTGTCCATTACCATAGGGCCAGAAAACAGAGGAAATATGGATCTGGCTGTGTGAGAAGAGTTCGTGCATTAACCTGGGGCCGTGTCTCCTGACTCTCCCTACACAGAGGATTGTGTCTCTTCCCTCCACATTATTACCTAAACAATGTGTCTAATCTGAAAATCTGAACAGAGGAAGGATTTCATGGTCTTTCATGGTCTTTCCCTTGCATGTTTGGTATAAAAATGTAATCTTCTTCTAAGACTTACTAGTAAGATTTCATCTCCTGTCTGCCTCTCTGACCCCATCTCGTAGACTGATTTCCAAGACAGTCATTCCCTTCTTTATAAGAGGAGATAGAACGAACCAGATTCCCCCACCCCTACCTCTCTCCATCTCTTTTTCCAATTCCAATTCTTCTTTCTTTTTTTCTTTTTTCTTAGGTGCTTGGGATAGCAATCAAGGCCCTGTCCACACTAGGCAAGCACTCCATGATCAAGCCCCCCCACTGTTTTTTAAGAGTACATTTAAAGTGGGTATGGTAGGTAGCTTACTCCTGAATTGGTGTGACTGTTAAAACAAAAAGAAACAAAAGAATACACTTATCCTCAGCACAGAAGTAATCATATAATACCTATTCTGGTTTTATAAATACCCTTTATAAGAAGTATCCTGTCCAAAAGTATGTAACATTAAATTCTAATTTAAAAATCACCTGATTAGTGGGTTTTGTTTTTTTTAAGTTGGTTTCTTTAGGCTGTGAGGGTCCTGATGTTGTGCTTTGGGGACAGAATATCTTCTAAATACCAAGCCTGTGAGTGTATACTATCCAACTCTGTTCTCCCAGAAATGTTGTTGTAAGACAACATGATCCTTCAGTTTAAAGTCAAGGAAAACCTCAGCTGAAGTGCCACAAGTAGAATAAAACAACACGATAACAATTTGCTTCGACAATTCAAGATAAAATAATGCCAGCATGATGGACAGGCTGGGGTAGACTCACCACGAGATCCTTGTGAAACCTACCTAGAACATAAGCAAATGAATAAAAACAGCAAACAAAAAAAAAAGACAAGATAAACTGTTAAGTCCCAAGCATCTGGTCCTGAACGTGGCAGTAACTCAGAACCAGGGGAGCCTTACTGATGTGCAATAAGTGCCAGAGGTCATTGGTGTCTCCTGACCAGACATCTCTGTTGGCCTACATATCCTGCAGCTGCTCTGAATTCTAAATGAATGCATTTTCTCCTTTTCCTACAATCACAGATCCTGCCTTTAGTGTTCTTTCTAATCCTTAAAACAGCTCCTTGGTTCCCACACGGCTTAGGCTTCTGATTTCTAGAGGTCATTCACAGAACGAGACACAGAGGCTTCCCTCTGGGGACTTCCTGACCCTACTTGAGAGAAGACACATTCTTACATTTTTCCCAGCGTTGAAGAGGAATTTCCTTCCTGGCCTTAGGATCTCAGTGCTGTCCTTTTTTTTTTTTTTTGGTCACATGACTATTGATGGTTTGCAGTCTTGCCTTAGCTCAGCCAGGCTAGCACAGCTCTTCAGGACTGTGGAAGACCAGCTGGCTCTCTTCAGACAAACCGAGGAAGACTGCCTCGGCTCAATGTCAAGTTCTAGCCTCTTTCCACTGCATTGAATTTCACCTTGCTGCATACGCTCTCTAACATGGGAATTTCATAAAGCATCCTTCCTTTGGTGGGATGGGACTCTGTTTTTCAGGATGTGACTCCACACTGTACCAACTGGAGGTATACTGTCCCTCCCAGGTTTTCTTGGGAAATTTGAGTAAGGAAGAAACGACAAGAGGAACTCAAGGTAGAAAGAAAAGCCAGGAGGAAACCCCAGACAAGCTCATTCTTGGAAAAGAGGGTCTAAATGAATGGTTCTCAACCTCCCAAATGCTGTGCCCCTTTAATTCAGTTCTTCACGATAAGGTAACCTCCAACCATAATATTATTTCATTTGTTAACTTCATAATTGTAATTTTGCTACTGTTATGAATAATAATACAAATATGTGATATGCAGGATATCTGATATGTGACCCTGTGGAAGGGTCATTTGACCCCCAAAGGGGTCACGACCCAGAGGGTGAGAACCACTAGTCTAGATAAGATGCATGTGTTGGAGAAGCATGTATGGACCTCCATTCTTTCACCTCATTCCTCATAATAATCCTGTTAGATGGTAGAGGACAGAATAATGCCTCACCCCAAGATGCTCATCTCCTACTCCCCCAAACTGTGGCAGGTGCTTGCTATCTTATGAATCAAAAGAAAGTATGAGATATGATTAAGCTAAGAGTTTTAAGATGAGGAAATTAGCCTAGATTATCCAGGCTAGAATCCAATGAAAGAGGGAAAGCTAAGTAACAGAGATGTATAATGAAGAAGGAAGCAGAGTGCCCAGTTAGAAGGCAGCTTGGATGTAGAGGACCAGCTTCTACAGAATACAGATGGTCTGAAAAAAGAAAAAGGTATCATTTCGTGGCCCCTTGGCTAAGATCAAGTGTAGAAAATGGAAGAAAAAAGAAGCAGATTTCATCATCTGCTCAGGACTTCTAGAACTGTAAGGCAATAGATCTGGTTTGTGTAAATCTCTATGTTTATGATAAATTAGTACCACAGCATTTTTTTTATTTAAAACGTTTATTAATAAAAAACTGGTGGGGATGTTCATAATCTTGCTTTACATAAAGTAGAACTGGAGCAGATGTGACTACGAACGTTTCTTGAGGTCAGGTAGCTTAGTTATATAAGTAGAGGCCAGGTACAGGTGGATCCAGATTCAGGGCGCTTGTCCACTCTGCTGCATGCCACCAGTGTGTAAATCAGAAGGTTAAAAAGGCTCAATAGGCCGGGCGTGGTGGCGCACGCCTTTAATCCCAGCACTTGGGAGGCAGAGGCAGGCATAATTCTGAGTTCGAGGCCAGCCTGGTCTACAGAGTGAGTTCCAGGACAGCCAGGGCTACACGAGAAATCCTGTCTCGAAAAACCAACAACAACAACAACAACAAAAAGCCGGGCGTGGTGGCGCACGCCTTTAATCCCAGCACTCGGGAGGCAGAGGCAGGCGGATTTCTGAGTTCGAGGCCAGCCTGGTCTACAAAGTGAGTGCCAGGACAGCCAGGGCTACACAGAGAAACCCTGTCTCAACCCCCCCCCCCCAAAAAAAAAAGGCTCAGTAGGTAGAAAGGTCACCCTGGGATCAGGAAGAGGGGAAAGAGTATCAGAAGAGTTATGCGAATCAAGTCTTTCCCTTTCCCAAAAGTCAAGAAATAGGAAGGGGAGGCAACAAGAAAAACTCAGTGCAAACTGGTTCATGGACCAGGAGCAGGCTTACAGCCTCCTTTCCCAAAAGGCAGCTCTAGGGCAGGGGAGGAGCAGAATTAGTCCCATAGTGGTTTAAACTAACAAGCGTACTGAGTGTGCTTGTTCTCCATGGTTCCAGAAGAGTCTGGGTAAAATTATGATCAAAAGTATAACAGAATAGACGTGGGAACAAAGGTAACCTGGCACAACCACGTCTAATGGAAACAGTGCAAGTCATAAAGCCAGCACAGCTGCTTGACAAAGATCCAGCAAAGCTGAGGTGCGTGATGCAGTTGCTGTCATGTTGTCTTCCACTTTTGGTCTTAATTGACCTGTGCTACATGCTTGGGGGGGGGGGGCTTGGTGTGCTCTTAATAGTTGTGCAACGTAGGAATATTGGATTGGTGGGAAATTTCTTATGAATCGTTTATGCCTTCTCCCAGGAGTACTGCTTCTAAGCTTCCCCAAGAAAGAAGTTCTGAGCATACTACCTCTCCCACTTTAGGGAGCTATCCTTAAAGCGCTACTTGAAGGTCTTCCTTATGCCCTGGAGGTTGTGACTCAAATAAAGACACCAGAGATCTCCTTATGAGGCTTTGACTCCAAGATAGACTTGGAACATCTGCCTCTGTTCTCACTCAGGAACAAGATGATCAGAACAAAGTAAACTTAAAAAGGTAAACAAATTCAGAGAGCTAAAGGATTTGGCAGCAGATCAAATTAAAGTCTTTTCCTACTATAGGCTCAGGTGATTGTGTAGCATATAAGATTGGGGGCTACATATGGTGTGCCACTCAAGGAAAAGATACAGCAATAGAGTTAGAGTGGCTAGGGTTATCTCTGACCTACACAGGGGCTTATATTGGTAGATAAAGAATGGTGTGGATAAATGATAAAAGAATGAAATACTAAGATCCTCCCTTCTTGGAAAGGTTAGTTTGTGCAGGCCCACTCTCATGTCATATGACCAAGCAACAAAAGAATACCAAGATTAGATATAAGAATAAATCCTATTTGATATAAACATTTTATTACAGCAGAAATTGAATAATAACTGCAGCAGCTTTGGTCTGAAGATTTTTCTTGGGCTTAATGACAATTAACACTGTGACCATTAAGAGTTAACAAAACACTGCAATACTTGGCAATCTGCCCAGGCTGGCATGGAGAATTTCTCTTTGTCTAGTGCCCTTGAAAGTGCAAGATTCTTTTTTTTTTTTTTTTTTTTCCTTCGAGACAGGGTTTCTCTTTGTAGCCCTGGCTGTCCTGGAACTCACTTTGTAGACCAGGCTGACCTTGAACTCAGAAATCCGCCTGCCTCTGCCTCCCAAGTGTTGGGATTAAAGGCGTGTGCCACCACCGCCTGGCTGAAAGTGCAAGATTCTTAAATGTTGGGTTATGGGTGTGATGAGGGAAAATGATTGTGAAAGATAACTCTGTTCTGTCACAGTTCATCAATGATGACTAAATTTATGACCAAGAGGAAGTTAAAATGTATGTCTGGGGCCAAAATGACATGATCTGTTTTGGAACAACATGACTCTATCCCTGTCTACTGAGTTCTGTACTAATAATAAAGAAGCGTGCTGACTGCCAATCAGTCAGGCTGCAAGATTCCTCTGATCACCATGCCTGCCTTACTCTCCCCTTGTAGATTCCTTACCTCCTCTGTGAGACCTGGCCATCACTGAGATGGCTCCCAGCAACAACCTCCAGAGGCCCTTGTTGGGGTACCGGCCATGAAGAATGAATGACTCAGAGGGTCTCACATGAGCTGATGGCCAGGAGCAGGGTGGAAGGCTGGGTGCATCTCTCAGTGTACATCAATCAGCATGCATACACCAAGACTAGGTTGAAGTGGAAGTTTCTGGTTGAGTCATGTGATGTAGACTCACATGGTATTTTGCTGAGGCAAGACCCATGAGAGGGCACATGATGTTTGGAGAGAGCTAGCTGTGCAACACTTCATTGGCCTCACACACTTTGTTGGCCTTGCATTTTTGCTGATCTTCACTTTGTTGAGAGAGCCACAGCAGAGACTAGCATACTAGCTGTTCCTGGTCACGCGTGCCAATTCAGTGGCTACCTGGCAGTTTCTGCTGGATCATACCACCATTGCTGATTTATGCTTGATATCCTGACACTACTGAACTGAACTGCTGGTGTCCTGATAAAGATAGCAAATCATAGGGTAAAAATTTGTAACAGGTCAGACCCAGGAGGGTGCGCCCCATCCATTCTAAGAAACAAAGGTGTATTGTGAGAAGGGAACAAGCCTTAACTAAGCTCTATCTTGCCTTTGCCGATTTTCCAAAGATCCTGGCCTGCACAAGCCTTTGGAATCTCCCCAAAGAGCTAGTTCTAAACAGGTTCACATCCTCTTGTCCTATTTACCATCTTTTCTTCACTGTCTTTGGACGGTGGGCTAGAAGTGGGGTTGAAGCATTTGAGAACCCTTGATAAAGGAGGTTTTGAAAGATGTCTCTACACCAGATGTTACTGAAAGACCCACAACGTGAGGACTCCCCCACGTTCTGACTCAGGAGAGGCGACACCCCAAATCACACAAGAAATGGTCTTGCTGCAACTGCAAGAGGATTTTTATTCAAGAGTGCTCTCGGGCCCATGGTTATACACCACGCAGGGGTAGAGGACCGTGGCACCCCGAGTAGCTGAGTAAGGGGGTATTTAAAGGAAGAAACCACAACTCAAGGAGGTGGGGAGGGCATTGTTGGAAAATACCAAAAATACCAGTTAAGAGTCACAAGGAAGTACAAAGTCACAAGTGTCACGAGGAATACCTGGTAATTGTGAGGGTTATTTCTCAAGACAGTTTCTACGAGCCCCTAACAATCTAAGAGCCCCTAAAGATAGCACATTTGCATTGCAGGTTCCAGCAATGGTCAGGGTGGGCCAGGGTGACTTTCTTTGAATGAACACTCTTTGAACCCAGAGAGCGGGTGGGTGGAGGAAGGAATGTTGCTATCTGTTTTATGACCAGCACCTGGAGTACTAAGCCACAAAGACCACACTCCCAAGCCTGGGCCTAAAAGCCTCGAATTTTGTTTTTACTTTGCTATACTTCTTCATTACCACGTGTGCATCTACACACAGAAAGGTGCATCTTAGCAAGTAGGTAATTCCTAGCCCTGTATCTTAGGTTTATGAAGAAATAAATGGCAAGGCACTGTGTGTGTGAAAATCATTGATCAAGCCAATGTTTCATTCTGAAGACTAATGAAGCTGAGGCCCGGGGATCCTAAGAGCCAGATATAGAGTGAGACACTAAGGGATGATTACTCTACACAAGACTAAGTTCACCTCCCTGGATGCCACAAGTCTATAACATCTTATTTCCTGGCTCTATTATTACTAGCACTTGCTGTTAAAAGACTACTGGCCTTGGGCTAAAAAGAATCCACCTAGGAGCTCCTACCCCTTTACCTTGGGCGTGTCCATGTTAGGATCCATATGACCTTGAGGGCTTTGACACTATTGAATAAACATGAACCACAGAGCTGGAGCCTGATCACATACTGTTCCCTTCTCACATTGCCTGGTGTTTTCTTGGAATGCATGGGGTGCACCCTCCTGGGCCTGGCTTGTCACAAATCGTCTCCCTATGCTTCAGTATCTGCCAATGGGGCTTGCTAGAACACTACAGTAGAAAGAGCTGTGAACTAAGGCATACTTCTTGGTTCGTAACAGGCAGAGGTAACATTCTGATGAGTTACTGACTGAAGCCATGCTGGGACTGAAGGGTCTAGTCAAACAGTCTCAGACTCTGGATTCTTATAGAATTTAACAACAGATTTGCAGGCCTTGCAACTGAATAGTCCTTTTGCTACTTTTGTTAAAAGGATTTCCTAATCTCATACTGTAGAAGAGCAAATATAACAAGATAGCCACATTCATTTCCGTAACTGCTCACTCAAGGTTTGCTTGAGAGAGAAGAACATTTGGAATGCTGATTGTTAGTTATTATCATGGCAACTTTGTTATCTTCCCCCACTTTTCCCCCAAGCACAACCTGAGGTTTAAGGGAACATTCCCCTCATTTTTATAATCACGGTGACTATTCAAGGGGAAAGGACAGTGGGAATTCGACAGAAGGAGCACCCTGGCCAGGGGTGCTGCCACAAGGAGCTGTCTTGTAAAGTTAACTTGCTTTGACAAGTTCCAGATGTGATTCACAGGGCCAGAAATCCTGATTACTGAAGCCTAACACCATCTGGGAGACATGATTTCTGTCAGATAGAAGAGTGTTTAGAAGATCTTTGTCTCTTTCTAGGATCAAATACCAGAATGTATATTGGCTTCTGTTCTAATTTTAAGGCTGATATTTGAGATGCTCTCTTTTATGTTGTTTCTAAGAAGGCACTAAAGATTCTCTTTTGTGGGTCTCTGTTTTCTCTTTTGATAGTTGGTTCCCACATTACTTCCTTACCTATGCAATGACCATGAGAGATGGGAGCTCTATATTCTTGAAGTGTATAGCTTGGGCTGGAGAGTTCAATGCATTGGTAAAGCCCTTGACCTAGAAGAATGAGAACCTGAATTGGATGCCAAGAACCCATATTTTTAAAGTGGGGTTTGTGTGTGAGCTTGTGATCCCAATAACAGGAAGGCAGAAGTGGGTGGAACTTATAGAATGTTGGCCAGCCTGCCTAGCCTAGTTGGAGAGTTCGAAGTCAAAGAAAGACCCTGTCTCAACAAAACAAAAGATAGACAGCACCTGAGAAATGATGAAACCTGAGGAAATCCTCTTGCTTCTACCCACATGTACCCTCCTACACACATGTATGCATACACTCACATACAAAGTATATAACTCAAGGTCTTTGAGAAGACTTTGATTCCCCACTGGCTCCCTATATCTCTGAGATCAAAGTCCTTGCTTTGGAGGAAGAGTCACATAGAGGTATTGAAAGAACCTAGTGGGGAAACCCCCACTCAACTCCGGATTCAGCGTGCATCCTAGAATCACGAACAAACAGACCGTCTTGATGTAAAAACATGAGGTAGTTTAATGGCGGAGCTCCGGGTCAAACCACATCTCACGCAGGAGACAGTGGTTTCAACCACGAGGCTTGGAAGCTAGGGGTTTTTATAGAAAAGGGGCTGGGGCTGGGGAAGGAATTGGCGCGGTTTCACATGATTGGTTCATTTAAACATCAGCAGCCTGTTAACATTTAACTTAGGTCAGAAGGGCGGGAGATAGGGAGGTGCCAGGCCGGGCATGTCATTCTCTTTATCTTTATGGCCAAGCAGCCTCAGGAATGTCTTAACGATGGGCCTGCCCGGGCATGTCCTGGCCTGTTCTGCTATGTTCTCAGCCCCAGGTTTCAAGGCTCACAAACAACTCTTTGGGCTATTTGACATACATTACATGAATCACCGGTCTCAAGTTTTATTTCTAGCATTGAATGATATCTGTCTATGTGTTGAGTGTGTGTAGTGTAAGTGAATGTGTGTGTGTTCATAGTGGTGGTACTAGGGAGTGAACTCAGGGCCTTGAAGTTGAGGGGAGTGAAGAGCTCCACCACTGCCTCACACCTATGACAGCTCTCCCTTCCCTTTACACTTTTATTTTATTTTATTTTTTTAGCTTTTGAAATAAGGTCTCTCTAATGTAGCCGAGATTGTATTCAAACTTGTGATGATCCTCCTGTCTCATCTTCCCAAGTGCTGAAATTACACATAACCATCATGCCTAGTTTCTTCCCTTCCTTCTTATCATCAGACCCACCGACGGTCCAGTCATGCTTTAAAGAAAAGAAACTTTAAAAATGTATTTACATCGATGTTCGGCTTCCATGGAGGTCTGCCAGGTCACCTGGAACTGGAGTTACAGACAGTTGTGAGCTGCCATGTGGGTGCTGGGACTTAAACCTCAGTCCTTTGGAAGAGCAGCCCATGCTCTGAACGATTAAACCATGTTTTCAGCCCCGCAGCCATGCTTTTAACAAGGACAAGAGTATGGGGGCTAATCTTGGTTCTCAGCTTAGCTGCATCTGGAATTAACTGACACTCAAGCATGTGGGCCTTCCTATAAGGGATTTTTCTAGGTTTGTTTGTTTGAGGTGCAAGATCCACTGTAAATCCCGATCATCTGAGATGAGAAGGTCCACCGTGAATCTAGGCCACCTGTGGCAGCCCACACAGTCGGAAGAGAAGGAAGTTTTGCTCTTTGCCTGCTCCCCTCACTTTCGCTGGCAAGTCCATTTACCCTGATGCTGAGGTGTCATTGGTGTTGGAACCACTCCTTTGGAAATCCAAAACTGAAGGCCAGAAGCTCTCTAGGAATTTCCTGGGACACCAGCGGCAGATTGGAACTACTGAGACATCGAGCAAAGATACCAGATCCTTTGCCTTTCCATTGTTGGACAACCTGGACCACAGCATGCATGCCACTCTGATAAATAGCACATACACATATATACACATTCACATAAATACATACATTCACACATATGCATATTCATTCTGTCAATTCTGTTCCTTAAAGAACCCTGACTAATAAAATCAGCATAGAGTTTTGTCATATTTTCTCCATCTGTGCCTTGTGGAAGATCATGAGGTAAATGTATTTTTCATGGGCAACAGGTAAATTGGGGCTTTCTTGTAAAAAAAAAAGAAGAAGAAGAACTATCAGAAAACACTACTTATAATTCTTCACTATTAATGCTAAAGTAAAAAAAAATATTTGTGGCCTTTCACTGTATTAACTAATCTAATGAATGGTAATAATACTAACTCCTTAGAAATTGTTTTACTATGTATATATTTACACACACACATACACCTGTATACCATGTAAACAGATTGTAGCATGAAAATCACAGTTATATTCCAGGAGCTAGTAAAAATTATTGATTGAATAAACATGCCTACAGCCTATAGCTGGACAGTCTCTCTGTTCTGGGCTAGGCTGCTCTAGTGGAGGTGGACTGTCGTCTAAGAATGTCAGAGCTGGTGTGGTCAAGTTCTGGCTATGGCATGACTCCCGGTAGTGGGGTTACCTGAACAAGGCGGGCCAAAATTCCAGCCTAGAAGGGGTAGGGAATTTCCTGGCCCAATCCCTTATTGTGGCCCTGGCAGAGCGTAGTTGCCAGGCCAGGAGGGATCATTCTTTTTGGAGATGCAACCGGTGTTAAGAGTGCCATGCATAATCCAGTGGATCACTCCACACCCATGCAATATAGACTTAGTGGGTTATTAAAAGACGCGAAATTGGGATAGCTTTTTGACTGCCTTATTCACCACCGTTATTAGCTCAGTCCCTAAAAACTGGTTTATATCACAACTAAATATATGATCAACATACATTGCAGCTCGTCTCTACTGTAAGATCCTCAAGAACCAGCGCTTAAACTTTTTGTTTTTCGTTGAGAAAAGTAAAACCGGACTCAACCAAGTGCCTTTTACCCGAGAAGTGTCCAGCGTGTTGAGACCACAGTGTGAGGCCGAGAGAGAACGCTAAGGACCGGGCGAGCGGGACGAGGAATCCCCGGCGCCTTTTTAGTCCTGGGGCTCCCTAGCTTAGCAAAGGACCACTGAGCCCTCTCTCAGGCACTCTTCTTTTCCGACCGCCCCGCCTTGAAAAACCACGCCTCTTGCGCAGGCGCCAGGGGCTTCGGAATGCGCATGAGCAATTCAAAGCAGCGCGGGAAGAATCGCGCATGCGCGCCTGGCGGCCCGGCTCAGTGGGACGCTCCTGAGGGAAGCGACCGCGGATGTCCTAACTTCTGTGAACCGTGAGTTTCTGACAGTTTTTCCCCCTGCCGTGGACGGCGAGGGACTGGGGACGAGTTCTTGATCGTGACTTAGGTCGTGTCGCCCTGCGAGCATCCCGCGGCGGGAAGAGGTGCGCCTGCGCACTGAGCTTCTCGTTGGCGCTGGCGGACAGTCCGCCCTACGCGCTCGCCCAGGGCGGCCCATTAGTTCATCCTTCCGTTGGCACCCTGCTGCCCTCGGTCGGCTCCAGTCGAGTGGAGTGTCACGCGAGCGACTTCCTCCCGGGCAAACCGCAGTCCTTCCCCCGCAGCCTCCCGGGGATCCCTAGCCGGCTGCAGCCCGCTCCACCTGTCCCCCGCGGGAGTGCTCGCCGCAGGCCAGTGGCAGCGACGCCGCCCCGGCTGGGATTTGGACATATGGTGCGCGTTTTAGTGCTACCTCCTGAAGGGCAGGTGGTTTGGTGCGTGCCTGCTTGGGTGAGCTACTTCGCCCTTCTCACCGTGTTGTGATTTTCACAGCTGCTGCTCTCGCTTGTGCACATGACCCCGTAGCCCGCTCTTTGCGTCCCAGTCGTGCGCAGTGGAAACCTCTTTGGGGATTCAGATGGAGGAGCCAATGGCGATTTCTTCCCTTCGTGGCAATGACAGGTGTCCGGCTGATGACTCTTTAAAAAAATATGAGCAGAGTGTTAAACTTTCAGGTATGTGCTCAATGCCACGGTTGCACGGTTCTGAAGCCGCACGGGCAGCCAGTCTGCATCTTCTAATTCGAGGAAAGGGGAAAGAAGAAATGTAATTAAATTACACTCCCAGAAATAAACAGAAAAACCACACACACCTGACTCGTAAACTGAGTTGTATGTTTAAATTTTACATGTCAACATAATATCATGAAATCTAGATTTAGGATTGGATCGCATTTTAAGAGGATTGGAATCCAGCTTTCGTTTTAGAGGACGTGGGTTAGGTCCAAATATTAGTGGCTTTTTAGGAAAGCATGTTTGTTGACACCTGACTTTTCTTCCAGACCCACTGTAGCCTTACTGTGTAAAGTTTGGTTTTAGGAATTGGTGGGGAAGAGATTAAGGATTCATAAACAAAATTCACAGGCAGAAACAAGTGGAATGTTTGTAACTGATACTTTTTTCTTCGTAAAGTGGAATGTAGCTCTGCCACAGACTCTAGTTTTAGAAGGTGGCTGAAAAGTCCCATATTGTGTACTTTCAGCAGGACATAGTGGTAAACATCTGTAAACCCAAGGGGAGGTGGGGGATCAGGAGTTCAACCCTGCCTCAGCCCCACCCCAAGAAACACTGTGCACAGTGCCCATGTGGTAGTGTTCACTTAACATACATGTTTGTAAACAAAATTCCAGTTGACTGTATTCTTTCCTAAAAGCTAGCCATCATCTTTGTCCTAAGAAAATTTAGGCTTATCCAAAAAGATACTAATTTTGACTTTTAATTTATGATACACAATTTATATACCCCCCAAAGCTTTAGCCCCATTTAAAAAAGCATAACATCACATATTTTTGAATTCTGGCTAAAACCAAACTGTCCGTTGTTGTTAGAACAATGGTCCTCTTCCTGGTGATGAACAACACAGTTACATCAGAACTTAAAAACTCGGGAGTCCCCTTCCCCCTTCCCCGTGCTCCCCCTGGGTGCAGTCCTCCCACTCTCCCGGCTTGCTTGTACTGTGTATGCTGCTGCTGCTTGTCCTGGTTGGTGTCCTCCTATGCCGTTAGATTCATCTCGAAACACTGCTGTTACCTGGTTTTCCTTTTTAATTTTTTTAAAACAATAGCCTGTTTTTCAGTGTGGCTTTTCTTTTTAATTAAGACGTACACATACAGTGCAGGCATTCAGTGTTCCATATTCAGTTTGACTTCTGGTGCACATTGTTCATTAACTAAAGGGGTCACACGTGCATGAATCTGATCTAGTTCTAGAATTATTTTTAGGGGAATTCTCCTTTTTTAATATCTTGAAAATCTGGTGGACTAATAGGGTGAACTTTATTTGAAAAGTTTTGTAACTTTTATGGTATGCAACATAGGACATTGCAAGTGGTTCCCATAATAATTTTTAAAGCATGCTGAACTCTTATCCATGGGATTCTTTAATGTGATTTTTAAAAAATATATCTATTTATTTTATGTATATGAGTACACTGTTGCTGTCTTCAGACATACCAGAAGAGGGCATCATCGATGCCATTACAAGATGTTTGTGAGCCACCATGTGGTTTTGGGAACTGAACTTGGGATCTCTGGAAGAGCAGTCAGTGCTCTTAGCAGCTGAGCCATCTCTCCAGCCCCTAATGTGACTCGCTGTGTTAGAAACATAACTTCAGTAAAGACTAACACTGATGAGGCCTGGACGTATTGTACATCAGATTGTGAAACCATTGTGTCCTTAGGCTTTATCTAACTCCTTATTGAAGTTTTGCTGCTGTTGTTAGTTTGGGGGGGGGGGTGTGTGGAACATTTTGTCTATCTTTGCATACGTAGAACCAAAGAGGACTCAGCACACAATAGGGGCTTGATATAAATAAATAATATAAAATAAATACTTGGTGTAGCAGATGAATAGCAAAGCCCTTTGTTTAGTAGTATTGTTGATTCATGTTTATTGAAGAAAATTTGGGAAATTTTGAAAGCCAAAGTATTTTTCACTGTTTAGAGTCACAGGATTTTCCCTGTCCAATTACATGTAAAATAGTATTGTGTATGTATATGTCTGTATGTCTCTGTGTGTGTGTGTTTGTGTTTATGTTTGTGTATTTGTCTGTGGTGTGTGTGTGTGTGACTCTGTGTCTATGTAAATAGAACACTCACACACATAGACATTCGTGTAGAGGCCAGAGGACAATCTTGTGTATCATTCCTCAGGTACTCCTCACCTTTCTGACTTTTTGGCCTAGAGCTCACCCGTTTAGCTAAGCTGGCTGGCAAGTGTGTCCCAGAGATCTGCCTGTCCGCTGCTGGGGCACTGGGATCACAGTGTGTACCATCATGCCTGGCTTTTTAAAATGGGTTTTGGGATCAGACTCAGATCCTTGTGCTTTCAGGGCAAGCATTTAACAACAGAGCCATCTTCCCAGCCTTAGGATACATATTTTAAAAACTAACTTGGGATCATAATCAACTTACTTCTAATGTTTCCCATCAGCAGTAGGAATTAGATTCAGAGTTTTGTATTGTTAGGCAAGTACCCCACCACTAAGCAATACCCCCAGCTTCTTTGATCTGTGTTTTGCTTGGTATACTGTCTTGAAAATTTCTTGTGTACTTAACTACTCTACAGCTCAATTTGAATTCCATTGCTTAATAGCTGAAGATTCTTCTGTGGTTCTTTTCTTGAATCAGTAGTTTATTAGATTTTATGTTACTGCCTCTACTTATTCTAGCTATGCATACTTTTATATTTATTTAGAATTAGTGGTTTTTCTGGGGTTTGAGATAGAGTATGCTGTTAACTTTGGGAATATATTAAATGACTTTTCCCCTCAATTTAGAGAACCTTAGAAGACTTGTTCTGAGGATAGACTGACCATTCTGTGTGTAAAAATTTCCTAGCCTGTGGGATTTCTGTCTCTGCTGAAGGGAGTTGATTTCAGGATTATCGCACGGTGCCCTGAGTATGCCATCTAGTGATCACAAGCACCACCTGTCTCGCCCAGCTTTAGTCCTTTTTGCTTTAAACTTAGCATTTTCATCTTAAAGGCCAGATATATACTGACTGTATCTTAGTGTGTACCTTTAGCACAGTACAGTTTCCGTGTTTAATTTTTCTGGCTTTTTTTTCCTGCTAGTTAAAATTTTGTGACTAGCAATTTCTTAGCAATTCTTGTCTTTTTTTTGTTTTGTTTTGTTTTTGTTTTTTATTTTTGTTTTTCGAGACAAGGTTTCTCTGTATAGCCCTGGCTGTCCTGGTACTCACTTTATAGACCAGGCTGGCCTTGAACTCAGAAATCCGCCTGCCTCTGCCTCCCAAGTGCTCGGATTAAGGCATGTGCCACCACTGCCTGGCTTTCTTAGCAATTCTTACGGAGTTTTGATGTTTATCATTGTGGTTTTTTAACCTAAGAAATTATAAGCTCGGTATTTGGGAGGCAGAGGTGGGTGATCATAAGCCCTGGCCAGCTTGGGCCGTAAAAAGACCCTGACCCAAGCCAACATGAACAACAAAACCCTGACTGTATCTCATTAGTTCTAACTTCTAACTTCCTCCATAGGTATTAAAAGAGATATTGAGGAGCTTTGTGAAGCTGTACCACAACTAGTCAATGTGTTCAAAATTAAGGACAAAATTGGAGAAGGTAAGTTAAGGGTGTGTTCCACTATTGTTAAACTGTTGAAACCATAATAGTGGTAATAACTGTGGTAACAAGTTTTCTCCTCCTTTCAACAGAATGAAAGTAATAAATATTTAGGATAAAATAGTCACAACTTAGTATATCACAGTTTCTTAACAGAATTGTCTTTATTAGCATTTTTTTAAGCCTAATGTTGGAATATTTACTTGATTGCTTCATAGGCACCTTCAGCTCTGTTTATTTGGCCACAGCACAGTTGCAAGAAGGACATGAAGAGAAAATTGCGCTGAAACACTTAATTCCCACAAGTCATCCTGTGAGAATTGCAGCAGAGCTTCAGTGTCTGACAGTTGCAGGGTAGGCATTTAAAGGAGTTTCAATGGAATGGGCTCTGTGTGGTTTATAGTATTTACAGTAGCTTAACAGGAATGATGGTGAGCTTGTGCCTAAATTACAGTGTTCAGCTAATTGTTGCTCTTGGGTAATGCTTTGCCCTGTACCTCATGATGCTTAAATTGCTATTAATCCTTTCAGAGGAGATTTTTCTTGAGGCCCAGCCTGGCATCCCGTTCTTATTCCATGTATTTACAACCTTCCTTCCTGGTCAGTAGTCAGCCTTGGCTTATGGTCTGGGCTTGCTCTTAATGTGAAGAGCGATTTGATGCCTCAGTTCTGATAGTCTTGTCTCCTGTGTCTTAGAGCAGAGTCAATTTGGCATGTTTCCCCTGAGTTTCTCTCTGCTAGGTTAATCCTGTCGACTGTGAATATGGTGGCCTAGTCCTATGTTGAGTTGTCTCCTCTTCTGGTAGCACTATTGATCCTTTGCTCTCTTTAATGATCAAATTTCTTAAAAGTTACTCAGTGTGCCACTTACAGAGTATGATGGAGTGATTTTATACACACAGATAATGTATAATGATCAAATCAGAGTCACAAATAATTGTATCTCTATAAAGATTTATTTATCTCTTCTGTGTGTTTCAGTCCTTCACATGAAATACATTAATCAGTTGTTCTGAGCTCTAACCACTCTGCTGTGTGGCAGAACACTAGGCCTTGACGCTCTTAACTAGTGCATTTCCATAGCTGCCATCCAACCTCCTGTATCCCCTGCTCACTAGCCTGGCCTCTAGCCATCATATATTACTTTCCACTTCTATAAGGTCAGCTTTATTGGCATCCTCACATGAATAAGATCATGTGATATTTGTCTTTCTGTATATTGCCCCCATACATGGATGTGCACATACGCTACTTAATCTCCTTTCCCTGGCCAGAAAATAACAAATGTTCTCGTCTCCCTGTGTACAGAAGATACCACCATCTATCTCCTCCGTTGCTCAAGCCAGATATATATTATCATATCATTTCATCCAGACACGTATATATCATCCTCCAGACATATATCAATCCTCCTCTGCATCTTCATTCTACTCCTAAACTGTGCCTGTCATGAAGTATGTAAACATTCAAATCTGGCATGCCTCTAATCCCAAAACCTGGAAAGCCAAGGCAGGAGGATTGCCATGGGTTTTTAGACCAGGCTGAGCTATAGTGAGATTCAGAACCAAAAAAAAAACAAAACAACTCCTCACCACCACCACCCACGCCCCTTTTTTCCCTGCAAGTTGGTTTCCCACTTTGAAAGATGTCATTGTTAATGCGTTTTCAACTCGACAGGATCTAAAATCATCTAGAGACAAGGCTCCAGGCACACCTGTGAGGGATCATTTAGATTCTAGAATAAAGATAGTTTCTGAGACTTTGAGGATTATCTTGGTTAGGTTATTTGGTGTGGGAAGACCCATTTTAACTGGGCAGGATCATTCCCTGGAGGGATCCTGGACTGTATAACAGGAGAAAGCTTTCTACTCCCTAGTGTGGATGTGACGTGACCAGCTGCTCCAGAGCTGCAGCCTTGGTGCAACTGTCATAGTCAAGGTTTCTGTTCCTGCACAAACATCATGACCAAGAAGCAGTTGGGGAGGAAAGGGTTTATTCAGCTTACACTTCCATGCTGCTGTTCATCACCAAAGGAAGTCAGGACTGGAACTCAAGCAGGTCAGGGAGCAGGAGCTGATGCAGAGGCCATGGAGGGATGTTATTTACTGACCTGCTTAGCTTGTTTTCTTATAGAACCCAGGCCTACCAGCCACAATTGGCCCTCCCACCATTGATCACTAATTGAGAAAATGCCTTACAGCTGGATCTCATGGAGGCATTTCCTCAGTGGAGGCTCCTTTCTCTGTGATAACTTCAGTTGTGTCAAGTTGACACACAAACCAGCCAGTACAGGAACTGTGCACCAGAATAAATGGTTTCTCCTTAGGTTGCTTTGTTAGGGTTTTGTTTTGTTTTCCATTATGTGAACAGGAAAAGAAAAGGCATGAGGTGGTCGTAGTTTTAGATGCTTCCTTGCCTGGTTTTCCTACTTTCTGGATAACCACATTCCTTCCTTCACCATACATTTGTGATTTAGCAACTTCTGTGACGTTGGAGACATTTTTAGCCCCTTACCTCGTTTTCTTGTAAAAATATTGGAGGGTAACCTTTCCCATGAGGGGGTTGTGAGACTGGGGCTTGTTTGTTTGTTTGAATTGAAAAGTGTTTGCATGGAGTATATTCTGGTCATGGTTTCCTTCTCTCCAGTCCCTTCTAGGACTGTCCCATGCATCCCACTCCACACCCTTTCTCCCATTAGAAAGCAGAGAGGCAACAGAAGACCAGGTATGATGGCACACACCTTTAATCTCAGGAGTTGGGAATCAGAGGCAGGCAGATGTCTTGAGTTCTAGACCAAACTGGTATACAGTGAGTTCCAGAGCAGCCAGGACTACATTGAGAGACCCTGTCTCAAAAAAGAAAGAAAGGAAGGAAGGAAGGAAGGAAGACAGACCACAAGCAAAACACATAAAATACACACATACAGGGTCAGAAACCGTAGCACATAGGACAAAGACTAGTAAGACCAAAAAAGGGACCCCAAACAAAACAGTATGTGTCTACAAAAAATAAGTTGAGTCCTTCTTGTGTGTATGTGTGTGTGTGTGTGTTTTGGCCATCTATTGCTGGACATGGGGTCTACTTTTAAGGGTGGTCAATATACCTGGTGAGACTCCATTGGAAAAAACTAACTTTTCCTTTGCAAGCTAGTGTCAGTTGCAGGATAGTTTCTGTTTTAGAGGTGGGAGCCCATGTTTTACTCCCTTTTATTTCACAGTGCTGGGACCCCATCTGGCTTGAATTTTTTCATGCTGCCCCAGTTTCTGTGAGTTTATGCATGGTTCAGTCCTGTTGTATCTGGAAGACAGTTTCCTTGGAGTTATGTGTCTCCTCTGTCTCTTAAATCTTTGTGTTTTTCTTTGAGTTCTCTGGGCTCTGACAGGAGAGGTTTAGAGATATCCCATTTAGGACTGAGTGAGTCAGAATCTCTCAAGATTGAGTTTATTAATAGGTGTAAAATGCTTACCAAAGCTTGGCTGGTCAGAGATGGTCAATGAGTGTTACTTATTTCAAAATCTATTATTAGTCATATCTTATCTGCTAATAAGTATTGTTATCTGCAGATATCTCATGTTTGTGTTGTTATAGTAACCTTGTAACTGGTGCTATTTTAGTTTGAAAAATGTTATCTTTTACATGTCAGTTAAGTACTTATATTCATGAATGTGATTTTGCATTTTCTAGTAGTAAGTACATATATATTGCTAAAATAATTCTTTTTTTTTTTTTTTTTAAGGCTTTAAGTTACAGTGTGTACAACCTTCCCTCTAAAATTCATTGTGCATTTTCTAATAGGGGGCAAGACAATGTCATGGGACTTAAGTACTGCTTCAGAAAAAATGATCATGTGGTTATTGCAATGCCGTATCTGGAACATGAATCTTTTTTGGTAGGTCTTAATAGTTTTGAACTTTAATCAGCTAAATGTTTAAATTGAAACAATTTTGTGACTTCATTCATAAATTTATTTTAGGACATTTTGAATTCTCTTTCCTTCCAAGAAGTTCGGGAATATATGTATAATCTTTTTGTAGCTTTGAAACGGATTCATCAGTTTGGTATTGTTCACCGTGATGTGAAGCCCAGCAATTTTTTATACAATAGACGTCTGAAAAAGTAAGTACAAAGAATCCCATAAACATTAGCAGTTGAATGCACGCTGTGGAGTCCATCTCTTAGACTGCAATGTTCACATTGTTTCTGTTCACATTTTTATTGTGATTGAGAGGAAATGGAATAGGAAAAAATAAAGTTATATCCGTAGTACGATGGCATCATGAGATGCACACTTAGACAGAAGGAACTTGGAGTGTCCTGTTCTGACTTGCCAGCCTTTGTTTCTGGGCTTTCTATTTTTGTTTTAATGAGAACGTTGGACAACACAACGCATTTTCTGTTTGAAAACCAAAGTTGTTATATGAGTATTTTTGTTGATTATATATGGAAGAGACCTTATAAGCTGAAAATAGTATTTATGTTATATAAGTATATCATACTTAGTGTGGTAAGGAGTTAAAAGTATCCCCTAGCACTTGTTGTTTAGTTAGAAATGTTTTACTGGTCATACCATCTTTCCCACTACTACAGAACAACCCAGGGTTGTGTCTTTTGTCTTTGCTGTGTCCTCTTCTGCCTCATCTCAGTGTAGGCCCAGACAGTGCTCGGCTTGTTGGTCAAGGACAGCCTTAGCTATTAAGTACTTGGGGATTTTTCTTTTATTTTTTTAAAGGAATATTATACATTCTTCAGTGTATAATGAATGAATTACAGTTTCTCAGTGTGATTTGACAGCATTATAATGTTATAAAGATTAAATCTCTCTAGGAGGGTAACATACGTGATTTGTTTCTAAGGTATGCCTTGGTGGACTTCGGTTTGGCCCAGGGAACACGTGACACAAAAATAGAGCTGCTCAAGTTTGTCCAGTCTGAAGCTCAGCAGGAAGATTGTTCACGAAACAAGTATCATGGAGTCATTGGACACAAGGGCCTGCTGAGTCGCCCGGCACCTAAAACTGTGGATCAGCAGTGTACCCCAAAAACTTCTGTCAAAAGATCCTACACACAAGTTCACATTAAGCAAGGAAAAGATGGAAAGGTTCTAGCTTTTACATTTTCAATAAGAATATTAGAACTATTGCCATCAGCCAACAGAGGGAGACCTAGTACTAGGATAGCACTGTGATTAAGACGCTTTTTACAAACCTACCTTACACATCTTACTTGGTTAGTTAATTAGAGTGTTACTGAATCAATTTCACTCGGTTTCAAACTAATTTTTTTACTTTGTCAGCTTATGGTTTGCAGTTATAGATTACACTATATGATAAAACAAACATTCTATGTTACAAAATTTAAGTTAATTGTATCCACTCTCTCTCTTTAAAAAGAGCATTATGATGGGGGAAATTCTAAAGTGTCTGTCTCCATTTTGGCTGCCCAGGAGAATGAAACCCCTGTGCTGTGCGGGTGGCCTTAGGAGTTTTTAGTATTGTGAGTGTGGCCTGTGGTGACGCCGTGTGGGTGCTGAGTTTTGCCGAGACTGTGTCTCCTTTCACAGTGTTTGGTGCCTAAGAATGTCTTGGCTGTCATGTAGTCTTTCAAAACTGTGGCAGAGGACAGCTGGCAGAAAGTGTTACAGATATAACCCTAATTCTCCTTGTTTCTGTTGGTATTGTAGGAGAGATCTGTAGGCCTTTCTGTCCAGCGCTCTGTTTTTGGAGAAAGAAATTTCAATATACACAGCTCCATTTCACATGAGAGCCCTGCAGAGAAAGTAAGTAATGCAGCTTCATAGCTCAGCTGTCAGTCAGCCACACAGACGGGCTCAGGGAACCAATCCACGAGGGGAGCGTGGATTAGTTAGGCTTTGGCAGAAGGTATTGCTGCTTCAAGCATTTACTCAAAAATTCAATCTTTAATCTTTTTCTGAACTCTTTTTGATGGAATTTTTTATTTTGATTCTCTATTGCTGTTTTTTCTCTATAGGAACATTTCAGAACAAGGCTAGACTTCACCATGTGAGCTCTCAGGACCTCACTGTTCCAACACACAGTCAGTAGTGTAAAGATTCCTGTAAAGTGCCTTCAGGCTGGATGGTTTTAAGTTGACTTAGGTACCTTGTGACAGCAGACTGGTGTAGGCAGTGTAAGTGCAGGTTACAATGTGACATGGAATCAGACCTTAGTGATTAGTAACTGTTAGTACTGTTAGAATGTTTCTCTAGTATATCGGGAAATGCTCAATAAACTGTTAAAGGTTTGCCAAGCTAATTAGTAAATTTTAATGTTATTTGACAGAAAACCTCAAAAAAGTCTATAAACTTTTTTTTTTTTTTGAGACACAGGGTTTTTCTACATAGCCTAGACTGTCGTCAAACTTGGAAGCCTCCTGCCTCAGCTTCCCTAGTTGTGCTGTTATTTACATGTACAGCCATGTCCAGAGGCCTTCAAATGTTTCCATAGACTTGCAATCCAGTGGCACTGCCAGCAGCTTTGACTGACACTCATGCTTCTTCTACCATGCTCTTTTGAAGGCATCGTGTTAAATGTCACAATTTCTTTTGTAGCTCATCAAGCAATCAAAGACTGTGGACATAATATCACGAAAGCTAGCAACAAAAAAGACGGCCATTTCTACAAAAGCTATGAACACCGTGATGAGGGAAACTGCCAGGTCCTGCCCGGCTGTCCTCACCTGCGACTGCTATGGATCAGATAGAGTCTGCAGTGTTTGCCTGTCGAGGTAACAAGTTCCTGTGGTGCTGGGGAGTCACAGCATGCAGCCAGACAAGATTAGCAATTGAAATAACTGTGGGATATTTATTGGTTTAGTGAGGGACAGGGAATAATGTGAGCCCTGTCACAGCAGTGCAGTGAGCAGATAGTTTGACCTGCCCTTCTTGGACGACACCACTTTCTCTGGAAATCACATTTGCTGAGTGCTGAGTGCAGCTGGGTGGGCAGACCGTGGAGACCTTTGTTTGCAGATGGCATTGTTTCTGTTGTCTGTAACCAGGACTAGGTGATGCTGCTTCTCTCAGCCTTAAGGTTCTCTTCGGGCTTTGTTTTTATAGATTCTTCCTGATTAATTCAGAGCTACACAGTACATCAGTAACTCAGAACTTCAAACAAAAGAGTTTTTATATGAATTCCCTTTGAGTTATATTTTTCTGTTATGGTTTTTATTATCTACCATCTGTTTTTATACTTGGAAATTGTGTTGAAATCTGTCTGGAACAAGGCCAGGGCATAAGGGTTAGGCCAGGGTGTGGGGGTTGGGGAATAAATGTTTATCGCATTAAGTTTTCATTGTTTATAAGAATTTTATTTATCCTTTAATCCCAGCACTCGGGAGGCAGAGGCAGGCGGATTTCTGAGTTCGAGGCCAGCCTGGTCTACAAAGTGAGTTCCAGGACAGCTGAGACTATACAGAGAAACCCTGTCTCGAAAAAACCAAAAAAAAAAAAAAAAACAAAAACGAAAAACCAAAAAGAAACAAAACAAAACAAAAAAAAAAAGGAATTTTATTTATAATGCTACCAGGACAGAATTTTGTGTGAACTAAATTAATAGCTTACATACTTTTGTTTTGGTTTTTGGTTTTTTTGGCTTTTTGAGACAGGGTCTCCTTACATAGCCCTGGCTGTCCTGGAACTTTCCGTGAGACTAGTTTAGCTTCTGGCTTCCAAGTGCGGGGATCCAGTGTGTGTGCCACTACGCTTTACTAACGGTCCAACTCTAACATAGCTGGGGATCTCATTTCTTCCTCATAGGCGGCAGCAGGTTGCCCCTAGGGCAGGCACACCAGGATTCAGAGCGCCAGAGGTCCTGACAAAGTGTCCTGACCAGACCACAGGTATGGAGCTCAGAAGTGCCCAGCCCCCACCCTGAGGAGCCCTTGTTCTGCGTGTAGTGTTTGTACTCGCCACTGATGCCCAGTGTCCCACTTCTAAGATGATGTGTTTCTTTTTTGTGTGTTTTGTTGGTTTGTTTTTTGAGACAGGGTTTCTCTGTGTAGCCCTAGCTGTCCTGGAACTCACTCTGTAGACCAGGCATGGCCTCAAACTTAGAAATTGACCTGCTTCTGCCTCCCAAGTGCTGGGATTAAAGGCGTGCACCACCACTGCCTGGTTAGACGATGTGTTTCTTTATGGAACTTCAAATCTTTTTTTTTTTTTAAGATTTATTTATTTATTTTTATGTATATGGGTACACTGTGGCTATACTGATGGTTATGAGCCACCATGTGGTTGTTGGGAATGAAGGTTGCTCACTCTTGTTTACCCCACTCGCTCTGGCCTTGCTTGCTCCGGCCTAACCTAAAGATTTATCTATTATGATATCTATGTACACTGTGGCTATCTTCAGACACAGCAGCAGAGGGCATCAGATCCCATTACAGATGGTTGTGAGCCACCATGTGGTTGCTGGGATTTGAACTCAGGACTTCTGGGAGAGCAGTCAGTGCTCTTAACCTCTGAGCCATCTCTCCAGCTCAGAACTTCTGATCCTAATGCTGGTTTGTTTTTTTTTTTTTTTTTTTAAATGACCCCCCTCCAGCTTGCCCCATAGATTGTATTTGCTCAGCCTATCTGAAAGATGATCTCATCACAGAGAATTCTTGCCATCAGCTTTCAGGGACATTGTATTTCTGTCAGGGTGAGAATTACAGTGCTCACCTGTTTACTTCAGACTTCAGAAATTCTCTATGGTATAGGTGAAGTTTTTCTTTTTCTCTCTTTTTTTTTTCTTTTTTCTTTTCTTTTCTTTTTTTGCTACCATGAAAATAATACAGTAGCAGTTAACAGAGTTTAAAAAAGAGGAAAGGTTTCTAGAATACAAAAAGTTGTAGAACCTAGAAGACGCCGAGTTAAATGTATAGGTGGCTCTTGCTGTCGTGGAGTAGGACTTGGAGACCCTGAGTTAAATGTACAGGTGGCTCATGTGGGTCACTTGGATTCACTGTGCACGTGTCTGTGCTGCTAGTGATGTAAAATGAGTGTGACTGTTTGCATTTTTGTTAGGACACGCATGCTCATAAGTATAAAATGACTTGTTAAACATGCTGATGACACTTAGGGTATTGATGGGCATCTATTATTCAAAGGGTTATGAAAGGAAGCTCATGTGATAGAAAAGACCACCTCTGAGGAAGTGCTATAGAGTTGGAGATTAGCATTGAGCAGGACCCAAGAAACTCAGGAAACAGCATAGTCCCGGGCTGTGGAGGAAGCTCTGAGGGTGGTGTTGCTTAGTACAGAGTGGGAGTCAGAGAAAGACTCCGTGTATCACCGTGACCGCTTGGACTGTGTGTCATAGATGCCGTTCAAGGAAAGAGAATGGCTATGTTCTAGAAGGCCAGTGCACACGTGCAGGGAGAATAGATTCTGTAGGCTAGTGTCCTGCAGTGGTCCAGCTGAAGGGTGAGGAGTGCCTGAGTGTCGGCACTTGTGACAGTGAAAATGAGGGTAAGCAAGTGACAAGCATGCCTAGAAGGTGCTGCATGTCAGCACTCACATGGCATGCTGAAGAAAAAGGATCTCAGAGTGTTTACACAACTAGCTTGAGGGTCAAGGACCTGTGCCCAGAAACAAGGTGGAGAGTGAATGAGACCTGGTGTATAGGGAAAGGTAGAATTGCACTGAGCCATAGTGGGTTTGAGATTTGTGGCACATCCATATGGAATGTCCTACAGAGCCAAAGGTCAGTCTGAAGCTCAGGGAATGAGCCAGTGTGGAAACACAGGTGAGCATCGGTAAAAGATGAAACTCCAGGGAGAACATGCAGCAAAGAGTAAACTTGCAGGCGCTGAGGAGCCTCAGCACTGACGGCAGAGGAGCAGACAGTGATTCAGATGAATCTGACAGGATGGTGCTGAGTGGCCAGGGGAACCCCAATAACTTAACACTAGGACGTTAGGAGGTAGGAGGGAGAAGTCTTGTCAGCCTGGTTTTGTTTCTGTTCTGGTGCTGGTCTCAAACCTAGGGTTGTAGCTGCACTGGTGTTAATGCTCAGTGTGTCTCACTAAAAGGAAAATACTTGTACTACCAAGTCGCCATCTTGAAAAGCTTGAAAAGATTTCTTCCCAAACACTATTGTTGAATTTCCTTTGATCTTATAGGATCAAATGTAAATGTACATTTATTTACAATTTTCTAATGATGAAATATTTCTAATTCATCAGCGTGTTCAAGAGAAACCGTCTTGCAGAAGGAATGTTGAGTTAGAGTTGTGGTTATACTTCAGAATCTCCCAAGAAACTTGAATGTCTGTCCCAGAACGATTTGAAGAGAATCCTGTTGAACTGAGCCTGTGTGTCATACATAACTTAAGGTTTCTAAGATGATGTTTGTTCTCAGTAAAGTTGTGCAGCTACTGGTTTAGGTGATCGTACGTTGAGAATTTCAGGCTGGTTTTTAAAGTCTGTTTTCTGTCACAGCGATTGACATGTGGTCTGCAGGTGTCATATTCCTGTCCTTGCTCAGTGGGCGGTACCCATTTTACAAGGCCAGTGATGACTTAACTGCTTTGGCTCAGATCATGACAATTCGAGGATCCAGGGAAACTATCCAGGCTGCTAAAGCTTTTGGTAAGTTTTAAATTCTAAAACAAGGCAGATGCTTTTGATTGTCGCCTATAAATTGCTAAATAAATGTTGCAAAATTCCCCTCGCAAGTAAACTTACTCCGTGTTCATAAGTCATGTACCCTTAGGAATTTATTCACTTGCTTGAAAACAGTAACTTTGTTTAAAAAGAGTGGACAGTTGTTTACAATAGAGTGCCATGTGCCCAGCACACATAGTGCAGTAGTGACTGGTATGTAAAGAGTGGACAGTTGTGTATACTACAGTGCTGTGTGCCCACACTAGTGTTTACTGCTGGACTTTACACTCCTTCCTTTGTCAGCTAACTAGAAGTCAGCATTGTAGTCTATGTCTTCCATTCTATACATTTTCAATAGGAAGTTTAAATCTGTTGTATATTAAACATTGTACTGGGCACTAAAGTAAGGATTACTACGAAGGAAGATAACAGAAATGTATATTACTAGTATTTGGTATCTGTGTGGTTAGGGTAGCAAAGAAGAAATACGTCTTTTATGGCATATTCTCATGTATGCAAACATATATGGAATTTCTTTAGTTTTTTTGAGACAGGTTTTCACTGTGTACCTCTGGCCCACCTGGAATTCACAGGGATCCTCCTGCCTTTGTGTCTGGAGTGCTTGTATTACAGATATGTGATACCATACTCATCTTGTGAGCATAAATATTAGCAACACAGGTTAAGACTGCAGTAACACATTCTATGGGTGCCTAAGAATCACTTCAGCCTTGCTCTGGTAGCCAAACTCAAATGGCCATGATGTGTGTGTTTATTCTCCAGGTAGTATTATAGTTGCTGCTTCCCAGAGGTCGGTGAGTAATATGGACAGACTCTCAGCTGGCCTACCTCAAAAATAACTAAGCTGCTATGTGCCCAGCCCCAGGGCCAGTGGTTCTTAAGCAGGAATACATATCAGAATTAACTAACCAATTTTAAGAACTGCATTATCTGCCCCTACCCTACCCACTCACGGACAATACAATTTAGAAAATGCAAACACTTGTTAGGATGCCTTCTGCTTAGAATGACTGTGAAAGGCCTTTGCTGTTGAACACCAGCTGCCCAGGTCTGATGTGCCAGAGCACTGTATGGAGGGCTTCAGGAGAGTCTCAAAACAGGCTTGCCAAAAAGTGTGTCAGCAGCAGCACTGACTCTGCAGTGTGTGCCTCTTACCTAGCATAAGAATACTTTGTTTGAGATTAATAGGCTGAAATGATGCACACAAGGGAGAGGTGACATTGTTGTCTTGAAATTAGTATTGCATTACAAAGAATAGAACATGCTTACATATGTTCTCAACCACTTAAAACTTTCTACCTCCCAGTAAATAGCTTTAAGAGAAGGTCAGGGGATTTGGAGTTTGTCAGCCAGTAATGAAACGTTAAAGAATTTGAATTTCTATCATTGATAATCAAAGGTATAATGAAGTAACATCTGATGAGAAATACTCTGGGGCAAGTCTGTTGATAGCATGCAAAGCCTTCTGAAAATTTGCTGTTACAGTGCTTTTATCTTGTTTGTAGTGTGACAGTTTAGTGGTTTTTCTAGCATAGCATCTGTAGTAAGTTCAGCCAGATCTGACAACCTTGAGCTACTGTAGGAGAAGACTCAATGCCCACAGACCCGCTCTGTCATGAGTGCTGCCTCACCTGTTGTGCAGAGCCTGCCCCGTCGCAGTGGGCCTTAAGTACTCATTGAATCATACTAAGTAAATTCAAAGACAACTTGGAGCTGAAATCAATGCCTGACACAACATATCCTCACTGAATGTGTTCATTAGGTTGTTCCTTCAATACTTTAATGTATTCTTGGTCAAGTGCTAAAATTTATGTGTATTTATGGCCTGGGACTTGCTGAACTTCGTCTCTTGATGTCAGCACAAACTAATAAATTAAGGGATAAACTGTACTGCTGTCCTCCTCTGGCTAGAGTTTCCTAGCCAAGAAGAAGAGAGAGCTCCAAAAGTAAAACTGGATTGATGCGCACCCTCATGACTTAATTTGTGTTCATTTGTCTCTGTTGCTTTCTCTGGTCCTGCCCACCTCTTTTTCCTGTCTGGTAATTAATTGTATTAGAAAATGTGAAGGTGGCTTTTTATTACCAAGATTGCTTTATTGGCAAGCTGCATATTCCTTCAAGGAATCTATGTGTGCAGCTCAGTGTTTAAGCCCCATGCCTGTATAACAGGGAAGTGTACAGTATATGACTACTGTATAACAGGGAAGTGTACAGTATATGACTGCTGTATCACAGGGAAGTGTACAGTATATGACTGCTGTATAACAGAGAAGTGTACAGTATATGACTGCTGTTTCACAGGGAAGTGTACAGTATATGACTGCTGTATCATAGGGAAGTGTACAGTGTATGATTGCCTTTTCTGTCCTTATTTTGCTCACTTTAATAGTATGTTGATGCTAAGTTAAATTTAAAATATTTGTTTTTTTAAAAATGTGTGTATAGTGTGCACGTGTGTATGCGCTTGTGGAGGCCTGAAGTTGACATCAGGAGCCTTCCTCATTTGCTGTTCGTAGTCAGTGAGGCATAGCTTGCTGATTTGACTAGTCTTACAAGCTAGCTTTCTCTGAGGGCCTCCTGTCTCCTGAGCACCATTTTATAGGTGTGCCTCCACACTCAGCAGGCATTTGTGATAGGCTGTGGAGACCAGAACTCTAGTCCTCACACTTAATGTAATGCATGCTTTATCCACCAAGTTACCCCCAGTCCGACATTTTAATTGAAAAAACCTGAGGTCTGCTTTGTCAGTTGATTCACTCATGACCATGTTTGGGGTGGGGAACCAGGTACTGTTTATTGTCATAGAGCTAAAATCCCAGTGGAGGAAAGTGTTAGAGGTGAGAAGTGTTGAGAAAGGCAGGAAGGCTATGAAGAGGGTTTAGCACTTATGCATTGTTCTAGAACAGTTTCTAGACTATGCAAGTAAATAGGGGACTTGGGAGGTCAAGTACAACAGGCATTAACTACTTCTGGTGTGTATACCAGGAAATGTATAGGTTTGAGGAGTTCAAAGTATCATAATCTTCAAAGAGCCCACAGACTTATAGGTGAAACAGACATGTTTCATTAGTTATGACAGTAAAAGTAATGTTTCAGTTTTGCTGATTATAACAGAAACTTAACAAGGACTCTCAGAATCCAGCCCTTACAACTACGATTCTTGAGCTAGACAGGTGCATCTTAACACACTGGGGCATCCTAGGAAAGGCGTGAGCCCAGAGGCAGCAGGGTGAGGAGGGCAAGGGAGGAACTGCAGCTTGTAAGTTACAGAGCTGCCGACAGGTAAAGCCTGGCCTAGCCCAGCAGGCCCCATTTCCTCTCCTCTCCCTGCTTTGTAGTCTGGCTTTCTGCTGTGAAGGTTGAATACGACTGAGACGTGGCACACAGCCCTCTGTCTCATCTCAGATACAGAAGAACAGTCATAAAGCTCATGACTGCACTTAATTGGTTTTCATGAATTGCTTCTGATATGTTGAATTCTTTTTTTTTCCTTTAAGGCAAATCAATTCTGTGTAGCAAAGAAGTCCCAGCACAAGACTTGAGAGCACTCTGTGAGAGACTACGGGGTCTAGACTCTACCACTCCCAGGTCAGCCAGTGGTCCTCCAGGGAATACTTCCTATGACCCTGCTGCTTCCAAGAACACTGACCACAAAGCATCCCGTGTACAGGCTGCTCAGGCACAGTACTCAGAGGATTCCTTGTATAAAAGGGACAGCGATGGCTATTGGAGTCATCCCAGAGACTGTGCTTCCAACTCAGAAGGCTGGGACTCGGTACCTGATGAAGCCTATGACCTGCTCGATAAACTTCTGGACCTAAACCCAGCCTCAAGGATAACAGCAGAAGCAGCCTTAGTACATTCGTTCTTTAAAGATATGTGCTCCTGATACGGCTCTCCACTTACCGTTGCTGCTGTGTGTTGTAAGGTGGTGTGGATAATCACAGGTTGTTTGTGTCTGAGTCTAGGGGGAGAATGAATAACTTGTTTTAAAATGATAATATTTGTTCTGGTGTCAGATTATAAAGAGATTAAGAATTCTTAAAGAACTGGGGGAACCCTTGGCAAGGTCTTTGAGGTAAACCATCAAGTAGACTCAGATGCTTAGTGCCCTGGGTTTCTCTGCCTCAGGAGCGACCTACTGAGCCTGATGCATGGGTTTGAGGTACAGGTATGACAGGGAGAAACTGAGAGAAACACTGTTTCTAAGCAGTGTGTGCTCTGCACTGTGTGCATGGGGGAACTGGCTGTTGGTGGTGTGTGTGGAAGGTGTGCAAATGAACAAATAGTTACTGCAGAGCTGTTTGTCACCTCCTAACACAGTCATTGTAAATTACAGGGTGCTTACTGCAGTTTCTGGTGCTTCACTAGTGTTACATGCATTTATATTTGGAGCCAAATAATGTGTGTATTATTGATACGACAGAGATGCTTCTTTTTCTCGGTATTTTTTTCTCACACACCTTTGTTTAATTAGGTAATGGCCACAAGGAAAAGCGAGCATAAACTGGACATTACTGGCGATGTTTTCTGGCTTGCCAGGAGCATCCACATTTCTGCATTTCTGTTCTGAATTAATCTTGGTCAGAAGGAATGGGTCTTAGGTAATTGAGAAAAAGATAAGGGGACAAAGTAGCAGAGGGCTTGATATGGAGATTTGTGCATTATTTTGTTCTAAACTTCTCTCTGTCCGCGATAGCATCCCAGGCTTCCAGGAGTCAGGATAGACTTGCTGAGGAGTTCCTGCTTGTATCATCACAGACTAGGGAGCTGTCGCTCAGTGTTTACTGTTGTGAACATGGATAGATCAGTGTGTCTCATTGATCAATTTGCCATGTGTATATAATGCATATTTGTGTGTATACACACTTTGTCTTATGCTGTAATTTTTTAAAACTTGAATGTTTTGGGATATGTATTTAATAATAAACTTTTAGATGCTTATGTCAGGATACTTATTTAAAGAGTAATAAGTTGAGCCAGGCGCATGTGGTATGTGCCGATAGTCTGCCCAGGTCACTTGAGCATGGGGAGCCAAAGAAGAGCAGGGAAGAGAGTACAAAACTTTTATTTCTTTTTTCCATCCTGATGTGGTGGTTGCACACCTTTAATCACAAGAACTCAGAACAGATTTCTGGAGTTCAAAGCCAGCTTGGTCTGGATGATGAATTCCAGACCATCGAGGGCATGTAGTGGATCTTGTTTATATGTAAATTAAAATAAAGTTAGTTCTACTCCCTCTCAGACTAATGAGCAACTGTCCTCCACTTAGAGTATAGTAGCTGTCCCAGCAGACCTGGCTGAGTTAAGCTGGAGAGGATAGAATACCCGCGCAGATGTGCTCATTGGCCCAGGCGCCAGACTTTTCAATGTAAAGCACTGTCTCAGTAATTAAAATAGAATCTCAATGCAGCTACAAGTTTTGACTCAGAAGTTGACTCTCGGGAGCATAAGAGGGTAAAAGAATTGATCAAAACAGAGAGACAGCAGCCTCAGGAAATTGAGAATTCAGACTTGCTTTAAAAAGTTCCTACAGAGTGAGTTCCAGGACAGCCAAGGCTACACAGAGAAACCCTGTCTCGAAAAAACGAAAAAAAAAAAAAGTTCCTTTAGGTCAGGACTTGATTGACATAATGTTAACAAAGTTAGCCAGTATTATAAGTTGGTTTTCAGGAAATTTTAGTCCTTTTGGAGAGTGTTGCATCAATTTTGGGGAAACGTACTAGTCAAAATTAATAAGGAATCTGTATGGCATTCTCTCTCTCTCATACACACATACACACACACACACACACACACACACACACACACACACACACACACACACACAGAGGAGCCATCAGATGTCTTCCTCAGTAGCTTTAAGTGTTTTGAGACAGGTGAGCTCACCAACCCAGCTAGGCTACTGGCTGCCCAGCAAGCCCCAGGGATCTGCTTGCCTCTACCTTTCTAGTGCTGGCATTATAGATCCTAGTTTTGTTTGTGGTCCTTGAGATCAGAAATCATCTCTTCAGCTCCTTTGTGGTTAACACCATTTTAGAATGGTGAATACTTCCCTGTAATAACTAGGCAAAAATAGGCATTTCTACAAAAAGATTAAGAAGGTTATGCTGGGCATAGTAGCACAGGATTTAGGAGCTCAAGGGTAGCCTGGGCTTCATAAGACTGTCTCCAAGTAACACGCTGCTTTCCAATTATAAAAGTTTCTGAAATGTGTGACGATTCTTCCTGGTTAGCTTTTTAAAAAATTCTTTCTGCTTAAACTAGAGATTGTTAAGGTTTCCACTTAATAGTCCTTTAGACATCTAGAACTATTAATGTTAAGCTACAAGTACTGGTTTTGAAACAGGCTGTACCTCAGCCTTTTTAATGAGACTTTCCCTAATAAGGTGATGAATATGCTTTTCTCAAAAGACCCAAATAGAAAACAGTGGCTCAAGTATTGTTATTCTAAAGAATCCAACTGAGTTTGTTTCAAAATCTTAACAAAACTCATCAAGTGATGCTAATCCCCTAGTTACTGGCGTCAGCATTGTAGGAACAAATTTGTGTTACAGATGTCAGAATATTGATTGCATAAGGTCTTGAAACCCACAAAACTTGTAGGCTTAGGTCTTAGTATTTTCTGTTGTTTATGTAATTGCAACCCAACATGTCACTGTAAAGTTATTTATCTTAAAAAATTTATCCAAATTTGGCAGGACTAACTGTCTGCCAGTGTCTGCAGATGTGTTGTTTCCACCCACAATGGTGCTTGTCATCTGTGGTCGTTAAAGAGCACGCTCTCCAGACAGTTGTCAAGTCTCGTTTCAAGAATTTCCCCATCTTCTTAAGGTTGATATGGCTGTTTCCTGATTTTGTCAGTGTGTGTGTGTGTGTGTGTGTGTGTGTGTGTGAACTGCCACCTCTCCTTGAAGTTCCAGACAAGCAGTGAGAAGTAGCTGAAGTGCCACATTACACAGAGAGGTCGTCATCAGAATGACCCTAGTTTCCGACAAGGTGAGGCTTCCACAACCAGCACTGTTCTGGATGCCTCAAGTGAAAAATTTGGTCTTAGCAACTGCAGACCTGGTGAGAATCTGTAGGGAAGGCCAGGGAAACTGCAAACCCCGAGCATGAGAACATTGGCTTGATATCTCAAGCGGAAGAAAAATTAGTTAAAAAGATGAAATTGACCTTGAACTTTTAGTGTTTTAGACATTAACTGGAAAGAGTTTAAAAGGATGAGTAGCTTCAAGCCTGTTTGAAGAGTGTCTCCTAACCCTCATGAGGCAAAAACAATGACTACAACGTGGATGGTTTTGTACTTCTTTTTAAGCATGTCCTATGAGCAGAATAACCTTTTAAGGGTGACACCACCAATCTTAAACACTGAGCACGTTCCACCTTGGACTCCACTGAAGCAGTGTTATAAGAAAAATAACAGGGGACTGAAGAGATGGCTCAAAGCTTAAGAGCACTGACTCCTCTTCTAGAGGTCCTGAGTTCAATTCCCAGCAACCACATGGTGGCTCACAACCAACCATCTGTAATGGGATCCAATGCCCTCTTCTGGTGTGTCTGAAAATAGTGACAGTGTACCCACATACATGAAATAAATAAATCTTAAAAAAAGAGAAGACAGAACGGCCTCAGAGATGGCTCAGTGGGTAAGAACATTGGTTGTTCTTGCAGAGGACCAGGATCATACATAGGGTTTATGGCCATCCCTAACTCCAGTCCCGGGGGATCCAGTACCTCCTCTGATATTGATGGGCACCAGAAACACATGTGCACATACAAACAGGCAGGCAGAACTCTCATTATTAATAAAATTAATTAAAAAATAAAGCAATAGGTTTTGCACTAGAAAATTTAATCCCAACACATGAAAGAAGATAGAAAATTAATAACCTCATCTCTGTTGCTAGATCAGACAATACCAGTCACTAGTGGGGAACCAAGAAGATGGAACACCCCCAAACCAGAAGAGTACAAGCTATGAGTGAGGAGCACAAATCAGAAGGAGAGAGGGCTGTCAGGTGGTTTATCTCTAATCTGAAGGGGTGTGCACACTCATTCCCTACCTCGAGATCACCATGCTGTGCTTCTGTGTGCATTTAATTATGTTTGCCCTTAGTGTAGATTCCTTCTGTAACTGCTGAAGACTATAGCCTATGCTGTAGAAATGACAGCTGGGACAAGACCAAGGAAGTGATTTACAAGCAGACAGACGACTCCATAGCCCCACGCTGTCACTTTAACTCAGTCTTCAAGAGCAGGGGACAAGGTCTGGGGAGCCCAGCACCTCCATGCTGCTCTAGACACCACGTAATGCTTTGTACTGAAAGGTGAACCCCTGGACAAAGGTCATTGGAACCCCTGGACGAAGTTACAGGCAGTTACAGAACCACTCAACGTGGGTGCTGGTCAGCAGCCCAGGTCCTCTGAAAAAGCAGTGCACTTTTAAAAAAAATTTTGTTTTCTTTGTTTTGTTTTTCAAGACAGGGTTTCTCTGTGTAGCCCTGGCTGTCCTGGAACTCACTCTTTAGACGAGGCTGGCCTCGAACTCAGAGATCCACCTGCCTCTGCCTCCCAAGTGCTGGGATTAAAGGCGTGTAGTGCACACTCTTTAATTACAGAGCAGTCTCTCTGATATTTACCTTTAAAAAGTACTTATTTTTATATGTATTTATTTATTTGCATGTATTTATTTATATGGTTCCTGTGTGGTGACAGAGGACAATCTTCAGCAGTTGGGTTCTGGGAACTGAATACCAGGCATGGATACCAGTGCCTTAACTCCTGAGCCACAGCACCTTCCTTTTGTCTATATTTAAAAAAAAAAAAATCCCATAAGTAAATATTCATATCAGGTGAAAGGAAGCATAATTTTATGTTAAAATTAAGAATACTAGCATTCTACACCCCCTGCATCTGTTGAGAAAGCATCCCTTGATTTGTCCTAAACACAGAGAAGATGGGTGCCTGCTGCAGGTGGAGGTACACAGAGAAGACGGGTGCCTGCTGCAGGTGGAGTTAGAAGCTTGACAAATAACATGAAAGAATGTGCCCTTGTTAATTTGCTTTCTTGGTAGTGATACCAGACTGGAAACTTATTTTTAAAAATTATTTTTTGATTTTTTTAGATAATAATAAAAACTTCATCATTTCTCCCTTCCTTTCCCTCTCTACAAGACCTCCTGTAAACAGCTCCTTGCTCTCCTTCAAATTCACGGCCTTCTAAAACTTAATTGTTTGATACATAAATATAACCTGCTTAGTCGATCAGAAACCTCTCTTAACTAGAGTGTCTGCTTTGGTTTTTTGTTTAGGTTTGTTTTTGAAACAGAGTCTCGTGTAGCCCAGGTTGGCCTTTAGTTTTCTGTGTAACCAAGGATACCCTTGATCTTCGACCTCCTCTTTCCAAGGGCTGGGGTTACTGGCTGTGCCACCATGCCCAGAGTGCTTGTTTTATAAGGATATATCTATACTTTGTGTACATTCCCTCTAACTTTTCTAAAGACTAGCGTGTGATTTAGACAAGAAACTCGAAGGACAGAAAAATGAAGTAGCTCCTAAATATTTCCCCAATATTCTCCCCCCACCCCACCCCCAACTCATAAAAATGTGACTTGAGTCAAGGCAGGATTCCAGTCTGATGTTTCAATTCAGAATAAGACTTGGGACTTTGTAGTTGGAATGTCTTCCCTGGAATGTCTGTGTGACAGTGACTTCCTCGGAGACCTGTAGTGAAGTACAAGTCTCTTGAAGGACGAGACCACACATTCATTTCTTTACATTTCTTACCACTAGAGAGACACAAGTAGTCAGCCGAGGCCTTAGAGCCGCCTGGGAACTTGACCCGATGGAGGGATTTCCAAGACCCACCAGGACAATCCCAGTCTAAAGATAGCCTCTTTAATTCTTAGACATCTAAAGGGTTATACTGCTTTCCCGTGGTGGACTGTCTGTCCTAAGGCTTCCCAGCTCCCCCGAGGTCCCATCCATCTCAGGACTAATTTCTCTCCTCTCCAAGCTGCTGGTACTCTGTTCCCAGAACATTGACCTCGGCGGAGGAGAAACAGCTGGTGGGAACTTTATCCACAGTAACCCTTCACAGCCCTGTGTGAAAGACCAGCGGGCAAAAGTTTCATAACTCTCTAGCACGGTCTCATTTTTAACTCTTGCTCTTGTGTCAAATGTCACAACAATAAAAAATGCCAGTGTGTATAAAATACCATGGAAAGGCAAAAATGCCCACACTTGATATATACATGTAGGACCCTGCTTCTTCTGGAGTCTTTTTTTTTTTTTTTTTTTTTTAAAGATAGCTCCAATTCTAAACGAATCACGTCAGTTCCCAAAGCTTGTTTGTTCTGAGAAGTCTAACATCTCTGAGTCCAAATTGCATTTATAAAATTGAGTCCATCAACTGGGAGTAATATAAGTTGTTAGAAGTGCATTCCAACTTGTTAATTTTGAAAGTATGTTCCTCGGAACATGGGCGTCTGAGGCCATCTGTGCTGGGGACGGATGGACGCGTATCTCTGAGTGTCTGAGCATTGAGTGGGACCTGGGCTATTCACATTTAAAAGTATAAACAGCACAACTGGGAAATGTTTTAGTGCCTCCTTGCTTAACCCTTTATCGACTGAAAAAGAAACTTTGATTGGAGGAGTGTGAAGAGAAGGAGAGAGCCAAGACTGAAAGGAATCTCAGCTGCAAAGCGCTTTGATGTGCCTGCAGTCTGGAGGGGTAAAAGTGGCCCCGAAACACAGCATCAGAACAACTATGCAGTGGGTTCTCTATCCTCTCCCCTCGCCTTTCTTCAAGTCCTCTTTGAGACATGGTTGTATTTCTTGAAAACATTCTTGCATATTTTTCCTTAACTTTTGTTAAGTACATCTGAATGGCTGCGGAGGGGTGGGGAGAGCTCAGCAGTGAAGAACAATTAGTGCTCTTGCAGAGGACCCAAGTTCAGTTCCCAGCACCTCCATGGTACCTCCATGGGCACCTGAACTCACACATAGATAAAAATAAAATAAATCGGTAACAACGATTACAAAAGAATAAAGCACATCAGGGTATTTATAGTTGGACTTTTTTTTTTAATTTTTATATTTTACACGTATGAATATTTTGCCTGCATGCATGTACACCACAGGTGTCAGCCCACCTGGAATGGGAATTAAGTATGGTTTGAGCTACAGCGTGGGTGCTGAGAACCAAGCTGAGGACCACTGCAAGAGCAAGTGCTCTGAACTTATGGTCCACTCTCCAGCACCCTTGTTTGTTTAAGTTTACACAGGAGCTTGTGTAAGGGAAACTGGCCTTGAACTAGTGATCCTCTGCCTCCCTAGTGCAGAGGTTGTGGGTGTGGGGCCGCCACAGCCAGCTGTATCAGGCTTAACTCAGTGTAGCAGAATCTGGATGCTGTGACCCTAGAGCTGCATGGTGACATTGCCTCTGTCCACCAGATGGCAGGAATTCCTTTGGCATGTTCTGTGAGGCAGCTGCCCGGGACACTTGGATGGATCTATCAGTAAGACTTTGAAGACATAAACACAAAACATCGACTCTCACAGAAAACTAAGTTTTCAGGCAAACAGAGCTGGTGGTGGTTTAACCATTCTCTACCCCCGGCTTCTCACCTGTGTTCCTTCCCCGGGCTCCCCCTGTACCTTATTACCAGTCCCTCCTGTCTATCATCTACAACAAGGCTTTATCTGTCTAATGTACGTGCCTCTGGGTCTCTAGTGCTCAGCACATAGCATGCCTGCAGTGAGGTTTATTTTTGTGTTTTGTTCTTTGAGGTCAATGACAGTTGACTTCTAGAAATGAAGGTCTGTGTATCTTTTTAAGTCTTTGGGCATGAGCAGAAATGCTGAGCACCTCCCTGCCCCCACCTTCATAGCTGGAAGGAGGAAAACCACTCCTGAAGCTTGGGGGCTCATTTCCTCCCTCCAATGCACCCCCCTTCTATTAGTGGTCAGTGGCATAGCTGCCAGCACTGTATTTCCATGCTAAGCTCCAGCTAGGATGTTCAAAGCACCCCCAGGGTCTGTCCTCTCTGCCATCTGCCTCCTTCTAATTTCCTTCTCCAGCCTCCCCTTTCTATATACCTTCGCCCAGACCGCCTTCCCAGTCACTGTGTAGTAAGGGACAAAACCACTTTGTTTCTCTGCCTCCACATCAGATCCTAACCTGTCTTTTGCCCTGGACAGATCATGAGATACACCTTGGTGCACTCAATAAAGAGGAATTGTTTTGATAATCCAAACAAAGCTAAGAATGTTTAAATTCCTCCCACTCTCTCCTCACCGCAGTGTGATATGAATCCAACTGTGTTGTAAGAGTGTGGCCGCAGGCCTGCACTCTTGAGTTATGAAATGTTGCAGCAAACTCTCCTTGTATAGCAATGTTATCAGCCAAGAACTCTAGCCTTAACCCCGCCATTGAGAAATCCGGAGAACTTTCTCTTTGTGCACAGGGACTTTCAGAAGTTTCTGCCTAATCGACATCTGTAGCATTCATAAGAATATGTGATGACATAAGGATGCTGTGGGGACTTCTCTCGCCAGAGACTATTTGTACTTCTGGTCCAAGTTGGGGCTTAGCAATACTGCACGAGCCCTCAAGCCTGATGCTCCGTTTCACATTTAAGGGATGGCAGATGTTAGAACTGGCAGCTGGGAAGAATGCAGTGGGTGTAAATGAGAACACCGTGTCCCTTCCTATGTGTGTGTGTGTGTGTATACATACATACATACATACATACATTTTCCAGCATATGATGAAGTTGGAATAAGGAGAAAAACATGGCCTTTAGCTTTTTAGTTTTCTCTGAGTATTAACTTTAGAGAATTTCATTTCCCTCGTTCTTACTTTTTTGCACATACATGTGTACCTGTATAAGGAGAAGTAGGGACAATCTTGGACTTCTGGTGACATTCCGTCTCCCTCTTTGAGGTAGGGTCTGTCATCGGCTTGGAACTGAGTGAGTGGGCTAGGATGACTGGCAAGGAATCTGTTTATCTCTGCTTCCAGTGCTGGGAATACAAGGCACTCACTCCATCCATCCATCCATTCATCCATCTGTCCATCCATCCATTTGTCTGTCTGTCCGTTTGTCTATCTATCTATCTATCTATCTATCTATCTATCTATCTATCTATCTATCTATCTTCTATCACTAATCTATCAATCATATCTATCTATCTATCTATCTATCTATCTATCTATCTATCTATCATCTATCAATCAACTATCATCTATATTAATCATCTATCATCTATCTATCTATCATCTATGCATCATATATCTACAATCTATTTATCTATCTATCTATCTATCTATCTATCTATCTATCTATCTATCTATCTCTCACCTATCTCTATTTATCTATTGGCGCTATTACCAGGCACTCAGTACATTCATTTATTTATGCATCCATTTATTAATTTTGAGACAGTGTCTCACTATGGCATGTTGGCTGACCTAGAACACTCTCTGTAGACCAGATTGATCTTGAACACAGAGGTCCACCTGCTTCTGCCTTCCAAGTGCTGGAAGTACTGGTATGCACCACCACACCTGGCAAATTGAAATAAATGTATTTATTGATTTGAGGGCAGGGGGAGCAGGGTTTTACTATGTGACGATTTGTTGGTGTAAAACTTGCTTTGCTTGGAGCTGTTTTCTCTAACCTTTCCACTATCCATTTCTTTTCAGGACCTTAAATCTTTGATATGTTACAGAAGAGGTGGGCACATGAAAAGACGGGTAGGAACAAAGGAATGGGTGTGAAACTGGGAAGGTTGAGCTGCAGCAGGCTCAATGGCCTAGAGTTTCACTAAAGCCCTGGGGTGATTAGAGGAAGTGCCTCTATTGTGAGAGCCCTGTCCCAGTGCTGTTAGGCATGGGCTCTGCACGGGTTGCTTTGAAAGGTGTGCATCAGGACTTAGTGGCTCCTAAGAGGGTCATGGAGGTATTAAAATACAATGAAAATAAATGGTTGATATATTCCTGTGTAGGGCACCAAGGCTTGAGGGAGGAAATGAGAGTTGGTTCGAACTCACAATGTCTCAGATGCTAGCTAAGGAGTTTGGGTTTCAGCTCCACAGATGGTGCTCTGCGACACCCCAGGAACTCAGGAAAATGACACAAGTTTTCCTACTCAGCAGGAAGACAACTCTGCTGTTTCTGGATAAGGTAGAGGGGCCTCAGGGAAGATGGAAGCAGAGACTAGATGCCCTGTTTCAAGCCTTTGTGACGAGAAGGTTCTTTTGCTATTGATACATACAAGTGTCTGGGCACAATGCACCTCCAGCTTTGGAGATCTGTGGGTAAGAAAAAGGATCTTCTTTTCATAGATGCTGGCTGGACCCACTCCATAGGCAGGTTTGTTTATTGTGGTCTTTTGTGTGACTGATTATATGTGTCAGTGTTCCAACTCTACTGGAATCCTAGAGTACCTGCCACTTGCTGTCCTTTTGTCTGTCCCCAGTAATCAACACAGAGCCGCACTCTCCTCTGGTTCTTGTGGTTTTGGGTGTTTACTGGGGGTACATTCCCTAGGATTTGATAACATGGTAGAGGAATAGTCTAGTCTCTCCACTTGCTAGGAGAAGTCTAAAGGTGTCCCAAGATTATATCCAGGACATGGATAGGAGACTCGACTCTAGTGAGCCAGGATTACGTCAGTCAGTATTCAGTCTTCTAAATCATCCAAAACTGTTTTTTTTCTGGAGTTCTGACTCTTGTTTCATCACTTCTGAGATTTGATGCTGGAGAAGTATTCATAGTAGGAGTAGCGGTACTCAACCTTCCTGACACTATGACTCCCTCTTTTTTTATTAGATATTTTCTTTATTTACATTTCAAATGTTATCCCCTTTCCTAGTTTTCCCTCTGAAAATCCCCTCCCCTCTCTCCCTCCCCCTAACTATGACCCTTTAGTACAGATTCTCATGTTGTGACCCCAGCTATAAAACTATTTTCATTGCTACTAATTTTGCTATTGTTATGGATCATAATGTAAACATCTGATGACCCCTGTGAAAGGGCCGTTCGACCCAGCAAAGGGGTGAGACCCACAGGCTGAGCACCGTTGACCTAGCAGATTGAGGTGGCCCCTATCCTTTTTGAAAGGTATTGGATGTAGGGTTTATGGAGACATTGAGTCAGTTTGTCAGGGGTGCATTTGTTAGGAGAACTATGACTGAAGTGAGGAATCTGAGGAGAGTTCAAGCCTAAGTGGCTGAGTTGGTGTCTCTTCTTATAGCTCTCTGACAAAGGGGGGTGGGGGGTTCACAGCACACATCTTCAGCCAGGCTCCCTGCTCAGCTGGAGGCAGGGGAGGAGTTGAGGAGAAAGACGTATAGCCTTCAATACTCCCTTTGATGTACACTCACTTCCCCAGAGGAGAAGTCCTGGCACAGACTCACAGCCAATACTCTCAGTAGAGTGCTAGTCAGTGGCCCAGAGGGGAAGAAAGGCTCTTTGCAGGTGTTCTGGCTCAAGCAGCAGGCTGGGCTGGTCCTAACTACAGTTTTATCAATGTCAACTCTAGGAGAGAATCTGTTTTGACCTTGTTAGCATGAGAAGCAGTCTATTCTAAAGATGTTAGTGCCCCCCTGTCCCTTTCCCAGGCTGGTGAACCATGGCCTCTCCTTAAACTCAGATTAAGGGCCACCATCCCACCTGTGAAAAGGAGTGGGTTTGAATCTAGGTCTCACATACAACAGGCAGGTGTTGAAGGAAATCAGGACTTTGTGGCATGTCCTAATTCATGGGTTCAAATATGTGGGCGTGAGAGGTTGATGACCAAGAAAAAAAAAAAAAAAAACATGCTTGCAACACACAGAATGGTGTGATGAGAAAGGTGTGATGAGATTCCCCCTCCCAGACTCCTTGGGGCCTCTTGTTAACCCCTGCAGTGCCGGGAGGTTCTCTACTAACACTACCAAACTTACAAACACTTTTCCAGTGTCTCTCCTCAATGCCAAGGACATACGGTCCATGAAGAATAGGTCCATCTTGTTCATACCTCTCCTTTGTTTCTTCACAGGTTTCCAGGCTACTACTGGGCCAGTGACACATACATGAGGAATAAATTATAATTTTGACAGTGCTAAAAAGTAATCAGATTTCTTTTTTTTAAGTATTTATTTATTTATTTATTATATGTACATACACTGTAGCTGTCTTCAGACACCTCAGAAGAGGGCATCAGATCTCGTTACAGATGGTTGTGAGCCACCATGTGGTTGCTGGGATTTGAACTCAGGACTTTAGAAGACCAGTCAGTGCTCTTCCAAACCACTGAGCTGTCTCTCCAGCCCTCATGTTTCTATTTTACAGGGGGAATTGACACTCGGAAGGCTTTAGCGACTCTCCTGTACTCATTCATATAGCCAGAAGGTCCAGGAACCTGAAGGGCAAAGGTGGGTAGCTAGAGGTAGGCGCTTCCACCTTGCATGCCCATGAACATGGCACCAAGCAAATGCATCATCTCCATTCCATGTCTGTTCTTTGTAACAGAACAGACTGCAGCTCTCTTTAGCTAAACAGCTTAATAGACGAGGGTCATGAGGTCACAGAAGAGAAGAACAGCCAAGGAGCTGGGGGAGAGTTGGGGTTCCAGTGTTAGAAATTAGATTGGATGAAGGCTTTGGAGTCAGGACTTCAAGTTTTTCTCCAGCGTGACCCGTGACTCATCCTTATTTGGAGTTCCAAGAGAGAATCTAACTGGCCAGAGGAGGGCAGCATGCCTGTATTGACTAAGACTGTACATAACGGGGGAAGAGGAAATTCCTTCCAAAACAATTCAAGTGAGGTTACAAGAAAAAAGTAAAAGTGTATACCAGGAATCCAAAATAAATAGCAAGTGTCCACTGAAGCAGTTAAATGGGAGGCTGGCTGCCAGAATCCTGAGCCAGGAGTTGTCGCCCTCCCCAAAGCACCCCAACACCCCCCAGGATGTGGAGTGGGGTGGGGGGGCTGGTGGGAGAATCTACCACAATGCCATCTTTGAATGCCTGCTGGGCTCTCCTGCCTGCCCCCCTCCTGCCCCCAGTCACTTGTGTTGTTCACACCTTCCTGTGGGATTATTTCAAATCCCTATTTCCTGATGACCCAACATCCTCCTGTGCCTGACTGGCAGGGGTGAAGCCTGCCGAGGCTTCAGGTAGCATCCTTGTCCAGCCCGGCACCGGCACCGGCACCATTTTCAGTAACATCCTGTGTTCATAACTCTCCAGCTCAGCTCCAAATGCCAGTTTTGGGCTGTGAAATTTTCCATGGCCTCCTGCTAGGCTACTCTTCATATATTCCAGCCCGCAGACATAGTGTTCAGCTAGTCTCCAGCCCCCATCCTGTGTTCCGTGCCATTATCACCTTCACAGGACACATCTGACTTTTTCTAACCGCCCCACTGTGGAGGAGGGGTCTACCCTGGGAACCCAGAGATGGTAACTCTGGTATACTTACATGAAGCCATCCTGGCAGCACCAGTACTGGAAACCATGGTTTTGGTTTGTGAACAGCAGTGACAGCCTCCCTCATTAATAAGGTCGCTACTAAGTCAGGTGAGTGGGTGTCTTGGAATTCTACTAAAAAACACCCAGAGAGCCCACGAGTCTGTGTTTAGGACAATGCCTTGAGTTTTTGTAGAACTTACCAGTTCAGTATTTTACCTCAGCAAGTGCCTCCTTCTGTGGTGTCAGGCCTGGGGTTAACATGTTCCATATGCTGTCATCAAAGCTCACGAGTACTATAGGGCTACACAAAGCACAAAACAGGCTTGGGATGCTACATAACTGAAACTCATACGGCTAGCATATGGTAGAGCCCAAACTCAGACCTGCTATGTTTCCCAGGACACTCAGGTTCAAACCTACCTCCCATGGGTATTTTCTCTCCTATGCAGGCACATGTGCACACGAGCACACAAACCATTGTCCCCCACAAAAGACTTTAGGGTTTTTCTGCTCTATGTTTTAATACCTTTATTTGGAGCATAATTTATGTATTAAGTCCACCCATTATAAGGCTATACAGTTGATCTTTAAGTAAATGTATATAGCAGTACAGGCAGTATAATAGTAATAGCCAAGTTTAGAACACTTGCCACCCCAATGCTTCCCTCACCCTTATGTCAGACCCTGCTGCTACCCTTGCTCTCCTGAGTGGGGTTTTTTTTTCTTCTGCAAATCAATAAGATCAAACATGTGACATGAAGTTCACGCAGGATGCATGTGTCATTCCATCTAGTTTCTCCTATTGAGTTAAGCATCCAGTATTTGTTTTTCTGGGTCTTGTTTTCTCATTCAATTACAATAATCTCAAGTTACACTCATTTTCCTGAAAAAGTTATTTAGTTTTTCATGTTAGAATTCTTTATGTATTCTGGCTATAAGTCTCTTAGTAGATACAGATACCTTTCCTGTCTATGGCTTAGCTTTTCTTTTTTCTCAGTGGTCTCTTTCTAAAAAAGCAAAACTTTTAATTTCCAGGATGTTGATTGAACCTGTCAATATTTTTCATTAAGGGAGCATGATTTGGATCTCATGTTTAAGAAATCTTTGTCAAATTTATATCTACAAAGATATTCTTCTGCCTTTTCTTCTAGATTAATTTTGAATTTTTGCACTGGGTCCATATAAGATGAAGAAAGGCTCTTTATTTATGTACCTTTATGTCGGCCTCCAGTTATCCCAGCATCCTTTACTGAAGAGGACATTGGTTTGCCGTAGTGTTGCAGTCAAGTCAATGATTTTGTCAATGACTTTAATGTCAATATCTGAAGTCAGCTCTGTTTCACAGATCTATGTTTTTATTATTACATTAGCACCAAACTGCCGTGGTTGCTGCAACTTTATTAAAAACCTTCCAAACTTCTGATCATAATTGTTCCTGTTAGGTTCTTTGTATTTCCCCATAAAGAACCAGCTTGTCAGAACAAACAAACAAACAAACAAGCAAACTGATGCCTTCTGTTACAGACTAAAGTGACAGCTCACTATTTGGACTCTGCTTCTCCGGACCACTGAGGGTTGAACCTATAGCCAGGTGCATGCCTGACTCCTGAGCTATATCTTCAGCCTTACATTTGGTTTGTTTGTTTCTTGAGACAGGGTCTCTGCCTGGACTTGATCTCACAGTCTTCTCCACTCAGCCTGGAATCACACGTCTGTTCCACCAGGCCTGGTAATAATTGCTACCCTAACGCTTTTGCATCCTGTAATCTATGAACTCAGTGGCTTGTTTTGTTTGTTCAGACCTTTTGCAATTTCTTGGCAATGCTTTGAAGTTTTCAGTGTGTAGTTTTTACATTTCTTTTTGATAAAAATTGGTCCTGGGTGGAGAGATGGCCTAGCAGTTAATCCCAGCACTCGGGAGGCAGAGGCAGGCGGATTTCTGAGTTCGAGGCCAGCCTGGTCTACAAAGTGAGTGCCAGGACAGCTAGGGCTACACAGAGAAACCCTGTCTCAAAAAAACCAAAAAATAAATAAATAAATAAATAAATAAATAAAAATAAAAATAAAAGAATGCTTGTTGCAGATACAAGAAGGTTGAAATAATCCCATACACCCTATCAGATCACCACAGACTAAGGCTGGTCTTAAATACCAACCAAAAAACTGGAAAGTACATATACACATGGAAGCTGAACAATACTCTACTCAATGATAAATTGGTCAAGGAAGGAATAAAGAAAGAAATTAAAGGCTTTTTAGAATTTAATGAAAATGAAGAAACATCATACCAAATCTTATGGGACACGATGAAAGCAGTCCTAAGAGGAAAATTCATAGCTCTAAGTGCCTCCAAAAAGAAACTAAAGAGAGCTTACACTAACATCTTAACAGCACACCTGAAAGTTCTAGAACAAAAAGAAGCAAATACACCCAAGAGGAGTAGCCTGCAGGAAATAATCAAACTTGGGGCTTAAATCAACCAAATAGAAACAAAAATAACTATACAAAGAATCAACAAAACCAGGAGCTGGTTCTTTGAGAAAATCAACAAGATAGATAAACCCTTAGCCACACTAACCAGAGGGCACAGAGACAGTATCCAAATTAATAAAATCAGAAATGAAAAGGGAGACATAACAACAAAATATATCTGAAAATAATTATTCTGTTTGTTGAATATTAACAGTTGAAAATATTAAAATCATGTTCTACAAACAAACAACAACAACAACAAAAGAATGCTTATTGCTCTTGTAGAGGACCTGGGTTTAGTTTCTAGCATGCATTTACTGGCTCACAACCATCTGTAACTCCAGTTTTAGGACATCTGATGCTCTCTTCTGACCTCCACAGGCACTACATGCATGTGATATACGTGCATTCAGGCTAAATAAATATCAGTCTATTTTACTCCTTTTGTGCGACGATGAATGAAACTTCGTTCTTGGCTTCATTTTTCCGTTTATTATTATTATCACGATCATTATGGTTTTGTATTGTTGAGACAGGGTCTCTCTATTATGGAGCTCTGTATGTCCTGGGACTTGCTATGTAGCCCAGGCTGGCCTTGCGCTCACAGAAATTCTCCTGCCTCTGCTTCCCTAGTGCTGAGACTTAAGGTGTGGGCTACCAGGCCCAGCTGCCATTCCTTGTTAATGGAGTATTCTGTGACCTTGCTAAGCTTGCTTACTGGTTTTGGTAGATTTCTGTAGATTCCTTAGGCTTTTCTGCAGATAAAACAATTCCTTCTCTTCTAATTTACCCATCTTTAGTAACTTTTGCACATTACATCTGTAGGATCTCTGTATAGAGAGGAACAGAGAGGTGTTATGAACGATCATGCCTGTCTTTCAGTAGATCCTAAATGCTTTGATTTCAAGGAGAATCTTGTCATCCTACACTGGAGGATGTTACTTTCTGCTTCTCTAAGGAACTCCTCAGCTTCAGCTGTGTTCTTCCTAAAAGACCTGAAACTCTCATAATTTTGTTTGTTTGTTTGTTTCAAAAAAGATGAGTAACTCCCATATTTCTTGCCAGGGTACAGTTGGGCATAATGGGATCCACCCAAAGTCCTTTGACCACATTCCAGAACCAGGTTCCTCAGAGATTCCCACCCCACCTTCAGTGACTCTGTGTCATCAGCCCCACCATCATCAATGGCCAAGGCACAAACATGTCTCCACTGCCTGCGTATTTTCCCTACGTGTCTGCTCCACACTCCCTTAAAGTCTGACATCATGACCTGTCTCTGTCTCCAAACCCACACAGAGGCAGCCATTTTGAGTGTCCTCCCTCCAGATTCCCACCCTCACACCCTTCAAAAAATCTTTTGCATGAGGTCTGTTGCATGGCGTGATTTTTGTGGCATTCTTGGCTCCGGGTTGCCTTGAAACCCTTTCAGATAGAGCTCAGATTTCCTTTGCATCCGGTTTTAAGCACCTGCAGAGGAGTAGCTGCGTTTGTTAGTCCCTTTCCATGATGAGCCTCTAGACCCTGAAAGGCGATGCCCTCCTAAGCGCTATGGTGTTCTGCCACCAGCCTCTCTTCACACCCCAGTTGCCTCTGTGGAGCACCTGGTGACTTCCAAACAGGCTGATCACCCTCAGCCTCTCAGCCCACCATGTTCATTTCCATCTTTGACTGCTAGGATGCCTGCCCATTTCCCTCTGCTTGTTCATATCCTACTCATATGCCAGCACCCACCTCATTCTTCCTGGAACCCAGAGATCTTTCCATCTCTGCTGCCTAATTTAGTTTATGAGCATAGCAGGTTGGTGGTAGGTAGTCAGTAAGGCCTTTCTCTGGTTACTTGGATAGAAGAAATGTACCTAGCAACGCTGATAAGAAATCTATCATCAGCCAACAGGAGGATGCCACCTTATATTTGAGGATCTTATAGCATCTGTGGAGGCAGACCTTCAATATTCTGAAATAATTAAAGGGATTAGGTGGGCAGTGGGAGCCAAGATCGGCTGTTACCTCCCATTAACCCTCAGTTGTGCCTTTCACTTGACCCTGCTCTGTTCCTTGACTACCAACTGACTTGGGTGGTAGTCCCTCCTTGTGGACAGGAACGTACTGGAGGCCCTTGATCCCTTCTGGAAATCATCTAGGGTACCATGTAATGGCTAGCCAGGTCAGAACCAGTCCAGGAAGTTGCGGAAGCCCACACTGCCTCCACTGCCAGAGAGGTAGGTGTAGGTGTACTTGACAGGAGTCTCCAGAACACTGGGCTGGAGGGGGTCTCATTCCTACCACATCCCGGAAGACCCCGAAGCTCTAGGCAACCGGTCCACAGCCACAGTGCCTCCAATCATCTCCCGGCTCATGTTCTTGCTTCCGGGAGAGTGCATGCCTGCCTAGCTCTGTTGCCAGCGTTTCCATCGCATGCCTGGGGGCTGCGAGTTACAAAAGTGGCTTTTCTACAGTCAGTTTCAAGCCAGCCTGGCTCCAGTCCCTCATTCTCCTTTGTCAATGAAGCAAAGATAGGGTTGTTCCCAGTTTTGTGTCTTGCAGCGAGGCAGCCCTCTCCCTGCCCTTCCTCTCTCGCAGAACCCCCCATTTGTGCCTTGCACTTGACCCTGCTCTGAAGCAGGAAGAAACTCTGTTCCAGGCACAGGCCTTGGGCGCTTGGCTTCTTATTTCTACCTTTCCCTTTAGCCTGTATGGGGCAGATCTGGGGATGCCAGGAAGGAGGCAGTAAGTTGGAACACTGCAGCAGCTCATAGGTTGAGCAAGAAAGACCAAAAGTCACCCTCCTGGGGAATTCCCCTCACCCGGCAGCTGGGTATGTTGGGATACTGCCTTAGCCTGGAGGACAGGCTAGATCTGGTTTCTGTGAAGCTGCTAGGGAATGATGCCCTGTGAGTTTTTGTCAAATAGAGGCATTTCTTTCCCATTTTAAAAACCGGATATATTTTTCAGGAGGCCTCTGTTAGGGCTTATCCCTTCTGGTTTGCCCCTTTCCTCCTGTGTCCCGCCCCTCCCTCCCCTTCAGCTCCCTGGCAGCTCTACCCTTGCTCTAGCCCCTGCAAAACAGTGTGACTGAGTCTCTTAACCCCCACCCCCACCCCTCAGTTTCTTAGTACCCAGCTGTTGTCTGTGTTTCCTGAGGTTAAGAAGCTGATCATGTGCACCCATCCAACCCAAAGAGTAGTTTGGTGGAAAAGGTGACACTTGATGAAGAGGAATAAGGCACACCAAATTAATGATGTGCCTTCCAGTCTGTGACTAGTTATTACTTTAATTAATTGAATTTATTTATTTTAGCCAGGTGATACATTTGTATAAACCTCAGTGGACGCTGAGTCAGAAGGGTTGTTCTGGGCCAGTGTGTACACGTAAGAAAAGCCTGCTTCGAAAATAGAAATATCCGGGCATGGGTGTGGGGTACTATGAAATCCTGTTCCCCCAGCCTCTAGTCACATTCACTACCTGCTGGGGGAAGGAGTTGGTTTCCTTCAGGGTGTGAGCCCTGAGATATGGGTCCTACCCTTGCACACACAGGTAACACCAAATGTACTCGTGTGTGGGGGGGGGGGGGTGGGGGGGGGAGAGAGAGAGAGAACATGAAGTTGGGAGAAAAGTGATAAGAGATATAGGAAAGGAAATCGGGAGCAGATTTAATACAAATAATGTGTGTGTATAAATATTAAATATGTTTTAAAGATAAAATAAATGCAAGGTGAAAAAATTGAGCCAATAAACAAAAGCACGCGGGTTGGGAATGTATCTCCTTGGTGGAACATGGTACTTAGCATGCTGCAGGGCCTGGACACAATCTCTAGCACCCTAGCATCTTCAAACAGCAAAAGAAAACACTTCAATCAAGTTATTTTGATGTACACCTAATACCTTCATACTCCCTGGTGATCTCCTGAAAGCACAGCCGTCAGTTGAACAGCATCAATCTGGAGTTGGAGATGCAGAATCGAGGCCTCACACAGACTGACTGCACCAGAGCTACTACAATGTAAGAACCATTGCCTGCTTAGTGACGTGAGTTTAAACTGGGGCAGCTTGAGCTGTAGGAGGGATGGGAACTAAGGAGAGGAAATGAAGCTCGAGCAGCCCCACTCTGGGTCCTCTCACCCCTAGATGTAGTCGTGGTGTCGGGACCCTGTGTCTCTGTTGCCACTTTTTATAGTAGGCAGGCATCTGATAACTGACCTGTGTGTTCTTAAATATATTTAGGAGAATCATGGGGAACGTTATGGAGCCTCTGTGGGCAGCTACCTGCACCTGCCAGCCACACCTTGTGGCTTTCTTCCCTGCCTTTCAGGGAAAGATAGCCCATGCATACATCTTCATCCACACACCCTCCACCCAGTGCAGAGGCCTTCCCTCAAACCTTCTTACAGTAGCTTCAGCTCTACAAGAATTCTCATCCTAAATTATTTACTTATTTATTTGTTTATGTGTGTGTCTGTGGTGTGTGTGTCTGTGTAGTATGTATGTGTGTGTGCATGTGTGTGTGTGGTGTGTGTATGTCTGTGTGTCTCTGTGTGTATGTGGTATGTGTGTGTGTGTGTGTGTGTCTGTGTGGTATGTATGTGTGTGTGTGTGTGCATGTGCCTTGCATGTATCCCTGTGCACCATATGCATGAACTTCCAGCATAGGCCAGAAGAGAAGATTTGTCCCTCTGGAATTCAACAGTTATGAGCTGCCATGTGATTGGGAACTGAATCCCAGTCCTTTGCCTAACCTCTTGAATCTCTCCAGCCCCGATTCTTAACGTTTTAGCACTTTCTTTTGTTCCCAACTTTCAGCTTGCTGCCTAAGGGAATCTTCCGGCCTTCTATCTGATTTTTCTATTAACCTGGGCAGTTCTCTTAACATCTCTGCTAGGCTGGTAAGTGGGAGATTCAAAGTCAGCACACGATACAAGCCAGGCTGAGGGAGTTGGCAGCTTTGCTCAGTGTTTCTCACCTGCTCGGTCTTACCTTGCAGTCAGGGGACTGTGCTCAGCACCAACTTATGTGACCTCAGTCTGTTTTCATAATCAGAACCAAGTTGTCACCACTGGGAGCACACAGCTGAGGCTCAGGTAAAGAAGTCTTCCCAGGGCTTTAGGTTCTCTGTGACACAGACAGGATTTAAAGTCCAGTATGATTGCCTCAAACATCCGATGCCTTACTGAAAATTGATATTTGTAGCCCAGAATGCAGTTTTACCATGCCACCACTACTTTGTATATATATATATATATATATATATATATATATATATATATATATATATATATACAAATGATTTCCCATGTCCATCCTTAAAGGGACAGAGCACAATACATAGAATTACATCTATGTCCTGTCATGCAGGTGGGTTGTCGATTCTACCGTGATTACATTGGCTATATCGTGGCATTCTAGAACCTAAAACGCTAAAAACATTTAGACAACCTGAATTAGAGTCCATTACCTTTTAGTTCTTTGAGAAAGATATTTCAGGACTACAAGGGTCCTACTGAGGTTCTACTGAGAAGCAAGTAATGTTGAGGAATTTTAATCCAGCAACATGGCTACTCTGGCAAGAGGTCACATCCAAAGCCCTAGGTCTGTGTGATCTGCCTGGAATATAGATACACCTTTAGTATATACCTTTAATCCCAAACAATTCGGGACCTAAGTGAGGGGCTAACAAATCAGAAAAATATTTCACAGATTGAGTAAGGGGTAGGGCATACCCAGCTCTCATGAGGACAGGAAAGAGAGGCTACTTAAGAGCTGTGTAGGGAGAGGGGTGGAGCTGAGCGAGTTCATGCTGTTACTTTTAGTCCCTGTAGTCAGTGCAATTCAGTTCATGGAGGTTCAGAAGCAGGTTTTCCAAGCAGAACAATTCAGTGAAAAACCGAAAGAAGCCAGTTTGAATCAGTCAGCTTTGAGAGGAGTTTGAGCCAGAACCAGCCAACCAGAGTTCAGAGAGAACTAGAAATGGTGAGTTTATTTAGCAGTAAGTCTCAGAGGCTGAAACATTCTAGGTCTAGTTTAGCAGCCAGAGACTGGAAGCTGAAGCCTTCAAAGTCCACCCTTGCAGAAGATTAGACTGTATGAAGGCTAGAAGCTTCCAGGCCTAGGCCCGGTGATAGTTAAATAGAAATGCTCTGGGCTTAGCCCAAGCTGTGTATGTGTAAAGCTTGGGTATGGCTTTCCTCTTGTCCCTTCTTCTGAGGAGATAAGAGCTACATTTACAAGGTAACAGGAGCCATGCTAATGCTTTGTGCATCAATTAAGCAGGACGCAGCTCCTAGGACATGCTCTTCTTTCTACCACCCCAAATATGGTTACTTTCTTATTCAATGCTGCTTTCTCCCACTACCCTAAAAGCATTATATGGATCCAGGAAGGGGGCGGGGGCAAGACAGCATTCTGAGTGAGAAATTAAAATACTAAAGTTGGAGAGATTGTAGTTAAAATTTTGAATTTATTTATTTTTGCCTTCCAGTTTCCGTCTGTACCCGGAGCTGATCCTGTGCCACAGTGCTCCATACCCAAATACTGCCCAGAGAGAGCTCGTCTTCTAGGAGTGTGGACATGCTTGTGAGCACAGGCAAGACCACCACTGTTGCTCAAATTCCTGGCCCAAGAGGGACCCGCCCAGAACTATTAGGGCACAGGAACCAAGGAACAGCCTGGGACAGGATCCTTCTGATTTCCCTCTGCACCCCAGAGCTGTGCCACAGCTCTCCATACCCAAATTTCTCCCAGAGAGAACTGGTCTCCCAAGAGTACTGACACACAGGCTTCTAGGAGGGACAAGCCACAGTCAAGGACAGCAAGATCAGCTAACACCAGAGATAACCAGATGGTGAGAGGCAAGAGCAAGATATAAGCAACAGAAACCAAGGCTACTTGGCATCATCAGAACCCTTCTCCTACCATAGCGAGCCCTGGATACCCCAACACACCAGAAAAGCAAGACTCTGATTTAAAATCACGACTCATGATGATGATAGAGGACTTTAAGAAGAATATAAATAACTCCCTTAAAGAAATACAGGAGAACACAGGTAAAAAACTAGAAGCCCATAAAGATGAAAGACAAAAATCCCTTAAAGAATTACAGGAAAACACAACCAAACAGGTGAAGGAATTAAGCAAAACCATCGGGATCTAAAAATGGAAATAGAAACAATAAAGAAATCACAAAAGGAGACAACCCTGGAGATAGAAAATGTAGGAAAGATCAGGAGTCATAGATGCAACCATCACCAACAGAATACAAGAGATAGAAAAGAGAATCTCAGGTGCAGAAGATACCATCAAAAACATTGACACAAAAGTCAAAGAAAATGCAAAAAGCAAAAAAGCTCTTAACCCAAAACATTCAGGAAATCCAGAAGACCAAACCTAAGGATAATAGATATAGAGGAGAGCGAAGTTTCCCGATTTAAAGGGCCAGTAAATATCATCCACAAAATTATAGAAGAAAACTTCCCTAACCTAAAGAAAGAGATTCCCATAATCATACAAGAAGCCTACAGAACTCCAAATAGTTTGACCAGAAAAGAAATTCCTCCCTTCACATAATAATCAAAACACCAAAGGCAGAAAACAAGGAAAGACTATTAAAAGCAGTAAGAGAAAAAGGTCAAGTAACATATAAAGGCAGACCTATCAGAATTACACCAAACTTCTCACCAGAGACTGTCAGAGCTAGAAGATCCTGGGAAGATGTCATACAGACCCTAAGACAACACAAATGCCATCCCAGGCTACTATACCCAGCAAAACTCTCAAAATTACCATAGATAGAGAAACCAAGATATTCCAGGACAAAAACAAATTTACACAGTATCTCTCCACAAAGTCAGGCCTACAAAGAATAATAGATGGAAAACACCAACACAAGGAGGGAAACTACACTCTAGAAAAAGCAAGAAAGTAATCTTTCAATAAACCCAAAAGAAGATAGTCATTTGAACATAAAAATAGCATAAAAAATAACAGGAAGCAACAATCACTATTCCTTAATATCTCTTAACATCAATGGACTCAATTCCCCAATAAAAAGACACAGACTAACAGACTGGATATGTAAACAGGACCCAACATTTTGCTGCATGCAGGAAACCCACCTCAGTGTCAAAGACTGACACTATGTCTGGAAAACAATTTTCAAAGCAAATGGTCCCAAGAAACAAGCTGGAGTAACTACTCTAATATTGAATAAAATCAACTTTCAACCAAAAGTTATCAAAAAGGATAAGAAAGGACACTTCATACTCATCAAGGGAAAAATCTACCAAGAAGAACTCTCAATTCTGAACATCTATGCTCCAAATGCAAGGGCACCTAGATTCATAAAAGAAACTTTACTAAAGCTCAAAGCACACAGTGCATCACACACAATAATAATAATAATACCCCACTCTCATCAATGGACAGATCCTAGAAACAGAAACTAAACAGAGACACAGTGAAACTAACAGAAATTATGAAACAAATGGATTTAACAGATATCTACAGAACATTTTATCCTAAAACAAAAGGATATACCTTCTTCTCAGCACTTCATGGTACCTTCTCCAAAACTGACCATATAATCAGTCACAAAACAGGCCTCATCAGATACAAGAAGATTGAAATAATCCCATCCTATCAGATCACCATGGACTAAGGCTGGTCTTAAATACCAAGAAAAACAACAGAAAGCCCACATATACATGGAATCTGAACAACTCTCTACTCAATGATAAATTGGTCAAGGAAGAAATAAAGAAAGAAATTAAAGACGTTTTAGAATTTAATGAAAATGCAGGCACGTCATACCAAAACTTATGGGACACAATGAAAGCTGTCCTAAAAGGAAAACTCATAGCTCTGAGTGCCTCCAAAAAGAAACTAGAGGGAGCATACACTAGCAGCTTGACAGCACACCTAAAAGCTCTAGAGCAAAAGGAAGCAAACTCACCCAAGAGTGGTAGATGACAGACAGGAAATAGTCAAACTCAGGGCTGAACTCAACCAAGTGGAAACAAAAAGTATACAAAGAGTCAACCAAACCAGGAGCTGCTAGTTCTCTGAGGAAATCAACAAGATAGATAAACCCTTAGCCAGACTAACCAGAGGGCATAGAGACAGTACCCAAATTAGTAAAATCAGAAACAAAAAGGAAGACACAACAATGGAAACCGAGGAAATTTAAAAAATCATCAGATCCCACTACAAAAGCCTATATTCAACAAAACTGGAAAACCTGGATGAAATGGACAATTTTCTAGACAGATACCAAATACCAAAGTTAAATCAGGATCAGATAAATCATGTAAACAGTCCCATCATTAAAAGTCTCCCAACCGAAAAAAAGCCCAGGACCAGATAGATGGTTTTAATGCAGAATTCTATCAGACCTTCAGAGAAGACCTAAATACCAATACTATTCAAACTATTCCATAAAGTAGAAACAGAAGGAACACTACCCAGTTTATTCTACGAAGCCACAGTTACGCTGCATCTTCTCCCTCAGAGATGGAATGGTTTCTGTCTAGTTAGGAACTTTACACAATTTCCTCTCAGGAAGGTCTTCCTAAGAGATCTTTTCCTACTTCTATCATGTTTAATGTTCCAAATAGATTTTAAAAACTACTGAGTGCATATTACTTTTACCTGCAGAAGATATGTATATTTAAGAGGCATTTAACTATTATAAACCTATTTTGATAACTTAAAAAATGTCAATACTGAGTTGTATACTTTAAAATAAAATTTATTAGTTTAATTAGAAAAGTTTGAATTTTCATCCCTGGCCTATGTTTTCTGAGTAGAAATTAGTACCGCTTTCCTCGCTTGATACACGTTGTGAGAACTTACATGAAATGTCTGTGGAGCACTCGGTAGGGTGGTTGGCACATAGTAGGCACCCAGCTGTTGCTTCTTAGATTTATTACTGAAGATAGGGTTGTGTGAGTCCCTCAGTCTCCTCAAGAAGTTCTAGTTTTGTGACCATCCAAGTTTATTCTTAGAGGACTAAAACTCAAGCAGGAATTTGAGGGCAGAAATTATGAGGAGGGAATACAACTGTCTGGCCAACTCTCACTAACACTTAGCTTGTTTTGTACAGCCCAGACCGCCTGTTGAGGCATGGGGCTACCCACAATGGGCTGGGCCCTTCCCAAATCAACTAATAAGACACCTCCCCAAACATACCCACAGGCCTATTTGAGCTGTAACTTCTTCAGCTTTTCCCCTCCCCGGGCTGTGTCAAATTGACAAAGCTCATTAGGACACGTCTTCTGATCATAGCAGCTTCCTTCTTCACGCTCATTTCAGATGGAATGTTCAAACTGTTTATCTGAATACAGGTCACAGAGCAGAGTCTCCTGCCACCTGCTGTGACTTCTTGCTGTCACTCAGGTCTTGATAACAGGAGGAACTGGAGGTGCCTGGTCAGGTACAGCAGGTCCGGGACTAAGACTTCATCTCTTTTGAAAACAGAACTTGCTTCCTTAAGCTCCTTTGTAGCAAACACTGTCTATAGGCTGTCACACACCCTTAGAATTATTACAGTGCAAAGGTTTGGCACACACAGGTTCCGCTAGATGACATGTATTTCATCTGGGTGTGATGGTGCATGCCAATAGTTCCAGAACATGGGGTGCTGAGGCAGGAGGATCCTAAGTTGGAGGCCAGCCTGAATTACACCATGTGTGGCCTCTGAGCTTCCTGGGACCAGACTGCCTCAGGCCTGTCTGGTATGTACAACTCTCTCTGTCTCTCTCTGTCTCTGTGTGTGTGTGTCTCTCTCTCTGTCTCTCTCTCTCTCTCCCCTGTCATATTTATTGTTTTTATTTATGTGTGGATGTTTGCTTTGCTTACAGGCACCTCTGTGCACCATGTGTGTGCAATGCCCAATGAGGACAGAAGAGGGCGTCAGATCTCCCCTGGGACTGGAATGACTGATGGTTGTGAGCCACCATGTGGGTTCTGGGGTTTCAGTCTGAGTTCTAACACAGTGTTCCTAACTGTGGAGCCATCTCTCCAGCCCCTCTGCCTCTCCTTTGCTTTAGGTGCCCCCTCCCCAAGAACGGGCATCTTACTTCTCATTATAAACACAAAATAGATTTTGAGTACACTCTGCTGCCTGTTTCTGACTCTGTGACTCTCAGAACCCTCACGTTCTGACTTGGTCATTAGGATCTGCTCTATCACCAACTGACAGCTGTGAACCGCAGTTGAAACCACTTGTATTCCAGTCGTTTATATGGATGAGCATCCTAGACGTTTGCACTAAGGACCAGTTCACAAAACCATGAGGCAATTATAGTCCCACTTGGTTTCTCCACACAGAAAGCAGCTTAACTTCCCATGGCTGATCACACTGCAGGATCAGAGAAACCAAGCTTCCCTGCCTTGGACTCTTTATTGTCTAACGACGTATCCCAAATCCAGGTGTTCACATAATACAAAAAGAAAGGCTAGCTTGAGTTCTACTCCCCAGGAGCAGGGCAGGCAGAGAGACACACCAATTACTGCCACGTGCCTGTGGAAGGTGCTCCACTGAGTTTCCAGCTGGTATTCTCTACCACTTTGAAGATCTGTCAGAGGCCGTGTGCTGTAATACCATCCCCTCCAACCCCCCCCCCAATATCCAAGACTGGGTAATTTGCAAACAGCAGAAATGTATTCTCTAGCTCTGAAATTTGGAAGTAGAAGATCAATACAATGTTTCTTCCATGCTTGGAATGCGCTCCTTTCTGCCTCCGGGAGAGCATCTTTCGGGAGGAAATCGGAATGCTGTGTTCTTGTATGATAGATAAGAAAGGTGCAAGTGGGCCACCCTGCCCCCTCCGGGCCTCCCCTGGGCACTGGTCCACTCATGAGGGCAGGGACCTCCTAAGATCATTCCTGCCCACTTCAACACCAAAGGGATACTTGATGTTCTTCCTCCAAGACTGTTTGGGAGTTTGGTCTCCTGAGAACAACAGTGCACAGATCTGTCATGTCTCCTTAGGAACTTTGAAACTTGAAGGGTCCTCATTACACCTCATGTCAGCAGCTCCCTGTGCCCGTATCACATGTTTCTCACAAGGAGATGTGAGAGCAGGTGACAGGAAAGGAAGAGAAGAAGGAAGACGCCATAACAGAAGTGACCGTCACAGCCTGGAGAGGTGGATGAGCAGTCATGAGCGCTGAAGCCAACCGTCACAGTCCTGGCTGTGGCCCTAGCACTCACACGGGAGCTCAGAGTGACTTTGGTCCTGGGAGATCTGATGCCCCTTTCTGGCAACCTTGAGCACTGCACACTTATAGTGCACAGACAGACATAGGGGCAAAATGTCCATTTATATAAAATAAAAATAAAATGAAAAAAGCCAGCTACCAGGTAGCCATTCCACTGCACATTTCCATATGTGCTCACTACTGGGCAGATTCTGTGTTGGTTTCTAGGGGAACCCTCTCTCTGCTGCACAAAACCCAAGTTCTAACCACAAATACACAATCAGAAAGAAAATAGAGATCATCCTGTTAATGTGTCTGCCTTCAGAGTGTAAGAAAATAAGTGAGTTTTTGTGTGAAATTAATTCTGCAATGGGCAGGCTCCTTGGAGCCCTGGAGGTCAACCATTTCTTCCTACCTGGGTGGGGCAGGAAAACAAACATGACAGCTTCCAAGGGATGAAGCAAGTGGCCTAGACATGACCACCAGCAAGTGATGAACCTTGACCTCTGACAGACAAGCCCTACCGGTATCCTCCAGGTTCTCCTGTCATGTCCAAGATATCAGCCCAGTCCTAGTCACAGTGGTCTGAACCAGCCTCAGGAAAGGCAGATAGGGTCTGAGTCCCTAGATGCTACCACAGCAGAACTGTTAGTAGCCAGCTTGAAAGTCAGGCATCAAACCGTGTCAAAATGAGGGAAGTCTAATACACAAAGCTCTGAGATATAGTAGAAACAGTGTTTCAAATGGGCTGTGTATGGCTCGGAGGTAGAATGCCTGCCTGGTATCCATGAGGGCTTGGGTTTAACCCCCACCACTGTGAAGAGAAAAAAACAGCCTCCCTCTTCTGCTAGGTACGGTGATCCTGCTCAAGGCCTTCAATCCTAGTACTTGGAAGGCTGAAGCAGGAGGTTGACACAAATGAACAAAGTAGGGTGTGGATGTTCTTGTTTGTAATCCAAGTATTTAGCAGCCTGAGACAAGATAATCGTCAAGATTACCAAAGTCTGATGTTGACGTCCAGACCAACCTGGGTTGCAGTGTGATAGCCTGTCTCATAAAACAATGACAAGATGAATAATAATAATTAATAATAATAATCCACTGTATTTTATGAGACAGTGGAGACCATTGGGGGAAGCAGGTAATTGAGAGAGGAACCTCACTCATGTTGTGGCAGAAATCCCCTCCCCCACATGGGCCAACCCCTGCATCATATGTCAGAGCATGAGACACCAGTGCCAGGAGATTCAGTTCTACAGGGTCTGAGCCTTTGAGCAAGGTTGGAGAGATGGGTCAGCGGTTACAAGTGCTGACTACTCTTGAGATCTGCGTTTGAGATCCAGAAACCACACTATCGCCCACAGTCCTCTGTAACTCCAGTCCCAGGGGATCCAACACCTGCTTCTGGACTCTCCTGGCACCAGGCAGGCACACAGTGCCAGACAAACACCCAAGAACATTAAATAATTCATTTTAAAGAGCTATGAGCAAAGCCAGTGTTCTCCTCCCCTGAACTGGGTCTCACTGCAGAGTCAGGCCAGGGAGGTATCGTGGTTTCTCTGCTGTGTGGTAGGTATTCTTTTCTAACAGCGCTATCAGAAGTTAAAGAAACAAATACAAACAAAACAAATTGGAAAAACTGCCTCCAGTTTCCTCTTCTAATCCTGCATCTTAACAGTCAGGCAGCACCAGCAGCCCTGGGGGAGTTGAACAGGGGCGGTCTACTGTGGCAGTGTGTGTGTGTGTGTGTGTATCACAGATACTCAGATAGTACAACTGTCTCTACAATCCACACAGAGCCCATTACCAAGCAGGAATCTCAGCTCTGCAACAAGACAAAGAAGATGCATTTTACTTGAGGAAGTTAGAGAAAAGATGATATCTCTGCTGAGCTGGTCTGTGCAAGACAATAAAATTAAACCACCCTGCGCAGCTGGAGAGAAGGCATGGAAGCAGGCAGGTCCTGGGTTTGGAGCTCAGGACTTGGGCTGTGGTCAGAAGCTTGCCAGTACAGGCCAGCACCTGGTGCTACACCAGGCCAGCCTAGTGTAGAAGGAAACCAGCCTCACAGAGCCTGGTTTAGGGCAGAAGTTACTTCTTCCATGCCTTGCCCTGGCACTAGAGGTTCCTAGCATCCCAGTCTTCGGGCCTTTGGAAAAGCGCACGTTTAAATTCCCTGATGCAGGTAATATTCAGAAACAGACCCGTCAGCATCATGCCAGAGTCACACCCACAGTCATTCGATGCTCTGAAGTGGAAAAGCAGGCTCTGACTCCAAGCTGCCTGGTCTCCAAGGAATGACAGCAAGGCACAGTGTGAGAGGGAGGGAGCACAGCACAGAGTCCACAGGCAGAATGCAAAGAGGACTGCAGACATTTATTCCTCTGTCCCCAGGACTGGCTACCCTCACTGTTGCTTCAGAGCCTGGTGTCTTCAACAGTGCTGCCTCAAAGAAATACACCATGTGTGTACTTTGTAATTTTTACAAAAAGGTAAAAAATTGAAATACTTGGAATTAGCTTTGATCATACACTTTTTACTCAATGTATCTAATCTATGACCATTTTAACATGCAATTAATATAAGCATTGCTAGTGAGATATTCGCATATTTGTGTATGTGTGCATGTTCATGGTGTGTGCTATTGCACATGTGATTGCCTGTGTATGGATGCCTCCTGTCAATTCTCAGGTACTGTCTACCTTTTGTGAGACTGGATCTTTCCAGTAGTCTAGGCTGATTGGCCAGTGAACCCAGGGATATAGTTTCTGGGGACAGAATTCACTTTACCTAGTGGGCTACCTTACTAGCCTGTTTTTTTTCTTTTTCTGTTTGCAAAGTCTCTCATCTCAGCTGTGTACTTATTCTCTTGTGGCAATTTGTGGGGGCTACATTTCCAGGAGCCTGTTTCTGGTAGCTGCCACATTGACCAGCTCAGCTCTGATGATGACCTGTAGGACAGCACAAAGACAACACCACAGTTCCGTTTTACACAGCTGGACAGCTTCCAGCAGGGTCTAAAACTGTGTCCCTCACCTGAAAAACAGAAGTAACATTGTTTCTTGTATTGTAATAAATATTAAGAAGGATAGCTGAAGCCCCTTATAAGATTCACAGTCCTCTTGTAAACACAGTCCCTCAGCCTGGAATGCTCCATCTTCTTAACTACAAATCCCATTCATGTTTTATGATGACTCTGTGTGTGTGTGTGTGTGTGTGTGTGCCAGTGTGCACATTCTAGGGCACACATGTCAGGGTTAGAGGGCAGCCTTGGGTGTCAGCACTCACTGTCCACTTTGTTTTGGGCAGAGTCTTTTGTTCTCTCTGCATCTGTCAGGCTAGCTGGGTAGCACCCTACTAGGGCTTCCCCTGGGGGTTTCCCCTACCCTTTGCATTAGTGTGGGGTGAGTGATATTCTCTTCTACATCTGGCTTTATGTGAGTTCTAGGGATCCAACCTCAGTGCTCACATTTGCATGGAAAGCACTTTGTCCCGGAGCCTAAATCCTGTTCATATTTTGGTCTTGTTCACCAGTCACCCCCTCTATGAAGCCCACCTACTTGCTGCTGGCTCTGGGCCAATTTGTAAATTGTTCTGCCTTCTCTCAGTGGTTTCTACCTCGCTCTGTGATTGCCCTCATACATTCTAAGACACTGTTTAGCGTCTCTTACTTTGTTGTATTTGGTAGGAATTTTTTTTCCAACTTGGGTGTTGGTACTTGTCAGACAGAACACAGTCCGAGAACAGAGTCCCGTGAGGAGAACTCTGGGTGCTTTCAAGAACACGCCAAGACAACAAGAGTCCCATGACCTCAGTTTCTCCAAACATGGAATTGTTCTTGGAATGTGTTTTCATGCTCCACCCAAGTGTAGCTAGCGGATAGGAGTGTGTTTACTTCAGATTACTCATTGTTGCATGCTGGAGTTATTTAATTAAATGTTAAAAATTTTAAAAATATGAATATATAGAAAAACATGTGCTTGCCAGGAGCAGCTTGTCCTTGTGATTGCATGCAGCTTGAACCCATGAGAACTTTGCTCATGTGACCTTCTTAACCCTCGGAGTATGAACTGTCTGATGTTTGAGTAAAGATGGCTACGGTAAGAGACTTTAATCTGTCTCTTGTCGGCTCCATTCTCCCAGGTGACACTGCCTTTAGAGCAAAGATAGTACATGAGGCATAGCTCTCCCTATTAAGGCTAGCCTGGCTGGCCAGTGTTTCCCTGGGATCTTTCTATCTCTGTCTCCCTGCCTCAGGATTGTTAACCTGACCCACTAACACCTTTGTCTCTACATGCTTTCTGGGGTCTTACCGCTTAGCTTCTCTCTACTCCCCGACTCCCCTTCTCTTTCTTGACAAGATTTTATTTAAGTAGATTAAGATTATAATATCTGACAGATTTGATAGATTTTATTATTTGCATTCATGTTACCAGGTACTGGGCTCAGTGAGTGGGTACCCCTGTGTTAGTGAAAGCTGTCTGAAGTTAGAGTGTGTCAGCTATTGAGCTGCCTCTGCTCCCCAAGAGTAATCCACAGAAGGTCAAAGACTGGGCTGTTCCCTGGTAACAGCCAGGTAGGCTTGTGAGAAGCCCGAAGGTAATTCTGGTTCCTGAAGAACACGGGCAGGCACAGAGAGAAATCACTTTCCAAAATTCAGTTTGATAGTACTTAACATCTCCTTCACCAAGTTATCCGATTGCTAGGTCAGGAACCAGAAGGATCCAGTGAAAGGGTGCGTATGTGTGTGTTTGTGACACATGTCCACTTGTGGGACCAGGGGACAGAGCAAGCATTTCCCCTTAAAGCTGAGTACTTCCTCTGGAACCACAACGTCTCAAAAGGATCGTCTTTCAAAGGGCTCCATACAAGGCAAGGGGGGGCTTTCAAATTTAAGCCCTTTGACAAAATCCACAAGCCACTCTGGCAATGTTGTGTTTTCTGTCTGTCATATTCATAAAATATCAATGAAAACCCAGAGAGCACTGACTTTACCTGGATACCAGTCACCAGAGGGTTAAAAAATGCTCAAGGGGAGGGGAGGTGCTGTAGGGACCTTCAATGACTGTTGCTCCTTAAGCTAGACACTGACAGAAAGGAGTTTTAAAGGCCCAGGGGTGAAGTGTGGGGGAAAGCAAGCAGAGTTCCTATGAGCAAATATTGACTTCTGAACCTCAAACTGAAACTCAAAAGTTTCTCGAAGGCTGCTGTGTGAAGAACACTTTTGAGTTTTCCTTGATGAGTGGATGAAGCGCCTGTGCAGTAGCAAAGGCTTCAAGTCAGGGCTCTCCTTCCAGATGCCCCAGCTGCTCTTGACTCCTCCCACATCAACCTGAGCCCTCACCTAGCTGTTTCCTGCCCTAGGAGCCGATGCTAAACAGGGACACACCATTCCTCTTGCTCAGGAGGCATCGAGTGTCAATGAGGGGAGGGTGATCTTGCAGCAGGGGGATGAGGGAGATGAGTGGAGCACCAGACCATGGCCTGAGAAAGGCGTGCTCTGAACCCTGTCGTAGCAGCTGCTGACATTCAAGTGCTTGCTATGGACTCACCATACCCGAGACCTGAGCAACCCAGTTTCTTATGCAGCAGCTGTCTTGACCCATTTCCAAGGCTCAGCCTATGGGACTTTTACCCCTCCCCCTAACCTGAAATGATCTGAGACTAAGGAGGAAGCTAAGGAGGATAAAAAGATGCGGAAGCCAATGAGTTTACAGAGCCCCAGATTTCTTATCTTACAGGGCTTCCGGGGGAATTGGCTTCCTTTCCCAGGCCGGCTCTCCATTAAAGAGGCCCCCTTCCTTTGTGTGCAGTGAGATAAGCACATGTACAAAGAGAACCGGCCTCTCTTCTAGATATTTCTTTCTCTTCATCCTGCCCCACCTTCTCCACCAAGGTCCTGGGACTAACACTAACATAGTCAGAATTAATACTACTTATCTTAATAAAAAAAACTTACTATAAACACGAATGGAGGAACACACAGTACAACAATGTAATTGGCTTGGTTTTTAATCACCAAATATATCAAGGTCATGAAAGTCAAAGTAGGAGAAACGTTTTAAAATGACAGACACTGAAGGATGTGACCCTGTGGGATGCATGGTGTCCTTTGCCTTCAGAGGGGTGGCTGGGGAAACTGAACCAAGTCCAGGACTAGAAGTAGCATTATGCCCATGCTAATCTCATGGATTTAATAATTGAACATGAATTATGAGGTGAAGAGTATGGCAAGCTTTCTTTAATGCAGTAATTAAGAGGAAGAAAGTATTCTGTACCTAGCAAGGCCATTTTTATGAATCAAACCCAAATCTATAATTTTGAGAATAGCTACAAGTCTCTTATTTTTGAGGAGAGAGAGAGATCGAGAGAGTTCAAGTATAAATCTTAACATACAATCATGCCTTTTTTCAGAAAAAAAAATACCAGCATGTTTTACAATCTAATGATCTAGTCTCATTCAAAGAGTTTTAGTGGTTTTTGTTGTTAATTGAGGAACCGGGAGAGTAAACTATTGTACCCACATATGCTAAGAAGGACTAGGAAACATCTGTGCATCAATATGAAGCAAGCCCTATGATATAATCCAAAAGAACCGATAGTAAGACACTGGCACATGCATACACACAGGAAGGGAGCAGTGTCCGTTGTGTAATATTTTAAAACTGAAACCCAGAAATATCAACTACACAATTAAAGATGATTGGCTGTAAGAGAAGAAAACGGGTTCTTGAGATAAGAATGGAGTTAGACTCCTTTATAACTGCATTTGGCAATTTGACTTTAGAATCAGTAAAGTTTCATGTAATCACCAAAAACTTACTTTAAAAATATTTTATTAAGGGAGTTTCAGAGAGGACTGAGATGTTAGGACCAAAGTGCTGCTTTTCCAGAGGCCCTGAGTTCTGTTCTCAACATCTGGTCTTCATCTTGCTCTTTGTCTCTGTTTCTGTCTTTCTGCCTCTCTGTCTCTGTCTCTGTCTCTCTGTCTCCCCCCCCCCCACACACACACACAAAGAATCTTTAATTTTTAACTTTTTTCATTTTAATTTTTATCAGTTATTTTATTTATTTACATTCCAAATGTTATCCCTCTTCCCAGTTTCCCCTCTGCAAACCCCCTATCCCATCTCCCTCCCCACTGCTTCTATGAGGGTGTTTCCCCACTCACTTACCCCTCCCACCTCAGCACCCTAGCATTCCCCTATGCTGGGGCATTGAGCCTTCACTGGACCAAGGGCCTTCCCTCCCATTGATGCCAGATAAGACAACCCTTTGCTATATATGCAGCTGGAGCCATGGGTCTCTCCATGTATATTCTTTTGTTGGTGGTTTAGTCCCTGGGAACTCTGGGGTGGGGGTTCTGGTTGGTTGATATTGTTCTTCCTATGGGGTTGCAAACCCCTTCAGTTCCTTCAGTCCTTCCCCTAATTCCTCCATTGGGGCCCTCATGCTCAGTCTGATGGTTGGCTGCAAGCATCCTTGTCTGTAAAATGAATCTTTAAAACCATTTTATTTTGTATTTGTGTATCTGTGCCCAAGCATGTGGGTACCAACAGAGGCCAGAAGAGGGCGCTGAGGCCCATGGAGCTGGAGTTACAGCAGCTGTGAGCTGCCAGATATTGAGTTCTGGGAATCAAACTTTGACAGAGCAGCAAGTACTCCTAATCGCTGAGCCGTCTCTCTAGTCCCTCCCACCTATTTACATTTTTAAAAAGCATAATAAAAAATAAACCCAAGCAGTTGAGCCTACATCTGATTAACATAACATAACTGAGAGGAGCTATTCCAGGGTACTGCAACCGCTTGCAGGCCCACTGGGTGCATCTGTCGACAAGGATGGCAGGAACAAGACTTGGTGTCCTGGTCCAGGCCTGTGACTCCAGCTGCGTGGGTGTCTGAGTCAGGAGGGGATGGCAAGTTCAAGTGCTGCCTGGAAAACTTAGTGAGACCCTATTTCCAGATAGGAAGTGGCCATTGGTAGAACTCTCCCCATGTGCAAGGCCCTGGGTTCAACCCCAGGTACAAGAGGAGAAACTTACAAAAACCACGTCGCATGAATTCTATTGTGAGATTGTGCAAAAGCTGGTACTTTGTTCTTGCACATGGATGCACATGGGTGTTTAGAACAGTTGTCCAATTATGTGAAGATGTATCGCATCCACTGTCTTTGAACACGATCTTCTCGGTTACAAGAGAGAAGAGACGCAGGATTGGAGCTGTTCATTGGTGTGAACTCACACTTTATGGCGTGAACTCATGCTTTATGGCGAGACCTAAACACGCTTCCAGCTCAGCCTACAGAAAAGACCCGGGCCCATGGTGACTTCTAGAACAACTTCCTCTATCAGAAATAAGAAACTCCAGAGAAACACAGTACCACACTTAGAGCAGGGAGCATACAAGATGTCCCTGAAACTTGTATTTTGTCACACTAGATTATGAGACCAGGGTCAAAGTCAGCAAGAACTGTGTTGAAGGACTGTAAAGATTCTCACTGGCCAAGGAGAACAAATCTGTCAATATTGACATCCACTGTGACAGAGTTAAAAAAAAAAAGTTTACATCTTGAATTTGGGACAACTCTAAAAAGAAAACTATTTGTCATTTTATAGGAATATGATTTTTTAAATTATGCTACTAATTAGTTAAAAAAAAAGCACAACAAACAAACAAAACCTCCAGTGTTTACTCTACCTCTCCTAGAAGAACCATTGCAGAGGGTGACCAAGTGCAGATGAGACATTTCCCTTCTCTTCTTCTAAGGATTACAGCTCAAAATCAAGAAGTAAAGATCCAGTTAGAAAATTATCATGATCTTTTTCACCTTTTAATGAGTCAGTATATCTAGGACATGTGACCCTCGATAGTTGCTCGTGTTGCAAAAGAGAAAGGCCAGGTGTTGCATGCTGATGGAGGAACAGGTCATCACATTGCAGCAGGATTTCCAGAAATCATAAGAGCAGAGGCATACATCAAGATCCAACTAGCCCAGGGCTGGAAAGATGTTAGGAGCACTGAGTGCTGTTCCAGAGAACCCACATGGCAGTCTGCAAAAGCCTGAGCCTCCAATTCCAGGCAGTAGCATAACCTTCTCTGGCATGCACGTGGTACACAGACATACATATATGCAAAACACTCACATACAATTTTTAAAATTTCTTTTTTCGTAAAGATCCAGCTGGCAATTCATAGAAAAGTGTAGAAGATAAAGAATACTAAAATGATACCAAAGGAGGGACAAAGGTACAGAAAATAGGAACAAATAAGGAGATTTTGTTTTGTTTTGGTTTTGGATCACAACATTTAATTGATTTAAAGTTTGAACTAAGATTTTATGATACTAAAGGTTTGTAATTAGTCTTTAGATATAATAATAACATCATACCTATGTTTTAAGGGGAGGCTTCTTTTAGAGTCTCATAGAAAACTGTTGCCGAGGAATTTGTGTGGCTGATGGGACAGGGAACAACTGGGCGAATATAAAGTAGTAACAGCCGTGAGTCCCTCTGTAGCTGGAGCCACAGTTTTCTGGAGTTTGAAACCTTCCTCGTGCATTCTTTCCCTTTCCAAGTTCTAATAACTTTCCATAATACAACGTTTGAAAATAACACCTACTACGCGCTAGGCCCTAGACTGATATTGACCTCAGTCGTGAATTTGCATCATAGAAAAACTCAGTCAAAACCTTTCCCTTGCGGCTGAGTCGTGTGGGAAGGGAGGAAAATGCAGTGGCGACGCCCTTAACTCTCTGGGTTTGAGATGAACGCGCAGTTTCTATTGCCAGAGTGGAAATTGAGAGCAGAAGGCAGCCCTGTCTAGAGACATACATGGTCGAAGGCCGGAATCATTACTCAGGGGCCAGCTGCACAATACGCTCTCCACCCAGGAACACATGCAGATACCCACCAGACTGAAACAGGGCCACATGTGGGTTTTGACAAAGAGGAGTCAGACAGAAGATCCACAGACTTGCCTGGTTTCTCTTCGTGGCCTCTGGGTCTTTCATGGAAATGTGAACTTTCCTTTGACACTCTCTGGACCTTAACAACGGTCTCATAGAGACTGGACAGTGCCCTTGGCTGCGTGGAGGGCAGGGGTCTCAGTGCTCTCTGCATTGCTACCCTTCATGCTACAATCTCCTCTTATGCTTGCCATCTGCCCTATTTGCACTTTGGCTTCGTGGAGCTTGGGGCAGAGACATAAATTCAGCTGGTTACTGCTCTACTTGATGGGGTGACCTTTATCCTACATGTCTGGGATGTTTTCTCAAAGAATAAGAGAGGAAAAAATGGCTTTGTCAAAGACATGGAGTACCGAAGAGACGTCTGGTGGAGGAATGTGCTTGGGCACGAATCCTCAGACTTGTGCTTGACTAGTGTTTGGCTCACAATGGGGCAGCGTTCCTGCGGGAATCTGCGTGGCTGTTCACTCCTATTTTTATCTGTCCTTTGCTACGAGAAATAAAACAGGAACTCTCCACCTCTAACAGCTCCCAGGAAGGCTGGGGAGAAAGACACAGCCACAGGTCACTTCAGCTCAGGGCATGTCAGGCCATGAAGACTTCAGAGGAGGGAAAGAGGACATTCCAGCTTCAGTGGTGGACTTCCAGGGGGTGAGGGGTGTAGAGCAGATTTGGGAGATGACAGTTTTCAACTTGAGTAGCCTGGAGTTGGAAAGGGTGTGTGGTGATTGGCTTTCATTGTCAAGCTGATGGGATTTGAGATTGCCTAGGAGACACACCTCCACAGAGCCTGTTTTTAAGAAACTTGGCACTATTGCCAACCCTTTCTGAGTGCTGCATCTGTCCTATGCATTGTAGTCCTGGCCTGTATCCATGAGATGCCAGAGGCAGCCACCCTCTGGTAATAACCTAAATGCCTGTAGACACTTCCAAGTATCCTGCAGGTAGGTGGGAGTATTGCAAAATTGCCCCTAGTTAAAAGCAACAGTACTATATAAAGACATCCCCCCAAAAATGTTTTTAAGGCTTATACTTATGAGATGTATTATAATGGAATCTCTGTAATGATTCCATACATTAACCCACTTAGTCCTCACAGACCCTAGGGAAGCACAGGTACATTATCACTGAAATCCCACCCGGCAGATGATGTATCAACTCGCCAAGACACAGTCCTGAGAGCAGATCCAGGCCGCTCCCCCGCCGAGCTCTCACCCTATAAACCGCCAAGCTACATCACACCACACCCAGACTGACTCACCAGTACACTCTCACATGGAGGAGCTACAAAACAGATAGTGTGCTCAACAGCAAAAGCCTCTAGAAGCACGTCAGCTTCTACCTGATCTAGGCTGGAAGAGTTGGAGGGGGAGGGGGGAGAGCCTGATTCCTGTGTGTGATCGTAGTCTTCCCCATGCCGTTCCTCTGAGGGCCAAGCATCTCATCTCTGTCTCACGGCAGCATCCCTTCTGAGACAGTTTTGATCCCTGTTACTGTCCCATGACCATCATGACCATACATGGTGATCATCATGTTGAGTTCGTCTACCGTCTGATGTAAGCATGGAGGATGGGAAATTTACCTGAAGGGATGCAATCGTCCTATATGCCAGGGGATGTGAATACTAACTGTTGACTCCCCATTGCAGACTTTAGCCTATCCAGTGTCAGTGGCCCTTAGCTTCAGTAACTATGCCAGTCCTCTACTCCATGAAGCCTTGGTTTTACAATAATGCATAGGCTCTCTCTCTCTCTCTCTCTCTCTCTCTCTCTCTCTCTCTCTCTCCCTCTCCCTCTCTCTCTCTCTCTCTGATGAATCTGAATAAGAATCCTAGTTCCACTGGGTATTAGCTGTGAATTAAATACCTATCTGTGCTCCGGATTTCTCGGTTTCCTATACAGTGGTACAGAGAGAGAAACTTAAGTGGAATCATTGTATAGACTTCAGACAACACAAGCTATAAAGTGTTACTAATAGCAACAAGCTATCCTTGTTGTTAATCATTAATCTCTTCATAGGGATTTGTTTCTTGGTGTGGTCTCCCCTCAGCAGATAGTAGAGTAGAAGGTAGAGATGAACACTTTGGGGGCAACTGAGGCTCTGAACCAGTACAGGAGACGGCCCAGGGATTAATGCTATTAAATGCTAGTAAAATGCCAGGACTCTTAGTGGACTTTTGTTGGTATGATGAAATACTCAAGGTGGTTAACTTTGTGAAGATGAGAGGTTTATTTAGTTCTGTTTTGGAGGATCAAGGGCATGGCACCTGTACTGACCGGTCTCAGTCTAGTGAGGATCCTATCAGCTACATCTTGTCATGGGCCATGGAGATGGCAGGAGCTCTCTTGGGGACAAGCGTTCACATTTGGAGATAAATGCCAGGGAACAGGATGGAGCCAGCCTCCAGCTTTTATGTTAACCCTCTTGTGTTTCCCGTGGAAGGTGGGCAGATACATCCATGATGGGGATCCCACCAGGCCTCACCTTGCTTAAAGGGATCCATTGGCTCTCACACTATCACATGGAGATCCTTGGTGGACAACTAAATTACATCAAGGTATAAAAAGATGCCTGTAGCTTTCCCACGTCATTTCTTTCCAAATTGTGTGTGTGTGTGTGTGTGTGTGTGTGTGTGTGTGTGTGAATATGCACATGAGTGCAGGCACCCGCAGAGGTCAGAAGAGGGTGTTGGATCCCTTGGAGCTGGAGTTATACAGTCTAATGTGGGTGCTGGGAACTGAACTCAGGTCCCCTGCAAGATCTTTTTAACTACTGAACATCTCTCCAGCCCTCTACTTCAGTATTTTTGAAGACCAGGTGGTACCATGTAGGTATTTCACTTTGGGGATGACTGCTAGAGATACTCCAGCCAGGGTGGGGTTTTGTCTTATTATGCACAGGCTACTAATAAAACGTCCTGAACTCCTGCTCTTGCATGCTCAATCATGACGCGTTTCAATCCTATTGATCGATTTGGCTCACAGTGAATGAACTTGATAGGTTGGTCTTCAGTGAGTCTCAAGCCATGATTAGTCCAAAAGGCCTGTGAGCTGAGCCTTCCACTGAGCGACTTTTGCCAGACCCTGAAATGCTGTTTTAACTTATTAGCCACCAGATTGCACCCATCCTATACAACTTGTCCTATACAACTCGTCTCCGGGTTGTTTCTTCCTAAACTGCCAGAACTCTTGTAAATAAACAATTTTCCAAATCATGTCAGTGATAAACATAAACTTACCACTTAGTGGTACCTAACTTCTAGACCTGAAGTCCTATACTAGCATCAAAAGGTTTCTCCATTATCCATTGGTGGAAGGAGCTAGAAGCTCAAGGGGAGTGAATGCTTAAGGTTGGCCAGGTCAGACTTCAAAGCTAGGATGGCCAGATTCTCCCTTCCTCCCCTCCTCTTACCTCCTCCCCTCTCCCTTCTTCCTCTCCCCTCTTTCTCTCCTCCCCTCCCCTCTTCTCTTCTCCTCTCCTCCCCTTCCCCTCCTCTCTCCTCTCCTTTCTTCCCTCCCCCCTTTCCCCTCTCCTCCCCTCTCCCTCTCCTCTCTTTCTTTCTCTCTCTGTGTCTCTGTCTCTGTGTCCATCTCTGTCTCTGTCTCTCTCTGTCTCTCTCTCTCTGTCTCTCTGTCTCTGTCTCTGTCTCTCTCTCTCTCTCTCTCTCTCTCTCTCTCTCTCTCTCTCTCTCACACACACACACACACAGAGCTCCCCTCTTCTCCTGTTATGGGCAGCTGTGGAAATGAGAGTGCTCTCTGACCTGTCTTTTACACCACTAGCTGAGGAGCCAAGCCATGGCAGGGCAGAATGAATTAGAGTAGAGAGTAGGAAATGGTCAGAGCCCTCAGAGGGACTGCAGAAACAGGAAGGAGGGAAGCAGAGGGAGCAAGAAGAAAGGTTTCCATTCCTAGTTCTGGGAATGGTGAACCCGAGGGCATTTCCTGTGAGCGTGTCCTGTTTGCTGGGGTGAGGGGAGGTACACACCATGGCCACAGGCATGCTCCACCAATCTCATTTACAACCTACATCCTGAGTAGGATGCTGACAGCCATGTGCTTGTCACTCAGAGGGAGGCGCTTGCCTGATCCTGGGAAGGGCACATAGGAAGAAGGGTCCTCTCCAAGTCATTGCAGAGTCAGGGAGGACTGATTGCCCACACGAACAGTCAGTCCAGGGTGCTGCGGAGAATGGAAGATGTTTTGCTGAGGCACTCACAGAAGGCTACCAGAGACCGCCCCCTGCCTCTCCCAGCTCCGAGCCACCCTCTGAGGACTCAAAGTCCCATATCACAAAAGCTACATTTAGAAAGCAGAGGTTTTATAATTGGCACATTTCTGTAAACACATTGCTTTAATTTCTATTTTATGGCTCAGCTACTCCCTGGAACACACAGTCTGTAAAGCATTTACAGTGTTGTTCAGAATCTATATACTATTTACATTCCCTGTTCCCCACTCAGGTAACATGGAGCTGGGAACTTGGCAAGCTTCCTGGGGAAATGACTGGGATAACACAGAAGCCACAGAAACAGCCACAGCAGAACAGCCAAAGCTGTAGAAGGAACAGGGAACCTGAAACATAAGCCTCCCAGGTGAGGAGATCTCATGGGGACATGGCAGAGGTTCCTGTGAGTGGTGGGTGGGTGTTCAGCACCACCCCATAGCCTGGTTTGGTCTTGTTTCCTGGGAGTGGGTCTCTAATGTATCCTAGGCTGCCCTCAAGCTGGCTATATAGCTGAGGATGCTTTTGAACTCCTCATCATCGTGCCTCTGCCTCCTGAGTTCTGGGATTGCAGGCATGTACCTACCATCTTGCCTAGTTAGTGTGGTGCTGGAAGACAGAACTTTGTGCATGCTTTGTGCATGCTGGGCAGGCATCCTACCAGCCGAATTATATCATGAGCTCCACAGCCTTGCTTGGTGAGAATCTATTGCTCCAACAGTCAACTGTAAAGCACTATGCCTTAGCGACTCCCTTACTTTTAAAATGTTGCAAACTTCTCTCTGGAGTTCTGAAACCCGGGCCACGCGATTCATGGTTATTGCTCTGGGTGCTGTTGGCATGGAGACCACACCCTGTGTGGATTCCTAGCTCAGTTCTCGGCCATCCAGGATGGGGTAGCAAAACTTTGCTCATCCTCTAACATACAAGGCTACCTTTAGTGAGGCCTCAAGTCATGTTCTCTCTACCCCCCCTTTAAAGAAAAATATAAAATCTGACACTAAGCCCAGGGAGAGGCCAGCACAAGGGAAGAGGGGCCAACATCTAAGCCTGTCTTTGAAATAAACCCACCCCTGCCCCTCCTCCAGCTCCACCCAGGAGCAGATCTTTGTTGGCTCTGTCTGATGATAGAAAGCAAGGCTTGGCCTACGTTCCTTGGCACAGAAGGATACCACACTCCTAACTTTTCAAGCACAGGGTGGAAAAGCAGCAAGACCAGAATCAGAAGTAAAAATAAACCTGGCAAGACCAATAAGAGGACAGTCAATCTGCCCAATAGTCAATCATCTTAATTAGTTCGTTTAAAAGGCCGTTAGACGTTGTATTCGAGGGGATGTTTGCTGCCTTCAGCAGACAGCATTTTACATTTGCAGAGTTTTGCAGTTGCCCTCCTCCCCAAGCTATAAATTCCTGGGGCAGTGCATCACCCGTTGCCTTGCCTGGCACTATGGATCACCATTGCCTTGCATCCCAACACTGGCTGAGTTCCATGCTCAGCAATGCACCGAGCTCTGCTCTTGGCCTCTGGATCAAGACCGGCTGCCAGAGGGATGAGCATAAGGCAGGAAGTACATGGTGTCCCCTGCTTAGGTTTCATCCTTCGGCTTTTCCAGCGGGTGTGTTGTGATAGATAGAAAGAAATGTCTTAGGATCCAGAGGGAATTAGGCTGGTGGCCCAAGCAGCCAAGCCCAGCAAGAACAGCAGCCTGTGCTGTCTTTGGGGAGGGAGTCTACACCTGTGAGTTACACATGATGCCCTAGACAGGAGCTGGCCATGAAAAGAGGGATTTCAACCCTGATCCTCTCAGAGCCTTTGAGCTCAGGGTCTCTAGACCAAGTGGCTGGTTGTATATCAGGGTGACCTGGCAGCATCTGAACCCAGTAGTCAGAGCTGGACTTAAGAGTGTGCCTTTGGGTTGTTATGGCCTTCGTGACTGAACTGAAGCTGCTTTATTCAGGGAAACACCGGCATGTGAGAACCAAATGCTAACCTGGGGAAGCTGAGTAAGACTCCTGTTGGGAGCTGGAGAGATGGCTCAGTGGTTAAGAGCAATGACTGCTCTTCCAGAGGACCTGAGTTCAATTCCCAGCAACCATATGGTGGCTCACAACCATCTGCAATGTGGTCTGATGCCCTCTTCCAGTGTGTCTGAACCTCTTCTGGTGTATCTGAAGAGAGCAATGGTGTACTTACATACATACATACATACAACAAATAAATAAATCATTAAAAAAAAAAGAAATTAAAAAAAAAAGATTCCTGTTGGCAGGGGAGACACAGGTGGGTAAGAGGCAGGCAGGAGGGAAGACTGATTCCTGCAAAGGCAGGAAGGGACCATGATAGAACCAACTGTCTGTCCTAAGGAGTCCATGTCCTTCATGAGCAAAGAAACAGTTCCGAAGCACTGAAGCTCAGCTGCTCACAGGCTGGAGTCTGACTCCTGCTGCTTGGAAGGTTCCAGTGTCTGAAAGAGGTTCTTGGCTTATTTACCTCAGTCTTCTCACTATGCCTTAGCTTGTCTGTGTCATCTTACCAGGTTTGAACATCTGGGAGAACATGCATTATTCACTTAACTAGGGCTTCCTCTTATGAGATGTGTGAGCTAGGAATTGACCCAGGTGTTTGACCTTAAATGGTCTCCCCCAAAACCCAGGGACTTGTGTAACTGATTTGTGTAAGATCACCCAGCTAGTTAACTGGTGTAGCTAGCATGTAAGCCCTAGATGTCTGACTCTACACTGGATGTGAAAATATTGCTACGGTAAACTCTTGATTTGTAAAGTTTAAAAATAACTCCGAGGTCAATTACTCAAACTCCTATCATGGCCCTGGAATGCTCATGTTTAGATGTGGGTACATTTTCTATTCTAGGAGTCCACAAGTACGAAGTGGTAAAGATTCCGTAGGTGCTGGAGAGGTGGCTCGGCGGTTAACAGTGAATCCTGTTCTTGCAGAGGACCCGAGTTTGGTTCCCAGCATCCGCGTAGAGACGTTTCTAACTGTTACTTCCGGCTTTTCCTTCCCACCACTTAGTTCCCAGAAATAACGACTGAGAATTCTTATTTATTAGTAAATGCCTAGGCTTTAAGCTTGGGCTTTTTCTCCAACTAGCTCGTAACTCAGTTATCCCTTCTATTCTAACTTGAATTCAGCTATGTGGCTGGTTTCCTCGTCTTCTGAATTCTGTCTCCTCAGCATTTGAGGTTGAATCTCTCGGGTTTCTGACTATTTCCCAGAATTCTCTCTATTTCCCAGAATCCTCTCTCCCTGCCAGTCCCACCTCCTACTTCCTGCCTCAGCTCATTGGCCACGAGCTTTTTTTATGGACAGGCGATGCTTAGATTCTCTCTACACACAACCACCTGCAACTAGATCCAGGGGATCCGACAGTAGACAACCTTTTCTGGCCCCAGGGCACCTGCATTCATATACTCACATTGACACACATATGCAAACATGAACAGTAAAAATAAAAATTTAAATATATTGTAAGTGAGCCCCTAATTAAGAGTGTCTCTTCTCTTGATTTTCCTCTACAGTGCTCACATCAGGACTGCCCCTCGAATCTTGTTCTCTTTCAGACCTAAGCTTCCTTGAGCTTCCAGAACACACATGCAAGTGCTTATTTGATGCCCCATGTGGATGCTTAACTGCTGTCCCAGACGCCCACTGGAAGTTTTGGAGGTTTTTGTAATCACCTTCACAACTGTTTCTCCCAGAGATTTCCACTTCAGGAAGAGACTCTACCACCCACCTGGTCGCCCAAATCCAAAAACTCATTCTACCCAGGGTGAAGTCCTACTGTTCCTTCCTTTGATAGGGGTTTCTCCTGCTGTGATGAAACACCCAAGACAACTTGGGGAGGAAAGAGCTTAGTAGCTTAATCCACATCACAGCCCATCACAGAAGGAAGTCAGGCTGGCCCCTTGAACTCAGATTTGCCTGCATCTGTCTCCCAATACTGGGGTTAAAGGCATGTGCCACCACTGCCTGGTTCTTTTCAGATATTTGTCACACACAGTTCCAGGTAGTCTAATGGATCTTAAACCCCAGGTGTCTGTAACACACTGGGTTGGTTTATGTATCTCTCTCTCCCCGGCCTCCCCTCCTCCCCCTCCCTCCCCTCCCTCTTCCCTCCTCCCCCTCCTTCTCCCCCTCCCTCCCCTCCCTTTCCCCCTCCCCTCCTCCCTTTCCCTCTCTCTCCTTCTCCCCCTCCCTCTCCCCCTCTCCTCCCTCTTCACTTCCCTCCCTCTCCCCCTCCCCTCCCCCTCCCTCTCCCCCTCCCCTCCCCCTCCCTCTCCCCCTTCATGTCCATCTCCCCCCAATCTTCCCCTCCCCTCCCCGCCTCTCTGTGTTTAATACTGTGCAGGATTTTTTTAAGCAATCTGCTGCTCTTGTGTGTTCTGACCAGCCCCAAGCAATCTGGCAGAAATACAGATAACTCTGTTCCAAGGCTGTGTGGTCTTTCACATATATTCCTGGGAAATGTAATCTTTGTGGTTTGCAATCTCATGTCCCTTTGAATATAGATATGAGCAGCTTTTACTGTACGAAGACTACATGTACATTGGTTTACATTAAGATTAATTTGAGATGTATGAAAAATGGAGAGCCACTTGGGATCAATATTTACTAAATCTAAATCTCTGTTACAGGGCATCAGACTTAATTAGTGCTTAAACTCTAACTTAATTGTGACAAGCTTCCTTCTGTTTACATTTCTGAGATTAAACAAGCTATCGCCTCCTCAGCGGCCCTTCCTGAAGAAGAAACACAGCTGGCTCCAAGTCAGCTGGGTTCCCACCCGCTCCTCCCTCACCTTTGTCTTCTTTATAGATTAAAAAATAATAAATAAAGAGAAAGTTCTCTCAGACCAGCTGTCAGGCAGTTCCAAATCCTTCCTGACATCTGGGTAAGTTAAACATAAATATCTGCCGTTTATTTAATTCAGAATTTGAGGGATTAGATTTAGGGGTGGGTGATTGGATGACTAATAATCTACTGTTAGTAAAGGTGAATACTTCCTGGTGATTTTTCTGCTCATTATGTTAATTTACCAATTAACGGCTCCTGTGACTTTAAATTTTAAACTACCAGCTCATATTCCATGCCTTTGGATTAGACAGCCTCTGGCTGACTATGGCTACCTACAGAATGCTATACAAAAGTTGCCTTGGACAGAGAGAGGTTTCCATTGGTAACTGGCTGCAAACATGAGGCCCAAGTCCCGGAAACATTTTTTAAAAAAAATGCTGGTGTGTACTCTTGAGGCAGAGGCCCATACCCCAGACCAGGGTCTTAATGACCCACCAGCCTAGCCTGACCGGTAAATTCCAGAACTTCCTGTCTCAATAAGCAAGGTTGTTAGTGTCCTGAGAAATGACACCAAGGTTGTCCTTTGCCCTACACACAGGCACACACGTGCACACATTCACACGCCTTGTCTTTTGGTGTATGGAGGTGGGTGGCTTCTGGTCAGGGCTCTCTGCAACCTCCTAGATAATAGAATAACCAGAGACTGTGCTTCCCGATCTCAGGTGCTGTGTCAGGAGATACTCCCTAAAAGTATAAAGGACAGCTTGAAGGAGGGGAAAAATAAGCAGGTTTGGAAGCAACTTTGAGCTGTGGTTCACAGAGCAGGATGTAGCTGTGGTCAGATCCCGCTGAGGCAGAGAGAGCAAACAGGCTGAGATTGTATGAATTCAGCTCTGCGTGGTTGGGTAGTTTTTCTGGGCTTGTGTGACTCACAGTTGAGTACACAGGAGTTTAGTAAAAGGATGCCTCAGGTTCATCTGAAAACCCAGGGCTCTGTGATAGGAGTGTTTGCTTTCACCTTTCCTGGCTGTCATATATCAGCTCCCCTTCGTTTCCTTCTCAACTCTTCTGTGTTCTTTGTGCTTGATTTTTCCTGCAGGGACACAGGGGAGCTTGGTAGCTGGGTCAGGGAAGATGGTGGAAGATGTTGATTAAAAATCAGAAATATGATTAAAATTAGCCACCTCGACAGCTTCCAAACTGTGTAATCCCTAAGCTGCAGTTCTCACAGGAAAACACCAGGGGATGGCCACTCAGTCTGCCTCGGAACTGAATGAGATGGTACTGAGGGACCAGATCGTTTGGGTTTAGACTCTATCTTAAAGAACCTGGCCTAAGGTTGAGCTTGAGTTAACAGGCTGGTACCTAGTACCAGGTTCCAGGTTACTCCCAACAACGCCTGCATCTAGCACCAGTTTCCAGGTTATTCTCCAACAAATCTGCACCCTCTGGTTACAAGCCTGCTCCTGACACGTCACTTCCTAACAACCATCAATCAGGAGGAAAACAGAAGTGAGGTTTATGGTTTGGCTCCCAGCACAGTACCAGCCAATTATGTTAAAGGCCATCATAACCCCCCACCCCCATAAGACGCTTGTCAGACTAGAAACCTCCACCCCTTGTTTGCTATTTCCTATAAAACTTTGTCCTGATGAGCGTTCAGGGCTGCGTCACCAAACTGTCCCACGGGTTGGTGGTGAGTAAGCCCAGGCTCGAACTTGGAATAACGAGATCCTAATGCGATTGTATGGGAGTCTGCTCCTGGTTGGTCTTGTGGGGCTCAAGAATGCTTCCTGGTACAACTGTACTTCATGCCTCATCCGTAGCAGAGGCTACAAATGGCAGGATCTGTGTCCTGAAGGGACTCTTGCTAACTTGAACCAAGGTCTCTTAGCAGCCACAGAACTGAATGGGAACAGGCGAGGCAGGACATAGAGCAAGCGGAGCATACAGCAGGCAGAGCCTGTTCCAGCTGGATATGGAGCGCCATATTCCTCTGTGTAGAAAACCCCTTGGTGGTTCATGACTCTAGAGGAAGAGCAGAGTCCTCTAAGGGCTTTCTGTGAACAAGCTCTCCAATCTGAGAGCTGTACCCCTCGCCCCCCACACCTCCCAACTTCCTCTGGCTACCCACATTTCAAGCCTGTCGGTCATCTTCCCTGTCTTGGGACCTTTGCACAGGTTGTTCCGTTTGTGTAGGTGCTTGCCTGTTACTACCTGGCAGTCATCCTTCCAGGAAGCAAGGCTGTCTTGTGATCTCCACGCTCATATATTTTTATTTTGCTCATTGTACTCGCCACTACCTCACACTAGAATGGCTTCTCTCGCTACTTCCTGATACTATGAAGAATTACCTGAGACAAACAAGGGCTGGTGGAGTTGTCTGAGTCCGTGGTTGCTTGCCTCATCACTGGGCAGAGTATGAGGGGGTGAATAGCCTGTAAAGCAAAGCTGCTCGTCCAGTGGCTGCACACTGAGGAAGCACACGGAGGAAGCGGGAAAAGCCAAGGACAAGATCCGACCTTCCAAGTTTATCTCCAGAGCTCTGCTTTCTCGAACCAAGCTTCTTCTCTCTCACCACTCTGAGTGGCCCATGTGAACATGAATCTAGAACTTGGGTTGGGGCTCACAGCGTACTTGGGTTGGCAAAGTGCACTTCTAGCATGCATGAAGCCTGGGTTTGATCCCCAGCCCTGCATAAATCAGAATATGGAGGCAAAGGCCTATATAATCCCACCATTGGCAGGAAGAGCCAGGAAAATCAGAAGTTTACAGATATCCTTCAATACATAGCAAGCTGGCTATACCATCTCAAAAGCAAAACCAATTATGGATCTATCAATGGATTAATCCTGACCCACTCACTTCTCTGCCTCTGCACACTGCATCAGGGACAAGCTTTCTTCAGCACATGAGTCCCTAAGAGCATATTTTGTATTCAGACCACAGCAGTGTCTCTTTACTGTGTCATTTGCCTCCCCTAGGGGAAGGTGTGCCTCTCTGGGTGTCTACTAACCCCTCCTCCCATCCCGTGTTTCCAGAGCAGAAAACATTCCTGATGCATAACTATTTCTCAACAAGTCTTCAGGAACTGAATGGGGGAATATTTATTGGCAAGTCTCATTGATCACAGTCAGCTTTGGCGTGGATCAGGATCAATGGATGAAATGCCCATTTCTGGTTACATCACCCGGGCTTCTGAGCCACTGGGCCAGGGAGAGGATCTAGGAATCTGCATTTTAACATATGCCTCAGGTGACTATGCAGCCCTTAGTGGAGCTGACTTTCAGAGCACTACTGAAGACATCAGTGTGTTCAACCAAAAGGAGAAAGCCTTGCTATAGGTACCTGTTATGAGTGTGTGTGTATGTATGTGTGTGTGTTTGTATGTGTGTGAGAGTGTGTGTATATGTGTGTGTATGTGTGTGTGTGTGTATGTGTGTGTATGTGTGTGAGAGTGTGTGTATATGTGTGTGTGTGTATGTGTGTGAGTGTGTGTATATGTGTGTGTATGTGTGTGTGTGTGTGTTTGAGTGAGTTTGTATAGGCCAGGGGTGAAGTGCAGTGATGTGCTTGTGTCTTCCCTGGTGACAGGATTCCAAGAGCGTGCTACCACATCTGGGTTTTTACTGAGGGCACAGGGGATAGAACACAAATCTTTATGCTCTTGCTGCTCCCCAGCCCAGTACACAGAACTTTGAATGCAATGGGGCATTTGTTTGGGTGGAAGTTAGGATTTTTTTTTCAGCAGGAGTATTGTTTAAGTGACCATGTAGTCTTCTATAGGATGAGACTGGGAGAAGGAGTCTAAGTGGGCTTCCTTTGGTCCCTCCTACTTACATCTTAAGTCCTTGGACAGCCACTGCCCCAGAAGGGAGAGGCGAGAACCTTTTACAAGGTGGCTGTCCTCTAATGCAGGAGCTACATGGGACTCCACGTTATCAGAAGAGGTAACAAGGGTAGTGTCCAGAGTAAGCTCTGCCACGGGAGGAAGGAGGGAGCCACACTAGGGTCCTAGAACCCATTCTGGGCCTGAGCTTTGGAGGAGGGGGAGGTAGGTGTTGACAAGGAAAGACTGAACTGAGGATGCTCCAGCAGAGCCCCACCCCTTCCAGCAGAGTCCGGCTCCTTACACACACACACACCCTCGCTACCCAACCCAGAAAGAGCTGAGCTTTGAAAGGGCTTTACCTCTGGGAGCTCAGCCATGCGCCCCCTGGGCAAGAAGGACCTGGGTCTTAAGGCAGGCCTTCAGTGATCACTGTTGTCCTGTGAAGGAATTTTTTTTTTTTTTTACAATTTTTTATTAGATATTTTCTTCATTTACTATTCAAATGCTATCCCAAAAGTCCCTTGTACCCTCCCCTCCCCTCCCACCCCCCCCCCCCCGCTCCCCAACCCATCCACTCCTACTTCCTGGCCCTGGTAGTTCCCTATATTGAGGCATATAATCTTTGCAAGACCAAGGGCCTCTCCTCCCAGTGATGGCTGATTAGGCCATCTTCTGCTACATATGCAGCTAGAGACACGAGCTCTGGGGGTACTGGTTAGTTCGTACTGCTGTTCCTCCTATAGGGTTACAGACCCCTTCAGCTTCTTGGGTACTTTCTCTAGCTCCTCCATTGGGGTCCATGTGTTCCATCTAATAATAGATGACTCTGAGTCTCCACTTCTGTATTTGCCAGGCACTGGCATAGCCTCACAAGAGTCAGCTATATCAGGGTCCTGTCTGCAAAATCTTGCTGGCATATGCAATTGTGTCTGTGTTTGGCGGTTGATTGTGGGATGGATTCCTGGACGGGGCAGTCTCTGCATGGTCCTTCCTTCTGTCTCAGCTCCAAACTTTGTCTCTGTAACTCCTTACATGGGTATTTTGTTCCCTGTTCTAAGGAGGAATGAAGTATCCATACTTTGGTCTTCCTTCCTCTTGATTTTCTTGTGTTTTGCAAATTGTATCTTCCATATTCTAAGTTTCTGGGCTAATATCCATTTATCAGTGAGTGCATATCATGTGAGTTCTTTTGTGATTGGGTTACCTCACTCAGGATGATACCCTCCAGATCCAACCATTTGCCTAAGAATTTCATAAATGCATTGTTTTTAATTGCTGAGTAGTGCTCCATTGTGTAAATGCACCACATTTTCTGTATCCATTCCTCTGTTGAGGGACATCTGGGTTCTTTCCAGTTTCTGGCTATTATCAATAAGGCTGCTATGAACATAGTGGAGCATGTGTCCTTATTACCAGTTGAAACATCTTCTGGGTATATGCCCAGGAGAGGTATTGCTGGATCTTCCAGTAGTACTATGTCCAATTTTCTGAGGAACCGCCAGACTGATTTCCAGAGTGGTTGTACAAGCTTGCAATCCCACCAGCAATGGAGGAGTGTTCTTCTTTCTTGTGAAGGAATCTTTACTAACACCTGTTTATTTTGTTTCTGTGTGGTACCTTCAGCAAATAGTTTCCTTTAGAAGCATTGAGACTGAGGCCCAGGGGCCCTTGAAGTGGCTCCACCCCTCTAAATGTCCTGCTCCTTCAGCACTAGCTGGCTTTCTGTCTCACGAATGTTCCTTGGGTACCCGAGTATTACAGCTGACTTCCCCCCCCCCCCAATATTTATGATCATTACTGTTTTCCCTGCAGCATTTTAAGCAAAACCCATGAACCCAAGAAATCTGACTAACAAATCATATTATGGTCATGCAAGAATTAAGTCCATAGCTAGAGAAAGTACCCAAGGAGCTAAAGGGATCTGCAACCCTATTGTTGGAACAACATGATGTACTAACCAGAACCCTGGAGCTCTTGTCTCTAGCTGCATATGTATCGAAAGATGGCCTAGTCGGCCATCAATGGAAAGAGAGGCCCATTGGACTTGCAAACTTTATATGCCCCAATATAGGGGAATGCCAGGGCCAAAAGAATGGGAATGGGTGGGTAGGGAAGTGGGGGGCGCTATGGGGGACTTTTGGGATAGTATTGGAAATGTAATTGAGGAAAATATGTAATAAAAATATTAAAAAAAAAAAAAAAAAAAAAAAAGAAAGGCAAAAAAAAAAAAAAAAAAAAAAAAAAAAAAAAAAAAAAAAGAATTAAGTCCATGAAATCAACAGCAGCTTTGTCTGTGGGCTCTTAAGCTTTCCAAAAGAGTTGTGGCAACTTCCAAATGTCCTTTGCATTTTAATCTGCATTGCTAATTGCTTGGCTTGGATGTAGGGTAAATGTTAACTTAAAGGAAATGATGATAAATGTGATACTGAAGCTCTTTCACCCCCTTCATCCATCTCCCTAGACACCAAGGGAACACACAGAGACACACATACACACGCACACAAAGAGACAGATAGACACACACACAGACACCGATACACACACGAGTGCACATGCACACATTCAAAGACAAAGATGCACACACACATGAATGCACATACAGATGTACATACAAATGCACATACGTGCGCACACACACACACACACCTGCTTATACCCTAGACAATGGAGAACCTTATATGAAACTCAGAGATCATATAGAATGATTCTTAGGACTTTTCTTACTATACCCCGATTGCCTTGATTTGGTGAGACAGAAAACAAGCTCATAAGCCACTTTAAATCCACACAATTAACAAGAGTGTGTGAGCTTCACATTCCACATTCCTAACTAAGGCCAGTTTCTTTTTGATAGCTGCTTCACCCTGAGGAGCCCCAAGCCCCGTGCTTTGTGCAAGCATTATGATTAATGTTCTTCCTGCATCAACACACTTAGCTCCAAACCCAGTGACGTACATGGTACCATTTCTGTTTTATAGGTGGGAAAGTCAAGTCAGGCCCCGAGGCTTAGCAACGTTCCTAAGTTCACCAAGCTAGTAAGTGGCAGAACTGGATGCAACCTGTGTTCATAGCCATCAGACCTTGGTCTTGTGCTTCTGTAAGTCAAGAGAGGATCGTGGAACAAAATCAACACAGAACATTGGAGTGAAGAGGCTGTGCACAAGTGCCAGCCTTATATCAGACTAGGATCTTGAGAGAGTAATTTGAGCTTTTACATCTCTCCTGCTTTTTGTGTCTGTAGAATCCTACCAAGATTAAGAATTTCTCATGAGATAACATATAGGAAAGCGTTTTTTACAAAGTGAAGACTGCCCTGGAGAACGTGATCGCCACAGCAGAAGCTGGTGTGTGTTTGTGTTACGGCTCTGACCTGCTTTCCTTCTGCTGTAGCAATAGGCAAAAACCCAGGAGACCATAGCTCATGAGCCCTGGGGTTGGATTTCACATCAGAGGGCAGAATCCCAGAGGTCGTGAAACTGGGGTCAGGGTGTGTGTGCTAAGGGGTGAAGTGTGTGTGTCATCCCGGGTGAGCAGCATACAAGGAAGGCACTGTACCTTTCCAGGACAGAGGAGAAGAGAAGGACTCTCAGTGCCTCCTTGCATTTATAGGGCAGTAATTCTTTCTGAGTAGTGCTCCACCAGAGAATGTGCTCATGTGTGCCAGAATGTCACCGCAACCCGAGACTCTTTCTGCTTTAACTACTGGGGCATAGGCACTTGGTTTATGATTTGTGAGGTTTCTGGTTTGTTTGTTTTGTTTTTAGAAATCCTTTATTAAATTTGTTGTATGACAGTTTCATGTATATATAGAGTGCATATATTGACTATGGTCACCTTTATCTCCCTCCTACCTGTGTTACCCTCCCCTTCCTCCCTACAAATCCTTTCCTATGTTCATGTTGCTTTGTGGCCACTGCATGTAACAGGCTGTCTGTGTAGCCATGGGTTTGAAATTATTCCTCGAAGCCTGACAGGCTTGTTAGTACACAGCTGAGGAGAGTGTCTTCTCCCCACTGAATCTGTCAGGAGCCTATAGTTCAGCAGGGGTGAGTAGGGCCATATAGATCCCTCCTTGCTCTGTGGTTGACTGCTGACTGGTTCAGTCTTGTGCAGGCCCTTTGCAGGTGGCCAAGGTACTGTGAGACCAGGATTGAATAGGCTGAATGGTGCTTGCAAGATGCTGAGTCATGCTTGCAAGATGCTGAGGCATGCTTGCAAGATGCTGTTTTTCAGCCCTTCTCTACATCTCTAGCGCTTATGTTCTTTCCAATGGTTTCTGTGTTGTCTCCCAAGCTTTAGAAGGGGTGGTACAGAAATTCTATTCGGAACTGAGCATGTAGCTGTCACTTATCCTCAGCACCTGACCAGCCATGTGCTTCTGCGTCCACCACCATTCTCGTGAAAAGGCTTTGTTGAGTAAGAGTGAGGGCAGCACTTGCTATGGGCATAAATACAAGTATCCAGAAGGTAACCAGGGCGCTGTACTTATCTGCGCAAATACAAATGTCAAAACTTAAGAAATCATAGGCCTGACAAGGAGTCAATTTCCAAAATATATGAGCAATTCAAACAACTCAATAAGAAAATGAAAAAAAAAAAAAAACAAACAACCTGCTGACTAGTTTAAAAACAGGCTAAGTGCTTGAAATGTCATTTCTCCAGAAAGGATATACTAAGTGACCAATGGATATATGAAAACCTGTCCACTGTCGGTAATGATCAGGGAAATGCAAATCCAAATTTCCTCACAGCTGTCAGGATGCCTAAAATTAAACAAAGAGTCAGTGTGTGTGCCTTCGGTAATCCAGTTACCAGGGGCATTGAGGCAAGAGTGCCCTGGCAGCACAGAGAGATCCCTGACTGGAAAAAGAAAAGGAAGATGGGTGTTGGCCAGGGTTTGGAAGGACCTGGAGAAACAACAGAAGTACACGCTCACCTTTGATAGCAACACAAATGGAGCAAGTATTACAGAAACGGTATAGAGCTCCTGGTAAACTAAAACCAGAACCGACTCAGAACCTTAGTCACGGCACACAGCCAGAATCAGCTAAAGAAGAGCTGGAAACCCAACACTTCACTCCACCGGACGCTCAGAGAACAGGAGCGGGGGCCCATGGTCACTGATGCTATTGCATGCTTTAGTTTTTATTTATTCTCTAAAAATTTCATTCAGTATATGTGTATCATATTCTTTTTTGTTCCCAACTCTCTTCCTGCTTTCGACCCATCTAGCTTCACATTCTTTCCCTCTCTTAAAAAAAAGTAAAAAGAAGTCATTAAAATCATAGAATCCATTTGTGTTGTCCAACTGCTCCTGAGCACGGGGTCTGCCCTGCAGTGAGGTGGATATACTGGGTTGGGAAACAAAAGGAATCTCTTTTCAGCTGTGATTTTTAAAATAGTTTTTTAGATAGGATGGGTGTCTTAGTCAGGGTTTCTATTCCTGCACAAAACATCATGGCCAAGAAGCAAGTTGGGGGAGGAAAGGGTTTATTCAGCTTACACTTCCATACTGCTGTTCATCACCAAAGGGAGTCAGGACTGGAACTCACACAGGTCAGGAACTTGGAGGCAGGAGCTGATGCAGAGGCCATAGAGGGATGTTACTTACTGGCTTGCTTCCCCTGACTTGCTCAGCTTGCTTTCTTAGAACCCAGGACTACCAGCCCAGTGATGGCACCACCCACCATCGGCCCTCCCACCCTTGATCACTAATTGATAAAAATGCCTTACAGCTGGATCTCATGGAGACATTTCTTCAAGGGAGGCTCCTTTCTCTGTGGTAACTCCAGCTGTGCCAAGGACACAAAAACCCAGCCAGTGCAGTGAGACACCTGTGTGCCCGCCTCTGCTCCTGTGTGCTGGGATTTTGTCCAGCTCGAGCTTGTGCAGGTCTTGGTCATGCTGCCACAGTTGCTGTGAGCTCCTATGCCAGTCTGCTCTCTTCTGTCTGGAAAATGCTGCGTCCTTAAAATTACTCTCACTTCAGTCTCTTACACACTTCCTGCCCCTCCCCTTTCTTCATAGATCCCTGAGCCTTGAATGGAGGGAGTGTGATAAAGACACCCCCATTCAGAGCTGAGCACTCTGGAGTCTCTCACCCTCTACACTTTATCTAGTTGTGGGTCTCTGTGTTAATTACCGCCTACTGCAAGAAGCAGCGTCTCTGGTGCAGACCTCGTGAGGCACTGGTCTACGGTTATGGTACTACATATAGCAATATGTCAGGAGGAGTCATTTTATTAATATGTTCTTTAGGCAGAATAATCAAAGATTTTCTGCTGGGCCTGTCTAGCCTGACACCTGTCTAACCTCAGCAATCCTGCTGCAAGCTATAATAACTTTCTGCTTGCAAGATATGCCCACTGGGGCAACAGTGGTAGGGTTGTTAGAGGAGTTTCCAACCACTTTGTAAAAGAACCTGATACTATTAATGAGGCCAGGAACCAGAGATGAAGAGAAGCCAAGTTTGTTTCCCAACACCTATGTTGGATAGTGTACAAATGCTCATAATACCAGTACTAGAGGGATATAATGGTCTTTTCTGACATCTGAACAGGACTGCACTTAACTGCATATGCCCGCATAAACATGTACACATAACTAAAAATAAGATAAACCTTTAAAACGGAAAAGAAATAGATTTCTTCCTGATTCCTTGTACTGGTTCTAGCATATTTTACATAAAGACATTCAATAAAGGAGAAACAGTAAATTCTAACGTCAAAGGTATATCTGCTATTTGTCACGTTGGCTGACTCTCACTGCCAAGGGGCAACCTAAGATCAAGTTAACACTGGAAAAGCACAGCACGAGTATTAACATGTTATACTTAGGAGACTCCAAACTTTGCCCTCTTCTCTCGGGGCAAAGGAGCTCTTTCTGAAACTTAAGATCCCCGTTTGGGGAATGGGAGTGGCAAGCAGACATGGTATCTGTAACTTGTTTCTGAGGCGTTCCTCAGAGGTTTCCCTCATGATTGAGCTGGTAAGGTCCATTATCTTAGCTTTGCACCATCAACCCTGGCCCTCACCAGCTGTCTCACTGGTCACAAGTGGTATACGTGAGCAAGTGTGGGTGGACCCGGAAACATACGTGCTACTGATACAGCATGTCTTTACCACAGAGAGGGTTTCAGGAGTCACTCTGGTCCTTCTGCCTTGTGCAATGGCTATAAAGTAGGCCATGACCCTTAGAGAGTAGACCTATTGGCTACGTGTTAGCTTTTTGTTGTAGTGTTTAAGGAAACTTCATCCTCTCAGAAGCCTTTCTGGCAAAATCATGGGCGAGGTTTCCAGGGTGGTGTAATAGGACAGATGGCAAGTCTTCATGTGGGCATGGGAGCTGCATCAAGCCAGTTTGAAGGCTGCTGGCAGCTGGAGTAACCTTCTCAAACTGAGTTAAGGAAAGTTATCACTTCACAGAGTAAGAAAGGCAAAGCCAGGTGAGTTCCACAATCACCCTGCCCAATCTTCTTTCTCTCCAGAAAGCAAGATGGTGGAGACCCCACCGTGGCTACAGCCCCACGTGACCATCAAGGAAAGAGTCATCTGCGCCTTCTTCCTTCTCCTTAGGAACAGGAAAGTCTCTTCCAGGCTCCTCAGAGCTCTCACTTAACACTGCTCCGTCAGGTCACATGACTGTTCCTAAGACTCCCGTGACTAGAGAAGCTGAACAAGGAGCCCTGAGTCACACTGAGGAGAGAGGGACAACAGGACAATTAAGGTTCTATCAGGAAGGAGCCAACTGCAGGACCACCTAACTGAGCCCTGCCCATGGCTTCTGTGTCCGTATGAGCAGTCACAGGCTCTGTCCTCCAGAGATGACGTTACTCCTCAGCCTAGTCTGCAGTTTTCTTTCTTTCTTCCTTCTTCTTCTTTTAAGCACAAAGCATCACTTTTCTCAGACCTTATGCTATGATTTTTGTTTCTTTCTTTCTCTTTTTTTCTCTTAACAGAGGCCACAATGGAAATCCTGCTATAGAAACACTTGAGCGCTATCAAAGGAGCAGACCATATAAGGTGCTAGGGACCTTTTTATTTTAAATAAGAAACAAAACTATTTATACTTTTACAAGGACTCTGCCCTATTTTAGTAAATATTTGGCAAAGCTTCTTGATTAAAAGAGCAAACTGACCCTTTCTCTACAGGGCTGTTTTGCCATAACTGAAATCGTTCATTAATTTTCTGAAAATAGAAGCAGAGAGAGTGTGTTCCTCCCCAATGTGCCTAATCCACTGTTTGCTGGGACTTCACTCACACAGAGTTGGTGAGGTGTCTTCTAGACTTCGGCCTGATCAGACCCTCTGTGGGTCCCAGCTACTAAATAATACACTTAGAGAATAATCATTAATGGGGGAGCAAGGATGCTTCCCTTTGACCCTCGAGACCATCGTTGGTCTGACAATACATTTCAAAATGGATCTAGATGTCCTGGATTTGCTAATAAACCCCAAATGTTTTGAAAACAGCAATTCCCCAGATTATTAAGACAGCACATTCTGGGGGAAGTTCGCTGAGTGCCATATGGTTTTGATCTGTTTGCTGTTAACTCGTTCTGTGGTCCAGGGCCTCCAGGAAGCTCCTCCAGGCCGAATCACCTTCTCTGCTTTAAAGGTATCATCTTGGTAGCTGAACCGAGGAGGATGGTATGCTATAGCTGGAAGAACCAAGTTTGAATTACATGTAGGCAAGCTGTAGGCAAGCTGTGCTGACAGTCGCCATATGACACCACCCAGAGGTAGGGCCGAGGCTGACAAGTAAGCCAGGTGGGAGATTTGGACACAACTTGATGTGTTTCATTCATAGCAAAACTGATTCCTTCTTTCAACCCTGCTGCCCCTTTTCTCCGGCCGAGAAAACAGTTTCTAATCCTAAATCACAGGCACCCCACCCCCACCCCCGAAGAGAGAATCATCAATAGAAGCGAAGGAAAGATCTTTGGTTCCTAAAACCTGAAGTCTGGAAACTGCTTTAAAGATCAGGCATTTCCAGCCTGTGGCCTCCAGGCCACACGTGGTCAAAGACAGCGATGGGCGTGGCCCGACAGAATCATAAGCGTCCTCAAAGCGTCGTAGGAGTTTCTTTAGGGGATGTTTTTGTGACTCAGATTCGCCTTCTTGAGCCTGAGCTTTGTGGTTGCAGTGTGAAGAGTTCGGACATGCTCAGTTTCAGCTTCACTCCTCAGCAGCGACCCGAAGAGAGTTTTCTCGTCCTCTGCAGATTCCCTCGTATCCTCACTTCTCAGTTGCTACTGGGAAGTCCAGATCCAGCTCTCCACGCCGGGAACGTGGCTCCTGAATTTACTAGTTGTTTTCAGTGTTCTATCCCTTACCTGATTAAAAGTAAGAAAAATAAACATCCCCACTCATAGATCCCGAAGGATTAAATGGGAACAACACTAAGCCCATGCCAAGAGTGGAGTATAGCATCTGCTATGTAGTTGGAGAGATTGCTCAGCTGTTAGGAGTTCTTGCAAAGGACCTGAGTCAGGTTCCTAGCACCCATGTCAGGGAGCACACAACTGCCTGTAACTGCAGCCTTGGGGAATCTGATGCCCTACACACACACACACACACACACACACACTCACACTCATACACACACACAGACACCCATACAAACACATATGAGTGCACATACACTCATATGCACACACATAAACAGACAGACACACACCCATACACACACATACCCATACACACACAGAGACATCCATACATACACAAATACCCATACACACACACAGACACACACGCAAACACACACACACACAGACACCCATACACACACAGAGACATCCATACATACACAAACACCCATACACACACAGACACACACGCAAACACACACACACACAGACAGACACCCATATACACACACACAGACACACACACCCATACACACACAGACACACACACACAGACACACACACACCATATACATACACAAACACACACAGAGAGAAAGAGAGAGAGAGGAGAGAGAGAGAGAGAGAGAAAGCACTTTCAGAGAAACATCCACTGTCACAAGTCTCTCCTGACTGTTGCCACAGGCAAAGCGATACACTAGAAAGCACTCCAAGCTAACGACAGTTCAGAAATTTCTAGAACTGGAGGTAGAGCTCAGTGGCGGAGCACAGGCCCAGCGTGTACACATCCTGAATTTAACCCCCAGCACTGTTAATAAATAAATAAATAAATACATGGAAATCTGTTGCACAAGAATGTGCACACCATTGACTCTGGTAGATGTTAAACTTAAATTGTAGTTAAAAATACTAAAAAGGAAATTTTTTTCAGAGAAATGTCTAGTTTTAACTCTGCCCCTTAGGTGAGTCACTCTCTCTGTCTCCCTCAGACGAGGACTTTGTGGGAATTAGCAGTGTAGAGCTCTACAGCTGAGTTTCTGGAACACTTGCATCAATCACCTGGGCTCTTACAGTAGACAGTTTCTGTGGCTGAGGTGTGTGTGTGTGTGGAGCTTGAGTCTGGCATTTCCAGTGAGCTCCCAAGTCAAAGGCATGGTTCTGGTCCATGGTTCCCAAGTTATCTTTGTGATACAGGGTGCCATTCTGGTCATCAGCCTTGACTTGTCTCCTTGCCCACAGCATGGTATGGAGAAAGGCAACGCTGTTCCTAGAGGCTGCAGAAGGTGGCCCTGAGTGTGCTCCCTCTTGGTACCAGTCCCAAGGGCTGACATGTATACCAAGTTCACCTTTTGGTCTCATGGCAACCTGAGCTTCTGCTCAACACCATTTTGTAGAACTGGTGACCATGCAGTCAGAGCCCCCTTCCTTACCAGCTGGTTCCAATTCTTGCCAGCCAGTTCCTTCAGGATACAGTTCAGATGGTATCAGGGTTTGCTATTGGAAGGGCCAATTGATTGCATATCTGTAGGAAATAAAATAAATAAATGATGTCTGATTTAAGTGGGGAGGAAATAGCATGCTCAGTTTAACTCTGGAGCAGGGACCCACCTGGTATTCCAGACTACTTTAGGCCCCTTTGCAAGCACTGGTGTGAGCAGGACATGAGAATGTATGCACAGCGTAAAGCAGCAGTGCGGCCGCCGGAACATGACTCCAAAGCAAGGTGGGTTTGCATCTAGGAGAAATGCAGAAAAATTCAGAGGCCAACATCACCCAGGCCTAGCTGGCTCTAATTACAAGTGGGTGGGTGCCTGGCTGGGTGTTTGAGACTGCTCTGGGTCTTTCTGGGCAGCCAGGAGAGTTAGGAGATTTAGGCATTTAGAAAAACTTCTTTACCAGGGAGACGGGGTCCGGAGCTGATGTAAGAGATGGTTTCAAGACAGCTATGGCTTCCAGGGTCTTCCTTCCTTCAGAGACAGTCTGGTCACCAGTAAAGGCCTGAGAGGAGGGTGATGGGGAAGACAAGCGAGAGGCTTCCTCAGTTCCTGCCTGGGCCCCTGACCACTCCATCCCGCCACAGCAATGCACCGCTGCGCTGGTCAGTCTGTTCCCCCTGCACCATCTCTCTTCTTGGTCCCAGCCTAGTTTCAGGCCTAATCACTCTGAGATTTGCCAGTGAGCTTCTGGGATGAGAATGAAGGGTAGAGAGACAGACAGAAAAGGAAATGACCGGGGGGAGGGGGGGCGGCTAATGGGGGCGGAGGGGTGGGGTGAAAGGGAACGCGGTGGAGAGCACAAAGAGTGAGAGAGGGCGGTGATGTGGGGTGAAGAACGCCATAAGAGACCAACTTCCGGGTTCCAAGGGTGAAAAACGGCATAAGAGACCAGCTTCCAGGTTCCAAGAGTGTTTTCCAACTTCTTCAAATCCAGGTCCTATCGTATGATCCTACTTTCCAGTGTAGCTTAATTGCATATCTGTAGGAAATAAAATAAATAAATGATGTCTGTACCTGGTTAAAATATAAACCCCTCCAAGTCCTATGACCCTTTGAGATCGGCACTTGGGCATGGGGGCGGGGCACTTGGCGTCTAGTTTCTAGTGTGGTGCTCATCTCCTCCTATGTAAAGTGAAGGAAGGACTGGAGCTGTGCCTCAGTTGGTAGAGTCTTCCTAGCATTTAACGGAATCTTGCTAGGATCCCCAATAGCTCATAAAATTGCATGTGGTTGTCCGTGTCTACAATTTCAGCACTTGGGAGTTAGAGGGTGGCAGGGCAGAAGTTCAGGCTTGGAACCCCAGGGTCTCCTTTCCCTAAGACTTTCCATGAGAGATTTAGAAGGAGTTGAGGTATCGGCCATTTAAACACATTTTAAAGTTACACTTATATGTGTGTTTATTGGAGCTAGGGAGGATGGGGTTGCCACAACTTTGTCTCAGCCATCTTCCCAGCTTGGTGGCTTCCATTTTTATGCTTAAAAGATGAGTCCCCAGGCACCTCTGTGGCTTATATGTCCTTGTCCAAGGTTCAATTTCTTCCCTCTAGATCTGGTCTGGCTGTGGCGTACCTCGGACAAAGGACACAAACATCTTCATCTCCCACCCTCAAGGCTGGAGAGGAAAGCCACCCGGGAGACCCATGGTCGCTACAAGTTCTAGTTTGCCTCTGTTCTCTCCCTCATGACCCCCATGCTTCTTCTCTGGCCATCAGCAGTGACTCTGACGTCATCATCAGCCACAAAGGCAGATGGTGTGCACAGCCTCCTCCGTCAGATTCCCAGGTGCTTATGGTTTAATCCTGTAAGAACAAATCTCCTACATCATCCTTCATGATTCTGCTTGCTGGCTGATAGAACGCTAGAGCCAGCTCATCATCACAGACTTAGGATAATGTGGCTATCGACAGCTAAAATCTTTTAACTCTAGATTTTCCCATCGGCTTGTTGTCTGTGAGTGAGGCTCATTGTGCGTAGGGTCATTGACCAAGTGATAAGATCAGGCATCCTCAGTGCTCCCGCTCTGCTTGCTTTCTCCATTCTCCACAGAGGCTCTGAAGCTTCTGCTGCACTGACCCCATTCCCAGCATGTCCTGCTCCTCCGAGTCAGGTCCATCTGACGCAAACTCTCACATCCCAAACTGTCCCTGCGATGGCTTCTTTCATTCGCTTATCTCTGAGCAGTAAGTGTTTCTCTTTGTCATGCTGCCTCTCTTCGAGCACACGAGCCCATCTCCTCTTCCTTATTCTTGCATTCCTCCTTTTTCTCTCTGGTGTTTCATTCTTTTGCTTCCCACAGACTCCCTCCCCTTACCTTAAACACTTGGGGGTCGCCCACTGCATTTCTTAGGGTGCCTTCCATTGATGCTTTCTATACACCCCCCCCCCAGGAACTCATCCTTTCTCTTTGTCTAGTGTAGAACTAATAACACCTCTTACCTTCAAAGCAGTGTCACCCCCCCGCCTTCGGTGTCAGAGGTTCTCAGTCACTCCTTAGTGTGGCCCAGGTCAGTGGGGACCAAGGTTCCCTATATGCTCACCCCTCTCATGGCCACACTGTGTGGGTAAAGACTGCTAGCCCAGAGCAGTCAGAGAATGCTGACAGGAAAAGATAGGCAGACTGGCCTTCTTAAAAACCTTAAAGCTTCTAGAAAAATAGATTCTTTTTCTATTAAATTACAGAAATTAGTATCTCACAATGTGAAAAGATTGTCATTAATTACTAATGATGAAACAGATAAGTGTAGTTCTTTGGAAAAACACCAAAGCCAAGAGTCCAGGGAATAAAAGTGTTCATACCACTTAAACAATATTTCTGCTTCCAGAAATCTCTCTTAAGGAAGACACTCAAGTGCTGAAACACAGTAAGTACCAAAAAATGCTCACGACAGGGTTCTAATGAGGAGAAATTGGAAATGACTTAAACGAAGCAAGAAAGGAACAAGGAAGGATCTCTGAGCCTCGCCCCTCAGCAGGCACACACACACCTGCAGGTCCAACTTGTGGCAGGCTGAGGCAGGAGGATTACAAGCTTGAGGCCAGTCTGGATATACTGTTTCTGAAAGGAAAATAAGAAAACATGGTCAGGACACTAAGGCTCAAACTGAAAGGTAGACATGAAGATCAGGATGTGAATAAAATACTTAGGAGACAACACATGGGAAAAAGCCAGACACAGTTATAATGCGGGGGAAAGTTGGTTCAGGTCAAATCTGGTTTAAACTAGAGATAAGGCTCTCTTCAAGTGTTGTAATTTCACATTTAGACAGCAAGTTCTAAATATGAACTTGGGGGTTTAGACAAATAGGCTTAGGCTTGTTTCTCCCTCCCTTCTCCCTCCCTTTATTCCCCCTCCTTCCCTTCTCCCTTCTTCCTTTCTCCCTCCCTCCTCGATCCCTTCCTCCTTCCCTCCCTTCTTCCCTCCCGTCCTCCCTTCCTCCCTTCCCTCACCCTCCTCTCCGTTGTTTGTTTAAGCAGGACACTTTCTTCCAGACCTCTTTAAAATTTCCAGCTTGACTTTTGTTGACTTTTATTTTCAAATGCATTTGAAAACAAGACTAATGAGCTGTTTTGTCCCGGGCTGTCCTGATAGCTCGAATCTTGTAAACAGGCTCCAGATGACAGCGCAGCCCCTCCAACCTCAGTCCTTTTTAGGGAAGAGGCTCTCACTCCCCAGCTGCACTGGTTTATGGGAGTTTGACTATCTGCCCTCACTTCAGTTGATTTCTGCAGTGAATTTTCCCCGTAACAAAAGGAAGAAGGACTCATGCGTGCAGTCCAGGCTGAGCCTCATGTGTGGAGTTCAGACTGATTCTAGACAGCACTCCTACGGGCTGCTGCTGCTGCTCTTAACTCAGCCTCTACTCCCTGGAAAGGGATGATAATTGTGTCTTGGAGCTCTTGATCTGGACTTGATGATAGAAGAGAGAATTATAAGTAAAACTATGGAACTACCCTTGAATGATAGATATACATCCTCAGCAAAGCAAAACATGTATCTGATTGGGAATCCAAGGAAGATGGTTTCTGAGATTTTTTTTTTTTTTTTTTTTTTTTTTTTTTTTTTTTTTTAGGATTTAAGGTGAAGGAGAGGCACATAGCCTGCTATATATTATACACCTATGATTTTTGTTTTGTTATTTTTGTGTGTGTTTAAGACAGGGTCTTGTTTTATAGTCCAGACTGGTGTGGAGCTTGTGGCTTTAATCCTCCTGATTCAGTCTCTTGAGTTCTGAAATTATAAACATTGTGCTGGTTGGTTTTTGTCATCTTGATACAAACTTAGATGTTTGGGAAGAAGGAACCTCAGCTGAGAGAATGCTTCCATCAGCTTGGCCTGTTCATAAGCCTATGGGACATTTTCTTGATAAATGGTGACACTAGCAGACGTGGCTCTTTGTGACTATGTCATCTCTGGGCAACTGGTCCTGAGGAGCATAAGAAAGCAGACTGAGCAAGCCAGAGTGCAGAGTTTCTCCATGGCCTCTGCTTTCATACCTGCCTCGATTCCTGTGCCCACTTCTCTCAGTGATGGGGTGGGACCTAAGAGTTGGAAGCTGGAATAAACCGACTCCTCCCCAGGTTGCTTTTGATCATGGTGATCACCACTCCACTAGACTCCTAATTAAGATGGATCTGTCTCACCAAGTACAGCAGATACTGCCCTGGTATTATGTGTGCTTAGAGCTGAATGGTCACCAAGGAGATAGGGTTTCTTTTTGTGAGACCTTAGTCTTGTTCATGGATGTTGTGTTGCCCAAGGGGGTGGATCTCTCATGGCCTCTCAGCCATTCCGGTCTGAAAGCACCAACACAGTAGTCTCGAAGAAAGGTTCAACTTCTCAATTACTCAAGCCTGAAACTGCTTTGTCTAGGTTCAAGGGCACCACTTGGGACCAGCTAGAGAGCAGGTATGGCTTATCTCCCTCCAACACAGGTCTAGTGGTTCAGGAAGCTCTGTTACTATGGCAGCATCATTCCGGATAGACTAGGACAAATGACAGCCAGAGCAGCTCTGAAACCCTTCTCTGTCAGAGAGATGGCGTCGCCCCTAGTTTTCAGCAGTGGAAGCTGAAACCTAGAGAGACTCAGGGTCTTGCTAGATGTCATATCTTCAAACTGATAGAACTGGAGTTCTAATTCAATCAGGAAGGCAGATTCCAAAGATCGCTGCCTCCTGAAAGTTACTCTTCCCAGGTCGGCTTGTGTAACGCATGTGTAAGAGGGAGGAACTGTATCCTGTGTTTTTTACCAAGGGAAAAATCTAAGACCCAAACATATTAACCAACTCTCTTCTGGCATGTGACAAGTAAGCGACAGGCAGAGATGTGGCACCTTGTGAAGCATAGCCTCTCCCAGATCCAGCCTCCTGAGGTGGTTGTCACAGCTGGCAGGCATCCTGACAGCCCATAGTAGGTCAGGCTAGTGCCAAGGCTCCATGAGACAAATGTGGAGGAGACAGATCCTTAACCATGTGGAAGAGTCACAACCTTTCTAAAGGCTGGGATGGGTCATGTCTAGCCTTCTATCTCCATGTTTACGTCTTCAAACCACCACCGAGTTAGTTCCCTTTTGGAAGTCTGTACAATGTACAGGCCTTTCTTCTGTCAGAGAAGGCCGAGAAATAGCAAAGACCAGCCTTTGCCTTTATCTCCTTAGATAGAGGAGAAATCCACAGTTATGTGGAGTCGGAGGAGAGCCAAGCCTTTGACACTGTCCAGCTCTGCCTGCAGAGAGAGGCACCAGTAGGACCAGATGACCATGGAGGCCTGACCTGGGGCTGCCTGGCAGTAGTGGAAACCCAGGTGCCCCAGAGCTGAGTCTTCCACAGGCACCCAGAAGGCTATCCTTAATCCCTCTGCGCCAAGTAGCAGCAAAGCCCAGGAGTTCCCTGAGGGCCATAGACTACTTGGCTGTATTCTGTTATCCCTGCCTTTTCCTGGAACGCCGAGGCTCACAATGCAACTTCAGATAAGAACACAAATATCAGTGCGGGGCAGCCTGAGCTGAGGATTCATCTGGGAGGTAAGGAGCAAGTTACCAAACCCTCGGTGCCGCAGTGAACTGCTCTGTTCAGAGTCTAAGGGCAGTCTGCGTTTTATGAAGTGCTTATATGCATTATATGTTATAATCTAGGAGTATGTTCTCAGTGGATGGAGTACCTGCTAGCATGTACAAAGTCCTGGGTTTGATTTCCAGTATCTCATAGAAGGGTGTGGAGGTTCATGCCTGAAATCCCATCACTAGGCAGGATGGCAGGAGGATCAGAGGCTGATGTCATCCTTACCCACATGGCAACTTGGAGGCCAGCCTGGGCTATGTGAGACTCTGTATCAAAAAGCTACAATATGATTGGTTATAGCCCATACTGTCCTATAAATGTTAGCTATCCCTAAAATTCTTCAATGCATGTTGATCGTTGGCTTTCTTGACTCCTTCTGCCCGCCACCCTCAAGTCTCCACCCCTTTTTAATCTCTACCTTCTCTGGACTGTACAGTAGTTAGCTATATTTCTGCTATGATACTTAGCATACTAATGATAAGCCTGTCTGAACTCTCCTCAGAGGGCTGGGCCTTATCTAGGTGTGCTCCGTAAGACGCCAGTGTAACCAGCTAAACACTTGTCTGCCTGTTTGGCCTCACGGACTGACACATCTCCCCACACTTGTCCTGGAGCTCATGACTGGGTGTCTGAACTGACATGTCTACTTGCTCAGGCATGGCTCTCTCTCTGAAGTCCCCTCTGTGTGAGGGCCTTTTTGCAACAGTGGGATCAGCTAAGAGGACAGTTAAGGACCAAGTCCTGAGGCTGCAGACCTCCTGGCCAGCCTAGCAGAGAAGTCCAGTCCCATTTCCTGGCCTTCTAGCTGCTCTGCTCAGCATCCCTGGGATCATCACATGTCACAGCTGCCTTACTGAGTCTGTTAACTTTCTTTCCCTAATGTTTTCTAACCCTCAGTGCTGTTCAACATTCAACAAGCTAACAAACCACACAAGGAGTTTTGTTTGTTTGTTTGTTTGTTTTTTATCAGTTGCTATAGGGATCTTTTTTTTCCCTGTAATCTGCCATATTTTTCAGCAAAGAGAGCTCAAAAATGGTTAATTTGATCTTCATTGTTTTGGGAGAGTGTCTCCTGTAGCCCAGGTTAGCCTCAGACTCCATGTGTAGCAGAGCATAACCTTGAACTTCACTCCCTCTATTCCCCAACAGTTGTGACTATAGTCCCCAGACACCCAGCCTGGTTTTATGGTGTGCTAGGTAAGAGCTCTACCGACTTGAGCTACCTCCCAGATCCTGTTTTTTAAAATTAATTTACTTTTTGAAGGTTTCCATATGTGTCTATGTGTTAAACATATACCTCTTCATTTGCTGCCCCCCCCCAATTAGGTCACTTTATCTCCTTGACAGTTTTTCTTCCACTTTCATGTCATTCATATATATATATATATGTGTGTGTGTGTTTATGTACCTATATAAAATATAGGAGCCACAGTGAGAGTAAATGTACCAGATGAGGCTCAAGGACCACACTGCTAACAAGCTCCTAGAAGACGCTGCTCCACTGGGCTGCATCTGGGTGCTGCTGACGCTCAACCTACTGACACATAACTATCGTGGTGCCACTTGAGAAGCCATGCTACGTTGCTAGACATTGAGGGAAACAAGTTAACACCCCTGGAGATTCCAGAAAACACTGTACATTCCTGGTTGAAAACAAACAAACAAACAAACAAACAAATATGAGACCATTGGTGCACACACAAAACACAGATGAGTCTGAAATGTGTCCCTCTGAGAGGAAGAAGTTCGGAGCAGAAGTAGGAACGAATGTTCTAGGAAAATCAGTTGCAGCATAGGTGGCCACATTGGTGGTTTGGGGTGTGGTGTGATGGAGGAAAGGGTTGGTTGCAGACATATGAGCATTTTATGGCACGAAGGAAACCTGTATGTGGTTGTTCTGGAGTTTATATGACTACATATGAGGGAAAAAAATCCTCCTCGACACCGCACAGGACACACACGAGCATTATACCTCTACAGCAACACAAACTTGGAGCCGTTCCACTTGCTTGTGGAATTAAAAGTCCAAACCTCCTTCCTAGCCCGGCCCCTTTCTAAGCGTGTTCGCGAAGGCCGGCCCACCTTTGCCATCACCCAAGCAAGCACCGGGTTTCTTCTCGGTCTGTGCTACCTCCTCTACTGGAATACCCTCTGCTCACGCTCTCACAGTACTGCCATCTGGAAAGGCACAGAGTGACCCTCTCTCCCCTCCCCTACTTCTCCACCCACTGCAACCAGAAAGCGCTGTCTGTGCCCACCAGTCTCAGGTCTCCTACTGTCTGCTCTGATCGTGTTCTTTGACTCTTTCACATCTTTCCATTGGCTTTGGTCCTTCCTAAGTTAAAGCACGCTAACTTGCTCTCCTCAAACTTCTACATGTCCCTCACACGCTCCTGTGACTCTAGCCTGTTCTGCGCATGCCTGGATCACAGACTGCCCTCTGCACTGTACTTGGCGCTCTCCTCATTGCTCTGTTCCCATTCTTGTTCAGCTGTCAGTCCTCGAGGACAGAAGCTGAGCTTTCATCCTCTTCGAATACTGGGAATGCATTTTGTCCATTACACAAAATAGGAAGATACTAAAAGCATGGAGTGAATGGATGGCTTCTCCAGGTCATAGTCTTTGTCTTTCACATCGGCCCAAAGTGGTATCATAGAAAGGTAAGGCTGCCGGGGCACCTTCTCTCAGGCAAGAACTCAGGCCTTTTAAGACTCCAGCTCCAGGCGGAACAAGTTTTTCGGATACAGAGAATGAGCTTAAACAAACTCTGCGTGTTTTGAGGAGGCAGTAATGAGAGTTGCCCGGGCCCCTGGGAGGTCCAGCATGGATGCCTGCTCTGACTCATGCATTCTGCATAGGTGAGAAGACAGCCCGGCAGCGCTGACAGGAGCTGTGGCATGTCACCTGTTGGTGGTGATTGATACCTTGTCCTCACTCCTCTGTTAGAGGAGGGTTCCTCACCTCTCACCCTTGTCTTCTGGAGGAAGTGCCCACCCTGACAGACCTGTCCTCCCAGTACAGCTGCTCCCTGGGCCTGTCACCAGCTCATCAGCCATCGCCACAGTTTCCCCTGGCCTAGCGTGCTGACAGCCAGTCATGAGGGAGATGCATGGCTGTGGACCCTGGCAGATGACTCCCATGCTACTCACTAGGAACTGAGTTTGAGATCCGGAAAAGAGCACCACAGCTTCAACCAAGCTCTAACAATTTCATATTTTAGTCCAGAGGGAAAAACATACACAAACACACACATCTGCATGTGTACATACATATGCATACATACACACTTATATACACACATGCATATACATACTTATATTATCTGTCCAAATTAACATCACTATTGCTGTGATGAAACACCATGACCAAAGCAACTTTGGGAAGACAAGGTGTGTTCAGCTCACACTTCCACATCTTAGTCCATCATTGAAGGAAATCGGGACAGGAACTCTAACTGGGGAGGGACCTGGAGGCAGGAGCTGAGACACAGGCCATGGAGGGTGCTGCTTACTGACCTGCTCAGCCTGATTTCCTATAGAAACCCAGGACTGCCAGCCCACGGGTGGCACCACTCACAATACTCATAGGCTCTCCCCCACTAATCACTAATTAAGAAAATCCCCCACAGCCAGATACTGTGAAGAGGCTTTGTTTCCTTTGTGGGTTGTTTGAGATAATGGTTTCTGTGTGTAGATCTGGCTGTCCTGGACTCACTCTGTAGACTGAGCTGGATTTGAACTCGCGGAGATCCACCTGCCTCTGCTTCCCAAGTGCTGGGATTAAAGGTGTGTACCACCACACCCAGATTTATAGAGGCATTTTCCCCCAATTTAGGTTCCCTCCTTTGAAATAACTCTAGCTTGTGCTAGGCTGACATCAAACCCATGCGCATGCTTGCACATACGGGCACACATCAGGGTCAGACTCCAGAACTTTGAACCAGCCTGTCTACCTAAGTTATGCTGAATGGGCTTTCCTCTTGGCTCCCAAAGTTCAGTTTTCTGCTAACAGTAGAGCTTGCAGGGGATCCCCACAATCATTAAGCACTGTACCCCAAGATACTGGACAGATAATATGCCTCTAGCATATTATCTCATTTAATTCTCTCAACATATAGGTATCATTATTGTGTTTACCATACAGATGATGTAGCAGACCAGCAAGGAAATACCTCACTATATGTGACATACATAAAGGCCAAAACCTATCTTAACTCATGTCTAGAGGGTTCTCAAGTCTACATTTCACTTCTAGGATCAACTCTAAGACTGATGCTCTCACGAAGATCTCAGGAATACCCACAAAGAGTGCCTGTCCTCTTGCTCTTGTGTGGGTTCTGTGTCTTACAAACCCACTCTCCTGACCCTGCTTCTCAGGTAAAGCCAGCACTGCTCCATCCCTGCTGCCATTCCGGATCTCGGGCTCCTTTTGAGGGAGGGGGCAGGTTTCCAGGAAGTCCTGCAGATGCCAACACTGGGCTGGTACCCAGGAGCTGCGGTATTAAAACTCAGCACTAGCCGGGTGTGGTGGCGCACACCTTTAATCTCAGCACTCAGGAGGCAGAGGCAGGTGGATTTCTGAGTTCCAGGCCAGACTGGTCTACAGAGTGAGTTCCAGGACAGCCAGAGCTATACAGAGAAACCCTGTCTCAAAAACCAAACCAAAACAAACAAACAAACAAAACTCAGCACTAAATCAGCTAGTGCCCCCTTCCTCACTGTCTCTCTTATCACTGAGTGGTGCCAGTGTTTATTATGCTAGACACACACACACTCCCCCCCCACACACACACACACTCATACACATTTACCTTGTGTGATTACTCTGCTTCCAGCCCCTTGGCTCTCAGAGCCCTCAGGGATACAGATTACTGCCTGTGTGCAGCTTCTCTCCAGAACACTCTGGCTTGAGTTCGTCAGCTTGCTCCAGGGAGAGGACAGAAGAGCAGCAGAAGCAGACTTCAAGATAGGTCTCCTTTGTCTTCTCATTCTACACAGGACCACAATGTTCCTCTGATCTGCTTCTCTCTCTCTCTCTCTCTCTCTCTCTCTCCCTCTCTCTCTCTCTCTCTCTCTGAAAGTCTCACACATGGACCAACCTTGTAGGTATCCCCATGCCATTCAGCGAGACAGGTGCAAACATATTATTATGGTTTGAATATTACTGTCCCCCATCCCTACCAAAGTCATATATGAGATGCTGTACTTGGAGAGATCTTCGGGAAATATCGTCATGAAAGTTCCACCTTCGTGAGTGACATTAGTAAGACCTGCCCTCTTTCCCTGCACTCGAGGAAACAAAGTTCAGATCGGCCAGTGCCTTGATCTTAGACTTCCCAGACTCCACTACTACGAGGCATAAATTTCTGATGCTTATAAACTACTCTGTCTAAGGTACTTTATTATAATATGAACAGACTAAGACACACATCTGAACTATCAGAAAAAAAATTTAGCCAATGGAGAGAGCCACAGTGTGCACACAGATATTACAGACACACATATACCTACGCATGCACACAGACACACACACACATGCACACACAGACATACTCATGCACAAACACACAGTTAAGGGGCTTCATTTAAGTATTTGGATGTTGATTCCTTTAGTAAAAGAGCCCCTCATATTTTGCTGAGAATCATCTCTTTTCCCCACTTCCTGGGCTCCTGGTGGGAATTTAGAACCTCACATTTAAACCAAGTACTTTTATCATCAGGAACTTTTCATCCAGTATGTTGTTCTCTCTTTAAAAAAAAATTACATATATAAGTGTTTGCATCCATGTATAGCTGTGTGCTATGTCCATGCCTGGGGCTTGCAGAGGACAGAAGAGAGCAATGGATGCCCTGGAAGTAGAATAAGAAATGGTTGTAGCCATGTGTGGGTGCCAGGATCAAACCCAGATCCTCTGGAAGAGCAGCTAGTGCTTTTAACTGGCAAGCCATTATCTCTAGCCCAGGGTTGCTATATTTTCATTATATCACTTGTCACTGTGATTTATTATCCACTACTTATCATCTCTCTCCAATCACCCTGAAATACGAGCTCTGTGAGACCAGGCTCCTTATCTGTCTTACCCTGAACTGTAAGCACAGGCCACGTGGCGAGCTCTCAGCGAGCCTTGGGTGGACAGATGAAAGGAGGACGAAGGGTTCAGTCTTTTGTTGCTGTCTCCATCTTGTTTAACCCCAGCATGCATCACCTGTGTGCCTGAGAGATCCACAAATGCTAAGCTCTACACTTCACCCTAAGGGGCTCCTCAGCAACCAGGACAACTGTGAGAGGCTGAGGGTGTCACTTCATCTCTGGAAGAGCACACAAAGGTGGGTGTTTTTGCTGTTTGTTTCTCCTGTGGCCAGTATTTGCACAGTGGCTCTCCAAGGCTGATCTGAGCCATCCCAGGGTACAGGAGCAACTTAAGGAACCCACTTGCTTCCTTCCTTCTGCCACTGAGTTAAAACAGGGAACTTGCCAGTCACCATTTCTACATCTTTCAGGCCATGTGCATCTATCTTCAGACTCCTCTCACCCTTCTACCCCATCATTGGTCCGTTTGATTGCTGTTGTCAGGGTAACGGTAGGCTGGCCCTTTGCCCTCTAGGGGTATTAATGTGGGCCACCAGCAGGAGATATGCCAGCAGCTGTGGGGCCCACCTGTCTCTCACTGACTGTAGACCAGTTCCGGGCAGCTTGAGCAGCAAAGCACAGGGGCACACTAGCAGGCCGGGGCACAGCAGAGTGTGGGTGTTATATTGCCTCTGAGCACTGTGTCATTTTATCCACTGCTTAGGGACTAATGGATCAGGAATATAAAGAGAAGGTTACAGCCATGTCCTTGGCAATCCATGGACTGTGATCTGCGTGTTCAGCCCACGTCAGCAGTTTGATTTCAAGGGTTGATTTGTGTATGCCACTGGAAGACTCAGGGTCTTATCTAACCCATGAATTTCCAAAACAATTTATAAGGTACTTTTTCAGAAACATGGCACTGTTAAAATTAGAAATTTATATATAACTTCAAGAAAACAAAGAAAATATAAAAGAAAAGGTAGCTTTATAAATAGCTTAGAAAATACATATATACATGTATATATACTGGGGTTTGGGAGGGGTTGTTTTTGGTTTGTTTTTGTTTTTTTGGCAGGGGGAAGGACTCATAATTTGGTAAAATTTATCCAGACTGCTTCTTCTACTTAGCAAAATGTCCTCAGTTACTTCTCTGTGATATTAGCCTTATGCTAAATACTACAAAAGATACCACTGAGTGGTGACAGTACAGTTCACCTAACTATTCCCTGACAGATTACTAATGATTTATTAGTATGATAAAAGCACTGTGGTAAACAGCTAGTGTGAGTCACAGGCTCTGATACATGGAAGATGAGAAGCTCACTAAAGGCACCAACACTTCAGCTCGCACAAAAGACCTAGCGTGTTTGGAGAGAGGCTGAGGGCCGCAGTAGAGATAAACTGCACGGGTCCCACTGGCACCAAGTCCTGGGGTTGTGATCCTGGGGACGCAGCTGGGCGTTGGGTAACAATTATCTCTGAACTCAAACATTCTATCTTAAAAGGAAGCAAGGTGATCTCAGAGGAAGTAAAACATTCCATCTTGAGGGGTTCACTGAACCCCAGAAAGTGAACAACTCAAAAGCTTTAGGAAGTCCTTGAAACTGAGTGTATTCACTTAGCCCCTCACACCACAATAAGCAATGACTTCTGAGCCATACTTCTCTACTGGAAGAGGTGGGACAAGACCAGTAACCCAGAAAGGACACTGTCTAACCTACTAAGCTGCCTGAGGGCTATGCAGTGTGCTCCAGGTTCCCATCCATGCTGGGATGGGCTTTGTCAATTCAGCTGTCTTTGAGTCATTTCTGCTTCTGTAGGTAACCCTTCACCCATATTCCTGTAAGTAACCCAATAAAACTGTTTTGTTCACTAACTTGAACCGTTAGTGATTTCCTTACTTTGGTCTGTCATTGTTCCTTTTCACATCTCCCTGGGAATGGTAACAGTGTGGCACAGAACTGGGCTGTGGGGAATGGTAACAGTGTGACACAGCACTGGATTGCTACATTCTAGGTGGAAATGAAGTAGCAGAACATTGGTTCCATAGCAAACCTCAGCATGATTGTCCAAGCTGGGCGGAAAGGTCGAGACTATAGGAAACACCCGCCCTCAGAGGCGACTGAGCGGGTGAGTTACTGTCTGCTGCCCTGAATTATTCAATTCCAGGAATTGGGGGTGAAACAAGACTGGAAACCTATTGGATTCTTTTCAATGTAACCTGGGCCTGAGCATCCGGAGGATCTGTAAGACTGTCTCCCGCTGCAGGCTCATGACTGGGAACTTTTAAGTCTTGAGCTCACTAGAGAATCCTGGGCCTTACACATTTCAGCACCACTTTGGAGCCACTCCACTTTCTGGGTGATGGATGAGGCATCGAAAGTAAATTACAGCCTCAAGCTCTATACAAGCAGAGATTGCGAGAGAAGGCGAGGGGTAGCCTGAGGGACTTAAGGGAAGGCAAAGATGCCCAGAGTCCAAAGGCTGCCACACAGCTGGGAGAAGATAGTCCCTAATCAACATCTCAATTGGGAGCCCAGAGACCCCTAAGCTCCACCCACAGAACAAGCCACACCCCTGTCTCTCCGTTTCCCCATCTCTAAGTTGAGAATGGCTGCAGCCTGCATCCCTCTTGTGTGAGATAGTACAGCTTAACCGCATTCACTGGGAAGTTGTCACACACACACTCACCATGTTCCAGCCCTTCCCTCTGACCAACGCCAGCATTGACAAGCATCCTTTCCCAGTGTAGTTATGTTTCAAGAACTTGACTTGATCCATGCAGTAAGCAAACCAACATGAAAGCCCATGTTACATTAAAATTTTGTTAAATTAAATTTTGTATATTGGAGCTTAGTGAGGAGAACCCAAGGTAGGAAAGCAAACAAGGAAGAGAATGTGGAGGAGAGGCCAGAGCTGAGGTTCAGAATAACACAGGCTTACAGACACTCACTTAGGGCACTGCTGAGGAAGAACACACAGTGTGGACAAAACATCAGAGGGGTTTTGTTTGTTTGTTTGCTTTAGAAATTGGGCTCTTACCAGGAAAGATTGGTGGTTGCAGATTATTCTTCATTCATTTATTCATTTATTTGCATTTTTAATATTCATATCTTACTCTGTTGCTTGAGTACTGACAGAAGCACAGGGCAGAAGTTTCTAAGACTTGGCCTAAAAGATTTTTCCATTAAAAGATAACCTGGCCCAGAGGTGCCAGAAAACCTGGGTACAATCCTTCCATTTTCCAGCTCTGCAACACTGGACAAGTTACTCAACTTCTCTGGCCTTCATCATCCTTGCTTAGAGAATAGGAACAATGATATCATTCTTTCCTTTATCCTTGATGGGGAATAAATTATTTAAGAAAGTATTTAGAACAGAGCCTGCTACATCATAATTGCCCCAATAAATGCCAGCCATGATTAAGAAGGGAGTTTCCAAGAAAGACAATGGTCTCATCTTCCAACATTAATGGCTCATGCTCTGCATCGTCATAGTTAACTATTTTGCTTTTTCCTTACATGTGTGATGATCTGTTTGCTTACTTTTAACATTTATCATGTTCAGCTCCCATTTTACAAATCCTTCTCAAATAGGCAAAAAAGGCAACACCCAAAAATCCAACACTTTAGCACCCTCCACCCAAGATCTGAGTTTAATCTGATCAGTGCTGCAAGCTGCACATTCCTGTCATACTTGAAGGTGTGTGGCAGGGTGTGACACTATTGAAGGACTCTAAGCAGGGTCTCAAGTCATTTCCCTGGCTCCCTGGAGCTTTGCAAGTGAGTGGGACCAGTCCCTTAGTTCACTGTTGCTGCACAGCCCAGGGCACTCCCTAGCCCACTGCTGTAGACAGAGCCTCTGCAAGCACGGCTGGTCATGTCACAAGACTGAGGGTGTGCCTGCAGGGATCTGAAGAGACAAACAGATGGAGTTGGTTTTAGGGTTCCACCAACTCCTTACTGTGTGGGTGTTGGTGACCTCAGAGTAGAGATGACCTAGAGAGCCTTGGATCTCATGAGTTGAAATAGCCCTTGTGGGCCGGGTGTGGTGGCGCACCCCTTTAATCCCAGCATGCGGGAGCAGGCGGATTTCTGAGTTCGAGGCCAGCCTGGTCTACAGAGTGAGTTCCAGGACAGCCAGGGCTACACAGAGATATCCTGTCTCAGGGGAAAAAAAAAAAAAAAAAGGATAGGGAAGAACCTGTGACCCAGTGAAACTCTCTTCCCTGGGGTTCCAGGAGGTCAACCTCCACCAAGCAGCTCACCTGTCCTGGATATACATGACCTCTTCAATCTATTCCCTGTACTCTCAATACAGAAACAGAGACAGAAGGAACCAGGGAACATGGAAGGCAGCTCTCCCTCAGGAGCCAAGTAACTGTTCCACAGAGTGTGTGAAGGAGCCAGGCCACTGCTGGTGTGGCTCTGACTCCCTGGAGATGGTCAGAAGCATGGAGATGTCTCAGTAGTGGCCCATAGTCAACACAGCACACACATTGTGGAGGCCTCCAGGCTGACTTCATAGAGGTAAACCTGTCTGGGAATGGGGATGTGGTTGAGTGGTTGACATATGCTTGGCTTTATCTAACCAGGCTCACTTCTGAAGCCCTTTCCCCTTTAGACACCTCACAAGTAGGGCTCAACTGTGACACATGACCACATTGGGTGAGTCCCCTGGAGCTATGTAGCCTAGAGTCTAATTACCAAGACAATCACATAGAGCTTCTCTGATTTGCTGTGCCCACAAATATTGACATAGCCTCTACTCTCAGCCATGCATTAGAATAACTACACGATTACAGCAACACCTAACATGTATCATTTGATAATATATGACAGGTACTAGAAAGAAGACAGAAGCAAGAGATGATGTCAGGAGAGGGAGAATAATATACTGCTTCACATGCTTTCTCATTGTGTCCTTACCAGAGTTTTCTTTGTTTAAGATCTGTGTGTGTATGTGTGTGTGTGTGTGTGTGTGTATGTGTTTGTGCATGTGCATATATGAGTGTAGGTGCTTACAGAGGCCAGAATAGGGAGGTGTAGAGTCCCGGGAACTGAACTTACAGGTGGTTGGAACCACCGGATGTGGGCAATGGGATCTGAACTCAAGTCTTCAGCAAGCATTCTTAACCCCGAGCCATCCCTCCAGTTCCCTCTAGGTTTTTAATGTATTATTGCAAAATTATGACCAGTTTCCAAAAGACCTCTTAGAGCTCTGCACAGGGGCCATGCTGTTACCGTTCCAATAAGGACTGAATTCTAGCGTGACAAAGAACTTTTCTTTGACAGGAAGTTGAAGTAGGGAGGCTTGAGACATGGTTTCAAAGGATGACCCTCATAATACCAGAAGCCTTCTAGATGCTACAGACGTAATCACAGGGCCAGACATGGATGTTGGTGAGCTCGCTGTGTTATTTTATTGGGTTCTTACACTTCTACCTCCCTTCCAACCTTTATTCCACTCTGATCCCTTGCAACCCTCCAGCACTAGGTAGGAGAGAAAGAAGGTTAGAGGGGAAAGGTCCAACACTTAGACCCCATAGGCTACTTCCTGCTGATTAGGGCCATTGATCTCCTTGAGGCAAGTCCAATCTTTGCTGTCAGGACAGCTCCAATTTCTTTATCTCGTCAAACCACAACAATCAGGAGCAGCCACCATCTTCTTCAGAGCACTTCCTGCCCCTCTCTCAGCTCTGGCATTTACGTACTCTCCAGGGTCCCCAGAATTAAACTATCTGCAGCTGGCAAAGATCACGCCCCTCCTAGAGCATGAGACAATCATAGTTAATGGTTGTGGACAAACTGAGGCAGCCCCACATCCCACACCTGGGATTAAAACAAGAACATAATTGAGTTTTTAAAGAAACCAAAGTTTTCACTACACACGGATGCAATTTAAACTCCTTAGTCTGCTTCCATAGTTTAGACTTATTGGCTGCCATGTATCCCAGCCCCTGCCAAGACTAGTGTTAGAGTCACTGTTTTGTTGCTATGGAGAGGCACCATGACCAAGATGACTCTTATGAAAGAAAGCATTTAATTGGGAGCTTGGTTGCAGTTTCAGAGGTTTACTTCATTATCATGGTGGCAGGGAGACAGACACTGGAACAGTAGCTGAGAGACTGTGGGACTGACATGGGCGTCTGCTACCTCAAAAGCCTACCTCTAGTGACACACTTCCTCCAACAAGGCCACACATCTCAATCCTTATAATCCTTTCAAATGGTGCCACTCCCCATGGTAAAGCATTCAAATATAGGAGCCTATGGGGGCCATCTTATTCAAACTACCACAACTGCCTTCTCGTTGTCACGACGATTGGTTTCAGTTTTGTGTTTTTGAGACAGGGTTTCTCTGTGTAACAGCTCTGACTGTCCTGGACTCACTCTGTAAACCAGGCTGGCCTCAAACTCACCGAGATCCACCTGCCTCTGCGTCCTGAGTGCTGGGATTAAAGGCGTGCACCACCACACTCAACCCCATGACTACCTTCTTAAGGCACACAGTCAGGTGCAGAACCTCTCTGGTGCAGCTTCCTTTGTAATCACAGAGATTGCAGTAGCTGCTGAAAAAAAATGTGGCTTTTTCTGAGGTGGGGTTTACTGACTACTCAGAGGTTAGTTTCCTTGGTCCTGAGGATTTAAGAAGGTGCAGTAAAAAGAATAGAGAGCATCTCTCCAGTACCACACGTAAGTCTGCACAAGAACTGCCAGGGATGTACAGATAATATCAGTCACGTAGCAGCAACTTCAAACAGTTTGCTCATACACCAAGTTTACTGACTGACTGAATCTAGGCAGCCTGTGTGCAAAGCTAACTCACCATTCAGTCATGGAACTAAACTATGGTTTAGCCTTTTTTCTAAGTAAGAGACACATGTGTGACATGTTGCTAAGTCTTCACAGCTGTAGGTGTGTGGAGAGCTGCATGCCACTTCCATGTGCAAAGCTCCTAAGTTGCAGGCCTGGCACGCAGCAATGCCTCAGTTCCTCCACAGCAGCCCAAGGTGGCCCAATGACTGTACTCTGGGGCACAGATGAGCTGGGAACCAGAGCTCAGATGCAGCAATATCCAGCATCCTTTAGGACAAAGCAAGAACAACTTGCTGGAGGGTAGAAGGGTTTAGGAGGGTTTAGAAGGTCATGCTGTGAGATGGTGGAAACAAATTGTTGGAGGATCTCCACAACAACAGACGAGAGAGGCACCATTCTCAAAAGGCACCATTCTGAGAGGTGAAGGAAACCATCAAAGCTTTCAGAGGTCAGGCAGAAACGATGCAGCTGGCCTAAGCCAACCAAACAGTGCAGCTCAGAGGCTGGCAGGTGGCAGAGGCCAGTGGCCCTGATTTCTTATTTCTGTCCATCACTCTGCGTACACATTGTGCTGCGCTGGACTTGCCCTCAGATTTAAAACTTGCTGCTTTGCCTAACAAGCGGACTTATTTATAGACTGTTACTATGTAAAGCGACTCCACATTTCTAAAGTGACAACAGGTCCTTACGCAGAATTCTTGGCTGTGACACAGCAAAAGTGTTTTAGAAAGATTAGCCTGTCAAAGGTGCTCTAAATAGATACAAAATGAAAGGGGGAGAGCGGAGACAGAATAGGGAGTGGGCAGGGGGAGGCCTTGGCGTACTGAGCACAGCGTTAGGGGAGAGTGATAGGCAATGCCAGAGCATGGCACACTGCTGATGGAGTTGACTAGGCTGGGAGAGGGGAGAAAATTATGGAGGATCTTAAAACAACAGGCAGAAAAGGGAATCTGGATCAGCTAGACAAATTTTCCCTGAAGGTAAAATTCTGGGGTTTTGGTCCAGCAGCCATTGCCCATCGATCTTCTTACTGACTGGTTGCAAACCACGGGCTACCCATTCTTCCCAGACTTTGTTGTCTGTTTTTAAGTGTGTGGCTCACACAAGTTCTACTACTCAGTCCAACTCATGGGCTTTTATTTTCAATGTTTTCAGGTAAATCGTAAAGAGTCCAACTCCCACATCATGTCACCTCTTCTTTGGCACACACAAAACAAACGTGGACCAAAGTGAAAGATGGGGAGGATGGTCCACTGCAAGGCACTTGACTTGGATCTGGCTGCATTTGTGTAGTTTGGTGCATTCAGAAATAATGCTATTGTGGTTTTGGTGTGAAGTGTCCTCTACAGGTTCACTGTTTGCACACTTGGTCCTCTCCTCAGCTGTGGACTGTCTGGGAGGTGGTATAAACTTCAGTAGGTGGGACCTAGCTAGAGAAAGTAGGCCCCTGGGGCCATGCCTTTGAGGCTAAGTCTGGTTTCTGGCTTGCTCTCCTTGCTTTCTAGCTGACACCCATGAGATGCTTCACTCTTCACTATGACAAGCTGAGACCTCGGAAGGATGAGACAAGATAAACTTCTTCCCTTTAAGTTGATTTTCTAGGTGCTTCATGTCATAAAGTACCATAAAATTAACATGGATGCTTTCTGGTCACTTCTATAGATTAGAAGAAATTTGTACGAACTAATGTGATACTTTGACTTGCATTTTAATATGTTTTATTATAAATGTCTAGAAAAAAGTTAAAATTGGATATATTGGAAAGACAAATTATTCATTGAGTCAAGGAAGCTGATGTTCAGAAGTCAGTCAGAAATGTAAGACGGGATGTCACTGTGAGGTTGATGATCAATGCCAGAAACAATAGACAAAGGATGCATCAACGCTAAGTGAAAATAAAAGGCTCTGTGATGGAGGTGATTTCTGGCCCAGGCAACTTAAAAAAAAAGTTAAGGAAGACATGGAAGGAGAGAAGAAAGGATGTGGGGGGAGGAAGAGAAGAAAAGAAATATTTACAAGGTGTAACTATATCCTTTATGAGGCATAAATATACCCAAGGAAAGTAGGCAAAAATATTTGTAGCAATTCAAAAACAAAAGAGGCACAAGGAAGAACAGGATGTTGTGATTTGAATATGCTTGGCCCAGGGAGTGGCACTATTTGAAGGTGTGGCCTTGTTGGAGTAGGTGTGTCACTTTGGCTGTGGACTTTAAGACCCTCATCCTAGCTGCCTGGAAGTCAGTATCCTGCTAGCAGCCTTCAGATGAAGATGTAGAACTCTCAGCTCAGCCTGCACCATGAGTGCCTGGATACTGCCCTGCTCCCACCTTGATGATAATAGACTGAACCTCTGAACCTGTAAGCCAGCCCCAATTAAATGTTGTCCTTATAAGAGTTGCCTTGGTCATGGTGCCTGCTCACAGCAGTAAAACCCTAACTAGACAGATATGCATTTCCACAGAGCCACAACTTCCTGAGGGGACTCAGGACTGCAGCAGAGATGGCGAGCCATGGTCTCCAATCCACTTTTGTAAAACAGAGTCATCACTGGGGAAGGGTTGCCAGCTCTGACTTGTACTTCTCAAAGCTTCTAGAAGTGGCCATGCAATGAGCTCTCACTTAGAGAACAAGAGCCAAGTGCTGTGCATGCTGTGCTGAGGAGGATGGAAAGAGTGAGTTCCTGGATTCAACAGTAATGGCAGGGAGGCAGGGTGGAAGGATGCTATGTTCTCCAGTAGAGAAAAACCCACCTGCTAACAGGGAGAGCTACTGTGGACCAACACATGGCTGAGAAGCAGTCTTCTTTTTAATAATAGGGCAATTGTGGCTTTTGCTTGTTTTGATACTGAACACTGGCCTTCAGTAAAGGATGACCAGATGGAAAACGGAAGGTTAGGCAAAAGGGCTAAGGGGAAAATAGGAAATTAATTACAGATTAGAGAAGTTAGACTAACCCTCCAAATTCAGTGTTATAGGAATGGAGGGTGCTAAATGTTCAGAAGGAGAAGAGGGTTTGGATGAAGGGGAAAAGACTTTAGACCTAGACTGTAACAAGAGTATTCAGTACCTCTCAGATTCGGGCAAGCATTTCAAAGGCCTGAGACCATGTGACTAGAATACTGCCTTTCTTTCTTTCCACTTGTTTTGCTGTTGGGCTTTCCTCTCCTGGCTCCAAAGGACCATGAACTTTAGAACATCCCCAATGGACTCTGCAGCACGGTCCAAGACCCATGGAAATGTGACGTGAGCTCTGCCATTTACACAGTGCAGCAGAAAAGCCCCTAGCTTAGCTGCTTAGCTGCTTAGTGGGAGCCAGTGCCTCACACCAGGGACTGCAGTCCAGTGGGATAAACCGGAGGAAGATTTGTTTGTAAAACTGAGTTCTAGCCTTGAAGCAGACTGACTGATGGCAGCACCCCACTGGGAACAGCTCTTCTCTTGCCTGTGTGAGAACAAACTGTGCACCTGTTGGTCAGGGGACAGGGCCACAGCAGGGCTGGAGTCTGCTCAGAGGAGGCAAGACTCCAAAGGAAGGACGCCAGGCTCCCAACAGGCTTTGGGTGTTTGCGAAAGGCTGCTGGACATGGGCTAAATCACACAGTCTGCTTTCTCCTGCCTCATTTAGTTCGGCCAGTCTAAAAGAAGCCATAACCAAATGTTCAGTGACTAAGGAGGTGCCTGTTCCCACTTACAGGTCAGACTGCATTTTGGATCAGACCAAGGTCCAAGCCTTCACCCACCCATAGGACACCAAGGAGTGACTGGAGGGGGCATGGAGGGAGAGTGTCTTTGTCCTCATTTCTATTGACTCCCCAGAGCTACCACAAATACCAAATGAAAATTTCGATACAGTTGTCAAAAGCTGAAATGCAAAGAAATGTATCCCCAGAAAACAGTCTTCCTACACCAGGCTCCCAAGTCCTCACTTGTTTTGGAGCCTCTGGCCAGGTATGGTGGCGCACGTCTTTAATCCCAACACTCTAGGGAGGCAGAGGCAGGCAGATCTCAGTTTGAGGCCAGCCTGATCTACATAGTGAGTTCCAGGACAGCCAGAGCTACATAGAGAAACCCTGTCTCAAAACATTAATTAGCTAATCCATTAATTAAATTCTGGAGGTCTCAATGGCTTCACGAAGGACTGTCATCTTGAGCTTGGTGAATTGTCTGACCCCATCAATGGCTGATCCTCCATCTGGAAAGAGGCTAGAGAGAAGGCTCGGTCTGTGAAGTGCCCATAGCACAAGCATATGAACCCCCCATTTGGAACCTTTAAAAACCCACGGAAAAGGGGTTTTTTAAATCTTATCTAATGTCCTGGTTTTTCATGTTTGAATTTGCTTCTGTTCATCAGAGGGGGAAAAAAATCCTAATTCCTATTAACAATAGAGGCCATAAATCAGCTCAAAAAGCCTTATAGGTTAAACCAGGCAGAATGAAAACACATCTACCTGGGCACGGTGACATGTGCCTGTGACCCCAGCACCAGGGTTGCCGGAAGGTGGAAACAAGCAGAAGCTTGAAACTCACTGGCCAGCCAGCCTAGCCAAGCAGTTTCAGCTGCAATGACAGACCTGTCTCCAAAACTAAGCTGAAGAATGATCGGGGAAAGGTTCCCATGTCCATCAGTCTTCCACATACCCACACACGTGTGCACACACCCACACTAACAAGTACATACACCACACACAACCTACAAGTATAAATAAATATGGTTTTAAAAGAAAGTACCCCGTATGCTGTAGTAAGGGCTAGGGTGAGGTGGGGTGCTGTGTCTGCTTGCTCCACTCGCCCAGCTCAGCACCTGTCCTTCAAAAGGTGAACTGAGCATGGGGGGTCCGGAGCAAATATGATGTGCATGTCTTCATTTGTCACAAGGAGCCCAATATACAGAGCAGCTGAGTTCTCCAGTGGAGTATTTTCTTTTGGGAAGAAAACCAAGTCCCTTATCTGACCCCTCCCCCTCCCCAAAAGCAGAAACTCCAAGGGCAAACCCCTAAATCCAGATCATTAAAATACGCTGCTCACCCTGGACTAGAAGTGCTCCCACAGTCTCCGGGAAAAGGGGGTTTCTGGGTGAGCAGGTGTATCTCCTCCTAGAACCAGGCTGTTGCCTTCGTGGGTGAGGCATCCACTCCATTGCCAAACGAGCCTGGGTTAAGCCAAATCCAACTCTTTCTTGGTCCTGTCAAGAGCACCTTGCTCTGTTCTCTGGAGCAAGCCATAATAAACACAATCCCTTTCTACTCCCCTTTCCCATTTTCGGCCAGGATCCTTTCCACTGCTTCAAAATGATTCATGTGGTTCTAATGTCCTGGTTTTTCGTGTTTGAATTTGCTTCTGTTCATCAGAGGGGAAAAAAAATCCTAATTCCTATTAACAATAGAGGCCATAAATCAGCTCAAAAAGCCTTATAGGTTAAACCAGGTAGAATGAAAACATACCTGGGCCTGGTAGCCGGCTGTTGAGGCGGCTCAGTAAGCGGAGTACTGCTCAAATGTGAAGGACTCACATTTGGTTCCCAGCGTCCACACTACACAGCTCACAACTGCCAGTAATTGTTCTGGAGAAGCCAACTACCACTGGCACCTAAAGGACCCACATGCATGTGGTCTTACCCACACACATAATTTCAGCCCCCTCCCTCCCACGGATCCATTTAACCCCCGCACTCCCGACACACACACATTGATCCATACACTAAGAAAGCCTTTATTTTAAAATCAAGTACATTATTAGCTCATATCTAGTTTGGGTCAGTTATACTATTTTTGTTTATGATGGCGCTTGTTTGTTGTTTTTCCTTTTTTACTCCAATAGCTCGCACTGTTCTCAAATTCACTACACGGACAAGGATGACCTTGAACTCCTGATCTTCCTGCCTCCACCTCATGAGTTCCAGGTAACACGTTTGTATAGTCTTAGGTGGTGCTAGGGATGGAATCCCAGGTTCTGTGCATGCTAGGCAAGTGCTTTATCACCTGTAACACTTCGCCAGCCCACAGGCTTGTTTTAGAGATGGTGTCTCACCATATGGCACAGCCATGTCACAAGCTCAAGGAATTCTGCCTCAGCCTTCCCACTGCTGGCATGAGAGGCGTCAACACTATACTGGACTGTGTTAAGTGTTAGAGACAGCCTCGGGCCTCAAACCTGCGGAGCTACACCTTCAGTCTTCATGTCTGATTTCAAATGGGTCAGGGTAAACATTTTGGGGTGGAAACCTGTTGTGGTATCCTCTAAAGTCCCCAGGAAGTCAGAGAAAATTCAAAGCTCCACGTGTCACCAAAAGCTAAGAGGATCAAGTAGCAAAATCTAGAAGAAGCTGTAATCTAAGGTGAAGGCATTTGGCCTGGCCATTTGCTCAGAAATCAGTGACTCTGGAGACAAAAGCAAGGTGAGAGGAGACCACGTTCCTCTGGAGACCTGGGTGGACACCTTGAGAAGCCTGAGTGGTCATCAGGAGTGTAGCTCCTCGTGCTACACTGTGAGCTGCAGTTAAAGACTCCTGTCAGGCCAGCGCTATGAGAGGGTGGGCAGGAAGGCAGAGCACGGGGGTGGGGAGGGTGGGGGTGGGGGGCAACTTGAAACTGTCAACAACTGCCAGTGTGTCAACAAGCACTGCAACACCTATCATTAAAAATAATCTTAAAGCACAGCTAGAAGCCTGAGACAGGCCTCAAGACACCAGTTACTATCCATTCCTAGATTCTGCTACTCGGTCATGCCTAGCCCAAAGCCAACAAAGGCTGAAAGGTAAATGCCAGGGCAATATATTTAATTAGTTATCTCTTATCTCGAAATCCTTCCTGGGTTTTAGGCAACACAATCTATCCTTTAACTGAAAGCTAAAACCCCACAATAATAAAATGCAGTTAATTATTTCTTTCTTTGTTGGCCCAAGAATGAGCTTTTCTCAGAAAAGCTCACATCACCCTGAAAGCTATGTTCTTCTCACCTCAAACAGCCTTGATAAACAGACTCACGAGACTGAAGATGGCTGGTTCTTTCTTCTTCCCACCCCATCTGCCCTCCTTGATCCTCTAGCTTCTCTCTGTTTTTCTCCTTTTGTTAAATGGCTTATGACTCTTTTCTATTGTCTCTGTCTTTTAAGCTTCCTTCAGAGACCTGTTCCAGGAGACTTCAGTCCCTGAGTTTATTTCTCATTGCCAGAAATCAAACGTTATACTTGGAAATAGAAAGACGAGGGACCCCCAGGCACAAAGCATCATCAGAAGAGTAGCCTAAAACCAAGACAGCAATCCAGTGCATCAGGGCTGTGCTAGAATGAAAGCTGAGACTCTCAGAATTGAGCAGGAAAGCACCAGCGTCAACCTGCTGTCCAGCTGTGGCTCTGAGACCATCCAATCATTACCCAAGTGTCTCATCAGAGCAAATACAATCTCCACGCCCTGTAGCCTGTGGGTGATTCTGACACTGGCTTTTCTCAAAGATGAACAATCAAAGAAAGCAAAACCCGCCTTGGGAGCGTGCAAAGCAATCAGGTGGAAGACAAGATGAAGAGCGTTCCTCTGACAGCAGCTTCCCTTAGGAGACGAGAAAACGTTTTTTAGGAAAGTGCAAAAAATAGACTTGGAAGAGTGTAGGAAGAGACAAGTTCTGTGAAGGAAATACAAATTAGTCACCAGGAGGGTGGATGCAAGGATAATAGATCGACATCAGCATCAAGGTGACATGGATCAGACAAGTAAGCTTAACAAAATAGTAGCCAGTAGTATAGTACAGTCCTCAGCGAGTGAGGAGAAACCCTGGGTGCATTGGGAAGGAAGTCTGGAGACCACAGTGAAGATATTCTTTATAACACACAGAAAAAGGTGAGGTTTCAGTGTTGGGAAAGAAGACAATAGGAGCAGAAGACAGAGAGCCCAATTCAAATTAGTGTGTGTGTGGAAGAGGTGGAGCAAAGAAACAGGAAAACAAGACATCCCTAGAGAGCTCTGGAGCATGTGGCCAGGTCACTGCACACAGGGTAAAACTAAAGAAATGGTGCAGCCCATGTTTTAAAGAAAGGATTAAAAAAAAGGAATGTCTTGTTTATATCAGAGCAAAGAAACAGCAACCCCTGCCACGCATACTCCAGAAAACATTGTAGTCATGCGCAGACTGGACCGAGGAGGATCATGAATGTGGGTTTTCTGTCTAATCATCATCTGTCTTTGGTTAGTGAAAGCAACCGAGCGACTTGGTCAGAAAGGTAAAGATTCCAAAAATATATCAGTCCATGGTCTCTTCCCGAAAACATTGAGGAAACACATTGATCAACTGGTAATGGAAATGAAAATTAACAACGCACATGTGCACACATGTGTCTATGCCTCCAAAGGAGCAGGACTTGACTTACATGGTTTGACACTATATTCTGAAGTTCAGTTGGCTGTGTCTGCTGTCTGGGGCACCACCTCTTGGAGAATGGCTCAGCTCTTATAAGAAGCAATGTCTGCTGATGGCTCACACTTCCTCTCCATCCTTTCTACCCCTCCCTAGTTTTGTTCACATCCATGTCCTTATTTAGCTGTGAACTTTGAAGGAGGCTTCATACTCAGACTTGCTGTGGATTCTTACTGGTCTTTCTCGAACCTGGGATTGGTTTGGATATAGATAGGAGACAAAATGTCAGTAAGTCACGAGGGAAGATGCCTAGGAATAGCTCAGTGGTTAGGGTCTTGGTTCAGCATGTACAAAGACAAGGATTTGATTCCAGGCACTGACAAAAGTTGAAAGAACAAAGAGACACAGGGGGTTCCGTAGGGAAGACTTACGGAGATACATAGTATCTTATAGAGATACATAGTAGAAAACAGGCTTTTTTTTTTCTCAGACCACAGCCATGCCTTGAAGCCATGGTGACCATCTTATATCCATGGAGAGACCTGGTCTGAGGCACCACGCACTCCGGTTTGGCAAAGGCAACAGTTGCAGAGAACCTGGGTCATGCTGATATTGCTGAGTAGCTACAGTAACTGAACTTGGACTACAAGGCAATACAGTCTATACATATTACTAAACACAAATGAGCTCAATTTGCTGTCACGCACACCACAATCCGCCTTAAGGAACAAGCCCTGCCGTGTCAGCTTTCTCCAATGCTACATTTCATGGTGCCCAGAACCATTTCTGGAGCCAAGTCCTTTAACCCTGAGTTCATATGGGATCTCTTGCCTTACTTGAATGCCGCTTGTAACAGTAATGGGTGCTGTTCTTATCCAGAGTTTAGAACAATGGCTAAGCTTATTGCATAGTGAAGACCCGATGCCAAGAAAATCAGTAAACAAAGAGTCTTTTCTTTCTCCCTCTCTTTCTCTACACAAAAGCCATATTGCACAGGATGGCATAATGAACTTTTCATTGCTAAAGAACGTGAGAAATGCTTTTATGCATCTTTAAGCTTCGTGTTAAAGTACCCACTGAGCTTTTTCTGTTTGTCCTTTTAGTGATGGAGACAATAAATCATCCAGGGAAAACATTATAAATCACTAATCTTCTTTTGAATTTGCCACTTGTGATGGTTCCTGGATTGAATGACTCTTACAAATTACAGTAGAGTATTATCTCATTTATGTAAATATAGGGAAACTAAAACTATGGAAATAAATGAAATTGTTTAGGGTATTCTTTTTCTATATGGGTAGGGTATAGTTATTATTATTCTTCAACTTAATAGATAATTGCATTAATTTGGGGGGGCACAGGCTCTTTCTTGACCCAGGAAGTACATGACACGACCTCACTTTCCTAATAGGAACAGGGACGATCATTCTTCCTCTTAGCTTGGAAGTGAAGTTTATTTTCTTTCCAAATTTAGATTTCTTTTCTTTTTGAAATTTATGTGTGCGTGTGTGTGTGTGTGTGTGTGTGTGTGTGTGTGCTATGTGCATCATAGATCCCATGGAAAGCAGAAGAAGCCGTCAGATCCCAGCCCTGGATTTGGGATTACAGATGGTTGTGAGCAATCTAACATAGGTGTCGGAAACTGAACTCAAGTCCTCTGAAAGAGCAAGCACTCTTAAGGGATGTCTCAGGGCCCCAGATTCAGATTTCTTTAAACTAGAAGTGCACAGGAGGCAGAAGCAGGCAGATGTCTGTGAGTTCCAGGACAGCCAGGGCTATAGACAGAGAATCTGTCTCAAACAAACAAACAAACAAAATAAATATATAAACAAACAGAACAAATAAATAAATTAGATTGTGAACTCTACTTCTGATAATATCCCCCATGCCCAGGCTACAGAATTGGCGCCTCTCCTTCAGATTACTGATGCCTTAAGGCCTCCCATACTTGTTATATCGAAGGCTCTTCTATGTAGGCACATTCCTGGGCTTGAGGGTCAATGCCTGTGTTCTGACAGCTTAGCCACTTGTCCTCTCAGGTCGACTAAAGAAACAAATGATGATGAGAAGTGGAAAGGGGGTTTTCCAACACTGAGAAAAGGGACACATAAAGAGGTGTAGCTGCCTCAAGTCCATTGTTAGGTTTAAATACAGGACAAGAGGCATGCTTGAGTAAACAGTCCTGGTCAAGGTGTGGACCTGTCCTTACGTCACTCACCAGGCTCTCCTGCAAGTTACTCTGACACACTATCCAAAGCTGTGTGAATCCCTTCCTGGCTCGCACCAGGACCCCAGAGGACTTCTCTCAGTATGAAAGTTCAGGGGGAATTCCATTCCCCTGGGGATCTCTGTTTAAGTAGCCTGTTAGCTCCTGCCAGAATAGTAACACCAAGATCCACCCTGTTCGACTCTGAGCTGGCTTTCTTCAATGGCTAATTTCTTGACATACCCCTTGGGAATCCATTTGCTGGTGTCTCTTAGATGGCTTCCAGTACCCTATGTAGGAAACAGTTGTCCTTTGTGGTACATGAAGGGTGCAGGGGATTAGTTCATCTCCAAAGCTTTCATCCTTAGCCAAAGGGGAGATTGCCTTGCAATTGTTGTACTCAAAATGTAAGGCCCCTCAAGCAAGACTGGCCTGGCACAAGAAGCTTAGACGTCAACTTGAGTAGACATCTTGCTTCTTAGGATAACATGATCCCCAGGAAACTACCACAGCAAATTGCCTGTTAGCTCTGTTCCCTGCCAAGACATCTTACAGAATTGGTTGTATTCTGTGCTGTTACTTTTGTTCCAGTAGGGTGGGCTGAACTGGCTTTGGTCATCCTACAGTCTGATTCCAGGATTATTCTCTGAAGGAGAGGCATCTTTTGATAACAAAGATTGCCAGCACAGGCCCACTTGGGCAAATACTTGACTTAACACTGAGAAAGCCATCTTTACATTTTTAATTTATTTTTGGATGTTTATGCATGTTTACATGTGTGTGGGTGTGCATAGATATGAACTCAGAGGCCTGAAGTTGATGCTTGGTGTCTTCTCTGATCTCTCTGCACTTTATTTACTGAGGCGGGATCTCTCACTGTACCCAGAGTTCACCAGCTGTGGCTCATCTAGTTAGCCAGCTTTCCCCAGGTTTCCCTGTCTCTGTCTTCCAAATGCAGGGATCACCACACCTACTGGGCAAGAGAGTTTTCACCAAGGGAGAGAGTTTGCATCAAGCCAGTTCAAGAAAAAAAATTCATTAAATTATTTACTTATTTTTAATTGTATGAGTGTTTTACTTGAATGTACTTCTGTGTATCATGTGCATGCCTGGTGCCAAGGAAGTTAGGAGACAGTAGATCCTGTGGTACTGGAGCCACAGACTGCTGTGAGCTGCCGTGTAGGTACTGGACTCAAACTTAGGTCTTCTGGTAGTTCAGCTAGTACTTACTTGCTAGTCCATCTCTCTAGTCCCAAGAATCTATTTTTAAGTGATAAACATAAGGAAGAAAGGGAACTTGGAGTGGTCCAGGAGCCCCAGCATGACTGAAGCCTCCAACTGCACCCCCACCTCTCCTTGTCTCCCTATGCTGCTTACTCTCCTCTTCTTACCCCTGCTTTCAAATCCCTCCCAGTGCTGGGATGCCACCCAGGACCCCACACATGGGCAACTCTGATGCCTACATTTGCCTTTTACCTTCACTGCTCATTGGTTTAATTTTCTATAAAATGTTCAAATGTTACATGTACTGGCTGGTTTTGTGTGTCAACTTGACACAAGATGGAGTTATCACAGAGAAAGGAACTTCAGTTAGGGAAGTGTCTCCATGAAATCCAGCTGTGGGGCATTTTCTCAATTGGTGATCAAGCAGGGGGGGGGGGCATTGTGGGTGGTGCTATCCCTGGGCTGGTAGTTTTGGGTTCTATAAGAGAGCAAACTGAACAAGCCAGGGGAAGCAAGCCTGTAAGAAACATCCCTCCATGGCCTCTGCATCAGCTCCTGCTCCAGTCCTGACTTCCTTTGGTGATCAACAGCAATGTGGAAAGTGTAAGCTGAAAAAACCCTTTCTTCCCCACTTGCTTCTTGGTCATGATGTTTGTGCAGGAATACAAACCCTGACTAAGACATTACAGAATATTTTGATATACAGTTAATAGGAAAAAAACAATGAAACCCACCACCTAGCTTTCAGAAGGAGTTTGTTTCCAACTGTCTGTCAGTTTGTCCCTTTTAAGAGCAAGTCCTGGAAATAACCTAATTAATTACTAATTAATCAACTTTGATGACAGTGCATCTTTACAAGGCCAAGAGAACAATTTTCTATGAAAAAGGATCAGGCATGGTACACACAGTGAACCTGATTAAATAATCCCCGGGACACAGAGTCATGCACGGCCTTCAGGTGAGGGACTCACTGGCCTTCAGGAGGAGCTGGAACACTCAGGTATTTTGGCCTAATCTTTTAATGAATGGAAACTTCTTCTGTAAGATGCACACTGTTAATTTGTTACATTAGGATAGAAGCATCCTCTGAGAAGAATGAATTCTCTACAAAACACAAAAGGGGGTGGGGTGGGGAAATAGGGAAGAAAAGAAGGAAGAAAGAAAAAAAAAAGAAAGAAAATCCTAAAATCTATTTCTGAATGAAAAAAAGCATTTGCTGGTAAAATTATGCACAATCTCTCAGAAACTCAGTGGAGGCACAGACCAAAGTGTAACCATAGTTTCTGTTTTTAAACTGTCTTCTGTAATTTTTTTCTTTTCCTGGTATTACCAGTTCAGTGACCTAACTTGGTTGGAAAAACAAGCCTTCTCCAAGAGAAACAGCATCTAAATCAAAGAGAATTCTTACATCAACAGATTAAAAAAAACAAAAAAACAAAAAAAAAAAACCTGTGACTGTTTGAAGACTGGTGTATCCGACAGACAGCGCCTTTGGAAGCTGGAACTGGGGGCTCTGTCACCACTACTCAGGAGTTGGTCCTTCAGGGGAATTTTAGAGTTGTATTTTGAAAGGTTACTAAGAGCGGGTATTTTATCATTGTGCTGTGGTATAGAAAGGAGGTTTTCATTATTATTATTTATACTGGAAACTAGTGACAGGCAATGAGTATTCACTAACTGACCAGCTATTCATCTGACCCTACACAGTTGAACAATCTCCTGGGTTGGGAGCTTAGCTCTGTGGTAGAGTGGTGTTCTATGATGTGCAAAGCCTAGAGTTCTATCAATAGCACCACACCTGTATGTGCATAATGTGCATTCAAGCCCTCACTCACAGAAAGAGGAGGGGAGGGGGAGGGAAAAGGAGAGAGAGGGGAAGGGGGAGGGGGAGGGAGGGGAAGGGAGAGAGAGGGAGAGACAGACGGAGGGAGGGGGTAGGTGGGGCTGGCTGTGTTGAAGGTCACCACTAAAATCTTTGAAACTGTTAGGGTAAACATTTGATTTTTTTGTATCGTGGGAGAGATTGATATGACATGTCTAACTTAGGACCAACCTTCTTTTTCCATTTTTTTAAAAAAGGGAATAATATTAATTGTGAAAACTAGGAAACACATTCAACCTCAACTAGTTATAATCCGAACACACCATGATTTCCTCGCCAGTAATGGTGCTTCCGTTTCTACTACCATTCTCCTAAATATTCTAGCTCATGTCAAAATGTTTTTTTTAACGTTCTCAGCGAGAACATTTAGTATTTAATAAATGTGCCTGTACCTCACAGGTTTGTGTCAATAGAGAAGTCTTCCAAGGCCTCTCCTTTCTCTGTCCTGAGATTAAGTAAGCAATAATGAATCCGTGAACTTGGCCCTCTTTTATTTTATCATGAAAACGATTATGGGTGGTTAATTTCATGACAGCTTCAAATATCTGCCTGTAAAACGTTTCCATATGCTTTCAGATGGCTCTGGAATGTTCCTCTCTGTGACACGCCTACCTTTTCTGGTAAGGACTCAGCTGGGATAGCAGCGTGATCCTTGAGGAGCATGGTCCAGGCCACCACTGCGCAGGCGCAGTCCTGTTCCCACCCTCTCTACTTCCTGTTCTGCAAGGCAGTCCTTAGGTGCTGGAGCTGGCAGTGACAGAAGAGATCTGCAAGAAGAGGCTCCTGGCAGCATAGTTTACACTGTCCCTTTGAGAAATATCCCAGCACAATCTTCCTCTCATATGAAAAGTACCCTGAAAGCAAGGGTGGGGGTTGGATCTAGAACCTCATGGGATTCCAGGCATTGGGAGACTTACTGAAATCGCGCAGTCCTGGGAGACAGCAACACTAGTTTGTTTCCCACAAGTCAAGTCAGAATGAGGAGCACGTTTACAGGTTCGGAAAAGTGACTGCATATGGCTAGCATGTGCTCAGTCCATTTAAGACAAGCCAGCAAGTTGGGTACATCTCTGGCTCTGTGTATGCTTATTATAGCTACTTGTGCTTAGTTGAGAAACCATTCAAGAAAAATAGTCTAGCTTCGTCAGGGGCTGCCATGATATTGTGCCTCTAGCTGGCTGCAATAATCTAAGGCAGGAAGTTCCTTAACCTGATAAAGAGCTAACTTACGCTCTAAATGAGTGACTGCTTTCCTTCAAATATCAGCAAAACCCAAGGACGTCTGTTCCTGCCAATTTTATCCAACATCTTCCTCCAAGTACAACTCGGTATTTGTAGACAAATGACCTTAGAAAACTGCAAAGAATCCATTAAAAATTATTAGAACTAAATAAGTTTATCAAGGCTTCAGTACATTAGATCAATATTCAAATATAAGTCTTATTTTTGTGCATTAGTAATGTGCAATCCCCCAAAGGAATAAAGAACACAATTCTGTTTACAATTGCAGTAGACTAGACAAAAATAAAGACGTTTAGCAATTCTGTTTACAATAATAGCAAACTAGATAAAAAATAAAACATTTAGCAATTCTGTTTACAATTACAGCAAACTACATAAAAATATTTAGAAACAAATCAAGACATTTGCATAAAAGAAGTACAAGACATACACTGAAAACTGTACAGCATGGACAAAAAAATCAGATGCCTATGTGAGTGTAAATGCAGCTGTGTGCACAGAACAGAGGGGGACGAGAAAGACGACAGTCCATATCCAGCTCCACCCCTAAGAGCCTTTTTGCCTTTTGCTGTTTGTAGAAAATGGTATGTCTATACTAAAGTTTATGTACAAATAAATGCACAATACTCACAAATGGCAAAAACATCATCAAAACAACAAAAACAAGTGAAATATGATGGTGTGTATCTGTGAACCTGGCTGCTTAGGAGACTGCAGGGATGGCAACCCCAAGATCAATGCCATCCAGGGAGATTTAGCAAGACCCCAGATGAGAGAAAGAGGGAGAGAGGGAGGGAGGGAGGGAGGGAGGGAGGGAAGGAGAAGAGGAAGGGAGGAAGGGAGGAAGGGAGGAAAGAGAGAAAGAGAGAAAGGAAGGAAGAAAGAAAAGACAGACAGACAGGGGCTATAGGTCAGCATAGAGAGTTTGTATAGCATATGTGGGCCTCCCCAGTACTGAAGAGTAACAACAGGATTCCCTGGTAATGATGCTGTTTGCAAGTGGAAAGGGTTAGCCATAGAACAAGAGTCAACATTTGCAAAATATACTCATAACACAGAACTCCAATTTTACTGAGAACAGTTATAATTCAACAATCCGATTATAAATGGGACATATCTTTGGAGAGCTATTTATTATATTTGCTAGGGGTGGATCAAGTAAAGCCTTAAAAACTATTTCAATGATTTTTTTTTTCTCCTGAGCAGAATGAAAAGTTCGGCTTGCTTCCTTGCATCTGGAACTCCTGGGTCGGTAGTGTCTGCAGAGTCAGGGCAGGCACGATGTCTGAAGCAATGCCCTCTTTGTTGGATTTCCCAGGCTCTGAGCACCACTCAGCTGTTTCTTTCCCAGGAGAGTTTTCTCATACTGGAGACTTTGGACATAAAGTGTGATACATATTGTCACCATCCTAACACTGTTCCTCCCAGACCACCCATTTTCTAGTTAAGGACTCCTCATCTTAGAGGAACTTTGTAGGACAGAAGTTTCAGCCAGGAAGAACTACCAGGTCAGCCCCACCTCCCCACCTGAACCTGTGAAATAACCACCTCCTATCCCAAGCCTGCCTTTGACATGAGGAAAAGCCACATAGGAAGATGGACTTAAATGGAAGAGGCCTTAGCACTCAGGCCTTATCCCTTAGGTCATCCTTCGTTCCAGTGAAAGGAAACTTTGCTCCCCTTTATTCTGGAAAGTTACTGACTTGAGAACTAGGGATAAGCAGCTGGGTGGCTTGAGATAGAATTGTCAAAACCAACAACTAATCATGGTTCAGAGCACGTGGGCATTTCAACAGGAGCCTGGAGGAGAAGACAGGGCTTCTTTCCTCAACTGCACAAATTAAATAACACAGAACTCCATCCAATCCAGATTTTACCTGTCATTAAATAAGATTGGAAACAATTTTTTTTTTTTTTTTGAGACGGTCTTGCAGTATATCCCTACCTGCCATGGGACATACAATAAGCTAGGCTGGCCTTGAACTTTCAGCAACTGCCTGCCAATGTCTCCTGAGAGCTGGAATTATACACTCGGGCCTTAACCGGACTTGACTTCAGGGACCGTACCCGCATTCTCACCCAGGCAGGGGCGGCCAGTATTGGGCCGTGCCCAAGGAAGCTGTGAGGCAGGACAGTCTGTGAGATGATGTTCTCAGGGACTATGGGTGGGCCCCTCTCACAGATCTCACACCCAGGATCCCTGGGGCCCTAAATGAGAATTAGTCAAGACTGTTAAACAGTCAAGCTTTTTGCTCCTGGCAATCCCAGTAAAAGAAGGCGAATTTTCTGCATGAAGTTGAACTGGAGTCCCACATGGAACTTCCCTCAGCCAGGTCCTAAGACCTCTGAAGGCTTGCTGGGGAATAGCATCTCCTCAAAGCACAGAGGATCACCCCAGGGTTCCCAGGCCAGGAGCCTCACAAAAAAACCCAGCACAAAATAAATCTTCTTTTAAAAGTTTGGGGCACAGGGTGGAAGCTAGAGAGACAGTTGAGCAGTTAAGATACAGGCAACTCTTGCAGAGGATACAAGTTCAGTTCCTGACATGTTAGGTGGTTCACAACTGTACCTCCAGCTCTGGTAGACTCAACCCCCTCCTGGCCTCTGCTGCCACTTCCCTTGTGCATACATACCTACACACAGAAACAAAACTAAAGCTAAAATAAATCTTTAAAAATCCCCTAAACCAGCCATGCATAGCACTGTACACCTTTAATCCCAGCACTTGGGAGGCAGAGACAGGCAGATCTCTAAGTTTGAGTCCAGCCTGGTCTACAGAGTGAGTTCCAGGACAGCCAGGGCTACACAGAGCAACTCTGTCTTGAAAGACCAAAACCAAACCAAACCAAAAAAGAAAAAAGAAGAAAAGAAAAGAAAAGGAAAGAAAAGAAAAGAAAAGAAAAGAAAAGAGAAAAGAGAAAAGAAAAAAGAAAAAAGAAAAAAGAAAAAAGAAAAAAGAAAAAAGAAAAAAGAAAAAAGAAAAAAGAAAAGAAAAGAAAAGAAAAGAAAAGAAAATTCCCCCCAAACCCTGAGCAGCCATCCAAGACATGGGGAAAAGACTGCCTGAGTCAACCTCCGTATCCTTGTAGGATAATTTGAATTCTCCTTGAAAATCTCAAGGCTCCTCCAAAGTACTGAGCTCCCACTAAGCAAGAGAGCCCACACTGCTTATTTGTAGTGGAGGCTCTGGAGTCGCACACTTGTGTGAGGCCTCCTCATCCAGGGTAGCAGGAGACTCCTCAGAGGGTACAGTCACCACCCTTCCCAGAAAGTACCCTCTGTTTTCTCTCATGAACCCTTTTCTAGGCGCGCAGCCAGGAGACCGTCCTCCCCAGGAAACCATGGCAACTGCAGACCTCGGTGGAACACTGCCTCATGTGTCATCATGAGCTCGGGCTGACTGGACGCCGTAAAAAATTAATTCAGTGCTTCAAATCGACTGTTAGGGTGTTTACCCAGAGCAACTCGGACATCCCATCAGTCTTTGCAGGGCAACAAGAGCTCGCCGGAATTGTTACTTCGATGGGTTCCCGTGGATCCGAGTGGAGCGGGGAGGTCTGGACCTGGCTGCCTGCTTGCTGAGTCAGAGCAGGCCTGGTCTCTGACACAGGCTACACCCTGGGCCATAACTGCCCCTTTCCTCTGGAGAAGAGGACAGAGAGACACCTGCACAGAGTCACAGATCACAGGGCTAGAAGAGGGCCTGCACGATCTGATAATCACTTCCTCCCCTTTCCCTCCTCCCTGCTTCCTGCTTCCTGAGTCCTCCTTCCCCCTCTCTTCCTCTTCCTCCCCCTCTCATTCCCCTTGTTTCCTCTACTTTTTCTTCGTCACCACCACCATCTCCACCCCACCCCACCCCCATTATCTTTCTTTTCCCACACATTGAGAAGCAGGACTTAGGGATATCTAATTCAACAGTAGATGGATAAGTCTGGACCAAGGGTCCATGAGGTCCATAATTGTTTGGAAAGTATCATAAACCATTATATACCTATGTAGATATAAAATACACTCAGAATTAATACACTCAGAAGCACGCTTCAGAAAAAAGCCACGCCTTTGCTTAATTGGACGATGCATTGCTTGTGGTTTAGCTTCTCCTTTGAATTCCATGAAGGGATGTGAGAACAAACACCTTTTCATCCTCCTGGGCACACAGGCTGAGGTCTGGGCAGGGTGCTGAGGTTTGAGTTGTGTTTGAGGTTAGCATGGGAGGGAGGGAGGGAGATTACACAGTAACTCAGGGTTGTCAGCAAGCATGCATGTGTTAGCTGCTTTGGGAGCAGCCGGCCGGTCATCACAAAGACTAGACTCAAACCCAGCATTTACACCGTGAGTGCTCTCTGTCAGCTAGCTATACACCCTGTCAAAGGGTCGCCTTTGTTGTTCATAAAGCCAACCATCTTTAGGAGTCCAGGTAGCCTTTGACTCATGCGGTGACTTTCTGGTACAGGGTAGCTCTTTACAGTGTAAGGTTTGCTCGCCCTTGTTTGACCAGGCTGGACCTCCAGTACGCCTTGACCTTGCTTCAGTCCCCCAGGTATAGGATAAAACATACATTTTAAAATCTGTTTCATTTTTACTATGAAGAATTAGTATCTCAGTGTAATAAAGTATGTTCTACTCCCTGCTTCAGCTTTAAAAGATATTTATTTTATGTGTATGGGTATTCTGCCTCCATATGTGTGTGTGCTCCACTTATGTGCCTGCTGCCCAAGGAGGCCAGACAAGGGGGCGGCAACCCCTAGACCTGGAGTTAGAGATGGGCTGAAGCATCATGAGGTGGCTGAGAATTGAACCCAGTCCCTGCTTTTAAAATATGGGACAACACTCTACTAAGGGCTGGTAAATAAATCAACCATTAGATTAATAATGCAAACCTCAAAACAGGAATAATTTCTTAAATTTCTCAGCCAATAGAAGTGTTCTCAGGATGAACACCAAGTCAGTTATATTTGTGCATGGGTTTGTTTGCTTGTTTGTTTGTTTGTTTTAAACTCTGGAAAGAATGGAAATTACCTACGTTCTCATCTTCTTCAGTTCATGAGCTCGGACTGACTGGACGCCATAAAAATTAATTCAAATCAGCTGTTAGGGTGTTTACCCAGAGCAACTCGGACATTCCATCGGTCTTTACAGGGCAACATGAGCTCATCCGAATTGTTATTCCAGTGGGACCCAGTGGATCTGAGTGAAGCAGGGAGGACCCCGAAGAGGAAGGGCCAGGGTGAAAGATTGGTGACTCAAGATCAAAGAGGGGTAGGAAGTGGAAGGGCCTCCATATTAGAAAAAGTCTGAACTAAGGTTTCATGGAAGACTCACACAGGAAAGACCTGGGAACCTGGCCACTGCGAGAAAGGCACCCCGTGGTCCTAACATTGCCTGAGAATGGCGAGAATGAAGCCTGGGCGCCCAGTGGTCTTAATCCCCTGATGGCAACTGATAACCCCTTTTGTGTCCAGGCCAGGGCTTCCTGGCAGGAAGGAAGCCCTGGCCCCTTAGAGGGATAAGGCCGGCCTGGGAGCAAGAGCTGTGGGGGTGTCTCAGTATTACTTCCCATTCCCAGGGAGGGGGCTCAGCTCCCTTTCCCAGGAGCGGAAGTCAGACAGGTCAAGCTAATGTGGAATTGAAACTCCTCAGGAGTCTGCCAGCCTGGTGATGCCGGAGGAAGACCCTGAGGAGGGTGAGGGATAGAAAGTAAATTTGGGGCCACAGTGAGATCAAGACCGGGATTAGAGGGTAATCTACGAGGGAACTTTCTCTTCCCTTTCCCCTTATTTTTGCCTTATATTTTTACTATGATGGTTCATAATTTTGCTAGCAAGTTAAGACAAAATAAATGTGAGGTGTTTTTTTTTTTTTCAAAGTCAACTTTGTGGCAGCAATTGTAATAATGAGCCTCCGCAGCCCAGTGGGGTCCCTTTTTGGGTCTTGTTGGCAAACTAAAAGCAGCCATATTTCTGCCACATGAAAATAATTGCATAGTGTGCTAATGTGCTTTCTCTTGAACACCCTTTAATATATATGTATATATATGTATATGTATTATTGACAGAATTCAACAAATAACTTTATTTACATGTTTTATTATTACATTTATTGTGTGTAGGTATGTGTGGTTTATTTATTTATTATGCTGCATTTACTGAGCTATTGTGTGTTAGGGTGAACATGTAGGGTCAGAGGACAACCTGTGGGAGTCGTTTCTCTCATTCAACAATGGTGGATCTCAGGGGTGAGACTCAAGTCACCGGGCTTGGCAGCAAGCATGCTTGCTTGTTGAGCCATCTCACATTTTGGTGCCTACCTTGGCTGTTTATTAAGCAAGTATTCAAAGGAGTGCCTCAATGGTGGAGGTGGCCGTTCACCTTGTTACAGCTTCCAGATCTCCCTGACCTGCAGAGAACCCAAGATACCTGACCCTGACCTGGGCTGAGCAGAGTGGTCCTTTGATTTGGTGTATACTTCTGGAAATACACTGTTTAAGGAGCAGATTTCTCCCGAGTCTACATGTAGAAGAGTTGAGAGCCTACAGCATAGCAAGACCCCTAGAATCATATTGGTTGCTCTGCTCTGGAGAAATCTACCCTGAGATGTTAGTAATGTTCTGCCCTGGTCCCCAGTCTCTAAAGCTAATGGTACTACTTCCTTCATAAGGACAGTATGATGGCAGAGGTTTTGTGTGATGTGTGCACACTTCTACATACTGTCTGAAGCTGCTCTCGCTGCTGCTGCTGCTGCTGCTGTTAGGAGTTTGCTCACTGGAGACTCAGAACCATATGTCAATGATTTCAAATCTCTCTGTTCTGTACATTGAAAATAAATCTGCTCTCCTTTTGCTAGCAGCTTGAGACATCTGTGTGACCTATTGTTCCATGGCTGCAGCACATTGGTGAAGGAAAAGCTGAGCTGAGACTTCATCTCCCAGCAGTTAGCCTTCCAAACTACAGGGGATGCCAATCAAATCTCCACACCTTGAGTCAACCAGATACGTCAGCCCACTTGTGCTCTGGACAGAAAGATTCCTCATCATGAGAGAATGCTGCAGCCGGGCAGTGGTGGTGCACGCCTTTAATTCCGGCACTTGGGAGGCAGAGGCAGGTGGATTTCTGAGTTCAAGGCCAGCCTGGTCTACAAAGTGAGTTCCAGGACAGCCAGGGCTATACAGAGAAACCCTGTCTTGAAAAACAAACAAACAAAAAACAAAAACAAAAACAAAAAAAAACAGAGAGAGGGAGGGGGAGAGGGAAGAGGGGAGAGAATGCTGCCTGAGGCCTCCGGTTCCTGCTTTCAGTTTATATTCTAGAACTTACTGCCCTCTTTATTCTTCTGCAAATTCCCTGCTGTAGACCCCACAGTCTTGATGTCAAGATGCTAAATGGGAACATCAGGCTTGTGAAGATCGGCTCCATCTCTTTTGTGAGTCAGAAACAGGACCAGGGCAGACATAGTGGCTGCACTCTACAGGCAAAGGCAGGTCAATCCCCATAACTCACAGGCGGACCCTCATGAAATTAAAGAGCGTCTGCAAAGCACAGGCAACATTCTGGAATAGACAAAGTGCTCAAAATTTTACAAGAAGAAATTCAACAGCCAATTTTTAAAAACTGGTCAATGCAATATATAGGCAGTTCAGTCAATGAACACACACACAAGCTCAGCCTTACCAGGCATCAGAAAAAAAATGTAAATTAAAACTACATCAAAGCCCATTGAGTGAGCTCTTTGGGTAGAAGCGCTTGCCTGCAAGCCTGCTGACCTGGGTTCCAATCCCCAGGACCTGTATTGTGGAGGCAGGGAACAGACTCCTGCAAGTCTGACCTCCATATCTGTGCTGTGGTGCACATGCCGATGCACACACAGATAGAAAGATGGGTAACTGTAAAAAAAAAAAAAAAAATACCACCGCACTGAGGTTCCATCGCACACCGGTCAGAACAGCCCTCATTACAGAAACAAACAGCGGCAAATGCTGGTAGAGGTTAGACCAGAGGGAACGCTGATACACTAAACTAATCCAGCCGCTATGACAGTCAATAGGTGGGTTCTCAGAAATGAAAATTAGATCTACCATATGACCCAGCCCTGGCACTCTTGGGTACTTAACCCTGAAAACGACAAGGCAACATATCAAAGAGATCTTTGCATATAAGTGTTTATTACAGCACTCAGTGTCGATCAACAGAGAATGGACAGAGAAGATGTGCTCTCTCTCCACATGGTGCATTCTTCTTCAGTCATAAAGAAGAACAAAGGTATGTCATGGGTCACATGAGGGAAATGGATACAACCAGAGATAATCGTATTAAATGAATTAAACGTGTCTCAGAAAGACAAATACGTTTTCCTCACTTACAAGATTCTAGCTTGTTACATAGGAATATAAAGCCATACTTATACAAATGCTGTGAAAGTTGAAATAAAAATATCTAGGGGGTTGGGGGACCAACAGGAGGAGGAGACGGAGGAGGGAGAGTGTTTACTGTCACATGAAAATGACTTTTGTAACTCAGTGTGATAAAATTAAGAAATATTTTTAAGTGGCTGCCTGCTGTGTGCCTGCCCTCCTTAGTTGTGTGTGGGCATCAGCGGCTTTCTCTCAGTCCTTGATAGGGCTTCGCTGATCTTTTCTTGCTGGGACTTGAATTACAGACCAAAGACAGCTGAATACTGTGTGATAAAGATTTGCAAGGTGCCAATGGAGGACTTGACGAAACTGTAGCACAAAATCTTATGGGTTCTCAAATTAGCTTTAAAAATCCTTCAGCTGTTTGTTCTCCGTCTTCAGAAAATGTTGCAAACTGTGGGAAATGACTCCTGTAATTCCCCAAAATGAGGACCCCCGTGGGAAATGCTGCTGGGAGCCAGGGGCAAGTTTAGAGGTCATGGAGACAGGTGGAGGATCTGGCTGGGTTTTCTGTGCCTTCATCCATCACCAGCCAGAAGGTTCTAGAACCAGCTGGGTCTCTCTCTTCCCAGGGCTTCAGTTTTCTTTCTTGTAAGAGGAAGGTCATACCATGAGAATTTCTGAAGCTCTGCATAAATTTCTGTGAGAAACTTTGAAATATGTTTTTGCATGCCTTGACTTTCTGGGCTATCTCCTACTAACATAGACCAGAAAGCTCGCAACAGAAATTTATTCAGCCCTGAAGCCTGAGAAGCCCAAGGTCAAGGGGCAGATCTGTTGTGAGCCTGGTCCTGCTCCTAGCATGGCAGAGGGCTTCATAACCTGAGAGAGAGCTGAATGTGGTTTTATAGCTAGTCTACACTGGCAACAACTGACCAGTTCCCAAGACAGTGACATTAACCTATCCACAAGGATAGAACCCCCAAGACCTCATCACCCACTAAAAGGCTCTACATTTTAGCACACTTACACTGGGGATCAAGCTTCACTCACCTTAATTTTGGGTGTACATTCAAATGATAGCATAAAAGTATATTTATTAATACCATTAATAGGCAGAAGACATAACAATGTGAAAGCAATCATTTTTATCTGTCCATTATGCTAACTTTTTATTCAAGTACGTGAACACTATCGCTGACTAATATTTTGAATGAGTTGTTCAACACCACATCAAAAGCTATAGGACTGTGAGAGGTGTGTGTGTGTGTGTGTGTGTGTGTGTGTGTGTGTGTGTGTGTGTGTGTAGCTCTGTCATCCTGGAACTCACTTTGTAGACCAGGCTGGCCTCAAACTCACAGAGATGCCTGCCTCTGCCTCCCCAGTGCTGGGATTAAAGGTGTGTGCCACCACTGCCCAGCTATGAGTGGTTTTTGTTGCCTGGTCATCTTCATTAAGTTTGATAGGGCAGCTAACTTGACTTCTTTATTTGAGAGTCCCGACTGAAACCTTTTCTCTTGTTCTAGCTTGTCCTCCTAGAATGTTCTCTTGCTCTCTGACTCGACTCTCAGAGCCAGATAACTTCAGTTATATGAGTGGTGTAGGTAAGAGGCTGGAGTCGGGATTGCCCTCTGTGGGCAATGCTGTTCTTCCGCTCTCAGGGGCCGTCCCCACAGTACTTGCCATACATGGTGTCTGTGGGTCTACACACTGGTCAACATCCATCATACAGTAAGCCTGGCTTCAAGGTATGTGGTGGCTCAGCTTTCTGTCATTAGCTGTAGGCTGTCCCCTCATGGCCCTGGCTTCTGGACCTTTCCATCCAATCCCATTTTGGTAGGTGTATTTAATATTTATTGAAGTTCTCAGTTCTCAGCTTCTGGCAATGTTGGCAGCTGAGGGCTTGCTACAGGAACTGGCTCTGGATGAAGGGAAATGCCTTCCTCATGGCCACTTCAACTTGGAGCCACTATGAATAGCTTCCTGTAAGGTGAGGTGAGCTGAGGTCCAAGCTGTGAATGGACTGAGCTCCAATCCAAACCTGGATGAATAGAACCAAAACACCAGAGTCAGTCTGCTGTTTGCCCAGCTCATTGCTATTGGTCTGCTGGAAGAAAAGAGGCCATTGTTTGAGGCCTGTAAGTTGGCTCAGTGGGGAGGGCCCTTGTCACCAAACCTGGTGATCCGAGTGATCACCAGGACCCACATGGTGGAAGGAGAGAAGCCCCCTGGGAGCTGTCCTCTGACCTCTACATGAAAGCACACGTGCACACATGCTCACCAATAAAATAAAATGAAACATTTAAAAGGAAGAATGCTATTGTAAGGGCTAAGAAGCAGCAGGAAGAGGAGACATCATAAAATCCATATGATCAACCTCAAGTTGCAGAAAGTCGTCCTGTAGAACGGGGCTGAGGACCTACAAAAGCCAGAGAAGCAGCAATACTGCTAACACTATCCCAGGGTTTTAACTCATTCTATCTTCATCATTTTCTGAGTTTGGTACTTATCTTTTATAGATGATGGATTTGAGGCACAGGAAACTTACTGCTTAGCTGGGTAGGCTGCCGATCTGCTCCTCACTCTCAACCAGAATCCTAGAAGCTCCTCTCCTACTGCTTGAGCTGGTTATTCTGCCCATCCAAGTTTCTAGAAAGAAATCCTTCCCTTTGGATGTAACAGCAATAGCCCTGCCTTGACAGGGTTCCCAACTGCACCCAGTCTTGCAGCTTAGCTACAGCAGAAGTTAGAGAGCAACTGGAGCTTCAAGAAAGACTCCAGAATCAGGTCAGGACTGGTGCTTAGAAACCCTTTCCTCATCGAAAGGATTGAAGAGGGCTGGTGAGATGGCTTAGCAGGTTAGAGCACCCGACTACTCTTCCAAAGGTCCTTAGTTCAAATCCCAGCAACCACATGGTGGCTCACAACCATCCATAACAAGATCTGACTCCCTCTTTTGGTGTGTCTGAAGACAGCTACAGTGTACTTCAGACACTGTGTACAGTGTACAGTACACTGTGTATTATTTATTTTATAATAAATAAATAAATTTTTAAAAAAAGGATTGAAGAAGAATCAGTGTAGAGAAAAAGGCTAAAAGAGAGTATAGAAAGCTGAGCCAACGGTCAGGGGTCCCCTGCAAGCCTTGTTGGGCTTTGGTTTATGGGCCATGGACCCATGGGCCAGCATGAATCAGGAGTCAGTCAGAGCCAATGACTCACTACACACAAGGCCCAGGGGTTCAGGAACACATCACAAGATGCTGAGACATGTCTCAAATGCTTGCCAGCTGAGCCCATCTGGAACATGAGTCCTGAGCATGAAAGAGTAGGAGACAGAGGAGGAGCTAAATGTGCTGGTCAACGAGAGCTCACTAAGAAGTCACATCCAAGGCCAACATGAGGCAAAGGCTGTTCCTGGGACCAGCTCCACAGTGCTTAGAGCCCACTGGGGTGTTGCTGTCACAGCTGAATCCAGCTGCTTCCAGGGCAAGGAGGAGGGCACTCCCTCTAGCCTTGTCCTTGGGACTTACCCTTGTCAGGGTTGTCTGTTTTCTCAGGATGACCCATCCATTCCTAAGTGTAGGAGGCAAGAGAAAGAGACACCACCAAACCTCCCCTGATGGTTCTTTGAGTCTCTCAAAGGAAAGGAACTTATACACAAAGCCATGGAACTGTTCCTACTAAACTAAACAAAATTTTTACACTTGTCACTATTGAAATTTGGTTATAGAATTATTTGTTCCATGTCTGTCTTTCTCACTGTGAATTCCACAGCTGTGTGTGTGTGTGTGTGTGTGTGTGTGTCTCGGACAAGGGGGTGGTGTGGTGGTAGGGGTTGTTGTCTTGTTCACTGGAGCTTAGGAGAGTACATGATACATAATTGGTACTCCATACCTGGGTGTTAGGAGACAAACCCTCCCTGAACCCCGAAGTCTAGTTCTTAAGGATTAGTCTGACAAAATCCCCCTCCCCACCCACTTTACAGGGACTGAACCTCAGAGGCTCTGAGTCTTGCACCCCAACCCCTGACCCACCACTGAGACCTTGCTTAACATTTGCAGAGCCAGCAATTGAAAATCCCCCTTGGAAAGTACCAGAGCTGGGGCCCCCGGTCACGTGCCCCCCCCCCCCCCCCCCCCCCCGGTCATGTGGAGCTCCAGGCCCCCAGAAGCTTCCGGTATCAGGGGCCAACCTGGGAAGACAGGATCTCTAGGAATCACTCCGGGCTGCCTTACTCCCACGAAGAATTTGAGAAGTGAAGGGATTGTTCAGCCTTTGAAAGGAATTGTCAACAGCTAGGGAAAGCAACTGGGACTGAGGGCCGCTCCTCTGCTAGGGAGGGCCCTGGCGCAGAGTCAAGTTGGCTCCCTTCCAGGTTTTTATTTCTGGTGTTTGGTGGTTAAATAAAAAAAGCCTATAAACTTAACTCCAGTTAGAAAAAAAATCAACTATTTCAAATATTGATCCCAGATAATCCCTTCAGACCTGGCAAGGAGACCACCCGCTGTGGGGGAGGGGGTAGCAGGTGGGGGACTGGTGGAGGCTCTGCACACTGGGCTGAGAGATTTGGAAAACTCTGGTTTTCTCCTCTGAGTCTAGGAGCTAAGAGACTAAGAATCCACAAGCCCGTGGCTGCAAAGAGTGCCCCTCCCCCCTCCCCCCTGCTCAGGACAGGAACATGCGATAATGTACCTTTGTCTATTGTCAGTAATAAGTAAATATAATTTAATGGAAATAAATTTAAAATGATATATATTTTTTTTAATCTGATCACTGAAAACGGCAAATTCTAAGTGGGGGAATTGGCAAGGTGTGTATTTACACAGTTCACACAGGGAAAAATCGCCTAGTACACAAGAGCTGTTTACTTGACAGTTGGTAAAGAAATGGAATCGGAATAATGAGAAATGCTTTCATGTATTACAGATTTTTTTTTAAATGCCACTTGCCGGTTTTAACTGTAGGAAAACCAGAAAGTCAACTGGACAAAGACCACAACTGGTACTGGGTTCAGGGACCCGTCAAGATGTTCTTATATGAAATTGTTTACCCACACAAGCATAAGACATATGGCTTTCCTTACAGAGGGCACAGTGGGCGGCACAGCCAAACTCTTCTTTGTAGTGGAAAAATCTGTCCTCTAGGTGCTGGGAACCTCGGAGAAATAAGACTGATTGATTGCATAAGCTAATCAATGAAAGAATTGATGAATGAATGGATGAATGAATGAATGAATGAATGCACTAGTTAAGCAGTCTGTGGCAGTATTTCTTAATGATTGTCCATTTGGTTTTTGCTTCTTCTAGGAATCCAGAACTTGACTTGAATCAAGTTCCTGTCTTGAAAAGCAACCAAAAAAAGTATCCTGAATCCAAAGTTTTGTTTTTTTTTTTTTTGTTTTGTTTTGTTTTGTTTTTTTTTACTTAAATCCTATCCTAACCTAGAGAATACCTACAAGCCTGGCCCCTAAACCTGGGAAACAAAGAAACAAAAAAACACAATTGAACAAAGAAACGACTGAGAAAGACTTACCTTTGTTCCTGGGCTTCCCGATGTGCAAGAGGATATAAGTGATCAATTCTGCTAGACTTTCATAGTCTCTCTTCTCTACCCAATTCTCTCCCACCTCCAAGCTCACAGAATAACCTAAACTTTTTTTTTTCACTAACTCTCTCACCCACTGTTCTCACAACAACCCCATCCCCAAATTCACCTCCAACTCCTCCTTGTAAGTAGCCCCTCTGCTCACCCTCTGATCTTGCTTCCTTATAGTCTAAGCCTGGTATTTTTCTGAGGTTCAGCAGTAAGTCTGTCAGGAGTGCTCTTGGAAGATGGAGCAGGATCAGGACAGAGTGCTCTAGAATCACTGCCCTGTCTTGGGTGGATTGCCACGGGAGGGGGGTGGGGAGCAAAAGGCAGCACCTGGCACTCCCTCATGAGTAAAGTCTCTGCATTCAAATCTGCCCCCTGACCTCTCTGTGACTTGTCCTGGCTGAGTCCTGGCTGTGTGTGACCTGGCAGGCGTTCCTGCACGGTTTGTCTTACCACCCTCCTTTACTATAGGATTTCAGTAAGACTCCTGGCTATACTATTTTGGAGTTGGGGAAAGATCCAAGTGGTTTGTAAACCACTGATGTGTTATAGATCTCCCACATGACTGAGCAATATCACTTAGGAGATGATTCTCAGTTTCTCTTTTAAGAAATAAGTACAGCCGGGCGTGGTGGCGCACGCCTTTAATCCCAGCACTCGGGAGGCAGAGGCAGGCGGATTTCTGAGTTCGAGGCCAGCCTGGTCTACAAAGTGAGTTCCAGGACAGCCAGGGCTATACAGAGAAACCCTGTCTCGAAAAAAACAAAAAAAAAAAAAAACAAAAAAAAAAAAAAAAAAAAAAGAAATAAGTACAAACAGTGTATATTCCTGTCTACAGTGACGAGAGTCACAAGGACATTTTCATACAAGCACAACATGGACATACCTCTTATCTTTCCCTTTTCCCTCTCCCATTTAAATTACTTCCCCTGACAATCTGTTTTTCACATCATAAACATATGTATGGTATGCGAATTTATGTATCTATATAATCTTTATAAGATCTAGGAACCACAAATGAGAGAATATCAGGTATGTGTCTTTTTAATTTTTTTTTAATTTTTATTTTTTGTTTTTTAATTTTTATTTTATTTTTATTTTTTGTTTTTTCGAGACAGGGTTTCACTGTATAACCCTGGCTGTCCTGGAACTCACTTTGTAGACCAGGCTGGCCTCAAACTCAGAAATCTGCCTGCCTCTGCCTCCCGAGTGCTGGGATTAAAGGCATGGGCCACCACGCCTGGCTTTTTTATTTTTAAAATTATTCACTTATTTCATGTATGTGAGTACACTGTCGCTGTCTTCAGACACACCAGAAGAAGGCATCAGATCTCATTACAGGTGGTTGTGAGCTACTATGTCATTGCTGGGATTTGAACTCAGTACCTCTGGAAGAGCAGTCAGTGCTCTTAACCACTGAGCCATCTCTCCAGCATGTGTCTTTTAGGTCTGACTAATTAAGCCTTTTTTTGATGACTTACAGTTACCTCTATCTTTCTGTAAATGGCATAATTTCATTCCTTTTATTTATTTTTTTGCACGTGTTTGTGGTATGTGTTCATTCACATTTGCATGTGTGACACACACACACACACACACACACACACACACACACGTTTGTGAATATCCTGCCTGTATGTGGAGACCCAAAGTTGATGTAAGGAATCTTCTTCGACTCCTCTCCCCTTTATTTATTGGGTGGGGTCACTCGCTGAACTGAAGCTTGCTAACTCTGGCTAGTCTAGATATCTGGCTTACTCTGGAGGTCTCAGTCTCTGCCTTCTCAGTTCGGGGTTCTGGGTGGCTGCCATGCCAGTTGGCTCTTATGTGGGTTCTGGAGATCTGAATTCAGTCACTTACCCTTTGCCTGGAAGTGCCTTAACCACGGAGACATCTCCCAAGCCCATTGTGTAACCATGGGACATTTTCTTTATTGATTCATTTAGACTGGTTCCATAACATGGGGCTGTTGTGAATAGTCCTATAATAAACAGAGTTGTACACCTATTTCTGTGTTGTGTTGGCTTAAGAGTCCTTTAGGTGTATAATCAGGAGTAGTGTACTTCATAACCTCTGACTCTGAAGTTTATAAAATCAGATGTTCTACCAACCAACCTTCATCACCTTGTTATAGTGCAGTCCTCCAGTCCCCATTATTCCCTGAGTCCTCCTTGTCTTGTTATGGAGTGCTCCTCCAGTCCCCATTATTCCCTGAGTCCTCCTTGTCTTGTTATGGAGTGCTCCTCCAGCCCCCATTATTCCCTGAGTCCTCCTTGTCTTGTTATGGAGTGCTCCTCCAGCCCCCATTATTCCCTGAGTGCTCCTCATCTTGTTATGGAGTGCTCCTCCAGTCCCCATTATTCCTGGATCTTTCCTGCCCTCAGCCTTGTATGCTGAGCTACTCTGAGATCTCAACCACTCAGGCCCCTTCTCACTCCATACTTACTCTCTAGATGATATCATCCACATGGAAGGTCTACGCATCCATATGCTGACAACTGCCGCATTTGTATCATATTGCTTGCTTAGACCTTTCATCTGACCTCCAGACTCATATCCATGGGCCTGGTCACATCTCTATTTGAGTGTCTAACAGATAAGTGATGGCGAATGGTAGATCTCCAGAATTTTCCCACAAATCTACTTTCCTTACATTTCTCCCAGCTCTTTCATGTATCCTTGCTCTGTGCACACAACCCTCAAGCATTCAGGCTTACCCCGTTCCTCTGGTTTTCTCTCATCCACATTCATCCGCACAGGAAATCCTGCCCTGCCTCCATCCATCTACCACTCCACACTTCCACAACTACGTCCTTCCTCCAGACCGCAGGCCGATGGTGCCTGGCTCAGTGCCACTGCCTCTGGGAGCAGGTGCTCAGAACCGTCCTCAAAGGGCTAAATGTCCCATGGGTAGATAAGGCTGCCTGGGCTCTCTTAAACTGTGTAGGTTTCCAGCCTCACACCCTGCCGTCGTTCCCGCATGCCTGGTGGTCTGGGCCCTTTGCTTTCTTCAACTCTCTGCCACAGACACCTCCATAAATTCCCACTTCACTTAATTGGGCCCTGTATTTTTTCTGAGAAACGTGGGTGCTGCTTCCTAGGGAACTTGCCAAGGTGTTAAATCCTGCATTGCAGGGGCATGTTCCTGTGTCAGTAAACTCTATGTGGTGAGTCTCTCTCTCTCTCTCTCTCTCTCTCTCTCTCTCTCTCTCGGAGGGCTCCTAGAATCCTGATTTTTGAATCCATGCATGTGATTTGACACATGTCAACATTCTAGGGGGTGTTGGGATGGGAGGGAGGGAGAAAGACTGGGGAGTGGGAGTTATCTAAGTAGGAATGTCAGTCTTACCAAAAGACTGGCTTTGAAGATGCACACCTCCATGGTATGTGTACGAGTGCTCCTCCAGTCCCCATTATTCCCTGAGTCCTCCTTGTCTTGTTATGGAGTGCTCCTCCAGCCCCCATTATTCCCTGAGTGCTCCTCGTCTTGTTATGGAGTGCTCCTCCAGTCCCCATTATTCCTGGATCTTTCCTGCCCTCCCATCCCAACACCCCCTAGAATGTTGACCTGTGTCAAATTCGGACAGAGGGCTCACATGTATGGATACAAAAATCAGGACGAGTGACCCCCAGAAACACAGGTAGCAAGAACTCAAGGGTGTCCTCTGGGAAACAGTCATGAAGAAACTGATGCCTTTATTTGGATAATCTACAAGGACCTGCACTCTGCCAATAACCAAGCAAGTTTAGAGGTTATGACCGTGCCTATTCATGCCTATTTATGTTTCCATGGAAGGTCTCAGCCTGGGCTGTAGCCTGATGACTTTCTTACCTAGGACAGCAGTGACTGGATTCCAGACCTTCAGAATCTGTGATAAAAAAATTAAAAAAAAAAGTCTTGTTTTCATTTTCTCTTATCAAATCTTGTGTTCTGCCCACACTCCAAACCTTGATTTAGTCCCACACATGTTCTCCCCAATTCCACCAGGATATTGGCTAGGTTCTGCAGTTCCTTCCAGCCTTTAGTAAACCCAGAACTGCCCCAGCTGGGTTATATTAGGACTTGACCCAGTTATGGGTTTTAACAATGACTGCTATGTTTTTCTAGAAAACCTATCAAGGTTTTCAATAGGCAGCCTGCCAGTGAGCGAGCTAGCTCAAAATCTCATTTTACAACTTACTTCCTGCAATCAGCTTTCCTACCTATGGGGAGGCATGGATTGCAAGACTCTTGAGATGTGCACACAGAGACTTATTGGGGAACATTCCCGAGAGAAATGTCTGCAAAGGGATGAGGGGTTAGCAAGAAAAGGCAGAGAGAGATGTCAGCCAGCATTGCATGTTTTAGTTGCTCTTTCAAGAGGCCAGGCACGTCGACAGGCCTTCAGCATCGGTTCTGTTTGGAGGGAAGGAAGTCAAGATTCGATGTTCCTCATCATGTAGTTGCTAAGATAGGGTGCTGCTCTGAGCAGCCTGACTTTGAGGGAAACAGTCGGCAGAGAGCCCCAGTCTCCAACACTCCTAGATCTGGGGGACAGTCCAGTACCCACTGCATTCTCTCCGGTGGCTCTCTAACATAATAGGGCTCCAGTCACCCCTCTCAGATAGCAGCCTTTCTCCCCCTCAGGATGAACCTGTCCTTAGAACTGTGATATTACACTTAGGACATTCTCCGGAGTTGGAGAACAAGGTTACTCCCCATCATCTCAAAACATCTTTAGAAATGGCCCAACATGGCTATGGTGCAGAGAACAGAGATGAAGAAGCCGCTGAGGAGGAAGCCTGGCTCCCCCTGTGGCTGAGTGGGCTATAGCTTGCCAGGACAGGGCGTTACCTCCTTTAATGATCCTATCTCTGGAGCCTGGAAGTATCATTGTTAGTGTTCCTTCTAGGCCCCGCCCAACTGTTACCTAGCAACAGCCAGGTAAGCGTAGCTTGCCATAAAAGGAGCTCTTTGTCTGACCCCTTTCTCCATCTCTCCCTTTACCCATCCCCCACTCTCTCTCCACATGTTCCAGCCTCTCTCTCTCTCTCTCTCTCTCTCTCTTTCTCCTCTCATTCTCTGTCCCCTCTCTTTTTCTGCCTCTACTTCCTTCTGAACTCCCCTTCCCATGGCTCTAAAACTCTATTCTATACTACAGTCATCGTCATATGGCTGGTACCTGGTGGAATGGAGCAGGAGGGGTGGTGGGGAGTAAGGGATGCCCTTAGCATGGGCCTGCTGAGGTACCGGTTCCCACTGCACAACACTGAGCTCCACAAAACATATCCCTGGCTTTATAAAACACATCAATCATCTCTGCTGTACACATTCAGAGACTGGGGAGTGGGGGAGGGGCACACACAATCTAGAAGATGGGATAAATCTGACACTGTTCCTTAGTGTTCTTATCAGCTTACTCCTCATCCTGTCTCTAAATCCTGGCATAATACTAGATGCCATATAAGTGCTATATAGGCTGGGGGTGTAGTTCTGTGGCAGAGCATTTGCTTAGCATGTGCCACACCCCAGGTTCCATTAATTAGAAAGTAAATACTAGGTCTATACTGATGATTCCGGATCTGAACCTTCTGCTCAGATTCTGCACCGCAGAACACTGTGTAGACACGGTTTGACATTACAGCATCTCGTGCAGAAACCTAGGAATGAACACAGTAGCTCAGAATAGAAATCTTCACTTTTTTCTTTGCCAGATTCCCACACCCTAATTCTGACTGCGGAGGCCACTGGTGCTCTCTTCCTGTTGGCTCAGGCCCCAAACCTGGTTGATGTCTTGCTCACACATTCTGCCCAATCCACCTGCTATTCTCAGATTTTATTTTTTTCCTTTGAACTGTACCAGAATCTGGCTCTCAGCAGCTCTACCCTGGCTTGAGCTCCTCTGTCATCTCCTGTCAGTGCTGTGGTAAGCATCAATGCAGGAGTCTCATCACCATTTCTTCTCCACAGAACAGAGTGATCCTTCTCAAGTGTTAGACTGTTCTACAGGTCAGCACTGTCCAAAGACTTCGTTTTCCATTCAGAATGGAGTCAGACCGATGGGCCACCTGGTGTGCCGCTGCCCAGGCCTTCTAAGTCCCCTTCTTCTTCTGGCATCTCACAGTTTCTTGATTTCATCCTAACTACTGTGTTCTTTCCAGTCCTCAACACTGTCAACTTGTTTCCCTCTAGTCCCTGGCATTGTTCTCCCAGGCCTCTGCCTTCTTTTGGCCTCTGCTATGGCGTGCTTTGTTTGGGTAATCTCTTTGTCTGTGGAGGAGGAGATTTTCACCAGTCCTACTTAAAACAGACATCATCCACACCCCCTTCGTGCCTATCATCCTATCCTGCTCTATTTTAACGTGTGTTTGTTTGAGAGTCCCCCTGTTAGGATGCAAGTTCCAGAAAGGCAGCTCTGCTGTTCGCTGATGTGGCCCATCACCTACAATTATGAAGTATAATGCAGAAGGAGGGGGTACCTGATGGGCCCGTGCCAAGGTGTTCCCCTGAGAAATTATGCCATACAACAGATCTGTTACAAGGGGTGGGGGTATTTGGGGCAAGGGAGGGAAGTGAGGACCTAGAGGAGGGGTAGAGACAGATGAGTGGACATGCAGACAGGCAGACAGATGGGAGCAGAGCCATGAGGGCACAGACAAGGACAGAAAGAGGGAGAAACCAGCCGAGATCACTCGGGAACATCGAGAGAGCTGGAGTGGCAGTAGGGTCCTTTAACAAGCAGCCCACACTTGAATGCAGGTGATGACAGCAGCCATTGCTCGGTCTCTGGGAGGAGCCTGGTGGAATCACTTGTAAGCTGACGTTCCTCCCTTTTTGATTTTTAATTAAAATTGAGGATGTGTTGATGGTGGGGCAGGAGTGGGGTATTGTGTTCTTTAGGCTACGTCCTGCTGACTGGGAGTGATATCATCTTTGGGGACCCTAAGAAAAATGGGGTGCAGGCCAAGTCTTTGGAGAGCTGGTTGTGCCACTGCTATCCAGGCTCTGTGGGATCAACTGGGGCTAGGAAAGTGCAGTCTGTGAGGCTAGCCCAGACACCTGTGGAGCCTTCCTGGATGGAGAGCTCTAGGAAACACCTGGTCCTGGCAGGATACTGGAATGTATGTGTGTGTGTGTGTGTGTGTGTATATATATATATATATACACACACACACACATATATTACACACACACAGAAGATAAAGTTAAGAAGGTTAGGGAAATTATTTTTTTTAGGTTTATATTTGGAGATTTTATTTCCATGGTTTTGGTAGTTGCGGGGAGGAGAGTCCCCCAACCAGGGAGTGGCAGAGGAACCCCACCCTCTGGAGTAGCAATAGGGGGTAAAGTTAGGCTGTTGATTGGCAGGGGCATTATCTGGAGTCCATTCGACCCATAGGAGGTAAATCCAAAATGAGAGAAACGTTCAGCACGTTTGCATTACCACTGTGGTCTGTACTGAAATCCACACTGTAGAAAAAGGCACAAGATATACATATTTGTGTCATAGTAGAGGGTTGGTAAACATTTTTGGTTTTTGTTTTATGTTAAGAGCACAAATGCTCTTTAGGGTGAGCTCAGAAGACAGAAGCCGTCCACAGAGCAGGAGGGACAAAAGCTCCCTGGATCTGGTTTCCAGTGTGAGCAGAGGCTGAAGGAGGAGCGTCTTCCCCCATCCAGAAGACTGGCTGTATATAAACTGATCATGAAAAACACTGTTAGGTCTATACTGAAAAGACAACCAGAGGAAATTTAAAATCTTAAACTTACCAGCTTTAAAACACCTTCTTAGACTTTAAGACATTGTCTTAGATCCTCAACTTAAGCTTTCACATCCCCAGAACTTAAATAAACTTTACGCCTTTTTCCTATCTAATTATTTACCATGAATGAGATGCAGGTGGCTGATCTTTGGGAACGGCCACTGTAAAGTGAGTTCTGTAGATAAAGGAATAGTAAAGAGTTCCATCTGAAACCTATTTATCTTTGGGTGGAGCCTAGTGGACCCGCCTGTAAGCTAACCACAGCAGCACCTGGCACACAGTGTAAACGGAATAAATAGTTGCTGCATCATAAATAAATGAGTATACAAATTTTTCATAGCAGAGAGGTGACCTGAAACTAGCATATAAATTCGAAAATGTGTGTGTGTGTGTTTGTCTGTGCCTATATGTGTCTGTATCTGTGTCAGTGCATCTGTGTGTGTGTGAGTGTCTGTGTTTGAGCACGTGTGTGTCTCTGTGTGTGCCTGTGTATTTATGTGTGAATACATGTGTGTCTATGTGTGTGTCTGTCTTTGCATGTATGCATGTGTGTTTTTGCATGTGTGCACATGTGTGTCTCTGTGTGTGCACATGTGTGCCTGTGTTTGAGCACATGTGTGTCTCTGTGTGTGTCTGTGTATTTATGTGTGCATACATGTGTGTCTCTCTGTGTGTGTTTGTGTCTGTCTTTGCATGTGTGCATGTGTGTCTTTGCATGTGTGCACATGTGTCTCTCTGTGTGTGCACATGTGTCTCTCTGTATGTGCACATGTGTGTCTTTATCTATGTGTACATGTGTGTCTCTGTGTGTGCCTGTGTCTGTGTGTGTGCCTGGGTATGTACACATGTATGTCTCTGTGTGTGTGTGCCTGTGTATATGTGTGTGCACATGTGTGAGCCTGTGTCTGTGTGCGTGTCTATGTGTGTGCACATGTATGTTTCTGTGTGCACACGTACTGATTTCTCATCTCATGCTTGTTGTTACCTATTATCTCATTCAAAACCACCTGGCTTCTATCCAGACCAGCAGGGTTTAGGATAAGGTCTGGGTAAAGCCATTCTTTCTTATTCATTTCCTAAACACCGTCCACATCCACATCCACACCCACACTTAGCCTTGGCAAACAGATTTCTCACCGAATATGGCAAGCCAACCAAATGTTTGAAAATCTTTATTTACAGAAAGATTAGGAAGTGTTTATTCATTTCACAAAAGGAGCCTTTGCTTTGAGTCACCACAGGAATCCTTTCTTTTGGTTGCAAGTTTACCAAACCAGTTTAAAATAGAGTGTGGCTTCAAGCATCTCCCCAAACAGGAAAGAAAGAAAGCTGTATTCATTAGATGCTCAGTGCCAGAGTCTCTGGATCTGTCCCGTGGGTGGTTACTACTTACTCTGGATACGCTGTGGCTTAATGAGTTAAGCCAGGAATCAATCTGATTAGTATAATGGTTTAGTTGTAGTTTAAAGATTCTCTGAATGTCACAAATCATCTTAAGGGAAAATATATAGTATTCATAGCCATTTAGTTTAGGAGTAAATGCATTTTATATGATCAAAGAGACAACTTTCATTTCTTTCCATTGTGGAATAAACAGGTCTCCCTGTTATGAATAATTCTTAAATTGGGGGTGGGGTAGGGAGTAAAGGTGAATTAATCATTTTCAGATTTTAGACAAAATTGTGATGCAGAAGAGAAAGGAAACAAACAAGATAGCCATGCAACTGCTGTGGCCTTCTGTGCACATGTGTGAGGTTCTCTCTTCAATTTGGATCAGGAATGGGGAATATTTGTGATTTGGTACACAAGTGAAATTTATCTGGTTTATCTTAAGATAATAGCAAAGAATTAGGTCTATCTTTAGATTCAGGTTCTGAATATGAGTCTACTGGTTATACCTAGTTTTCTAGGAAAGCAGGGGGAGGGGAGGGAGGAAGGAGAGAGAGAGAGAGAGAGAGAGAGAGAGAGAGAGAGAGAGAGAGAGAGAATCTCTCTCTGCCTGCCGGGCAGTCAAAGCAGGTCAGGGTTTGTTGGCAGATTTCCCAGCCTGCTGGGACATGGAAGGATAGGAGGAGGTGCACTTGAGGCTCAAGGCGAGGGGCTGAAGAGTCTATTGACCTTGATGGAAGGAATAGGGAGGCTTTTGGCTGGAAACAAATGTCTTATGTGTACATTTTAGCAAATTGTTTCTGTTAGCTTGTGGTTTGCTTTCCATAGTACTGCAGTATAAAAGGCATATGAGAAACACACTCAGTGCTGATGTGGTAATGACCTGCAGCCCTCCCACATCTGTCTCTTGCATCTCTTTTCTATCTTTCCTATAACCATCCTCACTCCCCCCTCAGAGGACTCTTCAGCTTTGCACAGGCTGGACCTGTACACATGTATTCCACCCTGATGAATGAGTGTGTGGATGGATGGACTATAGGAAGCTAAAATAATGGTACACTCCTGACTATGCAGAGTGTACCATTGACCCTGCGCTGAAAAAAAGCCACATGTTTCCTTGGCTCTGGGCATGCTTCTCTGAATGCCAGCATCAGAAATCTTTTGAAACTAGACTGACAAAATCAGGCTTGCTTCACTTAGCAGCAAAGGTGTTCCATGTTTCCTACTGCTACCATCTGGATGCATCGTGTAGGTGACATCATGCTAACTGGTAATGATGATACTGTTTCAGGATGTTGCAAGTACAACAAGGCATGGCCCTGCACCTGAAATGTCTGTGTATTGGTGACACTTCTGATGACAGACTACCTGACAGAAAGCATTTAAGGGAGGAAGGACTTGTTCTGGCTCATGGCTCAGGGAATACAAACCATCACAGCTAGGAAGACATGACAACTGGGTGTCCAGAGTGGTGGGACCATCATATAGTAACTGCTAGTTATAGTAACTGCTAGTTACAGTCTGAATAACCAGGAAGCAGAGATAGGGCCAGAGCCAGATGAACCCTTCAAATCCTGCCTTCAGTTAATCCACTCCTGATAATTAGGTCACATCTCAAAAGTTCCACAACTTCCCCAAAGAATGCCACCAGCTGAGGTCACATACTCAAACATACAAATCTGTAGGGGGGCATTTTTACAGTCCAACTACAACAGTCTCCATCATACCAGCCAGCATGGATGCTCACTCCACTGTGCCAGCCCCTGGCACCGCTGCTGTGTCCTCCAGCAGAGACGATGCCGTTGGGTGAGCACATTTGCCCCGACCTGTGTTTGGTTTTCTACTCACAGCATTACTCTTGCTGTTTTCCCTATTGTCCCTGGAGACTGCACTGCTGGGAAACCCACGCTTGTGCCTCATGTCCCTCCTACAGGAGGTGGCTGAGCTTTGTTCTTGGGGCTCTGGGTAAAAGTTAGTAGCTATTGTTTGCATGACTTTTGTTTTGAGCTCTTGCCTTGACTGTTGCTGTAGATTATGTGTGCATACTGGGCAGTCTTCCTGCCTACATGATGCTCAACCCCCTGGCAGGCTGAGGATACGATCAAGGAGGGTTCAAGGAGGCTATGGCATTGTAAGGGTCGGTTAAGGAGTGGAGATTGTATGGATAGCGCTTGATGTATTTACATACATCTAAATCCATAACTATCATGATATCCCTGAGTAACCCTGGTTGTTGTTGTTGTTGTTGTTCCTGCATACTATCCTAGCAAATGAAAAACAGATCAAACGGTTAGAAGTATGTGTGGGTCTTTACTATTGGATGTATATAACTTTAATATCATCCTAGTCCAGGTATATCCCAGGCAGGGTGATTTCAGTTTTTTCCTAACCCATAAATATGCTCATCTGGGTACACAGGACCACACTCCCATGAGTAGGTCTCCCAACAAGTTGCATTCTGCAGGACTCTAGACCTGTCTGCATCTCTGGTTCATGACCGAGGGTACCTAAAGGTTGATCTTCCTACACCAGGAATACACTCATTCCCAGCCTTCACTTCTTCTTGAGCTAAGACGGTAGGTGGTGCAGCACAGATGCCTGTGTGTCTGAACCCTTGGTCCCCAGCGGGCAGTGCTGCATGAAGTGCTGCGGAACCTTAGACAATGGGGCCTCTCCAGAGGACGTGCGTCCCTGGAAGCTGGGCCTTGCCCAGTCACACTTCCTGTGTGCTCTCTGCTTCCTGCTCTGCCAAGATGCTAGGGGGTGAGAGCCCCACCCGGATGCTCACTCTGGCACACGCAGAGCTGCTGCTGTGCCTTATCCTCTCTGATGGATTATATCCCCTCAGACTTAGGCCCAGCAGACCCCGTAAGCTGCTTCATTTTGGGTTATTTCGGTACAGCAGAAAGAAACAAAATTACAATCCTGGGATTCCACTTTTGAGTTTGTTTTTCTTTTTAATGAATTCTCAGAGGCAACAAGAGGAGAAAAATCATTAAAAAATCAGTTCAGGCTGTGGCCTTCTGAGGAGGAGGGGTGACATCATGTGACCTTTACTTTAGTGTGGAAATAAAATCTACATGAAGCACAGCGTTCATTTTCTCTGGGGGGGGGGGGAGCCGAGATGGAAAGTTAGAGACAAAGGAAGAAAAATGCCAAAACTCAAACCTCAGACTATTAATGACATCTGTAAAAATTAATCAAGTTGCTTGCATGCTTTTGAACACATTAACTTAGGGAAGAGCGATGTATGAGCTTGGCTCGCTAGGAAACAAGAAAAAGATGCCAGCATTTTTCTCAGAAATGATGTTTGTTAATATTTCTTCATTTTATAGAATTATTATAGCATTCATAGGCAGCAACTGGAAGAAACAGCACACCACAAATGACTTTGATTTGTAAAATGTGTAGAGCAGGGGAGAGAGAGAGAGAGAGAGAGAGAGAGAGAGAGAGAGAGAGAGAGAGAGAGAGAGAGAGAGAGAGAGAGAGAGCAGGGTTGCATGTTGATCCATGACTTTTGGGTAGATCTGACATTGGTCTGTTTTTTATTACTGACCAGAAAACCTTTTCTCAAGATTTTTACAGTGACAGGGAGGGAAAAGACAGATTTGTTCTCCAGAAAAATCAGAGAACCCATAGTGCTAAGAGTTACAACATTTTCCCTTGGAACATGGGATCAGTGAAGAACTTAATGAAAACGATGGCCTGTTGTTATTAACTCTTAGGTGGGCCTCCTACTGTTCTAGGTGTTTCCCGGTGCTGCCTAGCAATGATTTCACACCAAATCTATCGCTTAATGCTGGGCAATCTCCACATCCCACCCCCCCCCTTTTTCTTCAGTATGATTAAACCCAGGGCCTTATAAGCATGCTAGACAAGAGTCTACCACTTAGCTACATCTCCAGCCCCTCATCATTTTTTAAAAAATTTAATACAATAGGAAATGGATGAACTTTAAACCTCCCAGTAGAATTGAATTCTCATCTGGAAGAAACAAAACTAGAGCCTTCTTTCATATCACACATGCATGGCTTAAGCATGTGTGCCTTCCTTCATATCACACACATATGGTTTAAGCATGTGTGCCTTCCTTCATATCACACATCCGTGGCTTAAGTATCTGAGCCTTCCTTCATATCACACACATATGGCTTAATCATGTGAGCCTTCCTTCATATCATACATGTATGGGTTAAGCATGCATCCAAACCTTAAGAGCAAAAATGGCAGTGTGTTAAGGTGTGTCTAGAGTCACAGAATCCCAGGAGGGACAAGAAGCCAATGGATACAAGAAAAAGATGGACGAAGCCAACTACCTAAAGTGACAAGCAATGATCCGGATGATATGTTTATCATGAACAGAAGAGAAAGATAATGGTATGAAAGAAATACTGGTCATAATGTGACACAAATCTTCCCCAATGAAGGTTAAAAACAAAAACAAAAGAAACCAAACTACTCATTAGAAAAATGGACAGACCCCCCTCTGGCAGAGGCGGTGCAGATGGTTAGCAGATGGCTGCTCAACAAGAAAGAGTAGGTCTCCTTTAAAGATGTGATCCTTGGTAGGCTGACAGTCGGCTATTAAACATAGCGAGGGAGGGATGGAGCTAGTGTAGAACTAGGAGACTAGGTCAGCGGGAGCAGTGAGAGGCTGAGTCTGATTAAAACACATCATACCTATGAAATTCTCAAAAATTAATAAACTAGATTTCCAAGAGGAGTTAGGGGAGGGGTGAGTATGATCAAAAATTGCCTGAAATTCTCAGAGTTAATAAAAAACATTCTAAAATATCATCATATGAAAAAGAAAAAAATAGGCAGAGAAATTAGAAATGTATAGAATGATCTGGAAAAGGCCATTATAAAATAGTTTAGAACTCACCACTAGTGCAAATAATTTCAAAAATGAGATAAAGCTGCCCCCATTATGTTGCCAAAGCTCACCCAGATGTAACTCTGATGATGGCAGGAGATGCTTTTATTAAGCTACTATTTTACCTCAAGAAGTTCATGTAGATTATCTCATTTAATATTCACAGAAATGTTGAAAAGTACTCTTTTTAAAAAAAAATTTAAGTTAAGGAAAAGCTTATCCACCAAGTGGTAGGGCCAAGATCTAATCCGTGCATCTGACTCCCAGAGCTTGAACGCTGTCAACATGCCCAGGGCTGATAGAGGAGCCAGGAGCTGGGCATGCTCACACATGGCCTTCAGAGAGAGTAATGTGGCAATCAATCTTTTCTTCATTTTTCAAGCAGGGTTGCATGGCCTTGAAATTGCTCTGCAGAGCCATATGACTGGATGGATCTTTCTTGCTTGTTTTGCCAAGGGCTGAGGTTACAGTGTACTACTACCATGCTCAGTTTAATTTAAAAACTCATTCCCTTTGGCCCACTATTAAACCAGAAACCAGAAACCATTTGGAAATTTTACCTTTCAAAAATTTTTACCTGTAAAACTACATGGGCTCAGCAGTGTTTTCATCTCTGTGTTACTACTACTACCTTCCTGGTAGCCCAGGCTTGCCTGAAATTTATCATATAGCCCAGGCTTGCCGTCTCAGAATTTAGTCTTCCCATCTGTTTTCATCTGTGTGTTTACTACTGAAAAGAATGCTTTTTTAGATTTACTTATTTTTTGCATATGAGTGTTTGATGATATACAGGTTTGTGTACCACATGCACTCTTGGTGTTTAGAGAGGCCAGAAGCAGGGAATGTCCGATCCCTTGAAACTGGAGTTATAGACGGGTGTGAGTTGTCATGTGGGTGCTGGAACTGAGCGCAGACCTTCTGCAAGAGGTCTATTAACCCATGCTATTAACCACTGAGTCCTCTCCCTGTCTTCTTGGTTTTTCAACTTTTTTATTTGTACATTTTACTTTTAATAATTAATATTGTATTTTAATTCGTTTCTATCACTTTTGATTTATAATGTGCCTTGTGTGAAGGTCGGGGGACCTGGTTCTCTCCTTCTACTATCTGGAGCCTGGGGCTTGAGCTCAGGTTATCAGCCTTGGCAGCGGGTGTCTGCCCACTGAACCATCTCACAGCCTCACGTTCGGATATACCCAGCTCATCTTCCTCACCCATTAACCTCAGCCAGCCAATCATGTCCTCACTTGCCTAAAACCCACCTGACCAAGTCTGTTTATCCACCAGGAGGACCACACTGACCCTGTCATGTCACCCACCGTGACTGAGTTTTCTGCTTCGAGAGGATAGAGTGGCTCTTGGCAACCACCTTCTTACAGTTTCTATAGTGTGTGCTCTGTTTCCTGCCTAATGCCTGTGTTCATTGTGACGAACTTCTGCCTTCAGCAGTTCCACAAAGCATGAGACTTGCAACTTTGTGTTTTCCGAATTTGAAACATTGTAACTACACACAGTGCGGCTTCAGCGGCATGTTTCCACGGATTCTAAGTTTTCCACTCTAAATACCTCCCATTTGCCATCACAAGTTCGTTGACCCTTAACCATTCTGTTGTGCCTTAAAATTTAGAAATGTATTGGGTATCCAATCAAATCAGATTGATTCCTAACCTGGCATTATGTTAAATCAACATGATTGAATTCTATGATATTTGCTGAGATTCCAACTATGGGGCAGAATTCATACAGCTATCTCATCTGTTCAGCATTCTCCAGCCTGGAAACAGCCCAGCTGATCAAGCTCAACTGCATCATTCAGATTCTCACATCTAAATTTTTTTTTTTAATTTGTTTTTGAGACAGAACCTTTTTGGTAGCCTGAAATTTATCATACAGCCCAGGCTGACTCAGAACTTAGTCCTCCCATCTGTCTCCTGTGTGCTGGAATTATGGGTGTGAACCCACAGCTTGCTCTCCAAACCAAACCCTTTTGCTTGATCAGTTTCCACATGTCATATGTCAAAATCTCCTCTTGTAATGATAAAATTGTCTTTCAGTCTTTGTTTTAAAGCACCAGGTTGTAAATGTGTGTGTGTGTGTGTGTGTATGTGTGTGCACGTATGGGGAAATAATATCTATTTTATTCATATATAAACACACACACACAATGTTAACTACAGCAGAGTGTTTTGTTAGCACTGTGACAATAATACTTCGAAAGTCCATTACCTGAAGTGAGGCTTAATTCACTACAGGGAATAGTGTATAGCCACCAAGTACAAGAAGTTGCTATTATTGGGGTGGGGTGGGGTGGGGTGGGGTGGGGCTGTGCTGTACCACATGACTAGTTGTTGGCTTTGTTGTGCTATTTCTATTCAACACCACAAAATCCCTATTTATGAAAACATATCAATGACTTTGAGTTTGAACTAAGATCATGGATACCAGGTCCTCCAGGATCCTGGAGGATCCGATAAGGCGGCTGTGGATTTATCTTCTATGGCAGCTGCTCTACTTTGGTAACTTCTGTGGGTCTAGGAAGAAAGTGAAGCAAACAGGGAAATTGCTTAAAAGACTCAAGTGGTGCAGTAACATGGTTTGCATGTGTTTAGGAGTTTTGCTGTGTGGTGAAAAATTAAAGCCAGGAAGGCTCTCAGGTAGAAGGAATAAACTCATCATTTGAAAATGATATCGTCGATAATGAATGAAACCTGGGCTTTGTAAACTGGGGTGTGACGTCAAGGAGACTCCAACCATATTCTACTTTCTGCCTTGGGCAACCAGAAGAAACTAGTGGCAGACAGGGACAGTGCACGGTGGAAGTTGCATTGACATTTGGGGAGATGAAAGGGGTGGAGCCTAAATGCATATGACTTCTCCCTTTGACTCTCAAAGGTCATGGAGTGAATTCTGGGCACAGCCTGGCATCCCTGCCCCCTCCCTTCCTCTCTGCTCTCTTGGGTCCTTGCCTTTCCCCTCCTTTCTCTTCATCCTCATCTGCCCTGTTCCAGCAGGTGCCATCAAAGCTGTGTCAGACCAAGGGGAGGGTTTAGTGATGACCAGATATGACATAAATTAATAATTGATATATATCTTTATTATGCACAGATAAAAGAATTAAAACTGTGGTTATCAAAACTATACCTCTAAGCAGGTTCACAAAGACCATGGATCAGAGGGAAGGTTACAGCAGGGGTGTTCAAACTGGCCACAGGGATTTCCCAGGGTATGGTTTTACCCTCGTAGATGAAAAACAGTAACAAAATCAGGCTCACTCAGGAAAAACCAGAATAGAGTATTGCATTTGGAAACTGATAATAGTCCTTCCTAGAAAAATGTCTGTCAGTTTAATGAACGAACCCCCAGATAAAACAAACAGGATAAAAAAAAAAAGTTTGTATACACGACTCACCCGACAAATGTGCTCTGTTAATACAACCAGCAGTACGCGCATCATTCAAACCATGAGGTAGTTACAGTACAAAAAGACAGGCACGCGCCTGCGCACCCCACACACTCAGGCAAGCCTGCGGAGAACACACGCAGGAAATGGATTTACAATCTCATTACCAGACAAGCAAAAGGCCATTTTATGTTTAGGAAAAAATTGCTACATGACCAACTCAGGCAGAAGAAAGATCTCCGACCTTTGAAAATGCAGCGGTAACACCACGTGAATAGCTGTAGTGCCTTGCACAGACAGTCCTGCCTTAAACTGGGGCAGTCCAGCATGGTTTCAGCATCAACAAGACAAAATGGCCCCTGTGGCCACTGGTGTGGCCTGCAGACACAACACAAGACTTTGCAGGTGGAAATGGGTTCAGCCAGACTATAACAACAGTCTTAAGGAAACTTGTAGAATATGTTATGAAAGTAAGGCTTATACATTGTATTAAATCTGTGAAGGGTGAAGCAGTCAGAAACACTGTAACAAGAGCTGGGCGGAGACACCCAAGCTTTAGCTTCAGGAATACCAAAGGACATTCACTTTCCAATATGGGGTCAGATTTCTCGAGCTGAATAATATTTCTGATAATGAGATCCAAGGAAATAAAAGCTTTTTTCTCTTTTCTTTCTCTCTTTAAAAAAAAAAAGTCTTTTGGTTTGCATCTTATAAATTTGTAAGTTAATTTAAGATTATTTATAAAGTCATTGGCAATGTAGTATCTCTCTCAAAAATATACATTTAAATATATTACAAAAAAAATTTTAACCACATCCATCTAAGAAATCTTTTAATATCTTCCCATAGCTAATTTTCTCTTTAATATGATGGAAAAGATTTTTCTTTTTAAAATCAAAGAATGAACTGATTAGAAGAATTCACAGTAACTGAAATTAAACATTTCATAAGGAGTAACTTAAATTTCTCTAAAATATTTAAATATATCTTTATACAGAATTTTTGTAGTAAAATATAGCTATAACTGATTTAAAGACTCTAGTCTTCCTTGAAGACATCTTTAAACATTTTTTTATACATAGAATATACTTATCAGTTACATTCGGCTGAAGGTTAGGCAAAGCGCATTATTTTTAAACACAGGTAGCATCATCCAGGTCCTCCACAATGACACCTTCATGTTAAAAACCAATGAACTAAAGAAAAGTATTTCTCTAGTCTCTAACCATCTTGTATTCGTGTGGAAAATCTGAAGTATTTTCAATGTATCTATGCATCAGTTGGAGGCCCTCAGCCCTAAAGATATCTGCTTTGGTTCAAATTTTCCCAATTGAATAGAAGCTGGGCCACTCTCTTCAGTCGGACGAGGGCTCATCGACTGAGATTGTCCGTATCCCTTCACATGCTGTTTCTACCAGCAACACTTCAACGTTGAAGTTTTCATTCATGAAGGTCTGGACACAACTGCCTGACTGAAAAGGCAGTGGGCTTTGCTCATGGCTATTTCAGGTTAGGATCTAGCTTGTTCTACTTATGGAATCTTAAGTTGGGGGGCGGGGAGGGACTCTGGAAAATTGGTATTATTTAATTTGCAGCAGATCTAGCATGGAGAATCCCCTCTGGGGTTCAGTTTTAACACTGAAGTGTCACTGAGCTCAGCAACTGTCAAGAGTGGCATCACCTTATTCTGCTGAAGAAGTTCACCTGAAACTCCCTGTCTCTGCATCATCTGAGGCAGCACTGGTGACATCATCAGATGGCCCAGGGCTCTCTAGGCTTCTCTACAGGCTCATCAGAAAGGCTGATGGTTGGAGTCAATATAATCTACCACATATAACTCAGGTTCCGACTCTGGAAGCATAGGACATTTTTAAGGAGGAAGTGGTTGTCTCTCCAATGTGCTGGGTGTTCTGCATTTGTGCCTGTATGACCATACACAGGCATTACCTTGCTAATAATCCCTTCGCTTACCACTGAACCCCACCTGCCTGATGTTTAAGTATGATTAGGACAGAATGTTAGAGACAGGCACAAATCTGATGTTCCACGCTCTCCCCTGAAAGGAGAAACAAACCTGGCTTTAAGGTACTTTTGGAGTTGGTGTGCTTGTGTGGAGTATCAGGAGTCAGCGTTCATTTTGGCCCAAGAGAGGAATGTTGCTTTGGCAAGTGACAGGCTCCCAAGGCTAGCAAGCTACACAGGGGACCGTGTAGGGCGTGGCAGGTCAGGAGTGGGCATCCAGAGCGAGATGCAGATTGGCTATGGAGGGAGCATTTCTCCTATTTTACATCTTGGTTCAGCTAGAATCCCTGGCTGTCTCTCCCTGGCTCTACGCTCTAGCTGACATCCCTTCACCATCTCCTTTACTCTGTAAAACATACGACCCCAAATGATGGATGTTTGGACACCTGGACAAAGCAGCATTAAAAAAAAAAAAAAAACAAGAACAAAAACTGGCATATGTTTCACATTGAAACCCCCATCCTGCGAGGGGCTGGCGGGGAAGGCCACCAGCTTAGCTTTCGTGTGACAGATGTCCAGGGTCACATTTACGTGGGCCGTGGTAAGGAAGGGGTGGGTAGAGCAGGCTGTCTGTATACTGAAATCCACTCTCTCTTTTCAGGGAACCCAGATCAAGCCTTCTGAGTCTGGACACCCAGCATTGGCATCGGGCCCTGCCCCGGCGGTGGCAGGCATCCGTCTGTCCACCTAGGCAGCGGCGTCCGTCTGTCCACCTAGGCCGTGCTGCTGCTAGAGCAGGGAGTGCTCTGAGTGCTCCCTATGCTGTGGGCGGCGCTGCTGTTCTCCGAGGCTGGTGGCGAGGTAGGGACTTGCTGCCTTCGTGCTGTCTCCCCTGCAGTTAAGAAAGACATGTCACATAGTGGAATCTGAGGAGGAATGTGTCCCCCACACGGACACCCTTTTCTTTAACATGTTACCTGATGCTTTTCTCAATTAGAGGCAGGAGCAGCTGGAGCAGCCCAGGCTGACTGGAGGGCCTTGTGCTTTAAGGTTTTGTTTTGGTTGGTTGGGTTTTTTTTTTTTTTTTTTTTTTGGTTTGTTATTGTTTTTATAAGCCAATAAGAGTGTTTTCTGTATGGCCAGTTGTGGCTAGGATCTCTGGTGGCTCGTGACAATTTCTCTGGATTCTAGAACCTACAACTCTCAAAGCATCACCAGTATCTGCTAGCTAGGGGTGAATCTTCTGACACCGTGAAACTGCAGAACCATCTCACAAGTTCATGACCAAGTTCAAGACCGAGTTGTAAAGTTAACCACAAATCAACATAACAATGTTCTAAGTATGTCTATAATTGTTTTATTGGCCTATCTCTTTTTGTGCTAGGGATGAGATCTAGGATTTTGCACAGGCTGGGCATAAGCCACATATCACAGTCCCTTTTGCTTGAATGCCTTGTTAAACACCGACCCGGCTAGTGACTTTGAGAGCTTGCCCTGGCCACAGCACAACAGCTTTGTATGCCCAGCATGAAACCCACCAGAGAAGTACGACTAGGAAGGGGGCTGAGGGGGAGGGGGCTGAGAGGAGAGGGGGCTGGGGTCACTGCCAAGGGAAAACCCTTTGGGGCAAGGAGCTCAAACACATGGGACCTGCACTGGTTGCCCGAGAAGTACCTCTTTGCATTTGAGGCTCTCTGTTGAGTTCAGTGTGAGCATGTCCTGACACATTAAATGCCCCACTTGTCATTACACACCCTGCTGCATTACAGCTCCACCCGCTCTTTGTGCCAAGTGTGCAATGCTCTGGAGAGGGAGGAAAGCTCGGGTCACACATGGTTTGCATTTAACTGTGTGAGAGGCCCTATGGTTAGCTAGTCTCTTCCGTGAAACTGGCCTTAAAAAAAAAAGACTCTAGGTAGAGGAGAGTGGTGGGAGCTGCTGCCCCAATACCCCCTTAGCTGTCCCCACCACCACCGACGTGGGAAGCCCCCAGCAGGACAGGTCTGTTTATGAGTTAGGCCCTCTCTTTCCTGTCATGCTGAAATACACATCTATCAGCCAGAGATAAGCAACCCTCCCTTCTGCTTCATTAAAACACAACACTGCATCAGCTAGCACAGGCTCTGACCTCTGAACCAGCTCAGGAACCAGAGGCCTATACTTCCACTGCCTTCCTGGGGCCCCCTCAAAGATCTCTGCCAAACGCAGTTCTGCAAAAGGCAGCCCCGGCTCCTGCCCGGGTCAGGTTTCAGCTTTCCCTGACACAGCTCTGTAGGCTTCTGCATCCACCTCAGAGCACCTGGGGCCATTGCATGCATTTGGCTTGCTCTAATTATTTTTTCTTCTGGGATTGGAGGGGGAGAAAGGAAGGCATCAGTATTCCCAAGGAGCAGGCAAGTCAGAGTGTCTTCTCCCCTGCAGGATTTTGGATCTTCCTCAGCACTGCCCCCTTCAAATGTGTATGTAACCACGGGGGAGAAGTAACACTCTGCCAAAAATTCACTGTCTCATAAATGGGAGATCATTTCTAGAAAATAATCTAATCTTTTTTCTTCCTTTCCCCTCCCCCTCTGTTTATCTCCCCTGTCTCTTCTGTGTTTGAACCCAGCGCCTTGGATATGATAGGCCCTACCTGAGTTTATATTCCCATATATTTCCAGCCCTTAACTATTCTGATGTACACACAGACACACACACACACACACACACACAACACTTTACCACTCACATGTTAATCCGTTCTCAGTTGAATCCTCCTGTAGCCCATTAGAAGGCTATGGTGGCCATACATAAGCTTGCTTATTTGTTTGTTTGTTTATCCAGAGCTAGAGGCCTTGAACTTGGCTAGGTAAACACTCTGAGTTAAATCCCTTATCTCTGAGCCTCACTAAAAGAACAACCTCTCCCCTTTTAAATCAAGGGCACACTGGTCTAAAGGGAGGTTCCTCTCATCCCTTTGGGCTCTGCTGGCCTTGTGAGCTCTGTGTCTAGTGGATGAGGCAGGATGGCCCTGCTCCTCCGGGGCAGCATGCTCATGTTTATCTCTTCTAGAACAGGACAATGCTTGATGAGTCAAAGCTCAGGAAAAATGTCAGCAGTGTGTCCTGCCCAGGAAGTCTGAAGATTTGCTTCCTGGGAAGTGTCTCTTTGCTGTGTCAGCATATTTTAATACCCATTAGAAAAAGCTCTCATAACTTTCAGAGTCTTGGAAGCTCTTGTCTTGCTAATGTAAAACCCTGGAGAGAGAGAGACAGAGACACACAGAGCGAGACAGACACACATACACACACAGAGACAGACAGACAGAGACAGGCAGACAGAGAGAGAGAGAGAGCCCATACTCAAAATAGTGGGGCATGCCCTGAGGTGGACGAGTCATACTAACCTATTACCCTATTACTCTTACTGACTTTGGTTCAGCGCAAGAGAATCCGTCAGGGAACCTGTTTGTAACGAATCCTGGAGCAGGCTGCAGGCTGGCTATCTGGACTAGATGAATCTGTGAGCTCTGCGTGCAAGGGAGAGACTCTGCCTCAATATATAAAGTATAAAGGTATAAGCCTGTCATAGAGGGCTCAAAAGCGTAGGCGACTGAGACACCAGACAACGAAGGAAGAGGAGGTGCCTAGGGTCTTCATACTCTAGTGGAGTAGATCCCACTGCTGCACTAGAAGCAATATGGCTCCCCTGAGTTTCCTCTGTCCCTTGCAAGACTGGAACCTGCCTGTCATTATCCAGGAAGAAGAGGTCATGCATCCTTTCCAGACCTTGAGGGTACTGGAAACACCCAGTCCAAGACACCACAGCTGAGTTCAAGGTGCTGCTGAGGAGGTATGACACACTTGGGCTCAGCTGATGACGGGCTCAGCCTCACACCTACTGAAGCAGAGTGGCCTCGGTCCTCTCGTGACAGCCCACATGTTTGTTCCCTCTGGAACATGACACGTGTTTGATTATCCACACTTAGGAAAAGTGTCAGTACTGTGCCCTGCCCTGGAAGTTTGAATATTTCTTTTCTCATGTTGCTATGTCAGCACTTTTTATTAATTTTTTTTTTTTTTTTTTTTTAAGGCAAGACCTATACTGTGCAGGTAGGAAACAGGAAGGTCTGTTTCAGGAAAAATCCTATGAGCTCAGAGGAAAGATGCAGGGGTGACCCTGGAGCTCATCCATAAAACAGCCCTCTCAACACACCCTATGGAATTTTGCATGACTACAGCCTCCATATTCGTAACTACTCCTGTATTATTTTCAGATAGATAACCCAGGCACAGGGGGAGAAGAGAACTTTAAAAAACAAACAAACAAAGGAAAGGAAAATTATAGTTCTTAGAATTAAAAAAAAATCACGGCAGGATTCTAGGTAACTGAAAGAGATGAAGCAGAGGGCTGGTTAGGTTCATCTTTCAAATAATTCATATAGTGAGAGAATACAGGAAACAGGGGTGAGAAAGGACAGAGAAAAGAAAAACTGACTGACACATGCCTGTCACCTTAGCACTTAGGAGTCTAAGACAGGAGGACCACAAGTTTGAGGCCAGTTTGGACCACATAGTGAGTTCAAAGCCAACATAGGTTGTGCTGAGATACTCTATATCACCCTACACACACACACACACACACACACACACACACACACATACACACACACACACACACACACCAATTAAGAAAGAGGGACGGAAAGAACGATGGATGGTTTTTTTAGGCTGAAAGCCCAATTAATTCCCAGCACAAAAATATGAAAACACCCCTAAATCAAGGGATGTTATTATTATAAAGATGATTCCAGAAAGGAAAGTCAGGTCACAAGTGGAGAGAATTAGAAAGATAAATCTAAGCAGTCTCAAACCCTCAGCAGCAATCTTTGAGCTAGAGAAAAACACGAGGGGCACTTTCAAAATTCCAAGGGATCATTTATAATCTAACAGAGGATAGCATGTTTGTCAAGCAAGTGTTTTTATAACATGGGGATATTTCAGACTCATGGTATAAAGGGAACACGTATCTCCCATGTCCCCTTTAAACCAAGAAGAAGGAAGGCGTGGGATGCATGGCCTAAGGCATCCCTGACCCAAAGAAAAGCGCTGGAAAACTCCACACTGGAGGCAAAAGAGACAGTTTGCAGTGGGACAAGTTGGACAGGTCCAGCTGGCTTAAAACCTGTTTTATTTTTAAGAGTGGAGGAGGAGAGTGAGCCTATGCGTGTGAGTAGCTGCTGGGCATCGAAGCTGGGAATCGAACCCGGGTTCTGTGAAGTACTCTTGTGGAAGAAAATGGATGGCATTGGGGTGTGTGTGTGTGTGTGTGTGTCAGGAGGTCATAACAGCTGGCAGTCAGTAGACAAACTGATGATAAATGCCTAGAAAACTAAGCTAGTGGGAGATGGGATACAGAGAAATGCTGCTTATCTTTGGAAAAACCTAAACGCATGGGGGAGAGGTAATAGAGCTATCACACCGAATGGCTAAATTGTGATCGGCGTGTGTGTGTGTGTGTGTGTGTGTGTGTGTGTGTGTGAATGTGTATCCAACCAAGACTTTAGTGTGGTTCTACCAGAGCAGTAGCGGTTCTCAACCTGTGGATCGAATGACCCTGTCCCAGGGTTGCAGGCCAGATAGCCTGCATATCAGATATTTATACTATGATTCGTAACAGTAGTAAAATTTCAGTTATGAAGTAGCAACAAAAATAATTTTAAGGCTTGGGGTCACCACAGCATGAGGAGCTGTAGCATCGGGAAGACCCTCACAGCATGAGGGTCGCAGCTTTGCTCCAGAAAACAACAGATGTCAACACACCTACGACTCTGGGACCTGTGTCACAGAAACCTTGGACCAGAACCACACCTACCCCCAACCATCTCTCCTCTGTTCACAGTGAGACAGGGTTTTAAAATAGGGTTCTCCAAACAGAATTAATAGAGCCCAAAGGCAGTTATCTCATTGTACCTGGTGTTGCAATAAGACAGAGTAGGAACCCTATCTTTTTAGACTAAAAGTTATTCCAGGAACATAAGTGTCAAGATTCAAATCTGTGACTTGGGGTGTGCCTTGGAAAGGCTGGAGAACGTGAGCAGAGGGAGTCATCCAAATGAGGGGTTGTTCTGGACACAGAGGCAGAGCACCCTGAACCCCCAAATATACCATATAAGGTCTGAGTTCCACAGTTAGCTTATTGTGGAAATTAAAGGACTGAGTCGGTGTTTGGATGTCCGGCTCTGCTTGCTGGCCACAGCATTCTGACCATCCCTGTTCATCTAAACTTGCTGCTGGTTGATCCACGTCAGAGACTAACTGGGCTCTGGACTGAGCCCTCTTTGTGTTTATTTGGTACTAAGATTAATTTTGAGCTGTGCCTAAGATTAGCTGGGGACCACAACTTTGACTGAAAAGCCACTTTGGAGCAGAATCATGAGCAACGACAAGAGCTTAAGCCAAACGACAGCATCCATAGGTCTTTTGGTTTCTGAGTCAGCACAAATACAAACTGTGTGCTGGAAGGGCCTTTTGTTTGTCTCTAAGTTGTGTGCAAACTTTATTTTTGTATTAACGGTACTTTCAGCTTCCCTCTGGGGCTTTTGTTTGGATGACAGAGGGTGAGGTACAACCACCTCCGACTTCAGTGAGGAGCAGGGCACAACACTCAGGCTTTGTCCTCTATCAACTTGATGCTTGGCTTTGGACAAATCTGGGGTTGCCAGAGGGATCTCAGTGGGGCCTGCTTCCACAGTGAGTATCATTTGGTAACCCTGTATTATGCCTGGCCTGGCTTCCTAGCCCAAGACGGACCATGTGGGTTTCAGGATCGGTTCTAAGACCCAAGCCAGCCAGTGACTGAGTACACACATGGAAAACATCTGTGAGTGACCAGCCCCACATAAAATCCTCAGGGCTACAGTCTTCCTGGAGTACTTTCAAGTTTATTCCCAGTAGACAATGTAGGCTGCCAAGTGCCCTAGAACCTCCTCCATGCAGGAGGCTGGAAAAAGTTGCAAAGAACTATTAGTTTGAGATCTAAACATGTCAGTATTGCTGTGATAAAAGTATTTACTCCAAAATTCTACTCTGCTAAAAGCTGACCCTTCGGGTTCTTTTCTGAACTTTTGCATGGGGAAAACTTCTTCAAATGACTCACAGGCATTTATATGACGCTCAGAACCACCACCCCACTTAGGCCTTCGTTTTCTCTGACATGAAACACATTTCCCTGGAGTTGCTGGTTAGGAACCGACTCTTGAGGACTTAGAGCTCCATTATTATTAAACTCTCTTAAGCTTTTGCCACTACGTTGGCTTTCACAAGGTAGATGACTTCCTAGGCCTGGTGTAGGTCTGCTGCTGTTTGTGGCCCGATCTAAAATACTTTGTTACAAGGTGTAGCATTTGAAGTGAAAAGAGAGTCAGAACCTTTAGCTAGCAAACACGTTGGTGTCATACTTTTCTCAAGAGTTTGAGGCTCTGTCTAGCAACCAGCAGAAAACATGGGAGCTGGGAATGAGCGCCTGCTGCCCAAGCATAATGGCTGGGGTATAGAATTTCCCAGAACTTATGTAAAGTCCAGGGAAGGCTGATGGCTAACTGTAATCTTAAGGCTTCGGGAGTCGAAGACAGGATTATTGGGGCAACTCTGTATTCACCAAAAGAACATCAAAGCGGGAAGGTGAGATGGGAGAGGACACCTTTAACTTTTTTTTGTTTCACTTTTTATATTTTTTTAGTCATAAAAATATATTTTGAAATTTAAACTTTGTAAAATAGGAGAATCTTGTTTATGAGTGATGTCATGAGTTAAAGGCCAGGAGGTTGTGGTTTGGAGTCCCTGACTCCAATGCCCTGGCAGCTGTGGTCATGAGCAACTGGTCTCCCTCATCACAGCAGCTTATTCCACAGCCTGTCATTTTGGAGCGAAGGTTTCTAGTTCCAGTTTGTCATGCTACCCAGACTCCTTTAGGTTCTATGACAAGATTAGAACTGTATTAGAAGCTGACATCACCAGCACTGTAACTGCAGCTAACAAAAGCAGGGTAAACATTTTTTTTCTAGGCATCACTTAGACCAAGTTACATTTTTTATGTGACCTAAAACTCAAAATGCATAAATATAAGAATAGTGAAAATGGATGTTCTCTTCCTTTTGCTTAATATATCACCTGTCCAACAAAAACTCTGGTGTCTATTGTGTGGCGGGTGCCCTGCGTGGCCCAGATGCACCCTAGTTTCCAGTGAGTAGTCACTAACCTGTGTGGGAGTAGATGTACCACAAGGCCCCCGTCAGGAGTGCTCCGATCACAAATGCTGCAAACGCAATGCCCATCACGGTGAGCGTGTCCAGGCCGTGGAAAATCTCTAGAAGAGGGGAAGAGATACATACATGATGTCAAGCTGTCTGTCTCACATTTCAGCTTCATTCTCACTTCCTAAGCACAGTCACAGTAAGATCAGGGATTATAATCACAGTAAACTCTATATTTTGTTACTTGCAAATATGCTGACAAAGGAAAAGATGGATTGATTGGGCTTTTATATATTCTGTTTGCAATTTATTCTGAGCAAAGTGATTTTTCTAAATAAAAAATTTCCAGCTTATTTAATTTACTTTGTTTGTATGACTCTTTTGCCTGCATACACTTAAGTGGACCAGGGGTGTGCCCCTTGAATCTCCTATCTTAGAACTGGGGTTCTGCATGGGTATGGGCCACCATAAGGGTGCTAGGGACCCAACTTGGGTCCTTTGCAAGAGCAGTAAGTGCTCTTAATCACTGAGCCATCTCTCCAGACCCCCAAAATGTCACTTTAAAAAATAAGATTTATAAATGTTGTGATAACTTGAAAAGTCACAAGTTAAAATACTTTAGACAGTAAAGAACCAGGAGTGCACAGCCTTAGCCCCAGCACTCAGGATACAGAGGCAGGCAGATCAAGATGAGTTCAAGACCAGCCTGGTCTATACAGTGAGTTCCAGGCCAACCGAAGCTACACAGTGAGACCCCATCTTTTTAAAAAAAGTAAACTTCCCACTACCAAAATCAGCCTTGTTGCTTCTTCCTTGGGTGGTTCCAAGCAATGAGGCTCACCATAGCCTTAGCGGACTCTGAAGTGTTTTTGAGAACACTTACAGAGTCGGAAAGATGAGAGGGAAAGAGAACAGAACAGAATGAATTATTCTTGTGCATTAGAACACACCACGGAGTTCACAGTAAGCCCCAGCCTTAATCCTCATGAGCAGCCTCGCTCTAAACAACCTGCTCTTTGACGCCTTTCCAACTCTGTTCTTTCCGTGAAGAAAATTACTTTTCAGTGGGTGCCACGTCAGTTTTACAGTCAGGAAAACCTGTAAAAGAACTAATTGTTCCTCTACTTGGCAAAGTTGTTTTTTTTTATGTTTGAAATTGACTTCAGCTCTCAGAAATTGGATATTTCCTTTCATTCAAGACTAAGTATCTTTGAGTTAGGACTAGTTTGTAAAGAAGTGTTTGGTAAGATAAAAGTCTGTCTTTATATACACACAGATGTGTGTGTGTAATTTTTTTAAATTGAAGGTACAAGTTTTCTCCATGTCACAATTTCTTCTTTTACTCCATTCAGAAGCAACCCTAACTGAACGTTCTACAAATGAAACCTCTGCGCTTTTGAACTCACACCAACACAAAAGATTCAGTCATAGGCAAAGGTGACCCCTCAGTACCCAAAGCCATTTGAAGGCTTTTGTTCAGTATTGCCCTATGGAAGGAGTTTCAAAGGACCCAGGCTCTTCCAGCTGCATGCCTGCTGGTGTGTTCATTTACATTCTGGAATAAGGAGGTTGGCTCCACCCACCACAGGCAGGAGGTGACACAAGATGAGTCAGTATGATGGAGAGGCAGTCCTGGGAAGGAACACAGAACGAGAAACCAGGAAGAGCCTGGCGGAAGTTACAATGACAGGCCAACCCTTCAGGCCATGAAGCTTAATCTAGTCCATGGGACAGATACAAAGAGGCGCTGGACCATCAGGGTTAGGGTTATGCCTACAAATGCAAAGATAGCGTGCTCCTAAGTCTTTTAGTAAAAACATCCTGAAATTCCAATGACAGAGATGTCACTTATGAAGATAAGCTCACTGGGTCTGTTACTGAGTTTGCGGTTCTCCATTATTCCATAATCTCCTGGAAACAAGCCATTAAAACATAAAAAGGGCTTTCTATAAAAGTACTCTAAAGAATGATTTGTATAAAGCACTCTTGAGACAGAGATGGGTGAATCTCTGAGTTCGAGGCCAGCCTGGTCTACAAAGTGAGTTCCAGAATAGCCAGGGCCACACAGAGAAACCCTGTCTCGGAAAAAAAAAAAAAAAAAATCAACAACAAACCAAAAAGTAAAAATTAAAAAAAAAAAAAAAGAAAAGAAAAAGAAAGATAGTTAAAGAAAAGAATACTATGTATGTCTTGTGGTCAGCAATGGGAACCAGTCCTGGGAGTCTCCAGGAAGAAAACAATACAGACTTCTCCTCACAGGGACATATCATCTAGAACTCTGGGTGGATGGCAAGAAGCCAAGGTGGAGTCCTGCTTCTGTGCCAGTGATAACCATGGAAACTCACTTCAATAATATACAAAATGATAACCACCTACATGACTCCCAACTCATCACCCTGTACCAATGGTGCTGAACACTTGTATGCTCTTACTCTCCCTAGCTCTCTCCATCCTTTGGCCTAAAAATAGTCTTGGATGTGTGGTGCTGAGTTCCTCTGAGCAGGTAACCACCACAGGCAGAATTTGAAGCAAACACTCCAGACTGGATGACAGGAAAAAACCCCAGAAATAATTAACTTGGTAAAGTGAGGCTGTAGCCTTCCCACTCTGGCTACATGTGTCAGTGGGTCAGCAAATTAAGGTTTTCATGCAGCAAAGGTTGAGACCTCGGGAATAGGGAGGGAGGGGGGCAAAGGAAGGACAGGGGAAGGGAAAAGGAAAGCATGAGAGGAAAGGAAGAGGAAGTGGGCAGGACGGCCCAGTATTCCTTATCAGCTCAGCTTGGCACGGCTTCTGCCCTAACCAGCACATTCTTAGAAAAGGCCAGAGGCTTTGCCTGGAAATAGTTGCATAAAGACTTACGTGGAGGAGGAGGAACCGGACTGGACTCCTTCGTGTTTGGAACATTTTCTGAAACAAAAGCATAAGTCACAATGCATTCCACTGACGTAAGGGATCATCAGGCTCAGCAGACCAGACGTTTTTCTATTTGTTTGTGTGTGTGTGTGTGTGTGTGTGTGTGTGTGTGTAATCCTGTGGGGGTGCTACTGGAGGCTAGTATTGGATTCCCTGGAGCTAGAATTCTAAGTTGTGGGCCACCTGACTTGGGTGTTGGGCGCTAACCTCTGGTTCTCTAGAAGAGCACCCAGCTCTCTTAACTGCTGCGCCATCTCTCCAGCCCCATCTTAGTAAACACTCTGTGAAACTGCTGCCAGTATCCCTCTTTACATATCAAAAGTCCATCTCAGAAAAGTTAGGCACTGTAGTTTGCTAATGAGAGATTACAGAGAAGGAAAGCCAAAGGCACCCGAAACTAAGGGCTGAGTCTGACTGCGTGCATGTATTCATCTCTACGGTTACCTATACAAGGGTTCAATACCGACAAAAAACCGTGCATCTCCAATACAGTCACAACACTGTTCCCTCTTTTAAACATTCTTTTAATAATCGACAGCTTTCAGCTGGGCATAGCGGCAGGTGTCTTTAATCCTAACACTCAGGAGGTAGAGGCAGGTGTATTCGAGGCTAAGCCTGGTCTACATAGAGACCACGGTTTCAGGACAGCCAAAACCACATAGTGAGACCCTGTCTCGGAAAAACCACCACCACCACAATCTACCGCTGTTGTAACTTCTCTCCTTAACCGCAGGGTTAGGTTTGGCTTCGCTATTGGTGTTACCAGATTCATTCTCTTCTCACCATATCCCAAATGTTTTCTCCTACTGGGTCCCCTCAAAGTGAACTCCTGAGAGCCCCCAGGGACTCCCCTTTGTATACATAGAAAAACAAGTGCGGTCTGCTTCCAATGAAACATAGTATCTTCTCCCCTTTCCCAGGTCCTGACGCTGGTGGCTCCTCCTTCTTTAAGGTTTGCACAGGCTCATTCAATTACACCTTATAAACTAATTCCTGCTGTGCTGGCCCTGGTCTCTTCACATTGCTCATCCCCCTTTCCTGTTACATGGGCTGTATCCTAACACGCTAGAGTGCCGGGCAGTGTGGAGGTTCCCAGCATTTCTTTTTGTCCTGCCTTGAGGAGAAGCGGGGACTTGGACTTCTAGAGGTGCCTGGTGACAGGTGCTTAAAATGCTGACACCCTTTTGGAAAATGGTGGAAACAAGAAATAAGATGACAAAAAGTTTAGGTGCCTCAATAATTAATTCTGTAGCTTCGAAGTAGTAGAGTGCCACAGATCCGAGAGGTTTTATATGATGCTAAACCCTGTTGAGGCAGGCAGAGAAAGAATTTGCAATTACTACTTTACAAACGAGTGTGGTCTGAGACTCTGATATCCTGTGACCTGCCCGAGATCACAGCTGGGAAGCATCAGGGCCAAGGGCTGAGCCACAATTTCTGACTCTTGCCTCCAGGCTACAGAGGAGTGCTCGTCCTTGCCCTCAGCTGGGGAAGTCCTGCCTTAGTAACTGCTGTGCACAGGGCTTGTTGCTCTCCACAGTGAGATGGGCTTAAACCAGGGTGCTGACACTGTGGCCTGGGATGGGAAATTGCAATTTGAAATGATTTATTTAAAGAAAGCAAAAGAAGAATATTGCATGAGGTGAAAATTACATGAAATTCAAGTTTGTTCCATAAGCACAGTGCCCTATGATCTGAGCACTTGAGGCAGGGGCTGGATATGTCCCAAACCAAATGTATTATCTCTCTGCCTTTCCTAGAAAAAGGGTGAAGAACCTCTGGTTCAGGCTCCACCTTTCTCTTCAGAGTTTAAACATGGTCTGTGCTCAGTGTCTCTCAATTTCAGCTCCTTCATTCAATAAAGACACACTTTTAATTCATAGCAAAACAACACCGACAAGAAAAGAATTTGTGGAGTTTAGACCAAAATTATGCAAGCTGGCCTTATTAAATTAAAAACAAATAATAAGGTTGACAGCAGGAAAGGAGATGGTTGCTTGTTCTCGGGGCTAACAAGCTCAGTTGGACCAAGTCCAGTTCATCATGGTGGCCCCCTGATGAGGAAATGTTTGTGTTACATTTCAATACAGTTACCAAGAAAATTAAGGCGCTTTAAAAAAAAATCAATTCAGAGGGCCAGGCATAGTGTATCATCCAATAACCCCAATCCCTGGAAGGTGTTCGTTAAGGGACAGGTTGGATACACGGTGGCTTTGGATCAGTTTGAGCTGCACAGTGAGACTCTGTGGTGTTTGATTGCTCATGTGACACAACGCAGAAATACCTGGGAGGAGAGTTGTACTCAGGGGTTGTCCCCATGGTGGTGTGGAAGCATGTGGAGGGGGGTACTATCTTAAATTAATTGATGTGGGAAGACTCAGTCCAGTGTGGGAGGGAGGTGTTATTCCTAGACAAGGGTCTTAAATGTGCACAAGAGAGACAGAGCTGAGTCTAAGCAAGTGTGTGTGCCGAGGTTTCTTGCTACTCTTGGCCCCTGGTATGGTGAGACTAGATTCTTGAAGTTCCTGCTTTGATTTCTTCCAAGGAATAGACTGTAAGCTAGAACCACAAACTAAATAAACTACTCCCCTCTTCTATGTGGCTTTTTTTGTTGTTGTTGTTTGGATATTTTATCACTGCACAAGACATGAAACTAGAACACTGCCTTAGGGGAAAAAATGATACAATTCAGTATACAGAACTTGCACTCGTTGTACCAACTATAAAATGCATTTAGGTGGGGCTGGAGAGATGACTCAGTGTTTAAGAGCACTGGCTGTTCTAGAGGACCTGGGTGTGATACCCAGCACCCACATAGTGGCTTACAATTATTGGTAACTTTAATTTCAGGGGGTCAGATGCTCTCTTCTGGCCTCTGAGCCCATCAGACAGGTGAGTGGCACACAAATACACATGAAGGCAAGACACCCCCCACATATAAAATAATAAAATACATTTTTTTAGAGTGATGCACTTTCTGGCTGGGGGTGTAGCACACTTGGTAGAGCATTTGCCTGGGTATCAGCTTCGTGGCAGCACAAACAACACTCACTCTAACATTTATAGATTTGTGCAGTACGATAAAGTAGACAAAAATCCTGCTCCTTTTACCTCCACCGTAAGAACTCCATGAAGTGGAAGCATCTAACCACAAAAACCCACCCACTTTCAGGAATCAGCCGTTTGATTCACTGAAGTAAGCGCAAAGGCATTTGAAGGTCTCAGCAGTGTGCATCACGCAAGAAGTGTGTGCACACTCACTTCTGGGAAGAGCTCCATGGAGTCTTCCGCCTGCGGTTAAACTTTCTCACTCAGAATCCCCAAGTGGTTTGAAAAGAATGATTCTCCCCGGGGGAGACCTCACATGTAAGCATTTAGGTTTTATGACAAGGCCTTCCTGATGGATGGTATTGTTTAAAAGTTCTTAATGGACTTAGGTTGTGATCTAATACTCTCCCTTTGCCCCAAACAGGGGGCTGGCTCTCCCAGAGAGCTAAACAGAAACACCCCTGCCTCATTTCCTTGAGTCAAGTCCCTTCTTGACTCTCTGTGCAGAGACAAGCCTACACAGCAGGGCAGAGGCTCCAGGGTTTATCCTCTAACAGTTCTTGTTCTCCATAACCCGAGTATAACTAAAATAGTGTCGGCCGTAACAATATTGACTTTGGGCTTAGGGGAAAAGACCGTTAGAAAGGAATCCTAGATATTGCTGTAAAGAGAATTTTAACAGTAGATTTCTTTGCAGAAAGAATACACTATAATCAACATTCTGGAGCAAATCTTTTCATATACTCTGAACAACTTTTGGTTTACCTCTAGAACCAAAACTTCCCCCCTCGGGCTGTTGGGCAGGGCTTTCGTGAATGCGCGAGCCTGGGGTGGGTTATGCTTGAGTAACTGACACAGCTTTTGGCCTCCTGTTTTAATTCAGTTCTTCTAAACACTGGAGGCCCTAAAATGCCCACAAAGAAACAAAGCATCAAACTGGCACACACACACACACACATCTGCTGGCATCTGGCAGAGGCAAGCCAGGGAGGAGGAGGCTTTGTGCGGTTGTTCAAAAGTATTTTTACCAACCTTACCTCCCTGATTCTGACCCTTCCTCTGGGCACTTTTCAGTATCTATGGAGTCCCTGGGCAGTGGTCTGTCACCTTATCTGCACTCTGCCACTTGACAATGGGAGTAGGGGTGAGGGGTGGGGAGTGGAGATGGGGGATTGGGAGGCTCTTTTGAAACTTGGAGACTTCTAGAATCCTACTGGGTTGTCACAACCTGGTTGGGGGTGGGCACGGGCATCTACTGGGTAGAAATGAAGGATGATGCTAAATATTCTACCGTGCACCTGAACCAGAGTTATCCAGCCTGGGGCGGATGCTATTCAGAGTGAGAAACATTGTGCTAGAAAGACCTTACAGGCTTAGTAGGAACCCAATAAACATGTTTTTATAATAAACAACCCAAAGCATCATTTCATGTTCTATTACCAGATTCTGTCTCTGCAGCATAACATTTACACGGCTTGCAGAGCCGAGTTCCTAAGTGATCAAAGCACTGGAGTTCTCCTCAACATCTTATTTCCTCTTCTGAAACAAGGCCTTCCTATGTAGCCCTGGCTGGCCTTGAACTCACAGAAATCTGTCTGCTTCTGCCTCCCAGGTGCTGAGATTAGAGATGTATGCTACCATACCCAGCCTTCTTCTCAAGATCTTTTGATGTTTCTTAAGTTTCAGAGGAATCTCTTGGATGACTGACAGATGAAATGGGCCATGGGAAGTTGTCAAACAAGATTCACCATGAGTAGTTGCTAAAGCTGGAAGTGGTGTGTTCCTGGGGAGGGGGCGGGGCATTCCATTTTTGTATACATTTAAAATCTTCCAAAGAGCAGTTTTCAAAACGTGAAGAGGCTGGAATAAGCTGAGTTCTCTACCCTGCTCCCTCCATGACGAGAGATGGATGAGTTCCTGCTCTGCCAGCTCCTGAGCGCCCCTTCCCTGTTCCTCTCCTCATCTTGCCCTTAACCTGAGGACAAACTTTTTTTTTTTTTTTTGAGTATTTTTGGTTCTGGAAAAATCCAAAAGTGTTCCATAAAGTCACGCCTCTTTTAGATCAATTTCCAACTCACAGACCTCTGCTTTCCGAAACCCTCCCCTCCCCTGAAAGAGCCCTGGCTTGGCAGAAAGCAAAGCAGGAAGTCCGCATTTACTGACAGCCCATAATATGCAGGTGCTTTTATTTTCCAATGTGGAGAAGATCCAACATTTCAAAAGTTTAAGTTGCTAAGAATTAAAAACTGGGTATAAATCGTGGCAAATTGGGAAGCCTGCCAACATGCTTTCGTGTCCCAGCAGTGATGGCAAACCGGCAGCAGCTCAGCTATTTTAATTGTTTTGCCAGAAACCATAATACGCATCAGCTATTTGTATCTTCTGCTTTTGTGTGTGTTTAAGTTATAAAGTCACAGAGTGTCTGGGTTTGCACTTTTAAACACACTCTAGCATTTTAACCCTATCATGTGGGTTTTCAACCCCTAATTTTTTTCATCTACCATTTAGCTGCTATTCATTAGAATACTCGGGCGCTGCATTGATAACAATGGGATGGGGAGGGGAAGAAGGGGGGAGGGGGTGGGGGAGGGGGGAAGGTGGGGGTGTAGAGGTGGGGAGGGAGAGGAGTAAAGGTGGGGAGGGAGGAGGAGAGGGTGGAGGTGAGAAGGGGAGGGGGTGTAGGTAGGGAGGGTAGAGTTGGAGAGGTGGGGAGAGTGAGGGGCAGGGGAAGGAGGGGGAGAGGGTGGAGTTGGGGAGGAGGAGGGGTGGAGGTAGGAGGGGATGGGGGAGTGGAGGGGGAAGGGGTGGAGGTGAGGAGGTGACTCCCCATAGTACCAGCAGATGTATGTTTGTTTTATTAAAAATAGGAATTAGATTACATGTGAAGGTTTGCAAAAGATGTAAGATCAAAAGAATGGGTTTGAATCCTGGTCTGCTATATGTAGGTGTGTGTCCAAGTTTGATAGAGAGGCTCTCTACAGAGCTACTGCAGGAATTAAATTCTGTAACACCCTATGCATTTAGCACAAAACAAATTCGATGTGGGACCCTCACCACCATTAATAGTCTAAGCATCTTCACCTATTGCTGAAGGTTTAAGTAGCAAGACAATCAGCCAACACTGATTCCAAAGGACTTAAAGACCAAAGGTGATACCTTCAGGAAGGTTCTATTAAAAACCTATGATTATTCATGTAGCTTTGATGGCCACTTGCCCTGCCCATTGAGGAAGAAACGCTGCCTGAAAGACGGACGTCCCCGTTCTTGGCAGCGGTGGTTGACACGTTGCCTGTATCTATGGTCCATAAAAATGCAACTGCAGTAAAGAAAGATGGAGCAAACGGGCAGGGATAGTGGGCTCTGTGGCAAGGACAGCAATAGGAATAGCATCAGGTCAGTAAGGCAGCTGGGGAACCTTACCCCACAGGTCATCCCTGATCTCCCACTCTCAGAAAGAACATTAGCTGTTCTTATTTTAAATAAGCCATGACTATTGGGCCAGTGATCTCCTGCCTTTTCCCAGTGTTATTCCAATGCCCTGAGTGGCTGAGAGAAACAGGTTTCAGTGCTCTACATGGAACAGAAATGATTTCAGAGCCAAAGAAACTAATCACACAGGGTGAGGGGTCATCATAAAGATGAGAATCAGCAGAAAAACCTACCTGTTCCTGCCAAGGAAGACGGATTTGCACATAGCCCCTTGGGAAGCTCAAGTTCAACTTCTCAATTTGTTTCACAAACCTGAGCAATAAATGGTTCACCCACTTGCTTCTCCAACTAAAATCTCACCTCAATTAGTGAGTCTCATTAAATTGCTTTGATATTTGGTTAAAAAAAAAAACTTTCCTCTTAGAGTTTTATGTAAAGAAAATACTAAGTGTTCAGTATAATGACTCTGAGTTTGAATAAAAGTAATTACCTAATTTACAAGAGAAATTACTTAGAAAAATACCACCAGAGTTTAACAAAAAAAAGAATGAAAGAATTGCTGGAAGTTATAGTGTTGTAATATTAAGGCCTAAGTACTGTCTGGCACAGGGCACAGCCAGTTGCTGTGTTCAATTACCATCTGAATGAGTGCTCTCAAAATAGGTAAGGGACAGGGACAGGGACAAGGACAGGGAACATGTGGCTGCTGCTGTTAATGGCTTTTATAGCACAAAACACAGCTAGCTGTTGACCAACTATGAGTTCTTTGCAACACAGTTAATTTATTCACATTCCTTTCCCCTACACGCAACAAAATGGCAGCAGTATCTGGGCAGCCCAGTTAAAGAGAGACCACCCGACCTTTCAGAAACCAAACAATAAAGTAAAATAAACCACTCTCAGGACAAAAGCCGTAAGCATCTGAGATGAACGTTCTGCGTTTAGGATGGCGGAAATGAACTGGAAATCGGCTCCTCCTTACAGGTCAGCTGACCTCCACGTCCCCTGTTCTAATGCTCCCTTTCCAGATAAGAACATGAAAAAGAGGGTTTGTGAGGTTTTGTCACAGCCAGTTGGGTATGGAGGGAGCAAGAGGAGAGTCCTCAACTTCAGGGCTGTGAGCCAGTCCTACCCCATGCTCCCTGCCTTTCTGTAGGAATGTGCACACGGAATGGCACAGCTCTTTTGACAAAGGCCGAATCGCATTTGAGAAACTGGCAGCACCCACTTGCCTCTTTTCTGGTAGCTCATGCCTGCTCCAGAACCACCCACTGCTTAATCCTGCCAAACCCCAGCCCTAAAGTGCCATCCTAGGGGTGCCCTAAACCCCAGATCTGGTGTCAGTACCAGTCAGCATGGCTCCCTTCTAATGCCTAGCAGCTAGGACCGAGCTGCTCACTGGCTCTTGCTCGGCAACTCTCTGCCCTTCAGGATGGAGCGACATGGTCTGTGATTCTAATCCTGAAATACCTTACCCTGGAGGCCTGACATCCCCTCTCACCCTGCCAGCCTTTTCTCAGCTTGACACCCTTTAGACAGCAAGGCCTCTGGAGAGTGACAGGCTGCTTCCAGACAGGAAAGATTGAAACTACTCAGATCTTCCCTGTTTCATTTGGTCCCACCCCAAAGCTGTTGACAGCTGCCTGATACATTGTAGCTTACTCCTGCCCCTGGTGCTGTGGTATCTTCCCTGCAGTCCTCAGGGTTCCCTGCTAGAGGTCTGCCTCCACCTGTCCTTAGGGTGCTCACACCACACATTTCAGGACAGGTCCCTCCTCTTCTATTAGGCACAGCGTGGTGGGTGTTCTTATACATGAAGGGACGGAAACTGGGGCTGTAAGGAGGACCAGCATTTGCTCTTGTACAAGGTTCTGAAAAGTCATTTATAAATGTCAACTTTCTTTCTGCCAGTATCCCTAAATGACAATGCTCACAGGTCACAGCCCCTCTCAAGGGTATCTATGGTTTTGATGAAGCGGTATGGCAGCTTGGAGCCAGTAGAATCATGAATGTGGAAAGCTGGACTGTGAATAGTGTGCAGGCCCCAGCACGCCATGGACTCACAGAAGCACATCTGAGTGTATCAGAGAGTAACAGGGCAGAGCCAACCTTTACCTTGACCTGATACTTTAGTGGCCATTAGAATCTTCTGCATGCTACCTAGACTCCTCCACTAAGCTGTTTCTCTAGTCCCTTGAGCTATTCTCTAAAGAATAAACAATCCATAAATAAATAAATAACAAAGTAGCCACAGGAACAGAATCACCTAAGGAAAATCTCTTGGGGCAAAGAATTATTTTCTAAAGCTACCAACTGGCGTTAAACTTAGCTTTTTTTTTTTTAACATTTATTTGTTCACTATAAATTGTGTGTATGTATGTGTGTGTGCACCACAGAACACGTATGGATGTATGTCAGAGGACAACTTGGGAAAGTGTATATGTGTCATACCATGCAAGTGTCACACCATGCTAGTGAAGGTCAGAGGAAGCTTGCAGGAGTTATTCATCTTCCTCACCATGTATGTTCTGGGGAATCTTTACAAGACAGGCCATAGGCTGTCATGCTTACCTTTATAATCTACTTGGAGGACCACGGCCAGGGGCTTGGTGAATGTCTTCTTATTCTGCATCATGGTCCAGATCATGGTGGCATCTAGAGAGGTGCAGGCATCGTCAGGAGACACACACTGTGGAGAGGCAGAGCAAGGCAGTCATGGCTCAGAAAGAAGTACCCTCCCCAGGCCTGCACACGATTGTCCTCTGGCCCCTTATTAGACGGCTTACGGCTATGAACCATGGGAAAAACAGGCCATGGGTGTGCTTTTTCAAAGAACCCTAAATAACCAGGGAGCAATCACGACAGACCCAGTGTATTTTCAGCTACACTGGAAGATGCAACTACCAATGGACAGCTTACAAACATCTTCCTTGCCCCTTGGCCACAAAAGAGATAGATGTTTCTGAATTAGTCTGTCAATTGGAGAACTGCAGGAGTGGTTTTTTGGCTCTGTACCATAATGGCTTTGTATAAGTGGTTTGTGATAACACCCATGGTCTGTAGCTGTGGGAACTGCACTTAAAGTGTTATACAATGATAGGATTTATATTTCTAATATAACCACACACACTGTCATGGTTGTTGGATTTTTTCTTTTTTTTTCACTCTACAACATTAGGCTTCCCACAGCATTTCTTTCCCTTTTTGTTATTTTGATTTGGCTTATTTTTTTCTCTTGGTGCTAGAGATTTAGTCCAGTCCCTCACACATGCTCAGTGAATATTTTATCAGTTCACCATATCCATGGCTTAGCCTGGGGTTGACTGTGCTTAACTTAGGTCCTAGGGAGGGAGTGACGCCTAGGTGTGTAAGCTGAGACCAGCAGCTTCTAGATATTTTAAGTCCTGAAACTAATCAGAAATCTAGACAGGAGGCATCACCTCTGGGCCACACACAAGAAGACATTCCACCCCTATCATTACCCCAAAACGAACAGAGGGAGGAAACTCCCTGAAAAGAGTTTTCTTGTAGAGGAAAACTATGTCTGTATTTTCTGTGTCAAGGCACGTTGTTGAAAAGATATGCAGTTCATTTCACGACTACATTTTCCTCTTGCTGTCTGGATAGCCCTCTAGTTAAATAGGAACATATAATGCTAACTCGGAGTCCGATCCTGGGCCAGACACATAATTCACAGCAAAGAGCAGCTAGATTCGGAGATCATCGACACCTTTTCCTAGAAGGTTCTTGGGCCTTTTCTATTGTCACAGAAGTACTTGGGAGTTACTAGAGATGGGGAAATTCTGCCTTTAAGCAGAAGGAAGCATTAATGGTTCTCTCGCTACCTGCCTACTACATGTATCTCCTGTCTCCTTTGCTCTTCTACCCGGGGGGGGGGGGCGTTGTAACTTTAATTTCTAGATGAGGCCTAAGATGGCAGTGGCTCCAGAAGAAACAAACAGAGCCTGGGCCTTTGCAAACGTTTCCTGGTGACGGGTGACTTGGTGTGCGTTTATTTGTAGAGCACTCAGATCAGTAACTGCTCAGGGAAACGATTCAAGGAATTCAGGTCAATAGAAATCTCTTTAGCAGTAGTGATGTTCACTCCTGCTTTTTCTTCCGGTCCCTGGATGTGAGGATGCCATACATATAAATGCTACAGCTTGATCCTGTGCTTCCCAGACATCAGCGGACCCACGATGAGAAGAGAAGAAGACTCCAGCTTAGACTGTGTATAACAGCTACTGAATAAACACACTGGAGGAAATTATATGTAATTATCTCAGGCCACAGAAATGAAGTGACAGCAGGAGAAACCTGTCCCACACAGGCAGGCCTGACAGAACCCCTGCGGTGGCTCCAGCGAGGTCAAAGGGGTCTGATTTCTGTTATGGCAACAGAACATAGCCTTTTAATATGGGCAATGGCAGGAGGCAAACAAGATGAACTGATAAGAAAAAGTAAAATATTTACTAATTTCCCCTACACGTCCTCCTGAGAGGAGCAACCCCATCACTCACACAGAGAAGGTCACAAAAACAACTGCAATCCCGGTCTCCATGGGACCTGGAAAAATTAATCCTCACACTGGTCTTGTCCTTTCGGTTGGCTGTCCTTCTGGCACAGCGTGCTTATCTGACCAACAGAGCCAGATCCAGGCCTCTCCCTTGGTGGAAAACAGTCCTGATTGATCACTCATAAGGCACAACTCAGCACACATGGAAAGACAAACTTTCAGAATTTGTTCTCCAAAACCCTAACTAAAGCACACGGCTCCCTGCTCACACTGGTGCTTCAACCGGAAGTCTTCAGAACCTCAGAACTAAAACCTCAACCTCTTTACCCAGACATGCCCGAATCACAGTCCGGACAGATGAGAGCCCACGCACCTTCGGCAGCTTCTGGGAGCCCTTCTTCCTGGAGCACAGCGTCAGCTCGCAGTGCAGGAAGAGCAGGGAGATGTTGAACACGGACTTGAACACAAAGCTGAACCGCTTCTTGTCCACTTCAGCGTGTGGGATGGGGAAGTGCACTCTCTTGGAGCTGTAGAACTTCACAGAGTCATCCTTCGGACAGATGTTCTCGATGATGGTGTAATCAGACATTCTGTCTGGGTTTGAGTATGGCGAGATAAAGCAGGTTTGGATGGCAAATCCCAGATCTTGGTCAGCCTTAGTGACAGACACCTGCAGAGGAGCATAAAGGTCAGGTCAGAAACGGGCTGGCTTCTTATTTTACATTAGTCACCCAGACAATATCCTGCCACAGTTCTTTGGATGAGACATCGTTCTATTTAATAACATCTAGAACTTCCTAACTCCAACAGTAACATACACCGATTGATGAAAGGTACCGTCCATTTAAACTTGACATAATGACAGCAGATTGCTTCATTCAAATGCTACCTTACAAGTTGCAAGATGGGAGAGTTTCTCTGAGCTCCCACAAGTCCTCAGAGATAAAAGAAAATAAAAGCAAACCTTGTGCCTAAGTGGATTTTTCAAAATAAGCAACACACAGATAAAGCCCCTAATATCACGATAGTTGATTGTTACCAAGACTCAATTTTTAAATGCTGCCAAATAGTTCAGGACAGAGGAGAATCCACGTGACCTAGGATGACTGTGCAAGAAAGCAGAGTGAACTTAGAAGAGCAGAAAGCCACAGATGTATCCTGCTTGGTCAGTAAGCAGGCCTCTGGTTTCTTATATCAGGGACAGTGTGATTTAGTGGCCATCACCAACCTGGCAAAGTGTCCCAGCTGTTCATAGGACCAACCCAGCCTTGCGGAGGAGGTGGCTGGGAGGGGAGGTTGCTTCATGGAAAACTAACCTAGACACATTTCCAAGTCATTTATTCTTCCTTTTAACAAATCACTTCTGTGCATCGTGTCCAGATCGCACTAAGGTTCCTTTGTTCAGAAACAAGCAGTAGCGCTTAGCCAAATGTAAGCAACAATTCAAACCTTAGCTATCCTGAACTCTGCTAAAAAACCCTGGAACAAACCTGGCTCCACTGTTTGGTGGCACGACTTGCTGTGTGGGCTACTCTTCCAACTCCAATGCCTCTTTCCTAGACTAATCTAAACATAAACAATAAACTTAGACACTTTAGAAATAAAGTTAGTCCTTGCCCATCCACCAAGAGCCCCCAAATGCTTTAAAAGATAGAGAGATAATAAACTTAGCATTTGGAGTCTGCGCAGGAGAATCTCCTGACATTGCAGGAACTTTTAATTCATAGCCCTCACAAAAGATCCTACATTGGTAACTATGGGGTTTTCGCATGAGCATGAGCAGAAGGTGGAGGTAATTACAATGTTGCCATCTTGTTCGACCCTCTGTAAATAATCACTTTCACTATCCTTGAGTTATTTCTGCTGAACAAGATGTTCTATCCTGTTAAGGTGGTAAATTATATACACGCTGCAAATAAAAAGTGCCATTTACCATAAACTAAGCTTACAGTGCACAAATATGTTGATTCTTGTCTTATTTTCAAAGGCATGCAATACAGAATGTCTGTCTTGATCGGTGATTCTTAACCCGGGGGTTGCAGACCCTTTGGGAGGTTGAATGACCCTTTTATAGGGGTTACATATCAGATATCCTGCATATCAGACATTTGCATTATGATTCATAACAGTGGCATAATTAAGTTGTGAAATAGCAATAAGATAATTTTATGGTTGGGGTAACCACAACATGAGGCACTTGTAGTAAAGGGCCGCAGATAAGGAAGGTTAAGAACCGCTGTCTAGATTTCCTTATGGGTGCTTTTGAGGAGAAAAATATTAGCAAGTCTTGTTGTAGAGTGGACTTGAAGTGAACAGTAGGAAAAGTGTTGGCTTTAGAATGGGACCAGACCAAGGAAGTCACATGCTCTGCTGCTCCTGTGCATACCAGAGATGCCGTGCTCTCTCCTAGAGGATGATGGCCATAATGAGTGTAAAAGATGCAGTTGGTGTAAGAAACACTGAAGTCAAGGTGCATGCAAACAGCTCAGGTTCAGCAGTAGGAACTCCCATGACTGCGGCTCTAGATGCTCATCACTAAGTCAAATGAACTGAAAAGAAAGCTGTCATCATATCACCGGCCATCACCCAGGAGTGACCCGAGAATAGGGGCAAAGGGGAGAAGATCATGGATTAATGGAAGGAACTGTGATGCAGAGGGAACCGAAGGTTCCAGGAAAAGCTACAGAGAGCAGCTGGAGAATAAACCAAGAAATGGCTCTTCAGGTTAAGCCAACATTTATGAAGTTTTATTTTACTTAAGTAAAAAATTTTCCTATCAGCAGCAGAGTCCAAACTAGGAAAGAAAGACAAGGCATGGTCAACTGGTATCCTATTTAACAAAACATTCACAGATTCTTTTTCTTATTTTTGGTAGTTTCAATCAAGTTTAAAATAGTTTATAACAACTCACCCAGCCCCAGATCTTTCTTAACATACTTGATATTTAAGATAGTAGTTAAAAAAAATTGGTCTACTTTTAAAATAAAATTTAACTACAAAAACATGTGCGATATGAAATAATGTAAAAAAGAAATCAAGAACAAAAAAAAAATGGAAGGGAGAAGGAGAGGGAATCTACTGGCTTCATGGAGTAAGCCAGCATTCCAGGGGTGAAAAAAGAAATGAAAATATTCAGGGTGGGGCACACAGGCAGATTAGCCACTGGCTAGCATAAATCATAAAGCCACCAAAGAGCAGATCTAGGCATTTGTTTAAAAAACAGCAAAGTGCAGCTAAGCAGTGTCCTCTCAAGCCTGTGGCATCAGTGGGGGCTGCTGACTAAGACCCTTGTGGACTGTGAATATGGAAAAGGCAAAGAAAATAGGAAACTTGGATCAGGAGAGATGCAGACTTAGGAATAGCACACACAAAACATGGCTTCCTCCAGGGTGCTAACAACAGGGAGCTGAATGCAGAGGGACTGACTGATACGACTGAAGAAAACAGGGAGGGCTGCCTGGCTCCACTCCAACCCAGTGCCAATGCACATGGCGCACTGTCTTTGCAAAACAGACATAGGTGCTCTGTGGTGATTTTCACCTCTGGGAGTCTGCCATTTCTACCCCTTCTCACTCTCCCCCTGTGAGGTGCAAAGCAGTCATGGTGCCTTACAGTGAGACCAGCAGACCAGTTTTGTCACCCTACAGATGATGCTCAGGGCACACGGGCAACAAACAACCTGAAACATAGGTCTGTCTTCTCCAGAATGGAGTCTGTGAACTTAGACATGAAGTTATGTTTTATTCTCTTTCAAGTGGCAATTTGAGAGGGTGTGGCAATGAAAACAGCAGCACCTGGCTGTCAACAGCACAGACTCTAGAGAAAGGACTCCAGAAAGAAGTAATATACCAGGCACAGGTGTCATGTTGGACAGCCTTGTGTCTGATTTTCTCATCCAAAAGTTGGATCTTAATCCATTTTTACAGAATCCCTCTAGCAAGTCAGTTCATTATGATTATAGTCATGACAGATCCACTGCATGGTAAAATGGTAATACATGTTAGCTGTTGTTATTTCATTATTATCACCACTGTCTATTATTTTCATAGGCATTCTAGGTTTAAGCTATGCACGAAGACCACCATTCCATGTGGAAAATGATTTTGACAAATTCATGCGTCTATTAAGAAAATGACTTGGCAGAAGTGATTTTCAGGAGAGCACACCTTTTAACTTGGAAGTCCAAGATAATATGTGAGGTGTTTTAGAAGAGTCCCTGGGTATGGCTAAGCAACTATCCCCAAAGTGTTGATGTCAGAACAAGCACTGCTCTTTACTGATACAGTTTACACTTGGCTCATTGTTTTCTTTTTGACATTTACTAAAAACCATCCATTTAGCATAATTCATAAAATCTTTTTTAGTTAGAAGATGACCTGGAAGCCTTTTCTGAGCCAAACTGTTACTTAGATGTCAAAGTAAACAAGGTGAGACCTGTGCCAGGTGCTCATGCTAATGTCACATGACCTGCATAGGGCACTGCTGCACAGGGCACTGCTGCGTAGGGTAGTGGGCCGGACACCCGAGGATAACACACCAACCTCACCTCAACGTAAACATGCTCATTCTCTGCCACAGAGAAGACCCCTGGGGATGGCACCAGAAAGAGGTCTGTGTTATACAGCTCCATGTTGAAGGTAGCATTTCCATCAAGCTGGTCCTGGAAGCCACTGGGACTCCTCAGCTGCCGCAAGCTGCAGTTAAACTGGAAAACCGCCAACAGATAAGGACACATCAGTCACATGAAGAGCCTTTAACATGCAATTTTAGGGTTTTGTTTTGTTTTGTTGTTTTTTTGTTTTTGTTTTGTTTTGGTTGTTGTTGTTTTTTGAGACAGGGTTTCTCTGTATAGCCCTGGCTGTCCTGGAACTCACTCTGTAGACCAGGCTGGCCTCGAACTCAGAAATTCGCCTGCCTCTGCCTCCCAAGTGCTGGAATTAAAGGCATGTACCACTACGCCAGGCACTGCAATTTTAGGTTTTGATACTTCCCAGTGAAACAAACCAAATGGACAACAATGTTATCCACAGAGTGGTCTAAGGGAGACCAATACCTACCACCAGCCCAGCTTGAGCAACAATGTATCCACAGAACCATCTAAGGACGACCAACATGTAGGACCACCACCACCACCACCACCACCACCACACCAGCTTGAGCAACAATGTATCCACAGAACCATCTAAGGGAGACTAACACATACCACTACCACTCCAGCACGGCTCAGGGGGACAGTTTCTCCTTCATCAGTGTCTCCAGGAAATCCATTATCACCCGACTCCAAGTCTTCGTAGCCATCTGGCCAGCCACTGCTATCCCCAGGGGATGAAGCCTGCACCACAATCTAGAAGACAGAGGACACACAGCTCTTTGCTCAATCCTTCCCAATATCTTTCCTGTGTGTATGGATGCAGAAAAAGAAGACGTTCTCTTCACAGCAACCTGGCTGGAATTACTGTACTGGGTTGCATGTAAATAGGATGGAGAGGGTGACCTGAATACAACAGCTCTGAAAATCACAACCTAGTTTATTTCCATTTCATATGCTTGAATTATGAGCATAATGGAAAACAGAAATACATAAGGAGTCTGAAGATTCCTACAAACTGTCACAACTGGAGTAGGCAGTTGAAGCATTCAGCACTGTGAGCAGAGTGGGGTAAGGGTGAGGGGTAACTAGGAAAGCACCTGATGCACTCATGGGTGCTGGGGGACTGAAGGCCTTGTCCTTAGAAAGGACAAGAAGGGCTGGCGAGATGGCTCAGCGGGTAAGAGCACTGACTGCTCTTCCAAAGGTCCTGAGTTCAATTCCCAGCAACCACATGGTGGCTCACAACCATCCACAATGAGATCTGACGCCCTCTTCTGGTGTGTCTGAAGGCAGCTACAGTGTACTTACATATAACAATAAATAAATCTTTAAAAAAAAAAAAAAAAAGGACAAGAAGAAGCCGGGCGTGGTGGCGCACGCCTTTAATCCCAGCACTGGGGAGGCAGAGGCAGGCAGATTTCTGAGTTTGAGGCTAGCCTGGTCTACAAAGTGAGTTCCAGGACAGCCAGGGCTATACAAAGAAACCCTGTCTCAAAAAACCAAAAAAAAGGACAAGCAAAGCAGAGCAAACAAGAAAGAAGTGACTTTTTGGATCAGATATCCTTTCTCTTGGGGCAATTGAAGATTTAACTCACTAGATGACCTTCTTGCCAGTGCTAATTTGGAATCAGTTTAAAGCGTCCACATCAAGTGCATTGCTATTGCATGGCACTTGTCTATTTAGAGAAACTGGATAATCACAAGAAAATTAGTGTCGTGATGAATAGGATGCAAAAGTTAAGAGATGAGTCAAGTAACATAAGCCAGTCTGGTGTTGAGGAAACGTCAGTGGGTGTGAGACTGGGAAGAGTTGGTCCTGGCTCTCCAGTATAACCAGCCCCTCAATTTTGACCAAGCCTCAGAACTCTCCAGGGCTCAGTTTCTTTGCCTTTGAAATGAGGGGACTGAGTGAAATCATGTTGCGCCTCTTTCCTGGGCCAACTGTCTAAGGGTCTCAGGAACAATATAGCAAGCTGACAGGAGAGCCCTGTGACACACTGGGCAAACGCCTCTCCAGCTGCTCTTCTGGGTTGGGTCAAATGTGGTGATGGGAGGTCATATGAACCAGCAGCTTAGAGAGCTGGCCCATGTTAGTGGTGGGGTCGAGCTAAGAGCTCACAGAAACACATGCTGCCCCAGGTTCACACGGTGATTGTGGGTGGGGTGCTGAGAAGTATTTAAAAATCGATCTGCAAAACTGACACTTTGAAACATCTGTGGAGTTTTGTGCTTCGGTCTCCCTCCCTGAAGAGGACAGGCCTCATTTGATAAGATTCAGATAAACTGGCAGGAGTAATTTCCCGGAGGTAAGAGTTGGTGACTGCAACCAATTATTTTTTGGGAAACTTGAACTTTCTTCCAGTTAGATTTAAAAAATAAATTTTCTTAAATCTGGGGTCTTTATTAGAGTTAGAGAGACTGGATAATTTTATCAGGATTCCTTTCTGATCTTAGGCTCATGAGGAAAGAAGTCTCCTTTTACCTTTGGACAAGCAAGAGACTATCCATTGGGGGATGTTCATGTACCCTAGGGCTTTGGGGTTTTAACCCCGTAAGGACCCTCTGGTGTAACCACCCTGCTGTTGAACCATCATTATATGGAAGAAGGAAGTGTGTGAGATTACCACAACTCTAGCTGAGAAAACAGGACCTTCAAATCCCAAACACACACTGATAAATCATAACAAGACAAGAGTTCAGGGTTACAGTCCATCTCCTTTTGTTGAGAACTGACATCTGGCTTTATCTCCATCCCAGTCATTTTCAGAGGCTAACCCTCGATAATACCCAGCAATGCCATGACAAAGGTAAGGCTTCGTTCTAGAAAATACTCACAGAGTTATAGTAAACCACACCATCTGGGGCTGACCTCCGATGTCTAGTACCACAGCCATTCAGCGGAGACTCCAGAACAAAGTGGGTACCATTCATCTTGGCTTTGCAGGAAGGATCCAACAGGGTAAGCTCCATCCCTGAGTAGCCATTGGTCTGAAATGGAAAGCACCAAAGGTTACCTGAGGGCTTAACCACTGTTCACTGTATTCCGGGTTACAAGCAGTGCCTGTCTCAAAGGCTGAGGCCTCAGGCAGGCAGGCATCTCGCCCCTGCCCCTCTTGTCTTTTCATCGAGCCCCTCCCCTTTTCATCTGGGCAGCCTCTCCTGGGAATATCAAGCCTTTTCCTCACCTTGCACCTGTCAACAACAGATTGTGTTTATTGGCACTGAAATTTTAATAGCAAAATATTGACATACAAGGATCTGAACTCCCCTCCTCTTTTGAGAACAACAGGAAGTGAATGAAGGCCCTTGCCAAGGGAAAGTGGCCTATCCAACTGGGAAAACATCACCAAGTACGGAGATTCAAAAGTAAAAGAGCTACAGGGAAATAATAAATGCAGAGTTGCAGCTAGCTGGGGAAAGCTTCACGTCTTCCCTTTAAGAGACTGCACTGACCTGGAAAGAATCTTTGTCTACAGCTACCACCATCTTTTCATTGTCACACTTGACTGACAGGGCGATATTCACGCCCCCTTGCACTTCTTCTGGCTCTCTGTGGTCTGGAAGCAGTTGAACTCTGGGAATGATGGGTTCCTTTGGCCGAGGGATCCTATCTTCTCCCTCCTTCCAGCCTCTCCTGGGGATATCCGGGAATGGAAAGGGGAAACCTCCATTTGGGATTTCCCCTTGGAAGGGTGGGCTGTCCAGGGCAGGCAGGTGGTCAGGGCCCAGCAGGATCCGAAGCTCAGGAGGAATGGTGTGGACTTCCTCATCTCTCATCTCCTCTGGGAAAGACAGGGCAAGCCATCATGAGTGACTGATGTCGGTCATGGTCATTGTTAGAGACAGAACATTATGAGTGACTGATGTCGATCATGGTCATTGTTAGAGACAGAACAGGAGTTAGCACAGAATGGGTGAAAACAAAGTTACAGTAAATGAGCAATATATAGAATTAACTAAGGAACATGGAACCCTGAATTCTGATCCCGCTGTTCTAACTAGCTGAATGGCCCCAGACAGGTGACTTACTTCTCTGTGACTCAGTTTCCCAAGTTTTAAAATTAAGAGTTTGGAGTATATCAGTGATCCTCAACTTTGGGTACATGTGGAACTCCAGTCCTTAATGTTATAAGCTTCTAGTGTGATCAGGACGCTCCATCACCAAAGAGACTCATTCTGCTAGATAGTTTCTAAGTCCCTATAAACTATGTATCTGTGCGATGAGGGGCAATAACAACTTAGTCAAAGGCCCTTAAAATACTTTCTTTGAATCTAGGGCTTTAAAAATCTTTTTTAATTTTTTCCAGAAGATTTCTAGAAACTATATTGCTATTTTAAAATTTTATCTTGTAGTATGGAGGATCAGGCCCAGGTCCCTCAGCATACTGGGTGGTTCCTCTATGATGGTGATGCTGCTCTGTTATTTGTCACCTCCTTTCTGACTGATAAAAATCTAGGCGATGTGCAGGTGCCCTGGTCTCTCTGAACACTGTCTCTGGGGAGCAGAGCACTTCAGAAGGAAAACAGAATTCTGTAAAAGCAATGCGTATTGCGTCACATTTTCAATAACTTACAGAACTAGTTGTTCTCCCAGTGTTCTCCGCCTCTACTATTATCTGAGCCCAGCTGACCTATGCTTAGGATCACACACACCTCAGTGTGAGATAGAGATGACCTGTAGAGGTCCCTTTGAAAAGGATGCTATGGCTATCTGGGCCCACATAAAGTCACAGTTTTGGACTGCTTTTAACATAGACATTGATTTAAACAAAACATCCCCGCCCCCCCGCCCCCCCCGCCCCCAAAATCCTTCACAGCAGTTTGCCAGCAAGACAGATCTTTTCCTTCCCTTGATTTATTGACAGGGAATCTGAGGCTCGGGTTTGGAGATTAAGCAACGTCTCTTCTAACAGTAAAGAAATACTAAGTGGGAAGAGGGAACCTACAGCTGCACCTCAGCCCGTGTACCATGGGGCGAGGAACACATCAAGGTCTCAGAAAACTTGAGGTTCAAATCATACCCGCTTTAAGACTCTAGAAACCGAGAGACAATTCTGCCTCCATACCCTGAATGAAACCTACTCAGTCTGAGCCCCCGTGGCCACTTTCCTGTCAGCTTCAGCCTCTTGTCAGGCTTCTTTGCTATGGTCCTACGCCTTGGTGTTGTCAGCTGTGAGTGGTCACTTAGAGTCCTGATGTTATCACAGTGGGCACAGACAGTAAAAATGTCTGACACGCAAGCAGCTCTCCATCCCTGAGAATGTGTGTTACCGTTGCCTCCAATACTACATTAGTTTAAGCTTCACGGTGAAACCGACAGATTATAAAGATGGATAGCAGGAAGCCAGCAACATATTCATGGAAATGAGAGTCCCTCACTGAGCAGCTTTGTCTGGAAGATAGAAGCCAGCAGGTGGGAAACATCACACTTACCGTTGTTCTCAAGCCGAAGGTGAAATCTATTCGCCACAGGAGCTATGGTGTATGACGTCACTGGACTGTAGCCATTGTCCAATGCCCACTTCATCAGATTCTCTTGGGTGGAAGGGATGTCATTTCTTACCAATTTGGTCACTGTCATGGATCGTTCACTCTCTTTTCCAAAGCCAATACTGTCAGGAGCCTAGAGACAGCAACATTTTACCCATGAGTCTAAAATTAAAAGTGCCGGACCAAGATCTGCACAAGGTCAAACCACGATGAGGAAGGATCGCAGCAGACCTCAGCAAGATCAGACTCAGAGAGTTACAAAAATGAAAGGGGGACCCGAAGGTTGAAAAGGATATTTTATGGGTGTCCATGAGGGAAGGGGGAATTGGGGGTGGTCACTATCAAGATACATTGTATAAAGTTGTCAAAGAATAAAGGATATTCTAAAAAAGATACTTTGAATGAGGAATTATCTGAAACCAACAGATTCTGGACTGCACAAGGAAGCTTTGCCCTGTAACCTCTGTCTTCCTTGGTTAAGACACTACCATAAAACAATGCACACAAAGAGAAGCCCATTCTCACGGAGTACTTACTTTATGTCCGTTACTAGGACAACAAGTACACATTTCAAATGTTCCCTTCCTCTTTTTTATGTGAAACTGTCTGAAGAGTACACAGGTGTGCACACTGTGTTTACCAGCATGCCTGTGGCTTTGCATCTTGTGGCCTAGATCTACAGGGAAGATGGCATGATCACATGACTCTCCCAATGCTGTATGAACTATTAGCTTCCACATAGTAAACCTCAAACCTTTACATGTCATCTGATTGGTTTAGCTGTTCTGAAATTGTATTCACTTGCCAATTTTGTTAATATACTATATTTTATGCCGTGGAGTACAATTAAGATATCACTCAGGTAGTCGCATTTTATTTAGTAATAAAGGAGGAAGCCCTTATATGCTTATACAGGCAACATGCATATTAAAACTGAAAGGATGTAACAATTGATATGGCCTGTCTATAACAATATGGAAATTCTTAAAGCCATATTAAAGGTTAGTTTTCATTAATAATCTGTTACAACACTAAAATGAAAGGATTCTTTCAAGGAAGTATATGAATGGCCTCTGACTAGCCGAGATACAGGCAGCAAATGTCTATGTCCCCTGCTGACTTCTGTGTCAGGGATCCTGTTGATGAGTGAGGAGGCTGGTCACTGCAGAGAGACCCGATGGGAAGGCACAGTGCCCACAACTGCTCCAACAGGGCTGGGGCATGTCCAGAGCAGATTATACCACTGTCACGCCGCATCAACGTCCCTTTAATTTCCATGCCCACTGATTTTCTCCTGCGTGTCTGTAGCATTTTTCCTAAATTCCTCATTTGTTTCCCATTCTATTTACCCCAAACATGACCAAATATTAATCCTTTCCCACTGTAGAGTCATAAAAGATTTGCGGGCTCTCAGTTCTCTTGGCCTCCTTGTTGTGGGAGATTGGCTGAGGACACTTTTACTCCAAGTCAAAGCTTCAATGTGTCACCCAAAATCTCCTGTTACCCAAAGAGCTTATCTAGGGGCAAACCTGCCATGATTGGCCAGTCACAACTTTGCATATGCATGCAAAGAAATCAGAGGGAGTGAGAACTGAATCCTGCCACCATCTGTAAGCAAGGTTATAGACCGACAGGCATTAGCTCTTACTCACATTCAGAGGAAACTCCCAAAGGAAGAAGGAGAAGAAGAAGAAGAGAGAGAGAAAGGAAGAGAGAGGAAGGGAGGAAGGGAGAGAAGGAAAGAGAAGGCTGTAGGTGAGAGAAAGGGAGAGAGTGAAAGAAAAGAAGAGAAAGAAAGAGATAGGGAGAAGGGAGGAGAGAGAGAGAAATGGGATTGAACATGGAACGAGATAAAGCAGGAATCGGGGCTGAAATAATAAGAGCCAGCAGCTCTCAGAGCTTCACTCAGCCAGCCTTCTGAGGTGCAGCATCTCCCAGCCCTTCAAAGCAGCATGTGTTTTGACTGGCTGGAACCACAACCTTGGCCTAAACAATACTGCCTGGCCTCATCTGCCCCAGACTTTCATGTTGTCAGACAGCTGAGAAAATACTGTATTTGCAGAATCTCACCATCGCGATGGCCACCTGTTCTGCTGCACCAGGACAGAATAATCTGTTCACGCCTTTCCACATTAAACATAGGAGCTGTCTGTGTGATTCACGTTAATTGTGGCTTGGAACTGAAAAGATCAGACATCACTCTGCACTATAGGAGAGCAGCAGGATGACGGGAGGCAAGCTGGTTCTCAGCATTGAGTAAATTCCTCATCTCTGTATTCCTAGGACTCTCCAGACTTTCCCAACGTAGTGCAGCCAAGGGGGTGCTCAAAAGACGTTTCCCCAAATACCACCACCATTATCTTCAGCCCCATTTTGTGAACTAGTAGCTGGGTTGGGTGGAAGGGGTTTTGCCCCACCACCCACCCCCATGCCTTTGAAACAATGGTGAAGAGAAGGGCTTAATGGAGAATAGTGTGCTGAGGATATATGCACGCTGAGCCTTTAAACTAGCATCGTTTCTAAGAGTAGGCTTCATCAAAGAATACAAGAGAAAACTTAGCTTTTAAGTTTATTATGATTTCATCATTGTGTGTGTGTGTGCACATGTGCACATGTGGAGCTTGAAGGACCATTTGCAGAAGCCGGCCCTCTCCTTCTACCAAGTGCATACCAGGGACAAAGCTCTGGTCCTTAGATTAGGCAGCAGGTGCCTTTACCCACTTAGCCATCTCTCTGACCCATAAGAGGAAGCCTCTAAGAAGTCTCCTCCTCTTTTCTGTTCTGAGGTTCTCCCTGATGTAGAAGTGACTGGCCATGTCCACAGGGAGGAGCTGCGGAAGGGGCCAGAGCCACACTTCAATGTTGCTGATCTTGTTGCATAGCCTTCCTATCTCCCTGACCACTTCCCACTGCTGCCTATGCTGTGCCTCTAACAAACTCACGCCCAGCCATGTGGGTGTGCTGCTGGCATTACTCTTTCAGGGTCTTATGAACTTTGGTAGATCTCCTGTTTTCACCTTGGTTAATGAAGCCCTTTGAGTTTCCTGTGGACAAATTCTTCAAGGGAGGGCTTATGGAAGGAAGGTGAGTCTTTGTACAACAGGTCTGTGATAGACCTTTGCATGTATTTTCCTAAGTTAGTCTTCCTTAGTGGAGCTAGGTTCTACCATTGCTCCACTGGTGAAAAAGAAGCTGTGACACACAGACTGGGTAACACACGTAGCTGAGAATGCTTCATGTACCTGTGTGCTTTAAAAAGACCCTATATGCCCTTAACAAGTACTTGCTGGGTGGATGAATGAGCTCAGCTAAACCCCACAATGAGTGAGTGCTGTCACCGTGTCCCATTTCACGTTACATCATGTTCAGTCGTACTGTCAGCCATGAACTGGCAGCTGGAGATGGTACCTGAATCTAGCTTTGTGTGGTTGAGTCAGAGTCCTTTACTGTTCACACTTAACCATATTGTCTGTAAAGGGGAGACCATTTCTCCCTTCCTAAGCTGCAACCTAAACTTTTGTCTTAGCATGGACCTGTTCCTCACAGCACAGCTCACATCTGGGGCAGGGAATTAGAAGTCATAGAGCCTGAAACTGACTGGGGAATAAAAGATCATCATGAAACATTACCTAATTGTTTAGCAATGTTGTCATGTATTGTCCAGAACTGGCCTGGAACAGGAGTGCAGCCAGAGAGAGGAATATAAACAGATCTTGTTTGGGATGATGGCCGATCTTATTCCTCCTCTTTCTTAGTCTCTCTGACTCCTCTGACAGACAGGGACATTCAAGCAAAGCCCAGGACCACTGTGGTCCAGGCACGTGCACGCAGGGACAGTAGAGCTGCCAGTCAGGGCTGAGAGAGTACATACAAACTCCAGCAGGGAGTTAAAGTGCACCGCATGTTTTCTGCCTTTCAAGGCATGATTCCCTTTCCTGTTTTTGTTATTCTGAAACTAAAAAACAGTTGGCCGGTGTGCCAGGCGGCAAAGGCAGCAGACACTCCAGGTCGCCACCACCCCTCATGCCATGCCAAGGGAAGGCAATCAAAATATCTGTGACCTTGGAAAATCACGGCAAGGCTTTGCACTCAGTACCAGCCTCATGCGTCACTACTACATTTGATGGATTATTTGGACTGTTTCAAAGTCGAAGTAAATTAATAATAATAATGATAATAATAATATAAAAATCCCTAGGAACAAGGAAAAAGTATTTTAAATTAAGATGTGCTCCTGGCTTTGTCTGCTCCTCTGGGAGCTCACCTAAGTGACTGGACTTGTAGGGAACTGTTGGTTTTGCTCACTGCTGATCACATGGAAGGTGTGGTGTGCAAAAGGACACAGATCACATGGAAGGTGCAGTGTGCAGAGGATACAGATCACACAGAAGGTGCAGTGGGCAGAGGATACAGATCACACAGAAGGTGCAGTGGGCAGAGGATACAGATCACACAGAAGGTGCAGTGGGCAGAGGATACAGATCACACAGAAGGTGCAGTGTGCAGAGGATACAGATCACATGGAAGGTGCAGTGGGCAGAGGATACAGATCACATGGAAGGTGCAGTGGGAAGAGGATACAGATCACACAGAAGGTGCAGTGGGCAGAGGATACAGATCACATGGAAGGTGCAGTGGGCAGAGGATACAGATCACATGGAAGGTGCAGTGGGCAGAGGATACAGATCACATGGAAGGTGCAGTGGGCAGAGGATACAGATCACATGGAAGGTGCAGTGGGCAGAGGATACAGATCACATGGAAGGTGCAGTGGGAAGAGGATACAGATCACATGGAAGGTGCAGTGGGAAGAGGATACAGATCACATGGAAGGTGCAGTGGGCAGAGGAATGCTGAACCAACGCAACCCAACTCTCCTAAATTCCAAACGTCTACAATCCATTTTAGCTGTTAACGAAGATGGTCAATTAACAATACATTAAAAATTTGACTCTTACAAAAGAGATGCCAAGGAGATCTCTCTCGATCTCTCTCTCTCTCTCTCTCTCTCTCTCTCTCTCTCTCTCTCTCACACACACACACACACACACACACCACTTTGCTCCAATATTAAGCCAAATCGGGTTGTTTTTCCCCCTAGTTATATCTGAGATGAGTTTGATTTTACCAAACTTTAATCAACTTTTCAACATGAACCTTTGCCTTGGCCTGTCAGCCTGCAAGGCCCCTCACAGAAGCTTTGGGAAGCTACGTTAGAGGTAAGCTGGTTACCATGAAAGGATCATGTGTAGTGCATATACATGTGTGTGAGTAGGGTGCGCATATGTGTTTGTGGAGGTGGGAGGTCAACATCAGGTGTTTTCTTGAATCTTTATCTGCCTCTCTCACTGAACCAGGAGCTCACCAAGCCAGCTAGGCTGAATGGACAGTGACCGAGCTCACAGGGTTCTTTTGTCTTTTGACTTCCACACTCCAGCCCTGGGATTATACAGCTTGCAGGATAAAGTCATTTACTGAGTGAGTACCAACCCCCATCCTATCTCACCCCATCCCATCCCATGCCACCCTCACTCCTCACCCCCTCCATATACACACAGAGCCCAGAGTTACTTTTCTGTCAGAGTGTTACTCCTGGAAGTTGGATGCAAGCCAGATTCACCCAACACCACATATTTATCTCAACAGGGAAGTCTACAGCATGGGCTGGGGTCAGCTTGGTTTTCCTTCCTCCCTATGCACCTGGTTCCAGACTGTGACATTGACCCCCTAAAGAATATGCAGACATGAAAAATGTTCATTGCTTCATGTTTACTAAGACTAGAGAAAGTACACTAACTCATGTCAGAACTTTCATAATGAGGTAACTGGAGTTCGGAGAGCTTTAAGAACTTGTCCAAGGCCATAATTTTTAAGTAATAGAGCCAAGACTCAAACCCAAGTCCACAATGCTCCCTAGGGCCATGTTTTAGCCACGACATTGACTGTCCAGCAGAAGAAACAAAGTATAGGCTACAGAGTGAAAACTAACAGAGAGCTTAGAAAATTCAAAGAGGCAGAACCTTTGCAAAAATAACACACACAACCACAGTTTAAGTTATTGCTGTTTAAAAAGACCAAGAAATGAGCAACCAACTTACAATAACTTTCAAGTTTCCCTTGACGTCAAAAGACTTGATCACCCAGTTGACAGACTTTTTGCACTTCAAGATCAGGACGAGGTTTTTGACCACCTCAGGATCCTCTCGAGCAGGTCGTATGTCAATTATTATATCCACCTGGAAGGTGCTGTGTGTGAAAACCAAAGGCAAAGTCAAGACCTGAGCCAGAAGGCTGCCACTGCTCCAAGCCTCGTGTTTCCAGTGTCTGGCCAGTTGATTAAAATGCTGGCGTGGATCCCAGGCAAATGACATGTGCAAAACAGATTGCTGTTGCACGCTGAACAAAACGGGTTTACATAACAATAGGATCGCAGGCCTGATGCTAATTAGTTGTGTTTCTCCTCTCGAGAGGGGGGAGGGAGGAAGGCTCCTCAATGCTGCATCAGCTGAAGGGACTTGAACACCAAGGGAGTTTGCTTCTGAAGCAGCATTGTCTGTGTTCAAGGTTCTGTGCCTTCTCCCTTTGTTGTGGAACTTCTAAGTCCCTATATGCTGAAGCCCTTCAAAGCCTGATGTGGGTGGCTGAGGCTGGAGGAGGGAAGGGGTAGGAGGCATGCTAGCACATGCTCCAGGAAATGTCAGAATAAATAAAAGGCCAAAGGCCTCTTGCCTTACGTAAGTTTTGATTACCGCATCAGTAACAGTTAAATAATCATATCTGCACTTACTTTCCCAAGCTTCTGTATATAAAGGTATTTAAATTAGTGGTCAAGCAAGCAATTGATACAAAATTGATGAGCACAATACAAACTTCTAAGAACTGAGCATGAGAGAAAATGGTTTTTCCTAAATGAACGTTTTACTAAACGTTCCGAATTTGAGGGAAGAGTCTGTCGTGGTTTCACGTGTGAGACACAATGATCAGAATGCCTGGCTGAAGGTCTGCGCACTCTCCAGGTCCTTCCACAGAGTTCTGCACATGGCATGGAACAGATTCTCACCCAATCTGTAGTCTATTCAATTTTGAAATGAAAACTCTATTACACGTCTCATTTTCAAAAATCTCTCTACAAAAAAACTGGCAAAGTTTGAGTCACTGGCCCATATGAAATACAGGTCAGGGTAGAAAATTATTATTTTTCCCCCTCCTTAAAAACAACAACAAAATCTAATTATTTTCATAGGGAGAATCAAACTTCCACAAGTGTCAGATTGTGGTATCTATCTAATGGATCCTTGATGCATACCATGAAGATGCAGTACACACACACATGGATACAGACACACACAGACACATAGACACACAGACACACACACACGGTGCATACGTACTCTGAGGACATTATAAATATAACTGAATCTAAAGAGGCAGATTAAAATGGTAACTGTGGTAGATAATAAGGCTACTCTGTAACTCTAGTTACATCACTGTTTCAACAGTGATGGCGTCAGTCAAAGGAGATGGCAAAGGAGAACCATTGTCTTAAAAATTAAACCCAGAAGCTAAGAAGGGGCTTCAAGAACTCTCCGGCATATGTATCCTTACAACCACGTGATGATGCAAACCACGTCACCATGCTGAGTGCCGTCCTCCTCTTCTGTGATCCACGCCTGAAGCATGGCTGCTTCCCTCTCTCCAAATAAAGTGGGCTGCTCCCCCCTGTCACCGTCATATCAGGGGAGAACAGATCTTTACTTACATCTCTTCTCAGATTATAACACACACACACATACTCGCACACACATGTACATACATGCACACATGGGTGCACTTGAGTGCACACGGACGGGTGCTCACCTGTAAGGATTGGAGTTGGGGGAGATTAACTCAATGATATGCACTTCCTTCTCATGGGGCTGACTGGACAGGACACACCCTTCGGCGGCTTTGGGTTGAAGGTACTCCGCAAGGTAATTGAGCGAGAGAAAATTTTTCCCTATGTTACACGTGGGAGGGAACACTTGATCTGAAAGTAAAGACAGGGCACTGGGGTCAAACCGGGGAGTTTATGGGACTAGAAGGGAAGGAAAGAGGTGGTAGTGTGACTCAGGCTAAGTCTGAACCAGAAGCCACAAGCCCAGAGGGACCTCACCTGTGGCCTCTGTTACTGCTCAGCCATGCCTTCTACCTTGGCTACCAGGGGCTGTCTGCTGGCCAGGGCTAGTGGCTTCTTCTTTGCCTATACCCACTCCTTTCTTGCCCCTGTTCATCTCTTCTGACCCCTACTGTGTCCTATTCTTTTTCACTAGAGTGGTCCTCTGTCTTTGATTCAGGTCAGAACCACCTCTTAGGATTCTGTCCCTCAGAATCTGATTCAGGGTATCATGTGGGACACGGACATCTTTCCTTTCTGAAGCTCTGTAGTTCATGTCAGCCAAGCCTAAGACTCCCAGCCCTGAGCTGGGGAGTGTAGCTCTGTTGGTAACATGTTTGCCTAGCGTACAATATGCCCTGGGTTCCATATTCAGTATCGTGTATAAGGTTCTGCAGCGTGCACCCGTAATCTCAGCACTCAGGAGGTTGAGGCGAGGAAAATTAGAAATTTACAAGCATCCTTAGCTACATAGCAAGTCTGAGGGCAGCCTGGACTACAGACCTTATCTCAAAAACAAAACAGCAACAAAGATATACAGCTATGAGAAAAAAAAATGACATCATGGCGTATACAGGGAAATGTATGCAGCTGGAAACCTATGTTAGGCGAAATAATCAAGACTCAGAATCTCAATCCTCCCTTTGTCTATTTTCTATAGATAATCTCAGTCACTCCTGTGCTCCTAGACCACAGCTCCTCCACTGGGCTGCAGACTTAAGACTGTCATCTGTCTACCAGAAGGTCCCGACCTAGCCAGTATTTCCATGAGCACTGGCAACATTGAATCCATTTTTAATCCTATAGGCCTCTCCTTGGGCACTTGCAGCTTTGATACAAGTAGCTATTGGTTCTCTGGCCCGCAGATCTTTTTCCCACTTTCACAGTGCTTTTATAAATACCACTGCCTGAGGACTGCTCACCACTTCCACAAGGGAAAAGATATCCCGGCCCCAAGACTCTGAAGACACTCCCCCGTGACACATGCTGTTTACAGAGCACTACACCTGATGGGATTTCCATCTTGTGGCTTAAATGTTTAAGCAGAACCCGAGTGAAGTTGCTGGCACAGTGACAACTGGGACCGGTGTCCAGGAAGTTTTAGGGAAAGCCAGATTTTCAGAAGGGGAACGAACCAGACCTGGCATTTTGGTGAGACAGGCTTGTGTCTTTTAAATTTTAAGGACGGGGTGCTGGGGGTTCATCTCCACATGGAAGCCTCATCTAAAAACAGGCGATGGGCTTTTAAGATTCTAAGGCTGGGCTGACACTGCCCTCCCCAACCCTGCACAACTCACACTCTGGCACCGCAGCTCCAACCACTGCAATGTCCCCAGAGCACCTCAGAGCAGGCGGCACTACTGTAGTTAATATGGCCCCTGCTTGTGTGATTGCTGCAAGAGAGCACTGGCTCAAACATCCTGCATTCTTTTTTGCAAACCTCCTCCAAGGAAACAGCCCACAGCTTAACAATTCAGGCTTTGGAGCGGCCCTCCTCCACATCTGCTAAGGGTTTTTCCAGATGTGCAGATGAAGAATGTGTACTTTACAGCTGCAGCCCTGTGATGCCTCCCCCCCGCCCCCTGTTCACAAGACAGAAAATGATATCAGGCTGCAGGGCTGAAATCTAATTGAGAATCAGGAGATGTGTATGGGCCAGAAGACTCAAGAGACTAGGACCCTCCTGGGACTGTGGCTTGCAGTTCCTACCCAGGTGTGCCCAGCATGCAGCTGGCACATAATAGACACACCGTATAGGCTTCTTGAGTCCACCAACGACGATGTGAAATTTGAGACAAATAGACAAAGATTTCCCCAGGTTGGTGAGCTGCTCGGGAAAATTTAACTGTCTAAAAGCTGTGATTATTAAGGGTTCCAGTCCCACATGCCACTGTCAACCAAGCTGAAGGAGCTGATCACATTTTATGGCGTAGAGTCTCTCAGCTCAAGTGCCTTTCCACATGGTTGGTATAAAAACTTATACCAAGTGCCAAGTAGAAAGGGAACCACAGGCAGGTGATCCGCAGGTAGAAACCTCTTAAGCTTGGTAGGGATGGTGAGAGCAGCAATGAGCCTTGGAAGTCATGCACAGGCTCCATTTCCTGCTGTGAAGGCCTATGCTCTAAGACATGGTGCTCAGATAAGAGCCAGCAGTTTCCACTCCGCTCCTTCACTCTGTCGATAGTGAGTACCAGCACCTGGGTGGCTCATGGAAACACACTTTGCTGACCCCATCCCCCTTTCTAATTTCGCTGGCCAGGACTAAGCCACAAGATGGTATCTCCAACAAGGTGCTCAGTAACAGTGATGCTCCTGACACGGTCGTCACACTCTCAGAACCAGTGCCGTTTGAGCAAGAAGACACTCGTGGCTAGGGTCTCTGGAAAGCTAACCAGTCACCCTGATGCAAAGTGATCGTTGTTAATGTTGCCCGGGGTCTACAAGCTGAACAGAACAGTGGTGCTCCTCTCTCCCCGAGACTGCTCCCTTCCATGGCATGGACCAGTGACTTGGACCCAACTGATGGCTGGAGTCAAGTTTTAGGGGATCGACCAGATTTTACTTGACTGGGCACCAGGTGCTTAACTTGTGCTTCTTCTCAGTGTGGAGCTCGGTTACTCAAGTGTTGCAGATCCTAGGGGCAGGTAACATCTGTGCTATACACACTGTCAAGGAAACGGGGTCCAACATTTCACATACTTCTACTCCAAACTTCCTTGTTCTAACAATCCAAGAACTGTTATCCCTCCATCCCTTCATGCTACTAGATTCTGCTTCAGAGAGACAGGGTGCTGACTTACAGCCTTTATTAAGACATGTTTTAAAATCTCTTTGTCCCAATGAGGCCTGACTACCACAAGAATCTAGGAACAAACTTAGGCTGTTTAAACCCCATTCTCCTCTTAAACCCTCCTCAGGTCAGTGGGCACGTTCTGATCAGCAGCTCACTTTCATTCTGGGCATGTGCTTACGAGGCTAAAACTTTAAGCACAACATCAGGTAACAGCGTTAGACACGGGAGTGAGGAAGTCTACAGTTGAGAACTGGCTTTGCCACTTTCTAGTAATGTGAATCAGAGTACACCCACTTACCCCTCCCCTAAACTCTGTATATGATAACAGAAACAATGCCCCCTTCTTGGACATGTGACAACTCCTGATATGTATCTGCATGTAGTCAACACACCAATGGTGACTCACCATTTACACACCAATGGTGGCTTACCTTTATACATCAATAGTGATTCACCTTTACACACCAATGATGGCTCATTTTTACTTTAAACCAGCCCAGACCCAAGATGGGGGACCAAGCATTCAAAAGCCCCTAACCCCTGCATGACATCTAGGGAAGAGGTGACAGCTGACTGTCAGATTCAAGGGAGCAGCAGAAGAGCAGTACTATTTACACAGCTGATGTCAGCAGGTCCCGTTGACTTTTGAGGGTGGGTGGAGTCCCAAATATTCCCAACTAAAACTGATTTTAAAATGCTTTTAACAAACAGGCTTTCAAAATTGAGTTGTTGGAAATTTTATCTTTCTGCAAGGAACAGAACTTAAAATGCTCTGTCTCTTATCAAAGCATGTGGTTCCTTTTTTCAAGAACTTGTCCTTGTAACAAGCATTAGTACTAAAAATGTACTTGAATACTTTCCCCTTTGTTAATGACTAAAATTTAACTGATCTCTGAATGTCAGAAAGGGACACTGGCCTAAAACATTTGCAGGATCACAGGTAAGAAGCTGCCCCCACTGTCTAACCCATCCTGCCTCCTTCAGTGCATCCCTTGACACTGCTGTTCCCTCTCCGACACTTAGCCACTTGCTTACTCTGAATTCTGTGGTTGACTGTGTTCTAAATCCTACACAACAACTCCTTTCCTCTCAGCCACACTGCTCCCTAACTCTCAGCTGGTTATAACCAGCCCCATTCCTGCAGAAGGAAAAACAAGGAGGTGGTGTAGGAGAAGAGTTCTCATGCCATCTCCTAGGTCTCTGCCAGTTCCAGGACTCTGGAATCCTACCATGCCTGGCTCTGAGCACCTGGACTCAGAAAGGTAAACAACCAACAGTTATAAATCCATCATTAACAGAAGCCATGCAACATTTACCTTCTCCCACTTTAATATAGATGTTTCTTGCTATCTTGAGTTCGGTGAATGATGTCACTGCTCCATATTCCTTTTGGGCCCAGTGTAGCAGATGCTCATTTTCTTGAGGGAAACTCCTTTCCTCTGTTTCTGCTGTCAAGGAGAAGTTTCCTGATGAAAACTGGACCACAGAACCCTCCGAAACCTGGAACAAATAGAACTTATAGTTAATATGACACAGTTACCCTAGCTAGACTTCACCATCATACCTAATTTGTCTCTTCTCTCTGACATGCAGGCAGATGTGGCAGAGGCAAGCTCCCTAAGAGCTGACTCAAGCAATCCCAAACCCACTTCTTCCAGATAACCCCAAGAAGACTTCCATTAAAGGTCAAACTTCTGAGTACTGAATAGTCTCTATGTTGCCATGTCTGTGGACTGACCAGGAACACAGTACCTCTCTCAACACATATGGATACCAGTGCCGTGTCTAAAACTGGACATTTAAGGGAAACACAGCACCTCTCTTGACAAAGATGGACTTTAAAAGTTTTTAGCTATGTCATTTCCTAATCAGTAAGTACTCTTTGCACAGTATGTATTCTAGATTGGGTGCTATCTGTAACCCAGGAATTATTTAAAGTCTTCAGGGGAATGTGTGTGTAGCTTACATGCAAACACTACACCATTTTGTGAGAGACACAAATATCTGTAGATTTTGGTACAGGGAGGTAGTCCTGGAACCAACGTCACGTGAATGCATTGTGACAGAAGACATTACTGTGCTGAGTTGGATGTCACAGAGGAAGTGTGTGTGCAAGTTGGCTTCAGGGTCAGGACAATGATCTCAAAGTCTGATGAGCAACTGAACATGGCTTCCACAAGCTGTAACATCTGCCAACAGTCACCACGACAGATCGAGTGAGAACCATTCGCAACTGGTTTGTGTTTTCCTGAGCATTAAGATAAAGAACGGCCAAGGTGTCCAATTTTCTCTCAATTTCAGGTTTCTCAGCATGGGGAAGAATGCGGATAACAGCTCATTTAGTTAACTTCCAGATTCCCACAGGAACCGTGAGGTCAAGAGCCTGTCAAACTAATCCCAAGAAAACTTGCAAGGAGGTCTGTGCAAATGTCACAGTGTTGTGGTATATTCAGGCCATCCCTGGCCTTGCACAGCATGGTGTGTAAGTAATAACACATAAAAAGGAGGAGCTGGTCAATATGTGGGTGCTGCCGGCTAGTATTCATAAACTGATTAGTTTTTATCAATGCCAATGTGAAAACCCAAAGTAGTTAACAGTGCTCATGAGTCTCAAAACTATACACACCATACATTAAATGTCATATTAACTATTTGTTCTTAGCAAAAAACAAGTTATTACTCAAGAGGCTCTAAATAGCCACACAGTAACAATGAACCTCAAAACAAAAGGCTAGATGATGGCGGGGACTTTGTAACGTGGTTCCCTCATGTACAACTCCATTTCTCCTCTTTATGTGAGTAGACTGGTGCTCACTCAGCTGCTGAGGTATGCACTAACACTTTCTATACAATA